>NC_035109.1:319826453-320481453 GCF_002204515.2 Aedes aegypti | reverse complement strand
ACCAACCCCCTGTCTCGCCGGAGGATCATCGTGCACAGCACTGTTTAGAGTCCCACGCTGGCACTAGGACGATGATCAGCCGCTCCTAACATGGAGAACAGACGCTGTTTTGAGCCGCCCCTAACATGGAGAACAGACGCTCTGATAAGCTACACCCTCAGAAGAGAGGAGAGGAGCCCCCCTTCCCTGTCAGCATACGACCAAGGTTCCACCAGGGTTGGTTACCCGATCTTCCCTACGGTTACTCGTATCCCAGGCGGCACCACGGGGAGGTAGGGATAGGAGTTACTGGACAAGTGGCTAAGGACCACAAATGGGGTCTATTTTATACCTGCAGATACGCGAAGTACCAATGGTACGCATTGTCCAGTCATTTACCACCCTGGTCAAATTCCTACTGGCATCATTTTTTGATAGATATTTTTTTGGAGTATTGATGAAGAAACTCCAATGATGGAGTTTCTGTGCGATGAAATATTTTTCAAGCATCTTCAGTTTCTCCTTTCGTATTATTAGAGACTTGGTCTCTATTTTAATGTAAGTAATTATTTTCAATGGAAGGTCTCTTAAGGTCTCTTAAATCGTCTTCAAAGTGTCTTTTTTACTTATTCTGCTTACATTGAATTGTGGTGCAAAATTTTACAGGCTTCATAAAAAAATCATCCCAGATTCCCCGAGGAAAAGCTTCAGAAATTATTATAGAGATTTTGTTCAGTATACTTACAGGGTCGTCTACAGGGGTTCAAAGGACACTTACAAGAATTTCACCAGAATTTGCTCCCCGAAATCTTTGAGCACTCCTAAGGGGCAATCCATTAATTACGTAAGACAATTTTGGCGGTTTTTATAATTCTACTGTTGTTACTTTAGGAAATCTTCCAAGGATTTCTACAGAATTTCTTTCGAGGAAATCAACAAACGTTCATTCCAGAGTGTTTGAAAAAAAAATAGCTTCAAATAATCTTTGAGAAACCCTGCTAAAATTCCGCCGTCTGTTTATGTGGATTTCTTCATGAATTCATCCACGTTTCCTCCCAGAAAGCCAAAAGTTTATTTAACCTTCTTAAGGTGTTCGAAAAAAGTAACGTTCAATGTGTTCGGGTCGTATTGACCGGGATTTGACATACGAATTTCGAATTTTTACACTAGTTTATGCTACAGCAACATTTTTTGAGAAATCTCTTTAGAAAATTCTGCTATCCCAAGATTCGATTGATTTTTTTTCGATAATCTTAGCAAACTATCATGGATTTTTTTTTAAATTTCTCAAAAGCCCAGGAGTTGTTTCAGAAATCCTTGTTCATTAAGGATGATTTTAGAACTTATCCAAGTTTTAACAGAGGTTACTCTAGGATTTTCTTTAGAAATACCTGATTTATTGTTCAGAAAAAAATATTTGGCCTTGCCATGGAGACTTTCCTTTGGAAAAAAAATCAAGACTTACTTTAAGGAATGCTCAAACCTGAAGGTATCTTTATAGAAATCTCTGGTTAAAATCTTATACAAAGATAATTTTCAAGAAAATCCTTAAAAAAATATAGTTATTAATCTAGTTTTCGAAAACCATTTGATTGGGAATCTTGGAGGATGTACTAGCGAAATCGATGCATGTATTGGATCTTGTAGGAATTTCTTGAAAAACGTCTCAAAAATTTTTTGGAGGAATTCAGATGATTTCTCAATCGTTGAAGTAATTCCATTTCCTTGGGAAAATCCAGATTAAATTCTTAAGGTACCCTAAACAAAATTCTTGGAAAATAATCACTTAATGGACTCCTTTGTAAATTTTCGGAGTAATTATCTGAACATGCGGACAAATACCTGAACAATTGCTGATGAAATTCCTAGAGAAAATCATGAACAGACACATGAAGTTATACTTGTTGTAAAGTCACGAAGAATTCTAAAAAAAAGTTGTAGATCTTGAAGAAATGTCTGCTCTGATGCTATGAAGAATCATACTCTTATCTCTCGGCTCCTATTAGGTTTCGTTTTGTTTTGTTTCTTCGTTGCAGTTTGGTCTCTTTTCGGCCTTTTTTGATTCGATAGAGTTTTTTTTTCTTAGCAAGAGGTATTCAATTTCCTATTTTAAAAGCATTCAGTCGTCACCAGCCAGGTAAAGACAAAAAGCTTTTTTAATCTTGGAAAACGACTTGCATTAACATGAGAGGGTTAGAACCATAGGGGTGTCAGTGACAAAAACCTAGTTTTAAGAAAAACTTTTCTGAAGACTTTTCACATATTTTTCATTCTTCTCAAATTGTATGGGAGTCAAAAAAACAAGTGAGTCTTCCAAGAATTATGTGATTTTTTCTGTTAACGAAAAAAATACCTGAATATATCGTTAGAACGCTTGGAAACAGTATAATTTACACAACTCAAAACCGACCAAAATTTCACTTGCGTTTGAACCTTTAATAACTTTTAATTTCCAATCCAAGTTAAAATTTTGCTTAGATTACTGTGCACAAAATATTTGCTAACGCATGTCCTACTCATGGTTTCGAACGTGGACGCGCCTCTGTATTACAACGATATTTACATCACTGAAAAACCTCAAAACCTTCGAGCTAAAAGTTACGTCAGCTCTTATTTTCAAACGTGGTTGTCTAAAATCTTAGTTTGAGTTGATATTTTCACTCCAATTGACCTCCGTATCAACCCGAACACTCTGATTCATTTTACCACCAAATGTTTTACTCAATAAAGAAACGGAAACCCCTTTTGGAAATCGTCTAAAATTTTGAAAAAAAAAACTCTCAGGAGCTAATCTCAGCATTGAAGGATGAAATCAAATTATTACTAACCAATTGCGAAAACGCCCAAAAACTTGCTATGCGGTTTGGAAGCGCGCAAAATTTTAGTTTAGGATTCACTATTCGTGGGAGACTGATTTGGAAGAAGTGAGAACTACTATAAAAAAAAAAATCATAGACGGACAAGTGTGAACAGGTGCTGACAAAGCTAGCGAATATTTGTCTCTTTTAATACAATTAGCCCTAATTAGATACCATCAGATAATTCACTCACCTGAACCGTCTACTGTCCTCCTCTTCCTCCTCCTCCTCTTCTTCTTCTTCCTCCTCTTCGGCGCTGAAATCCGACTCCAGTGGATCCGTCGATTCGCCCGAATTAGTACTCGCCGAAGAAGCGTCGTTCAGACTAAGCTTCTTCAGCGAGCTGCTACAGGTGCCACTGACGGGCGTAAAGGTGGCCGTAGCCGTCACCGGACTGGTGTCACTACGAATACGCAAGGTATAGCTGGTCAACAGCGGCGACGAGGACATTTTTCCACCCTCTGTGTCCTTCAGCTGGCTACTCTGGCCCGCCTTTTAGCCCTTTAAACGATCGCGAAGTCTTCCACCCACTATCTACCTACTTCCGCCCCACGCGTTTCAATATTCACTTTCGTTCACCAATTTCCTTCCACTTTAACCGGTAACCGCTAATTTCTTCTATTCTTCTTCGCCTTGCGGCCAGATACACTTGAAGTTGAAACACTGATCAACGGGGATTGCCGATCGACGTTTTTGGGAAATTTTTTTCTTCACCCTCGACGGACACGCTCTTGCTTCTCTCTGTTAATGTGGATGATCTTCTCGCGCGTCGTCGAACTGATTTTGGCACATCAACACCTCACCAACCGCCGCGTCGTCGTCGTCTTTCGCGCACTTCCTTTCTGCTGGTAACCTGTTTAATGCATCAATATAAAAAGAAAATGCTCATTAGAAAATAAAAAAGGTCCATGATAAAAGTAGTTATTCGTTGTTACAATGTGTGACATGTTCCGTGAATAAATTAAATTGCTCTAAAAAAGATTTTCTGTAGTACATACCGGTAGAACGAACTTTCTGATTTACAATTAAAAATTGTAAATACTTCTTAAAAAATCAAAATACAACATACACTTAAGGAATACAAAATGTATCCAATATGTGTGAATTTGTTCTATAAAAGTATTAATTTTATCCATAACAAATCAAATTACACCATAATTATCAAGAAATTTCATCATTGATATAAAACATTTATATGTACAGTACTGACCCGATTTATTCTGCCCCTTTTTGGGAAGAACTTTTTGCTGTTACCATTTCATAATCGATTTTTTCCAAATCTTTTCTATTCCTGTTAAAGTTACTGTGAATATGCATTAGGCCATTTCACAAAAATCTAAATATATGGGATTCAACCAGTCACCCCCTATTCTTAATTGCAATACCCATACAAACTACCAGACACATTTTCATTCAATTTGGAGAAGATTAGGAGGTGCCTCGTCATTTTTTTGTTTTTTGGCTATTTTTAACATTCAAAAAATTCTAACGACAATTTGGAAAGACGAAAATCAAGATGCCATAATAATCAGCACAAGATTGATTTCTCCGAATTTCGGCAAAGCACATCTGTCAAAATGGAAAACAACGCTGAAACACGTCCTTCTCAAAGTTTAATGTGAAAATGAAAAGCTTCTGAGTTTATATGACAGGGTTTCTCAACCGGTGGTCCGCGGACCCCTAGGGGGCCGTGAAGACTTCTCAGGGGGTCCGCGAAGCCGTTTGTTAACAAGTGTTATTTTTGTATTGATAAATAAATGAGAGTAATTTTTCACCTCGCTTGTTATGCAACAGTTCATTATTAGTGGAGTTTTATGTTCAACTAGTGGTCTCGGCAAACTTCGTCTTGCCATCAAGTAGGCTGTTGAAAAATGTTTTGATACTACCCATACAAAATGACTTACAAGTATTCTCCCGTTTTATAGAATTTCCGAAAACTTTCCTAAACTATTTCGTTACACGAACACGTCGAAGCCCTTTAAGAAGACAACAGTGAAAGAATTGTGCAAATCGGTTGTCCCGTTCTCAAGCCATTTCATGACATACAAACACTATTCCATTTTTATTTATATAAATAAACAAATAGATAGATAGATTGGTTTTAGAAAAATAAAACAACTAGGGAAGGTGTACCGGTATTCGCCATGTACCAGTTATTCGCCACCCCAGATTTTATACCGTTTTACTTCATATATGGTTGCCAATTGTTTAGTGTTTGCTAAATTGCTTTGAGATGATACGGAAACATTCTTGGAAACCGCAAAATTTTCTCAGAAAATAATAGAAAAAAATCATTTTCCTTAAACTTTTTGCTCCTTTGCACCTATTTTTCGCCACCTGTTCCTGAATTCGCCACCCTCTATAAGAAATCAACGTAAGTGGCGAATTCAGGAACCGAAATTAAAATCGTGGCGAATACTGGTGCAAGTGGTCCAGTATTCGCCACCACCATTTTTAATACAAAAACAAAGTTTCTGATTAGTTTTTATATTTTCCCTGCTGAGCATGGATTGAAAGCTTTCGTTTAATGTCCAGACAGTAACCAAAGGTCTTTTGATTTATAAATAAACAATATTTTTCCTTAGGGTGGCCAAAACTGGTACACTTACCCTATTTTATTTACACAATTACTTATAAAATATTGATTTTGCAATTCTGTCCATATTTCCTAACGATGTATGTAGGTATTTTTCAGGGCTGATCCTTGACATATTATGCCAGCTACCTGGTGAGATTCTCGAAAAGTTTCTGAGAAGTTTCCTGGCAAACTATTCATGGGATTGGGGAAATTTGAAAGTATTCACTGTTTCCACTCAAACCATTGGCGAAATTTTCTGGAATCTATCAGCAGGAATGTTAATGAGATTTTTCAGAACATATTCGTAGCAAAGATCTTTCAAAAACTACGAAATTTTTTAACGGATATTTGAGATTTTTGAAGGGTGATTTTATTATATATTAACAGCTACTGTCTGGTTTTAGAAAGCTAAATAGAATTTTTTTTTTTTTTGTGGTGAATTACAGAGAAAATTATTGGGTGAGTCTATCAAGGATATCTGCTGAATTTCGGTAATCATTTCGGCAACGGATTGCCGATCTTTTCGTAATATTTTGACAGCTGCACTGGTATTCTCATTTTACAATGTAGTCGGCGCATTGAACTTTTAGCGAAATTTTCGCCGAGAAATCAGCTGTAGGGTTGCTTGTAAGCGTTTCAGAAAAAGCTAAAATCTCGCCACAATAACTAATAAATCATTCGAATATAAAGATTTGTGGCTCTCGATTCGAAAGAAAATAGCTCTGATATGAAGTGTTACACTACTACTCTTTAGATTTTTATTCCATTTGCTCAATTGATTACTCAACAGAATTTAATTTATTTCGTTTAGTATGTTGTAGGTCGCGTTCTGTCCAAGTTACCCGCGTTATCAAAGATACTCCGTTTTACGGTACACACTTAAAACCGATTCTTGAACTCGACAGAAAACAATACTGATCCTAATCGGTAGTTCACAATTTTGCTGATAGTTCGTCAATAAACTCATAATTACTGACATTGACCAAAACATTTTACCGAAATTCAGAAAAATATTCTGCTGAATAATCAGCTTACACTCAAATCGAGAAACATGATTGTCGATATTTCGGCATTTATTTTATCTATTGCTGTGTCTCGGTAATGCAACTGTAACTTTATTCACCACCATCCATCAGGACAACAACAATACAAATGTTTGGTTACAGAAGTTGGAAATTTATTATCCCGCGATACGGAATTTCCCTAAATTGGTAAGTTATATAGCCATTGAAGAGAGGAAATTAATACGGATTCATATTAATGTTATTGAAGTTTATCGTAACTTGTTTGTTTCTTCATTTTTTATTCGTACTTTTTCAGCTCCTATGTGTGAACATCACCGGCAGCAAATTCTTCAATTGGAATACGTTACAAAAATTGAATGTTAAGTTAAATGCGAATATATAAATTATGACAAACATAATGATGTGCTGCTTTTCTGAAGATCGCTTCATATATTTTATATTATTTTCCCTCCCATGTTTGCAAGTAAATTCGGGCATGTCAGCGAGGACCGACAGTTCTTCACTGATGGGTCAAAAATGGATGATATCATTGGTTATCATCATTTTTCCGACAGTCTATTAACGATCAACGCTCCGTCATCGTAATCATCGTCATCATCGAAACTTCAATAGCAGTTTTTCTGTTCAAAACTACAAATTATTCCATCAAAATGTGTTCACTGTGTTTCGGTTGGAGAATAGAATACAGTGAACACATTTTCCTGTCAATTTTTTTGATTTTGAACGAAAAAACTGCTTTTGAAAATTCCGAAATCAATGACGGATCCTGCCCCCTTAAAGTTCTCTGGAGGCTGTTCGGTCAATGAATCCGGTGAATCACTCAGCGTACATCCTGAATGGAACACGCCAAGCATTGAGTGCTTTGTCAAATCGCTCTTACAGTATTACCCTAGGTTGAGTCCCATCCCATTGATCCATTCCGGTCAATGAGAAAGCGGACTCTCTGACTAAGGTACGCGCTAAGGAAGGCGATGTTTACGAGCGTCAAATCGTCTTCGATGATGTTTTTGCATTGGCTTTTCGGGAGACCTTGATCAGTTGGCAACAGAAATGGATAGACGGAGAAATGGGTAAATGACTGCATTCCATATTTCCACATGTGTTGAAAAAACCATGGATTAAGGGGTTGGGCCTGAGCCGTGATTTCATTCGTGTCATATGTCGCCTTATGTCCAATCGTTCCCAAAAAAAAGCTTCCCAAAAAAAAGTTTTTAAAATATTAATTATTTATTAATTAAATTATAAAATGTAAATAAAGTAAAAAAGAAAAGATTTCGGCTCTGTTATGCCCAACGGCACCCGAGCCTGCCAAATTAACGAGGTAAGTAAAAAACATATATTATTTTTCCTAATAATCTTCAATATGGCAATACTCGGTATTTGTACTATATGCAATTGCCGAGAATCAGCAATATTTTTGCTGGGATTTTTGACAAAAAATGACAACTTTGCTCTCGGCAGTTTGTACGGCGAGATTCGGAAAAAATAGCGTGTATACACGTGTATGCTATAAAAATGTACTGTTTTGTTTCAAATTCCGGACACTCTACTTTATTTGAGAAACATTTCGTACGAAGTGCTTCAAAATTTGCCGGTCAAAAGTTCACACTTTGAAGGTCCGTTTTAATATGAATTTTCTACAGCTTTCTATGAAAATTTAGAATGCCCAACCCAACAAAAATTTTGTCGGAACAAGAGTTGAACAAAACACTTTCAAGCATATTTCAACTGAAGAAAAAACAGTTGATTTGAGCTCCGTAAATCCAAATATGCTTGCCAAATTTTTAACAATCCAATATTTATGGAAATACTACATAAAAAAAAATCAAGAATATTCCCTGAAAACGCCTAAATGTAGCCAATTTACAAAGAAATCTCCTGATATCTAACAAAAAATCAATAATTTGAACAAAATGAGAGAATTGGTACTAATTTCGATGATAACATTTATGTTTGGGATATATTTTAAGCATCCTCACAAACTTGTTCGTTTTCAGAAAATTGTTAATATTTACATTCCATACGGTACAATCCGCAGTATGCTGTGCCAAATAAATAAATAATATTTTAATAGCGAACGAGAATGAAAATTGTTGCTTGAACTAATTGTAAATTATTTATCAGAGTTTTTAAAAATATACGGCCACGATTGTTGCGTCATCAGGGTTTGATGTTTATTGATTGACACGGACGCCGTCTTCAGCCATTTAGCTGCACAGACTGCAACTTAACACTAGACAACCTACAAGCATGCTCCAGCATGTACAGCCGAGAAAAATTCCTCACGAAAAGTTTCAATGGCTGCAGCGGGAATCGAACCCACACCCCATAACACGATACGCTCATTGCCTGACAACACTAACCGCACGGCCACGAAGCCCTGTTTATTGATTGATAGAACATATGAATGAAATCTGCTATTGATTTGTCGAGTATTTTCTGATTTTGATTCCTGATAGATACTTACGGAGCCTGATAAGGCGGCATCCATTTATTACGTAACGCTAAAATAGGAAATTCTTGACCTCCCCCCCCCCTCTGTAACGCTTTTTGTATGAAAAATTTCAAATTTTTGTATGAGCCGAAACGCTGTAGCCTACTCCCCCCCTCCCCCTACAGCGTTACGTAATTTGTGGATGCCGCCTAAGCACGAACGAAAAATGCATAAAAATATCAGCTTTTGATGTTTATTGATTGGTAGAACATATAATTACAAATCTTCTAATGAGTTTTTGAGAATTTTCTGATTTTAATGCTCGATTGATCCTTATAGAGTCTGGTAAGTTTTATCCAAGAATGCATAAGAAAATCAGTGATTGATATTTATTGATTGATAGAACATATGGATGAAATCTGCTATTGAGTTGTTGAGTATTTTCTGATTTTGATTCCTGATAGATACTTCTGGAGCCTGATATGCTCAAACGGAAAATGCATAACCATTAAAACTACTTAGGATATAGGAGATATACGTGCTTATTTATAAGTGAAGAAAATATATTATATAAAATTGGGCAATAATATTGAGTACATTGACGAATAGATTAATTCTTCAGTTCATTTATAATAAAACATTATTTATCTAAACAAAAAATATTAAACCATTTTATATACATACATGTCATTTACAATTAGCGAAAATTCTTCAAATTCTCGAATAATACGTTCGACAACAGTGCATCGATAGAGAGCGAAACAGATCTTGAAGAGCTTTCATACGTGCGCTCATCTGATGCTGAACCCGCAAAGCAGAATATCAACAATAGGAAAACCTTTGATCGCAACGCGTTCGCGCTCGCACACGCGTTACTATGTCATCGGCGTGATGTGAAAGCGAAGCGATGAATCACGAACACGACGACGAGGAGGGGGAAACGAACAAGAGAAAAAGTATTATCTACGAATGTAGATTAATGTAACTGTGAACGGCTGAATGGGTCCATTCACAAATTTCACAACGCTGAAGGGGGTGGGTGAGTGTCCTCAAGTTGTTACAGTTCATACAAAATTCGAAAAATATTCATACAAAGTGCGTTATGAGGGGGTGGGTGGGTGTCAAAAACGACCATTTTTGGCGTTATGAAACAGGTGCATGAGCCCGAATGAAGACAGTTTTGAGATGAATGCTGTGAAGTGCGGATGTACGTAATTTGTTTGAAAATAAGAAAAAAATGGAGTTTGAAATTAATGGTGTTTTATTTTGACGAATTCCTACAGAGCATGGTGCTCAATAGTGTGGGACAAAATTAAGATTCTCGCTCCTGTCCACTGACCTCTATAAAAATTCTGAATACAGACTTCAATAGGTATTTTTACGATGAATATTTATATATTTTTATTAACAGAATATTGCCCAAGACCGCAAAACAATTCGACACTCGTGAAAAAAAAATAAATAAAAACCTTTTGGCACGGCGACGTTGATTAACACGTAAAGGAATAACAATAATAACAAAATCGGGAAACATTTCCGAATAGTCTATGTATAATACATTTTTTCACAAGCGTAGGATTGCTTTGCGGTCTTCGGCAATGTTGTTCATCCTAGAAATACCGTTTTGATTCATATTACGGACAGCTTCAAATTCCGGACACTCTACTTTGTATGGGAAACATTTCACGCGAAATGTTTCAATTTTTGCTGTTCAAAAGTTCTCAATTCCAAGGCTCGTTTTAGTAAACTTTTTCCATAAATATCTTTGATAATTTATAATGCCCAACTACCTTAGATGTCTCTTTGGTGGTTTAACGATTTCGATTGATGATTTGACTGTTCCATTAATGATTATCTTGAGCTGTCCGGAATTCGATTCAAAATGTCCGGAATATGAGGCAAAAGTGAGGAAGCGTCCGGAATCAGAATCATGAAAAGGCCACACATTTTGATTTATTTAAAATTATTGAAGTTGCGGAAGCGTATTCTTCACCCACCGTTCGAAAGTAAAGGGCTTAGGACGCTCGATAGCGCTAAGGAATCATATAGAATGATTTATTTTGTATGCTCTATGTTGGGTTATATTTCCCTGAGTCCTTAAGTGTCCGTAATATGAATCAAAACGGTACCTATCGAGATCTGTATTCAGAATTTTTATGGAGGACAATGGGCGATTTTTCTTTGCAAAAGTAAGTTTTCCCATAGTAAGTTCCATACAAACTTTGAACGACTGGCGCTAAAATATAGTTTCACTGATCGAGTTGAAATTTTGCAAAGTTGTTTTGGGACTCAAATGCAATCCAAAAAGTGGACTGGAGCGAGAATTTAAATTTTTCATACAACCGTATCCCAGGCTAATGTTCAAATCCTTGTTTAAATAGAAGTTCATAGATTTCTGTCAATACCTTACCGAGCATGATTATGGAATTTTGCCTTATCTTTATATAAATAAATATTCTTTAGCTCAAAAAACTTCACCACACTCAATTTGACAACATTTAAGAGAAACAACGTTTAATTACTATGGGTTGCATTTATATTGTACTCTATAAGTAAGAAATAAAATCGTGAGGCATTGTGATCAACTTCGCCCATTTCACCCGAATTTACGGTACATCAGTTTTGTAGTCATATAAACAATTACAAATGGAATAGATTAAGATAAACAATGATGATATATTTTAATGGCGCAATTTATTTTTATGGATAAAACTACCTAATTTATTATAAACAATATTTTGTAGCTATGGATACAAGCAGTATTATCTATGGCGCATACTGAAGCATCTTATAACATTTATTATGCCGTATTGAAAAGATGAAGAGCATTTTAGTTAGAACAAACCAATAAATAAATATGGAGCATACTTTTATATTAACCTTCCAGTCGTCGCGCAGTTTGCCAACACCAGAATCAGCTGTTGTAAACGAAAAGCGAGTTTTTTCGAACAGTGTTGTACAAAATATAACAGTGCAGCGATTGCAGTGTTAATGGTATGTTTTTAAATTAAACTTTAAATTAGAATTTTATGTTTTTACCAGTGTCACTGATGTTATTTATAGAGCAATTTCATTTATTTACGAAACATGATATAAATTTGCAATGGTGAATAGCTTCATTTATCATGGATCAGTTGTCGTTTTTCTATGGAGCATTTCCTTTTCTCTTACAGTCACAAAAACCTTTTGCCCTTCCTACTGCTATTGCTGATCCGCGCGATGTTGCTCCGTTGATATGACGTGAACTCGCGCGCTTCACCGAGTGCGAGGAAGCTGCCAAAGAGATAAAAACAGTTTTTTTTATTATTCATTGCCATTTGGTATGCATGTAATCGAGGGTTTTTTTTCTGCGCTTCTCTCGTATTTTGTAGGTGAAGGTGCGAGACGCAAAATTTCAATAAATCACTTGAATTGAGACGCTAATTACTAGCGATAATTTTTGTTGGGGCAAGACTTTCTTTGGCTCGTTTTTACTCGCGCATTAGAGAGGAATTCTCGATTACTTTTTCAAATCGACGTAAGTAACTTTCATACGGTTTTGAGAAAATTAATTCAGAATAATCACAACCTGTCTTCTAATACTGTTTTGAAATGAATTACCTTTTTAACATTTTTTCGACGTGTACATTTCTTAAATTTTGCGTACAATGAGCTCGCGTTCAAAAACTATGGAGTTCCTATTATTTCACACAAGAATTTTATGACAAAATGATAAGCCGTTTTATTCAGTTACTTGCGACGTTTTTCTACCAGTGTAAAATCGACTCAAGTAGTGTTTTGTTTTGATTCGTGGTTAAGTCACTTTGTCTCTCCATACAGCGGGGCGGCGAAAGTAGTGGTTAGGTTGCGAAAGTTGAAAATCTTACTTTCGTCGTTCTGTAAATCCGGAAATTAAACGTTCAAAAAGTGAAAAGTTGAGTTGGTACAGAGCGGTACGTGTAGAAGTCCGCCTGCTTAACACGTAGGATCGATAAAGTAAGTTTGTATACTTTTTTGACTTGAGTCTGTATGAATAAGTTTTCGAGAATTAGTTTTTTTTTATTTCGTTGAAATTTTACAACAGGGCATTGCTCTTATCATTCGAGATATTCACAGTTCAATGGGAAATGGTTCGGAATGAGCTATTCGAAGCTGAAAGTTCATTTACAAGTACTAATTTAAGAATATGTATTGCAATTTGATATTGTTGTATATTGTATAATAATCATCGTCATATATAGCTGCGGACAAAACAATAAGACCAACTCAATAAAACAGTTTGGCGCGCTGATTTCCTTCCTTGGTTTTCGGTTTTAATAATTAATTAATATTCTAGCCTTAGTAAAATCTCGCATAACTTATGATCTCGCCCTAAAAGCCATTGGTAATCCAGTGTAGCTTGTTGTAACTGAATAAACGAATAGATTTACACGTTATATAACAATGCTATAATAAAGAGAATATCCTTCTCTATCTCCCAGTGGTGATAGTTCTTATCATGGTCCATTTTTTTCACTTAAAAACATAGAGCTACACACTCGGTTACCATTGGTTTTTAGAGCGAGATCATAAGCTATGCGAGAAATGGACAATCTTTCGTTCTGATTGAATTTCGACCTCCATGGTATAACCGGAACGATCCAGGTTCGCCGAACTCCGATACCCACTCTAATTGATGCTCGTTCCAACCCGTGCACTTGTCAGTCATACGTTTTACGCCTCGTTTAAAACCATCACCGACCGCGGGGAGAACGTTCTTCTCTCGATGGGGGCGAAGCAATATAATAGTGCGATTTTCCCAACTCGAAAGTAAACATCAAACGCGTGCTACGGCTTCCTATCACGCTTGATTCGTCTCCCAAGCGCCAGAAGCTACCGAACGCCGCGCGCAACAAGTGGGTGATGGTCTGTTTGTTACCATTCGAGCAAATCCTCGCCCTCGCTCTCTGGGAGGAAGAAAAAAAGTGTATACAACATGCCCACATACTTCAGAGTTTCAAGTGTCCATAAAGCATACAAACGACCGCATGGAAATCTTTCGCCTGCGTAACCATTGGGTGGGTCGTCATTTTCAATGCGAGTGACCTTCCCGCTTCAAGATTCGGAATCGCACATCATGAAATGCTTCAAGTCGAAATCAAGAAGCTGTCAGCTTCAGAAGCCAGGCTTCTCATTTTCGGACATCAGTGAAGTGGCCTGGTCCCAATCAAATCCGTTACACAGGGAAGATCCTATTTACCCCCTCTAATGCGAATCCATACACGTACACAGCTATTATGGGGACTAGTGACCATTAGTCGTATCCAAGTGAAACGACCTTTTCGTCCAATTTAATCATTTCGGTTCGATGCCTTTTCAACGATGACATACACCGCCCAATTGGGTAGGAACGGATTGGAATCCGGCAGATATGAGAGGTAGGATGCATTGCATATGTGTAGACGTCGCACAGTAGGGAAAAATGGCCTTAAATTGGCATCTAATTCATGCGACTGATTGCGATACTCGGAAATCCTTCATATTCCATGAGGAAAAACAAACATTGTTCGCCACTGATTACGGCAGTTTGAATATTTTTTCCCAACAATTCAACCAGTCCAGATGATTGTAAGGGGATAAAGAAGAGGGCCTCCCTTTGCAGAGTGGTTAGAGTCCGCTGCTACAAAGCAAAGCCATGCTGAAGGTGTCTGGGTTGGTCCAGGATCTTTCCGTAAAGAAAATTTCCTTGACTTCCCTGGGCATAGAATATCATCGTACCTGCCACACGATATACGAATACGAAAATGGCAAACTTTGGCAAAGAAAGCTCTCAGTTAGTAACTGTGGAAGTGCTCCTAAAACACTACGCTGAATAGCCGGCTCTACCTTTGACGGTGTTAGGCGTTTCGTCGGTAGGTTCAAGAAGGAGAAACATTATGCGCATATCGATACCAGGTTGGAGATGTTGGAGGCGGCCATGACGAAATTCTATGCGATCCGTAGAAAAATCGAAGAGGTGATGGAAGAAATCGATGAATCAAGCGTTGCGGAATCCAAGGAAAGCCCCGAGAAAAGAACCGCTCGGTTAGAGATACTGTCGGAGCGGCGTTGTCAAGAATCTTCAGATGTGATTCAGGAAACTGAGGACGTCTATTGCGAGTTGCGATCCTTGTTGTCATCTCTCAAGGGCGAACCAACATTTACAACATCATCTGCGAACCCTGAAGCTGCTGCTCAACATGTTGTTAAGCCAACGTCAACTGTGAAGCTGCCAGAACTTCGATTGCCTAATTTTGGAGGACGCCTACGAGTATGGGTTACGTTTCGTGATCAGTTTCAGAGCTTGATCCATCGCAACCATCAGTTGTCGGATATGGATAAATTCAGTTATCTTCGGTCATCTTTAGTGGGTGAAGCATTGCAGGAAGTTGGGATACTAGAGATGACGTTAGCAAATCATTCGATTGCCTGGGATCTACTACAGAAGCGCTACGAGAACAAAAAGCTTATTGTCAAGGCACATCTGGATGCTCTCTTCGCTGTAGAACCCATTAAGCGTGAAAGCTATGAAGCACTGAATCATCTCATCAACGAATACGACCGT
The DNA here is from genome assembly GCF_002204515.2 of Aedes aegypti. NCBI lineage: Eukaryota > Metazoa > Arthropoda > Insecta > Diptera > Culicidae > Aedes > Aedes aegypti. The sequence continues at coordinate 320,466,017 of NC_035109.1, read as the reverse complement.
AGCCTTCAGATGATGGGAAAGATTGGAGAGGAGACTGCCAATTGGAGCACGATATTGGTACATATGGTGTGTTGCAGACTTGATCCTGCCACACTTCGCCACTGGGAAACGCACCATTGTTCCAAAGATGTACCCAAGTACGACGATTTGATGGAATTTCTGCAGAATCAATGCTCAGTGCTCCAGTCTATCGCTCCAGAAAAATCCACCGACACTGACGTGAGGAAGGTGAGGACTTCTGTGAGTCATCCGTCGACACAGTTTTCCAACAATCGATGTCACTTCTGTGGTGAAGCTCAGCATTCAGCGTTCAGGTGCCAGCGATTTCTTAAAATGAAGGTGCCCGAACGATACGAGAAGGTTAAAAAATGTGGATTGTGTTTGAACTGCTTTTCTCCATCGCATCTTGTTCGGCTCTGCACAAAGGGTGTCTGCCGGCACTGTCAGCGGAAACATCACACTCTGCTGCATCTAGGATCTTCAGAAGGCGGAGCAGCTGCTACATAAACGCAGATCGGTTCCTCCGTCCCACAAGAACAGACTCGAACACAAAGAGCGAATAACCATCAAACACAGCCACACGCCCAGAACCAAACAGCACCAAGTCAAAACACGACCAATCACAAGATCATTCCCAATCGCAAGCACAAGGACACACCCACTACCCACCACAGATCGTACTCCCTCTCAACACACAAACTCACTGCCTGTCAGCATTCATACGCCATCTCGTCAAGTACTGTTGTCCACCGCCTTGGTGCGTATAACGGATCAGTATGGAAACGTGCAGCTTGCCAGAGCACTGCTAGGTTACGGTCGTATTCGTTGATGAGATGATTCAGTGCTTCATAGCTTTCACGCTTAATGGGTTCTACAGCGAAGAGAGCATCCAGATGTGCCTTGACAATAAGCTTTTTGTTCTCGTAGCGCTTCTGTAGTAGATCCCAGGCAATCGAATAATTTGCTAACGTCATCTCTAGTATCCCAACTTCCTGCAATGCTCGTGCTCCGAATACTGCTTCATTACTCGAAGTTTGTGCCAAAAGCTCAAGCTGGGAAGTTCTCCCAACCATTTGTCCATCGTTGGTATTGGAGGATCGTCTACAAAATCGACAAGAATGGTGAACGCAACCGTTATGCCACGGTCACTCAAAATATCGCCTTATTCGGAGAATATCCAATTGCACGTTTTGCCAAAGCTGATATCAGATTTGCCGACCGAATTTGTGAATGTGCAACAACTAGCGATTCCAGAGCATCTTACACTAGCGGATCCCACATTTTTTGAGCCGGGATCGACAGATCTGATCATCGGCGCCGAATATTATTACGATTTGCTGGCAGAGGGGGAAGTTAAGCTGGTAGACGATGGACCCACTCTGCAAGAAACCGTCTTCGGCTGGGTTGTCTCTGGACGCGTCCCCGGATCTTCTTCGGTTGTACAACGATCCATTTCGTATCCTTGTGTTGCACCCGATCTGAACGACCTGCTTAGGGGCGATTCATTTATTACGTAAGACAATTTTCGGGGTTTTTCAACCAACCCCCCCCCCCCCTCCCCCCATGATAAGATTTTTAGTATGAAAATTAAAAATAAATTGTATGGCGCGTAAGAAATTTCAAACCCCCCCTCCCCCCATAAACCCTTACATAATTAATGGAAAGCCCCTTACCAAGTTTTGGGAACTCGAATCCTGCCACTCTGGAGGAACGTTGTCAGTAGAAGAATCAATGTGCGAAGAAATCTTCGAGCGAACTACCACGCGTGACGAAACTGGTAGATTCGTAGTTACACTACCAAAAAAGGAATCTGTCATCCAGAAACTGGGGGATTCCAAGGCCAATGCTTTCAAACGATTCAACGGACTGGAGCGTCGGTTTGCAGCAAACACCGCCTTGAAAGAGGCATATTTCGAATTCATCAACGAATATAGATCGATGGGCCATATGAAAGAAGTGCCAGAAGAAGAGGAGCCTGCCTACTTTTTGCCACATCACGCAGTGCTAAAGCCTGATAGCACCACGACGAAACTTCGGGTCGTTTTTGACGCCTCGTGCCGCACGTCGACAGGCGTGTCCTTGAACGATAGATTGATGGTAGGGCCAGTCGTCCAAGACGATCTCCACTCCATTTCGTTACGATGCCGATTTTGGAAGTACGCTATCGTGGCAGACGTAGCAAAAATGTATAGAATGGTGAACGTTTGCCCAACTGACCATCCACTACAGTGCATCCTTTGGAGACCATCTCCTGACGACTCCATTAAGGCGTTCAAGTTAACCACGGTTACCTACGGAACTAGTTCTGCGCCCTATCTCGCAACGAAGTGCCTTCAACGCTTGGGAAGTGACGGTGAAGCAACGCATCCTGCTGCAGCGAAAGTGATGCAGCTAAGAAAGAAAGACTTTTACGTAGATGATGCGTTGACAGGGACTGACGATTTGGAAGAAGGAAAGGCTTTAGTATCGGAGCTGATCGACCTGATGAGCTCAGCTGGTTTCATCTTGAGGAAATGGAGTTCCAACATCGCCGAACTACTTGGTAATGTTCCGATAGATCTTCGAGACGAGCGTAGTTCCTTTGAGTTGGACTCGTCAACATCTGCCCTGAAAACCCTCGGTTTGATTTGGGAACCATCTGCTGATATCTTTCGTTTCACTGTTCCCAAGCTGCAATTGGATGCACCTATCACCAAAAGAACCGTTTAATCCGAATCGGCAAAAATTTTCGATCCGTTAGGACTAATTGGTCCGTTAGTTGTACAGGCTAAAATTTTTCTTCAAACGCTCTGGAAGCAGAAATGCGACTGGGACGATTTATTACCGGACGAGTTACAGAGCACTTGGATCGAATTTCGGAGAAATCTCCTGGCCTTAGACACTCTCACTGTCCCTCGCTGGGTCTCTTTCACCAAGGATCTAGTCACAGTAGAGTTACACGGATTTTCGGACGCTTCTAACGTTGCCTACGGTGCCTGCCTTTATCTTCGCTGTATTACGGTTGACGGTAACATAACTGCCAGGCTCGTTACCGCCAAATCCAGAGTCGCACCAGTTCGAGTTCATACCGGCTCGTTCTCCAAACTTCGGTGGACTCTGGGAGGCGGCGGTAAAGTCGTTTAAAGGTCATTTTCGCAAGATCGTTGGAAACCAGCAGCTTAGCTACGATGAGCTACATACAATTGTTCAGCAGGTGGCCGCAATATTGAATTCGCGCCCACTAATCCCGCTTAGCAACGACCCAAACGATTATGCTGCTTTAACCCCAGGACACTTCCTCGTTGGAAGACCGTTGACTGCGGTTCCTGAACCTGATCTTCAAGAGATACCCGAAAATCGGTTGTCAGTCTGGCAGCGATCGCAATATTTTGTGCAAAAACTCTGGCGGAAATGGAAAACCCACTATCTGTCGGATTTGCACAATAGAACCAAATGGACTAGGAAGCGTGATAACATCAAGGTTGGCACAATGATGTTAGTGAAGGAGGACAACCTGCCTCCGCAAAGGTGGCAATTGGGGCGAGTAGCAGATATTCATACCGGATCGGACGGAAACGTCCGAGTAGTAGAAGTCCGCACCAAGGACGGGCTTTTCAAACGAGCCATCTCCAAAATCTGCGTTCTTCCAATCAAGGATAACGCACCCACAGACGAAGAGTACTAGACTCTTCCATCGATGGTGCTTCGGCACCGCTGGAGTCTTCACATTGAGGGCCTCCGCTTTCCAGTTAAGTATGTATTTCATTGAATAATTCAAAAAGCTCAAGAAATGTTCATCCCCCATAGCCACCCGTCGGTCCCTTCGGGGACGCCCGTCATCAGAAGACATCGCGCTGCTATCTGGTCCATCCGTCAATCACGCTTTAGTTCACCATGTAGTCGTTGAGCATGCCCTATCCATGATGTCCATATCGTCCGTCCTGTTATTGAAATCTCGTTGTGACGTCAATCTATATCACCAATGCATTAACCACTCTCGCTGAAAGGTCATTACCGCATCTATCGTCATCAACCATCCAGCTGAGAAATTGGTACCAAATCTCAGCATCGCTGCAAACGCCATCGACAAGTCGTCCACAGGGCCTGATCAACCCGATCGGAGGGCTAATGTCTTCGTCGGCGCAGCATCGTTCATCGCACCATAGAACCGTAGTAGACCTTTTCAATTCGTTTGGAGCGACGTACCATCCGTCGTCATCGGTGCCTGGGGCACCTGCGGAGGCCAGGAGGCTGTTTTAGTTCATAAATTCAAGGTAAAAAGAACCCGTTCATTTCTAGCGTCGATTGATGTCAGCATACCACACCGGAGGACGTAGGACAGCATCAGCGAAGCCACCCACTAGTAGAGAAGTTCCATTTGACCCCAACAAGGGCACGGGCAACGTCGAAACAATCCATCAACATCAAGTCATCATCCCAGTCCAAGCAGAATCCAATATCGTCGTCATCATCATTGTAGTCCATCTCAAGCCCCTATCAGCAATCATCGTCTACATCAACAGTTCTTCGAGCGTCGAGCAATATCAGCTATCCAGCGATCAACAAGCAGGTCATCGCACTCCGGCTGAACTCGTCGGACAGAATACACCCGATTCTGTTTTTGCACGGGGGATGCGTACCGTGCAAAAAAAGTTTTCAGTTCAAATTTTCAAAAACCGTGTAAAAAAAGTAACACCATTTCTCGACGTTTCATGTAAAAATAAGGTTTTGGCAAAAAATTTTGTATGGAAACTTTTTTTGCACGGCCGTGTAAAAAAAAATCCGTGCAAAAACAGAATCGGGTGTACTGCTAGTATATAAGAACATCTAAATCAAAACAAATCATGCAAAATAGTAGGTAGCAGTAGCATTCGAAGTCGGTTAGGTAGAGGTACAGAGTCGGTCGAAATAGTATGCCCAGGATTTGATTGAAATTCCTATGATTTCAAGGCAGCCGGCATGTTCAGAATTAGATCAAACAGCAAAACTGGCAACCCAAACATATTTCACACGATCGGAGCTATATCACTCTCGCTCATCCTTATCATTATTATCATTACCATCTCGCATTTCCTATCAGCATAGATAGCTTATATACCGGTGAGACCCTAAGATAAAGATAGGACAACTGGGAATAAAATTGAATCCAGTTTGTGATCCAGTCGCTGATTGGTTGAATTTGATGTTTGCGAGTGTGTAGCTGCGTGTGGAAAGTTACCATCGGATGCGTTTGTTTTGGTTTTGCCCGTGTTGCCAGACTACTATATTTGGTCGTTTTTTTTTGCGGTTATGCATAAAAGTTCGTAGCCGACTGATGTAAACCTAACAAAAAAGTGAAACGAAATCAGATCGGAATGAATAAAAAATTTGAAACTGTATGTTGCAAAACTACAATTAATAGTAACATTTCCAGGAGAAGACGGCACAAGGCGAAGTGACAGAACTTTTGCCTTTGATAGAAATGCCTTTTTTTCTTCTTCTTTTTGGCATTACGTCCTCACTAGGACAGAGCCTACTTCTCAGCTTAGTGTTCAGTGAACACTTCCACGATTATTAGTTATGAGCTATCAATGCCAAAGTTGCCATTTTCGCATTCGTATATCGTGTGGCAGATAAGATGATACTCTATGCTCAGGGAAGTCAAGTCCCTGGGCGTAAAGTATTATCGCACCTGCCACACGATATACGTATGCGAAAATGGCCACTTTGGCAATAAAAGCTCTCAGTTAATAACTGTGGAAGTGCTCATTGAACACTAAGCTGAGAAGCAGGCTCTGTCCCAGTGAAGACGTAATGCCAAGAAGAAGAATACACTATAATTCACCTAATCAATACAATTAAAAAATAAATAATAATTAGGAATATTTTTTTGTGAAATAGTGTACCGTCTTCCATACAAATGGCAACACTGTTTTTACGTAACACGCAAGGGTGGAAAATTCACAACTGGGCTCATGGATGAAAAGAGGAACAACTAAAAGAAGCCAGGTGTCCGATCTTATCATATGTGAGAACGAATCGACCGCGATCGGTTATATTCGCGCGTAAACTCACCACACTGACCCTAGAGTATCGTTGTATATACTCAGGGCAGTTAGTTAGCTCTCGATCGTGCGCGCATGAGCATCAAATAAAGTTTATATTGTACCAAAACCCTTTCGAGCAAATACAGTCCAGTTTTTTAGATTCGATAATAAAGTGTTTCGAATAGCAAAGTTCCACGCGTATGTAGTTCTGTGAACATAAACGAATTCCGCGAAGTGTCCGAACTAGGGTCGTCTCCAACGGTACCGGTAGGAACAAACACTTTGGGGGCAAAAATGGGTGCACTACGTTAGGCATAAATACGTTAGGCATAAGGACGTTAAGCATAAGTACATTTGACATAAATACGATAGGCATAATGGATGTTTGGGATAATGGACATTAGGCATAATGGACGATAGGCATAATTACCAAAATGAAAATTGTTGTGAATAAACGAGGACAATTTCTCGGACAAAACTTGATTAAATGATTAGCATGAAAATGCTGTAAATTAACTTTCTGGTAACTTCTGTGACCATAGAGTAAAGCCATGCTGAAGGTATTTTAGTTCGGTTCCAAGTCGATCCAGGATCCTTGGCCATAAAGTATGTATCGTGCACAAATAAGAATGCAAAATGACTACTTTGGCATACTTTTGGTTAATAACTGTGGAAGTGCTCCTATGCTGCTCATCTTTTGAGTTTGATGTACACATATTATTGGTAAATTTTCCATCAGATATTACCCCTTCTTTAAATTGAAGGCTGTTCTTTATAGTTAAACTGTCGACAAAATTATTGGATTTAGTGCTGCTATTGTTTTAATCAGCGAACTTTTCATCTTTTATAATTAAACTGTTCTTTCGAGACATACTTATTCAGTAATCAATGTCATTATTGCTCTTAATACTTCCTTCTTTGAATCATAGGCTATTCTATATACGGTCAATTTTATGACTGGAAGAAACTAGCTGTTTAAAAATCAGCTTCTTCCAATAATATGCTGCTTTGTGGATTCTTGCTGTTCTAATAGTTATTGGAATTGAAGATGCAAAAAAATGCACGCCGTGTTAAATGCTGTTAAATTGACTTAAAAATCAAATATTACTTTTCAAACTCATCGAATCTAAAATATTTTCAAAGTGCTTTCGACAATGTTTACATATGTGGCTGATCAAAATTGTTTGAAAATCATCGAAAATTGTTGTCAGAAGAGACAAAGGAACTGTTTTTACTACATTAAATTGATGAGCAGACTCGGAGTGGGAATGTAACGATCTTGTTGGCGGCACATTACAGAATGTTATTGTTAAGATAATCTCACCTATCATAACATGAATTTTTGACTTGCTAGAGTCATTGTTGTCTTCAAGTTAATCATTTGCATCAAAAGTACTAATAATTATATAGAAAATTCCCTTATCTAGAATTAACGCAATTATGTAAGAGAAATATAACAAAAAAGTAATATACTCACCAGCATAAACATCTCTAGAAATAAATAACACTTGCACATCACTAACATGAAAGGATTCTTACAATAATGGATTGAGCTTGACTTTAGAATGATAACTATCTATCTATATATCTTCCATATGTTGCGATAATGGATTCATTGTCAAATTTCATAACACTGAAAATAGTAATTTATAACCAACCAATTAATCCTCCCCCTCGTGACGCTTTTTGTGTGATTTTTTCACTATTTTTTATGAGCTGTTACATCTTAAGGACACCCACACACCCCAGTTATGAAATTTGTAAATTTTCAATATGAAAAGAGTTTTGAATTGAACACACGCAATTTATTTTATGCCAAACGTCCATTATACCTAACGTATTTTATGCCTAACATCCATTATGCCTAATGTCTTTATGCCAGACATACCTATGCCAAACGTTCTTATGCCTCCAAAAATTTTCGTTCACCAAATAGGAGGCACATTTGCCCCAATAAGTATAGATTTCAAGCAAACTGGATTTCGTATGTAACATTAAATACTTTTTTCGTTCAAATGCCGCAATAACTTACACATTTGAATAGTTTCAGGATGTGCAGTACGTTAGAAAAATCTGATAATAATTTACCTTTTACCATGCTATTTAAAAACAACGAAATCTTATAAGAATCCACTCAAATTTGATTGTTTTTCAAAAACTCGATGTAAATGTATGACAAATATTTGTATTGTGAAATATTTATACTTAAGAACTGTAAAGTGAGGTATCCCTGATAAGGCTAGTGATTTTAATGCGTATAGCTTAAAATGTTTAATGTGCGATCCGCCCAAGTTGACAAATAAAATAACACAATTTTTGTTTATTTGTTAAGTAAAACGAATACAAGAGTAAATAGTATAAAGTGGATGCACTAATCTTCGCTCTGCTCTAGCTGTCGCCCAGATTCTTTGGAGGCGAAGACTTTTAACCTAATTGTAACGCATTAGAATTGAAAACATTGACAGAAAATTGAGGCTCTACATTCGAATTCCTTACTTATTCATGGTCGCCTAGTTATAGTAGACCTCGGTTATGGTATACTTTGGTTTAAATCTCTTAGTGAAAATCATTTTAACAAATAGAAGCAATTTATGTGATCAAATCCGAATATTTTCATATAAAGTTTAAATACCTTTAAGTCTCTGAATATATAAATCAATTCAACCAATATTGTTAGAAACATATCTATTTATTTTCGAAAAAACGATTGAGTCGTTTTGTAATCAATGTCATAACTTCAAAATTATTCCCATCCAGAAACAGAATATTATACAAATACTTAACGACTCATAATGATGTTTCTCACGTTTGTTCTAACTAAATACACTTTTGTATGTGATTTTTCTATGGACTATGTATTCTAATGGGTATGCTAATGAATGTATTCTAATTAACGATCTCCAATCCAGTTCCAACTGCAATTATACTAAAGAATACAGCTCGTTGGACCACCGCTACATGTAAATGGCTCGATGGTTGGATGTTCGCTGGTTAGACTCTGGGTCTCAGGTTGAAGCAATTCCAACTTATATGCACTCGAATGGCAAGAGTAAATGTCAAACTGACTTTGACGTTTGTGCAGCGTCGCATTGCAAGCGTCCCATGCTTTAGTCTTATCCCGTTTTCCTGATTATTCCGGAGACTTTCCCGAACTTTTCCTTCTCACGATCACGAGGCATCCATTGTCGAATACAACAGTGAAAAACTTACGTATAGCTATTGATCCGATTTCGTGACATACAAACACCATTCCATTTTTATTTATATAAATAGATAGATAAATCATGATTCTATTTTTTTACTGCAATAGATAACCAAGATAATAGTACTAGTAAAAAAAATAATGTTCGAACAAAAGTAATTTTCAAAAAGGGTAAATTTTTCAACATAATTTCACTAAAACGTATGCTAATATTCTCAGATTCCTAGAAATTGAGCATACCAACTGTTGTAGCGGAATTCAGCGACGCTCCAGTCGCCGACCTCGTTAACCATTGTTTTACACAATCTATATAATTGCCTAAAATTTTCTCTCTCTTCCAAATCATAAATGCGAAAAGTTGGTCGCTGTTGCTTTGTAGACCCCATCAATTGTTACCGTATCACATGAATTGTATGAAAGGAATTAAGAATATAACTTGAAGTCAGTTGAAAGTGTAACCCATATACTGTCTCGTGTACTTATTTCCCCTCCGTTCACAGTCTCGAAGTTCACCGGAATTTTTTCGGACCTCTCGGAAACACCATACATCAAGGAGTGATTAATTTAGATTTTTTAAAAGGTTCTAAAAATTGATCAATAATAACAAAATCTTGCACAGGATTCTCAAAGAATTATGCACACGACTTTAAACGTGATCAGGATTCTTTCTCCTCAGTAGGATTGCATAAATATCTAGCCAGAATTTTCATGGAATTCGATGCGTAATTTTAAAAAAATCCAGGGCAAAGTAACAAGATTGAAGGTGAATTCATCATAGAATTATGAGCAGGTTTCTTTTGAAATCCACGACAGCATTCTCAAACATTCCAAGGAAGGATTTTGAAGGAATCTTAGGCACAATTGTTGTAAAACCACTTAATTCTAATAAAGATGTTCGTATATGTTTGATTAGAAATTTCATTTCGGGTCATGATTCTCAAAACACATTATGGACATTATTCTCACAGGATCTAAATTATGGGTATATTGTTCAAAATATCATTGGCATGATAATTGCATGATTTCAAAAAGAACTTTCCCATCATCCAGCAGATTTCTTCTAAAGGAACCAGCTCCTTTACTGGCTTTTGGCAGATTTCATGCGGATGCAATTGAAAACACGCGATTGAGCAGGCCTGATCTAGATAATATAATGGACATCACTTCAACTGGTCTCGGTGACTGAAAAAGCTCTTTTGCCCCCCATCCGCTCTAAATATTTTATTTTTCTAGAATAAAGAACTGGGAAGTGATTGCGACTAACTAAATATATTTTTCTTGATGTATAACAGACCGGGTAGTGAGTTAGAACACACTTTATATTTAGTTGCAATGACTGGAAGTTGGCCCCATTTGAGCAATGATGAACCACCTGAAGAATGTAAAAAATCACATTTTAATCAGTCTAAGTAACTGAAAAAACTCATTTAATTGTATTTTCCACTGACTAAACATTTTTTTAAGGGAAGTCAACCGGGGAATACTATGGAGTACATTACTTTCACTCACAAAAGGGCCCGTTTTGCTCAATTTTTATCAACATACTATTTTTCCCCACATTTGTTAATTGCGTCAGACTACAGCAATTGAAATATTTTTTGGCGCATAATCAACTGGTATATACGATAGAGTTCCTTCTTTAAATTTATTTGACTGAAAGACTCAGTATTAGTCCAGTTTTCATTCCTTGAACTGCCGCGATCAGTTGTATAATCCCTTCAATATTAAAATATTAAGTTTTAGGGCAAAATGCAGCAATGGTCATCGACACTAAATGAAGTGTGCCAGATTTTTCTACACAAGATAAAATTTATTTGATTAGTTGAAGTTGACTACAACTTTCTTTTTACAACTTTCGTTCCAGATTTTTTTTTTTGTGAAATGGAGCTAAATGGGCTTTTCTAGTTACCGTAAAATCGGGTGTAATTGATCAGAAGGATGAAATTGATCATTGCTCGCATAACTTCTGATCTCGCCCTATAAGCCATTGGTAACCATGTGTGTAGCTCGTTGTTTCTGAGCATTTGAATGGATTTTCATGTTATTTAACAACGCTATGGGGAAGAAAGGATCAATATCTACCTGCCCGTGATGTTGGTTTGAATGCTATTTCTTTCATTTGCTCAGAAACAACGAGCTACGCACTTTGTTACCAATGGCTTTTAGGGCGTTATCTCAGAGTATGCGAGATTGTATCGCACGATTTTATTTATTCCTAATGGAGCACAAATATCAATGTAACCTGCAGAAAATGAACGTTGTTTGTCGTAACTATTGTCGAATTATGTGTTGTGAAGTTTTTTGCCTCAAAGAATGTTTATTACTTTGAAAATAATGTAAAATTTCAAAATCATGTACGGTGCAGTGTTTACAAACATCCTTGAACTTATAGTTCTAAGCAAGGATTTGAACATGGTATAAACCTGAAGGTTTGTGAGGATGCTTAAGATATATCCCCAAACCAGATTTCATCACCAAAACTCGTACCAATTAGCTCATATGGTTGATATAATTGAATTTCTGTTAGATATCATTGAATTCCTTGATAAATTGCATACATTTAGGCGTTTTCCGCGTAATTCTTGAAATTTAACTAGGGTAGGTGTACCAATTATGGATGCAATATGTAAACAGTATGGATAAAAATCAAATTTTAACCGCGTTTCTAAAACGTAAGCATGACTTGTTGATGTTAATTACTACTTTGAAGCCTTGCGAAACAGTTGAATTAAACAGTTTTAGTACTAAATTAACTTAAAGCTTCTAAAAATTGGTTTTAAAAAGCGTTGTCTTTGTACCAATTATGGCAATAGCGTGCCTATCATTCGACATAAAAGTGTACCAATTATGGACTATCGAATATTTGCACGAAATGAAGTCAAACGCCATCCAGAAAGAATGATAATGCAACGCTTATAAGTAATGAAGTGATTGCTCATAAATGTTTCCAACAAATTTGTGTTAAATAGATGTTAAATCAATTTATTGCAATGGGTTCATGGGAGAAAACGAATTTCCGAATAGGAGTCAAAATGTAGAGAAAATGCAAAATATAAAACAAAACAGCATTAATGAACTCACATTACCTTTCCAGCGCTTAGTTTTAACGGAAAAAGAGCGAAAATTCAAAAATCGAATATCGCTGAAAACCCCTCACTACCATGAAATTAGCATCTTCCGCTTGTGAACGTTTTCGAAAGTGTGATTGAAAAATCTAGGTAATTGATTACAAAACATGAAGATAATGCCTTACCGAACCGACCCGTCGTGGAAGCCACCAGTAAAATAGCTTTATTTCTTTTATATTACTGATCAAAAAATGTAAACAAACCGCCTCCAGAGTATCGCCATAATTGGGCTCTCATACACTCTTTGTACCAGTTATCGACATAGTGGAAATATCACGATTTCCAACTTAAAATAGTAGATTTAGTTGCTCACCAGCTAAATTTGTTCATTTGTTGTCACTAGGCAACATACATTTATCGGTTGAAGCAGTTTTACCGGATGAAAACATAAATTTCGTGACGGGTGTTCCTTAGCAAACTGCTAAGGGATCGTTCAAATATTACGTAACGCAAGAGGGGGAGGGAGGGGTCTCAAATAGTGTTACGGTCCATACAAAAATTTAAATTTTTCCATACAAAAGTTGTTACGAGGGGGGAGGGAGGGGGTCTGAAATTGGCAAATTTTGCGTTACGTAATATTTGAATGAACCCTAAGAAGGTGACATATGTGTGTGGCAAATATTTCAAATGTTCATTTTTCAAAGCTTATTGCACGAATATTCTTATCACGGTTTAGTTATCATCAAAAATAAATAGGTTTATCCTTCCTGTGAATATTAGCCGTTATATTCTATTAAAACAATAAGAAAAATCTCTCTTTGTTCCCACTATTGCCATATTTGGTACTATAGCCATAATTGGTACTTCTACCCTATTCATTTTTTATATAAATATTGCATTGTTAAGAATTTGACAAGCATATTCGGATTCAGGGAGCTCAAATTTATCATGTAGAAATGTTTTGAAAACTAACGATAATGGCATTGACAAGTGATCAATTTCACCCCGAAATGAGATCCCCTGATTTTTTATTCTAGAGACATTTGTTAACACTAAAATGACATTTGTTAAAAAATTTCGGTACATGAGTCGATGAGGCTCACCTTCGTACTTGTTTTCCTGCATTTTGTTGTTTGGCATTGTCAACATTATAGAAAACAGACTAAAAAAACCGTGAAAAATGATCAATTTCATCCGAAATTACGGTACTATGACCGATTGAAATGTTGTTCTTTGTATTCCTCAGATAATTCTACGTCAGGTAAGAATTATTTGAGGTCTCGCAATCAGTTGTAATTCTTTGAAACATGAAAAAACATAGTGTTAAGGGCAAAATGGGACAAAACGGACTTTTTGCTTCATCTTACTACCCAGATAATTCTACACTAGAAAACAATATTTAGTTAGCCGTAATTGAAGACAACTATCTTTATTCCAAAACAAAAGTATGTTCTAGCGTAAATTGGGACAAAAGGGCACTTCTGCACGATTCTGGTGGAAGAAACTGTCCTATTCGACTCCTTGACGATTGTTCCATGAAATGTGGAGGATTTGGAGAACCGCAATCAACCGCGTGAATTTGGTGCCGTTTTAGGTCCACTTTTTCCCACTGGGCGTCCGTTGCACGGTGAACGTCACGGAATATAGATAGACGAACGAAGACAACCCGTCTCCTTTGGTGCACGCTTTGGCCCATCGCCGCCGTCAAGTGGATTCACGTCCCTCGGAGTAGCCGAAAAGATATTCGGAATTATTTTTAGCTCGACTCAAATTGGAAATTGGTACGGCCAAGCCGCGCCGCTGGATTGAATTGAATTGGGGATTGGAGTGGAAATGTGTATTTATCACGGCAGAATCTCTGTCTTCGGGTTCTGGGTTGAGTGAGAGCAGGGTGTTGTTTGGATTTGGGCCTGGTTTGTCCTTGATATTGAAAACAACATAAAACAAATGGTGCGGGTGGTATCGAAAGCAAACCAAGCGGGAGATAGGTTCACTTGTACGGCCTTGATGTACTACATGTAAATTCAGTTTGGATGGGAAGATCCAAAATCCAATTTCAGTGGACTACACCGTTTCTTAGATTCAATTTGTTTACAAAGACAATCGACTGCCATTCTTCAGTCTCAAGCTCGATTATAAATGAAAGTAGGTTTATAAATATTTTATCTACCTACATCAATTATCAAACAAGTTGTTTACAAATTATGCGTCTTACACAGTGTATTCTGTGCCTTTTCCCTTTTGGAGACTTCTAATTGATACCGATATGATTGTTGCTGTTATTCTTTTTTGTGCTCAAATTGCAAATCAATCTCTAATGGTTTGGGTAATGGCTACGATTAGAATAGCTAAGATCACTTTTCAGCATAACATAGCATAAAATTCAAGAACCTTAATTTCAAGAAATTCAAGAAGCATATTTCATTTTTTCTAACTAGGTAATCTCCTAAGCTACATTCGGATAATTTCAGCATACATGAAATGAAAAACGTATTATGTCAGTGCATGTTTCATGATTTCTTTACAAAGAAAATGGTTGAAGTGGCTTCGTGGTTTCATCGTATACCTATATGTGTCATCAATTACAATAGTTTGACTCACATTTCCTATGAAACACATTTGCGAAGGGTTGATAAGACTTAACCAAAGTCCAATATGAATCACATGTAACGTGAGTCAATTGGCACATCATGATACTAAAAATTTCAAAATACGTCACACGTTGACGCAAATGATAGCCCAAGAAATGGGCCCACTCACATGGAAGGCTATTTGAAAAATGCTATGAATGAGCTGCACATGTTTGAACAATCAATTTGAGCGAAATCTGTTTGTTGCTAAAAATTTATAGCTTTATATTTATGAGAACAAGCCCAGTGCCATTGTAGAGCAGCGAAGAGTCTATATTTCATTTAGTAATAATCACCCCATTGTTAATCGACAAGGTGATATTGTGCAAATAAATAATAAAGAACGGCTGTCTGTTTGCGAAAATTTTTAATTGAAGCCACTGCTGCATCACCCAATTGGAACAATCCCGACCCCGGATGAATAAACGAATCAACGGCCGAAACCAAAGGTAGATTACCGGTTCAAGGCAATAGAGGAAAAACATCGTACACATATGCGAACGCATCCAGAAGAAAAATATACAAATGAAAGAGCAAAGTAGAATTAATTAAAAAACTTTTCAATTAACCTAGTGAAAGCTGATGAAGCTTGCGAGGGGTATCGAATTCAGAACAAAAGCGGGGCACACAATGTATACGTTCGATACAAATGATAACTGTTCGTATAAAAAAAAACTTTTCCAAAGCTACTCCGATACATTTATTAAGGGATTTCAGCAAGAATTTCTACAGAGTTCGAACTAAGCCTTTCTCGAGGGATTCTTCCAAAAATGTCTTTTGCAATTCCACCAAGAATTCCTCGAAGGCTTTAAGGACTTATTCCAGGATTTTTTTAGTAATACATTCTCACAACAATTTGCTACACATTGTTTCTGCACCTCCAAAATACTTCGAGAGGTTCATATTCATACAGGTTCTCCATACAGAAATACCTCGATAGAACGTAACTCGAATCCTGTTTTCGTTACGTTATATCGAAGCATTTTTTTTTTGTTTTTCATTTTGTACAACAGTTTTTTTTATAAGGAAATAAATCTAAAATTAATGTTTCTTATGTATTATATAAACTATTTTTTTTCCTTTTTTTCCTTTTTTTATTTAATTTATTTAGAACGTATTTCACAGCAAGCTAGTGACTCCCGGAGAAATGGTTTGAAATATTCCGGAAAAAATCTTATAGGAATTTTTGAAACTTTAAAGAAATACCTGAGATTTCTAAGAATCTTCAAAAGAAGATAATGTTGACCAATCCGAGAACATTTTTAATGCATTGTGGTTGGGGAAGCTGGAATAAGACCGCCAGCCTAAGCAATTTAATTTATATGACAAAATCAAGAATAAATAAATATGTTTTCGGCGTAGCATGTTGTTTTTTGAAGCCATGGGCATGGTCACAAATGATCAAAGGTATTGTATTTGTGCAAATTTATTTATTTTATGGCACTTGAAAAAGTGATTACTTATAACGATTGCTTTCAGCGACGAGGTAGAAGCGACCACCATGATTTTTGTGCATAATTTTACGAAAAAAATACATAAATTCATTGCGATTCTAAGAAGTATGATGTTCTATGAATTCTACATTGTTTAACCTAGATGTTGAATCATGTTTTCGCTAAATTAATCCTTTAATCTTAGATGTAGGGGGATTAGGGGCATAATGAACACCCGGGGCGAAATGGACACTCCCTCAATCTCTGAGAATATGTATACTTCATCAAATGTTCATGTTCATGAAATGTTAAACGGAAAAAAGGTTTATGTTTTGCTTCAATTGTCCTAAGAATTTTGACTTTAAGTTTTTTCTGCTTCAAATTGGCATATAAGCCAGGCGGTGGGAGAATCTAATTTTTGAGCAAAATAACGAACCCAGAAAGGTTCTTCTTTCTCAACTCTTATGATAGAGGGAGAGCCCTTTTACACATGGGAACGACTGACAGACATTAAATATTTGGGAATCATTAAATTTCAGTGTTCATTTTGCCCCTATACCTTTTACCAGCCTTGTTAGGACCTAATTTTCAATCTCACTTTTCAGACATATGATATGATTATTATTACCGTGAACGAATGTAGCACGTCGTACTAATATCTAATAACTTAAAAACTAGCCGGGAGTGATTGGAAAAAAATGTCATTGTATGGTCTTAAAAAAGCATTTGCTCGATGTGTCCATTATGCCCCGGATTCCCCTACATATACCTATTATCACATTGCGACACCCGAATCACGGAAAATGTCTGGATTTGGCTTGATTTTTTACCATAATTGACTTAATTTCATTTGAATAACGATGTACAACGTACACTCCCGTGCATAAGTTTGGGTTCACCCCCTAAAAACATGCAAAAGTGTTCTGTTAAGCCGCATTCGAAAGGCAAAGAGTTATTTTTACTTCGTTTTTTTTTCAAAAACATTTTTTCAATTTTGTATACTAAATTTTTACTTAAAGTTGTTATAATTTTCAAAAAACACACTGAAAAATCATATCTAATTTCCTCAGCATTAGATCGACCAAAATTTTAAATCAAAGTTTCATTAGAATCGTAATCTTTTATTCTTTGAAGAGACCCCACGAAATTTTGGCGGAAGAATCTGGAAAGTATTCAAAATCAATGAAACAGTCAGTCAAGTCATCGTGCAAAAGTTTGGGTTCACCCCTCAGTATGATGCAAATCGTACAAATGTTTGGGTTCACCTGAGCCGCACGCACATCATTTTTGTCCATATCTCTGCCATTTTTCAACCGATTTTAATAGTTTAAAGCTTTTTTGAGCGCAAATAATAGCGCGTGCAAGATTGGTTTGAGATTTAACAGATTTAAGTAAGTTCAGGTGTACCCAAACTTTTGCACGATACACCATACTGAGGGGTGAACCCAAACTTTTGCACGATGACTTGACTGACTGTTTAATTGATTTTGAATACTTTTCAGATTTTTCCGCAAAAAATTCATGAGTGCTCTTCAAAGAATATAAGATTACGATTCTAATGACACCCTGTTTTAAAATTTTGGTCGATCCAATGCTGAGGGTTTTTTCAGTGTGTTTTTTGAAAAATGTCACAACTTTAAGTACAAATTTAGTATACAAAGTTCAAAGAATGTTTTTGGAAAAATACAAACGAGGTAGGAATAACTCTTTGCCTTTCGAATGCGGCTTAGAGGAGTTTGGATTGGACGTGTAATCACAGAGATATGGACTGAACACTCTTGCATGTTTTTAGGGGGTGAACCAAAACTAATGCACGATTTCTGTTAATGCATTAATGGAGAATTTGTTGCGTTTTTTTTTTTAATTTTCCTTGCGAAATCCTTATGTGAGCATCTTATAAAATTCGATCAACTTCAATATCGATGGGCAAAAACATTGTTTTTGATATTTGGTATGAAAAAAATTGATGTGAATATCACCCAAAATACCTGGTGTTCAAGTAAATTGCTTGATGAACTTTCGAGAAAACCGTCATTTACATGCCAAACTGGAGGTGGTCCGTCTTACCCCAGGGGGCGCTCTTACCCCGTCTTCCCTTAATTTTGACAAATGTTTTGATGGGTTGTCTGCATAAATTGCTGCAGGAGTCCTGTGAACAATAATTGCAAAAGCAAATTTGAAAATCCAAAAATAGCATTATAAGGAATTTAATGTAAAAACAACTCAACACCTTTATTCGCAGATGAGATGTTCGATTAAAAGAAATCGATCATGTTACATTCGCCCTAGTTCTATCACATGCTTGATATCTTTGAAGGATTTTCCATAGAAAGCTGAACGAACACCAGGAAAAAAAATTGGCGGTGTTCTGGGGGAATTCTTTGGGGAATTTGGGGAAATTGCTCAGTTTTTGGAGGAATCCCTGAATATTTTTTGGTAAGAGAAAAATCAGTGGAAAATCTCTGGACCAACTCCACTATTTCTTGGAGAAATCACTGGAAGAACCCTTTAAGACCTCTCTTTAGAAATTCTTGGTGATACAAATACGCTGTGTAAAACGACGCATAATGCGAAAATTCAAACTAAATTAATAATCCCCCTTATTCAGCCTATGGCTAGGGACTGAAGAAAAGCAGCCGATTATCTCGGAGAAACACAAGGTTAACTGCACCATTGTTCCGGGTAGCAAAGGAAGGGCACAACACTGTAGAGGGCGCCCTGGTACTCCACAGGATCCGTTTGCGGTTATGTTTTATTTAGTCCCCCCTAACCATCCGTTCTTAGTCACGGTAAGCTTAAAGCCGCATGAATTAGGGGTGAGGTGGACTTTTATCACCGGAACAGGCAGTCCGTAGTGTGAATTCTTTGATAATTGAAACAACTGCCAGCGATTCCTTGAATCCAGAATTTCTTTGAAACATTTCCTAGATATATTCTGGGTATTTTTTTTAATAATCCTCGATGGAACCCCTTAAGTATGTTTGAACCATTTCTTGGTTGAACTCCAGGAGAATTTTCTGATGGAGGAATCCTTAAGACGGGAATCCGTTTATTCTCTACAGATTAATTTTTTATAGGAAGATGATCCCAGGAACCATTTCTGAAGAAATTCTCAAAAGTTTTATAGATGAAAATCGGGTTATTTTCTGGGAGATCTCTATCTGAACTATTTTGAGAATACTTTGATATTCCTGGAACAATTATTGCAACATCCCATGAATGAATCCCATGTTGTGAAACATCTCGTGGAAAGGACTATGGTGGCAGCGCGGTCCGGCACACTCACAGGTCTCTTTAACCTTCCAGTCGTCGCGTGGTTTTCCACCGTCAGAACCACCACGCTGCTGTTGTGAACAAAAAGCGATGTTTTTTAAACAGTGTTGTACAAAATACAACAGCGCGACGACTGAAGTGTTAAATGTGTCTAAATCAATAGTTATTAACCCCTCTACCGGCAGCTTCATTTTTTACCGCAAGAACAAAAATTCAAATCGCGATAACTTTTTTTGTTTCTCGGTATTTTTGCACCATTTTTTCACAAGCTCTCAAAAAACTCTTCTTGTTTAATCCATGTCAATATTAATGATTAATGATCTGGTTTTAAAGATATTTCAATGTTTCTTGGGGGACCGACATTTTCCATATAAAATGTCATAGGCGGCCTTTTTGTTTTACGTCTATTTATCGAAAAAATAAAATGTGGGCTATAAAGGGTGTCCACGATGAAATTGCCACACTATGAAATTGCTCTAACTTTTTAACCGTTGCGTAGAATTGATTGAAAATTGGGTGGATTTAGTTCATAGTGCATTATTTACATCCTGCAAGTTTTAAAGTCCTGTGATCAAAACTCTCGGAAATGGAGTCGAAAGAACAGCTCGTGCGTGAAAAAACTTGCGCTTTCATCACGAGAACAAGGATCTCTCGCATCGTCCAATCGCTAAAACGTTGAGAATCACGAATCCCACGGTGTCGCGAGTGATTAAGCGGTTCGAGGAACGACTGACCACCAATCGGAAGCCCAGAAGTGAAGGAAAAAGTATTCCGTACAACACCAAAAATCACAACCGCGTAGTTGGGGCCTTGAACCGAAACCCTAACGCCTCCGTTCGGGATGTGGCTAAGAACCTGCACCTAAGCCGAAGTTTTGTCCAGAAATTAGTTCGAATAACTAAAATTGTGTTGTTTGAAAGGCGGATAAGTCACTTTTGTATCTACGAGTAAAAAGAGAAATCTCGCATAATTTGTGATCTCTTCCTAAAAGCCATAGGTGACCAAGTGTGTAGCTTGTTATTACTGAGCAAACGAATGGATTTATAGTTTTTATGTTGGTCCGTTTCCGTTCATCTGCTTAATAACAACGAGCCACACACTCGGTTTCCAATTGTTTTTAGAGTGAAGGTACATAGAAGCCAAACCTCGAATTTTCAAAAGCACGAGTCTGGAGAAGCAGACAACCGGTAACTCACTGGTCACTCGCTGGTGTTGACCGCATTCAATAAAATGTTCAACGCAAAACGTTGTCAAGTTCTCTAGATTTGTGCTCTTGAAAATTCGAGGTTTGACTTCGATGCATCTTCACCTTAGAACGAGATCATAAGTTTTGCGAGAAATATTTCCTAATAACTTCTTACATCATTATGACCAATTTAAGTACGATTTTCAAGGTATTTCATGGAAAATAATAAAAAGGACGCTTGAGACAGTTTTGCGATTATGCGTATATCATATGTCATTTATGCTTATTACAGCTCTTTTGACCAAGAACAACTTTACCTTGTATGCCAAGGTGTTCAAATGGTTTGATCTTGCAGTTTGTCCCGTATCTCCATACGTTCAACGCAATGTGCATCGGTACAAAAACAAATAAATAAATACTTTACACAAAATTAAAAAACAATGTTCTGGCTCGGGGGACCCATTTTTTTGATTTTGGTCGCAAATGAAAAAGCAAAGTCTAATTGTTTTTAGTTAGTTCAGTTAGTTTAGTTCAGACTTACCTATTTTTTTGTAATAAAGTTACTCCACAAAGACACCGTGAGGATTCTTAGGAGACATGTCTGCTTCATAGCAAAAACCTGTTGGTGTATTTACTTTGTGCCTGACACAATCCTTGTCATTTTTATTTCAACTTCTAAGAAGAATACCCCCATGGAAATTTTACCATAACTGAGCCATGCCTGAAGGTCCCACTTACCTCGGATTAATTGCTACAAAATTGCAATTTCCAGTCAACATACCATCCGTTTTAACAACAAAGATTTAATGAAATTCTGTTCAGCTGTGGCTACTCGACCAATTTCTGACAAATTTTGATAAAATGATAACTGAACTTAATAATTATTTGTAGTGGATTCCATCTATTTATTGTAACAGCTCAATACTAATAATATGCAATGGCTTGTATTTTACCGGTCTATTCTCTTGATTTTCGAAATATTAAGCGTTTTTATTTTAATCGCATGGCAAAACGAACCCTTGTGAATTTTTCATCTTGAACGAATAATCAAAAATATAACAAAATTTTACTAGTGAACACTTGTGAGCTATCGCAAATTAATGCTAAAAGAAATTCTAAGTAATACATGTGAACAAAAAAAATCTGTTTAATGGAGCCCATAGTAGTTTGTCTACGATTTAAAAATAAAACAGGAAGCGTTCTTTATCTGTAAAACAAACCGTCGTTTAAAATCCCTTAATTGAATGCGAGTTACACCACCGCAAACGAAAAACATATACACTCACACACAACTAAAACCCCCCAAAATAATCACCTTTGATAATTGCATTCGAATCACTTTAAAACCGTTGAATCGCTATGCGCACTTTTGCGGCTAATTATTATTGCACTGATTCGCTTTTCACAGCCAAACACACACCGGCTCCAAAAGATTTTCCTATTTTCGTTTTTCTGTTTCGTTTGCCACTTTTCGACACCGAAATCTGTTTGGGCTTCAGCTCGTCTTGAACTCGAACCAGAATATATGAAAGGCGGCAAGCACTCACTAAGAGCTGTTCTTCCCTTTTTTCCACGTTTTTTGAGCCAACTTCAGAACACACTGCAGATCGAATGCACAAATTTCCCTTCTTATCAATTAAAAATTCAGACACGTATTAATATGTTGGCAGAATTAATTATTCGAAAATTATTCCAAGACTTCCTAGCACTTAATCTTGGCGCAAAATACCTTCCTCGAGACTTATCGAACCGACTTGATAACCGAACCGAACAGCACGAACGTTCACTGCGAACTGAAACTGAGGAAAGTCATCACCAGCCACTCAACTCAACTCAGCTCAGCCATGAGCCAAACCATCGGCAAAGCCAAGCAGCTGATCATTTTCCATCAATCCCACCCACCTTCGTTTCGTATAGCAGAGTGCGCTCGCTGCTGGCGGATCAAAAATCATCTCACACGGTGCTCCCCAGACCGGTATTATCAGGAAAAAAAAATCGCCATCAAATCTGTGTTCACCAGTCGCCTGCTACACTGAACGAAAACTCCGGTCGCACATTGAATGATTTGTAATTCACATGATTATAAAACTTAACATTCCACATTTTGAATGACTATGAGAGAATATGATGTATCCACAGTCTGTTGAGCAAAAACCATCCAATTCAGAGATGAATTTTAGATCACAATAGAATGGTATTAGGCAGCTAATCGAACAATGATAACACAAATGAAGAGCATGCAATTTATGACGGATTTTAATTTCTTCCATGTCCCAAACCAAAAATCATTCAATTACTGTCTGAAGTACCAGACGAAAAGGGGATGGTCAAATGTCAAATCAATCTACCAAATCTATACGTAAACATAACAACGGCAGCGTGGTTTTCCAAGCGTTTCTGGGTGAATTTAACAGGTAATTGCACTTGAAATTTTACATTAGCCCCTTCGGTATAATTTATTTTACACTTCTAAATGGTATCTACCAACCACAGGTCGCTAATATGCTGGTATTCCATGGAGCTCATACAATGTGTTCGGCAGGTTGGCATCTGTTCCCGAAGACTGACGAATAATACATTTTATAACCTCGTAGTGGAAATAAATAATAATGTACATTCATCAACAAAGTTCTGAAGTTGATTTTTTTATTTGAATTCTTTTAAATTATTAACTAGAATGGAATAAGGATTGTTTACATGTGTGTATGATAATCATTCAGGCATCTATTTGAAAGATAAAAATCATTCCAAGACTGGATGATTTTCATTCGGAGTAATTTGTAAACAGATGATTTTCGCGCAGATGAAAATCATCTTGATTGTGTCTGAAAATAGGTATGGGGCTCGGATGAGTCAATAATCATTCAATGTGCGACCGGAGTTTTCGTTCAGTGTATGGACCTATGCACGGGTTCACTAATCTGACGTTTGAGCGGTGCCGAATTCACTCGTTGCCATGCAAGGGGGTGTCAAGAGCCAATAATTACCAACCCAACGTCCATTCAACTTGGCGTCCAGTGTTCTTGTTTTGATTATTTTGGGATGGACAAAACAAAGTTTTTATGGGTAGGAGACATCAATGATACCTCGCTGATGCATAAAACAATAAACAAAATGATGAACAAATGAAAAGCGTATTAAAATACGACGATTTAATGCGATATGTTTAATTGCCAGAATCTAGCACTAGCAGCGTATGAGCAGTATACTCGAAAATCAGGAGCAAGGTTAGGGCAAACCGACCAGAAAGTGGGTACCAAAACGCGAAGTACCAAAACGATGTGAGGAAGAGCCGAAATGTATGCAGAATGACAGTCGTGTCAGTCCCCTGTTGCCATGGGCACATAAAAAACATGGCACCGCTAAAACGTCAAATAATGAACTCGTGCATTCGTCCATGGACCTATGCACGGGTTCACTAATCTGACGTTTGAGCGGTGCCGAATTCACTCGTTGCCATGGGCACATAAAAAACATGGCACCGCTAAAACGTCAAATAATGAACTCGTGCATTGCTTCATGGACCGGTGCACGAGTTCACCAACTTGTCGTTCGAGCGGTGCCGAATTCCAAGGTCACGCAAATAACATGGCACCGCTCAAACGTCAACTAGTGAACGCGTGCATTGGTCCATAGCTAAACTAAACTGCATGCATGGAAAAAATAAACGAAAATCGTGAGGCCCGTTTTGGAAATGTGCCCTCTCAATGACATACACTCCCATGCAAAAGTTTGGATTCACCCCCTCAAAAACATACAAAAGTGTTCTGTCCGTATCTCTGTGATTACAGGTCCAATTTAAACTCTTTAAGCCGCATTCGAAAGGCAAAGAGTTATTCTTACTTCGCATGTATTTTTCCAAAAACATTTTTTCAATTTTGTATACTAAATTTGTACCTAAAGTTGTGACATTTTTCAAAAAACACACTGAAAAATCATATCTAATTTCCTCAGTATTGGGTCGACCAAAATTTTAAATCAAAGTGTCATTAGAATCGTTATCTTATATTCTTTGTAGAGACCCCACGAAATTTTGGCGGAAGAATCTGGAAAGTATTCAAAATCAATGAAACAGTCAGTCAAGTCATCGTGAACCCAAACTTTTGCACGATACACCATACTGAGGAATGAACCCAAACTTATGCACGATGACTTGACTGACTGTTTCATTTATTTTGAATGCTTTTCCGATTTTTCCGCAAAAAAAATAATGAGTGCTCTTCAAAGAATATAAGATTACGATTCTAAAGGCAACTTGTTTTAAAATTTTGGTCGATCCAATGCTGAAAAAATTAGTAATGTTTTTTCAGTGTGTTTTTTGAAAAATGTCACAACTTTAAGTACATATTTAGTATACAA
Source organism: Aedes aegypti (assembly GCF_002204515.2). NCBI lineage: Eukaryota > Metazoa > Arthropoda > Insecta > Diptera > Culicidae > Aedes > Aedes aegypti. Next base: position 320,440,861 of record NC_035109.1, on the reverse strand, counting down.
AAATCAAAGAATGTGTTTGGAAAAATACATACGAAGTAAGAATAACTCTTTGCCTTTCGAATGCGGCTTAAAAAGTTTGAATTAGACGTGTAATCACAGAGATATGGACTGAACACTTTTGCGTGTTTTTTAGGGGGTGAACCCAAACTTATGCACGGGAGTGTAGGTCCACAAATTCTAACTAGAAAACAGTGATATTTACAGAGGTTTTAATTTACCGTTAGAGTGGGATCCCGTTTTTAGCATGCTTCATTTTTGGCAACAAAATGGATCCGCTTTTGGCCACATTTTTGAATACTATTAGAATTTGTCAGTTTTTGTATATAACATCGTGTCTCTTCCAGAACGCGCTTATTTACTTCGGCTGGTCATTGGTCATGCATTCGCAACGTTTCTTGATGTCATCAATCTCCACCAGTATCCCAACTAGAGGCCAACCTCTTTTCTTAGGAATTCATATTGTGTGAATAGCCCACTTGAGTCTGCCTGTACGTGATACACATAAACAGAGGCGCGTCCACGTTCGATACCATGGATAGGACAAACGTTGGCAAATATTTTTAGGCTGAAAATTGAAAAATACTATATAACACTGGCAAATAAGTCTTGTGGGTTTTTTTTCAGAAATTTTCCCAGAAATATCTCCGGGAAATGCCAAGGATTTTTTTTTTCGAAAATTCAAATCCGTGAGATATTTTTAAACAAAATCGTTAAGTAACCTCCGATGAATCATGTGTATGTTTTAAAGGACTCTTGAGGAAATTTTAAGATTGTCTAGATGAGATACTCAGCTAATCGCAAAACAAAAATCAATAGAATCTCGGGATATTCCGCAGAATTTCGTAAAGAAATTTCTCGCAAAACATTGGCAGAATATTGTTAGGAATGATCGGAAGAGTTATTGGAAACTGTTCGCGCGCACTTCATGGTCTTTCGGACTAGCACTAAAAGTCGTCTTTTAACTTAAACACTTAAACAGTTTATTTAGACGAAGAACTACACTTTATTTCACGCGAACACAAACAGTATTTTTTTTGCCGTTTATTACGGCCGCACGGCGATGTGTATATATCGCGACGGTAAGTTTTCAACTGCCAGCTGATTGCTGGCTGGCTGGCGATCGAGAAGCGATCGTGGAGAAATTGAAACACAGAAACAACACGCGAACAAGAAGGACAGACTGACCAGATGCGTGCAGCAAAAAAGGACAACTCTACCTACACTCTGAGAAGTAATCATGTTCAAGTCATTACCAAAAACATATAGCTTTTTTCCATAATGCTTTTCACATAACTCTTATTTACAAATCGCATAGATAGAGTTCATTATGAAAATCACATACCTTTCAAGCATAAAGACGATGGATTTGGAATCCAATGGAAGTTGGTATCATAGACAAAATCATATACATTTCGTCCGAAACTAATATAGATAATAATTGATTCTTTAATAAAACTGAAATGGTTTTCAAATGGCATTTACTACAAGATTATATGAAATAAATTTTCAAAAATAAAAATACGTTCAAGTACTACATTTTAATATTATTTATTTAAAAAAAAAATATTAGAATAACCGAAAAAGATTTATCCGTTGACATGGTTTGAGTACTTCTCCAGTCTTCAAATTTTTTATCATTCGGGTATTTGGATCTACCCGCATAAATTAGAACCGTACGAGTACTGTTTCCCGTAGTGTCTGCAACCATTTGCAACCACATCTGAATAATTTGTCGTAATATGCAGAATAACAATAAACCAACCTTACGGCAAACGATATTGACAGTTTGGGGAACGGTAAATGGAAAAATAACAATGTGGGTAATAGGCGGTTAAGTTATGTAACCATATCAAAACGAAGATTTTCTCGAACAAATTTTTTTGTGGACAATTTGCCAAAAGGTACGCATACTATCCATTTTTTGCCAAATCCATTATAAGGGAAACAGTTAAGAAACATTCAAACCATAAATTTGAGAAAAAACGAATAATGTATGGATTATTGTTAGTTTATGGTGCTTTATATTTATTTTCACACTATAATGTATTGTTATTTTGTGTTTATAACGTAAAGGAAAAGAATAAGCTAGGAAATGACGAAGACTTTCAATAAGAAATAATGAAACAAGTAAATAATAGTACAAAATTTACTTCAATTGATACATTTACAAGCACTTTGCCGAGTCGAAAAAAATTTTACTTATAAAACAGAATTCGTTACTGCTTGTATTTGAAGTAAATTAAGACTGCATATATTTTGTCTCATTATTTCTCACCATAAAATAGGTTCCTTTTTCAGTTTTATTATTCACTATTTTTCCTTACCAACTATATAACATTTTTTCTTAAACACTGCGGGCGTTGATTAAATGTTTTCCCAGGTTGTAACGTTTGGCAACTTCCGGAAGTATGAGCTCCCGAAAATTTTTCCACCGGTAATAATCCTGCTGGTTTGGCTGATCTGGGTTTGTTAAGTTGACTAACCCGGTCATATTGCTGATAATGGGGAATGTGATCGGTTGCGCAGCAGAAAACGTAAGGAGCCGGATGTCGCGTCTGGCCATACTCGGAACCGTTGAAATGGATTCACCGTCCAACATCGATTGTATATGCATCTTGTCCTATATCTTTTAAGAAAATGAAATAAATTAATCCATTTGTAATACTTAGATTGGATTATTAACTTACCAGCACTAAATATTTTTAGCGATTTTCTATTCAAACTAAAGAAAAACAAGCAAAGATTTTTTTTCTTTTATGTTTTTTTTTCGATAGACATTGCGAAAACAAACACGCTAAAAATACATACAGCCACTTTTTCGGTTCCACATAAATATAAAAATAATTTTATCTTTTGGATCCCTGTTTTCACACAAATCGTTCAAAAACATTCTATTTTTTATGTCAAGTTGCGTAATCAGAAAAAATAAAATAAGAAATAAAACTGATCGCTGTAAAGATTTGCAAAGCTGTCGAAAGAAGTTTTCAGGAGTGTATAAAATGTTTTAACTGTTTGCCGAACTGTTAGGTTGAGGTAACATATGGTGAAATGCTCATAAGTATTAGTGTGTTGTTCAAGTAAAAGCATGAACCGTTCCACAAACGGTAATTTTATATTTTTACTGTTTCCCACAATTTTTCATTCCCGTATAGTTCTACAATTTCTGGACACTTTCCAAGATTGTCACTGTTAGTTGTTCGTTACACAAATAATTTGAAATGGTTTAATGCTCTAGCACTGATATTGTTTAACAAAGAAGTAACTGTTTGTGATATATTAACCCTACCGGTTAGAAGAATCTTATTGTTTGGAATACAAGGCAAACTATATTTTTCTATGCGGTAGTGCACTACCTGCAAAGCCATCTCACAGTAACTACTGGAACTTGAACAAAAGGGATTTTTGTTGCAGCATGGTCGGTATATAAATCTAAAACAATAAAACCATGTTAACACAATTTAAGCTCAAAACTAACTGCCGAATAAAATAACTCACCTATATCTATAGATATCGTCGAGCAGAACTTCATCAAGTTCTCAGTTGTATGGAATTAGAAGCTAAATTCTTCAACGAGAAGTAAATAATGGTTCCACATTCTAAAATATGTACAAAAACTATATAATTATTAAAAAACTGATATTTACCCACAAACCTTTAAAAACTTGCAAGAATCCGTCGTAAATCCTTTATCTGCTAGCGAAATGAATGCAGTGGCCGCCATCGTGTCACTAAATATAAACACAGATTTTTTTTTTCACAATAGAAAATCATATACCATGTATCTGATTTTTCAATGACTTAATGGGTAAACGATGTCCAATAAGTTATATGTGAAATTCCAACGATTTCCATATGATTATTATTTAAACCTCATAGGACCTTCATATAGTCTTTATTGGGTGTTAATGAAACCTATCAAATATGAATTCTGATGCGTGTATATGATTTTCCAGATAAATATAATCGGATTAATTGGCTCAGTGTACGGTAGATGTGGATCGCATCTGATCATTCACGATTCCCGTCGGTCGGGCAACAGTGGTTGATTGTTTTTGGCTACAACATTTGAAATGTTCGCGCGCACTTCACGGTTTTCGGACTAGCACTAAAAGTCGTCTTTTAACTCAAACTCAATAGAAGTAAATGATAGAAACTATAGACTCCCTTTACCTTTGAGTCGCATGACCGATATAGCCATAAAACAATAATAATTTAAAAAACAATCACGGTCGAAACCTTCTCCTATATATATGAAATTTGGCTAATAAGAAAAATGCAGTTCTAACTGGATCATGTGGTGACTGGCGGGAAGAGCACACATGAAAGAGACAAATTCTCTGATGCGTGTCAATTCCCAATATCAGTCATCGATCGATAGAACCGTTCGGTTGATTGCCGTCAGTATAAGAGCACATTGAAGCCTCCTGTATTTTGCCTGTGTTGGTAGCAAAGCTCAAAGCTTTGAGCCAACCCTTTTCCAGTAGAGAAGTTAGGCAAAATACAGGACGCTTCGATGCTTACTGACTTTAAAATGGCTTTCTCAATTTTCACCACCTAATTAAATTTCAATCTTGTCGCTCCCTTGCGACGCCTATGCACCTATTCGTTTCCATCAATTGCTTCTATAGACTCCCTTTAGCTTTGAGTCGCATGACCGCTATAGCCATAAAAGGGAAGGGTGTTTATTAGTGAGGGAGGAAAAGAGTCACCTTTGGTCAGTGATGCGATCCATGGATAAGATGGAAAAATATGACTAATACTTAAAGCTAGTTTTATATTTTTGTATCGAAAAGTTTTGGTAGAAGATTTAAAAAAAATATGTCAACATATATAATGTCGAACCATTCAAAAGAAGTTTTTCTTAATGGCGAAAAGAGAAAAATATATGTATATATTTTTAATTATATGAAATAGGAACAATGCCGACACTTGTAGTGACGAACCATACAATGTTTGTTTGAATATTACATAAAAGTAACGCTTTCATTAAAAACAAGTGTTATCATAAGCATGAAACGAACTCACCAGTTGGTAATCCATCCTCGATTACGGTGAATTATATCGGAATCCTAAGATGGCCGGAACAATGGCCGACTTGTGCCCCTACTCACGTTTTCAAAGGCACTAAATTAGAGAAATAGTTGGAAAACGTTTCTGATCTTCCTATTTTAGGCTTTCTGCTAGTGCACAAAGCCAAAACAAAAAGTGCACTGTTGTTGGATGCTTTAATCGCGAGATTTGTGCTTTTGAAGTTTTAGTGCAATCTTAGAAGTTGATTGAAAGGCGGCATCCACAAATTACGTAACGCTCAGAGGGAGGGAGGGGGTAGGCTCGAGCGTTACGACTCATACAAAATTTTGAAAAATTCCATGCAAAAGCGTTACGGAGGGGGGAGGGGGTCAAAAATTTCCAATTTTAGCGTTACGTAATAAATGGATGCCGCCAAAGCTGTTTCACCTTAAACACGAATATCTTCTCGCACTCACACAGCGCGAACAGCAAAATTTCTCGACGTCTCGAAAACGAAGCGTCTTGTTTGGTCTTGTTTTTTCAACTAAAAATATCAACATAAGATTGCACGCCGCGAGCTTGTTACGGAAGAATAATTGACAGGTTAACAATTTTTCGCTCTATTATGCAATAATGGTTGAAAGATTGGCTTGTTTAGGGGTATCCAATTTCTTACATATTCTGAATCTACGTTAAAAATTGAACTAGAATTCAAAGTTTCACAATTTTCCGTGACCTGGAACTATTTTTTAAACATGTTTGAAATAAGTATAAAAATTACTTTTGAATCACCCCTCGGCAAATTTTACTTCGGGACGAGCTGTCATTATGTTAATTGAAATGTCATTGAGTGGATTCAAAATTTCTATTCTATTTTAATCATTTCTAATATCAACAATAAGATATTTAAGTGCAATAAAATCGTGTTATACTTAGAAAAAATGTGCTCTTTCGATCAAGCTACAAAAAACTGTAATTTGTTCTTCATTACAATTATAACAATCTCCTACCTACCGTAATGTCCAATTATAGCAATCTCTTACCTATCGTAATGTTCTGATAGAGTTGGAAGGTTTAAGCATAAGTTTAAAACGCACATTCAGTAAAATATACTAATTATTTTCACTTACCCCATTTACCCACTTGCCTCGCAGTACCTTACTATGTCTGTTTGTCTATGGTTTCGACTGGATTTGATAGATTTTTCTGACAATAACCGTCTGAGAAGCACCGTGCATCTTACGAACCAGTCCCGAACGAACGAACCGCCAAAATTCAAGCAAGAGAGCAGAGATTCCGCGAAGAGAAGGTCCACCGTGAGAGACCGAAACGACATTCGGTTTGTTTATATTTTCCCCGAATCGCGCTCACATCGGCTAGTCGCTTGTAAACAGAGAGGACGACGGTGATTGTGGTCTTCCCCATTCCGCACCCTGCTTTGTCTGGTCCCCCTTTTTGCAACAACCATGCAGACACAGAAAAACCGGTAAAGAGCGGGCCATGTGGTTCGGCTCGGACCGCGTGGAAAAGTCGTGCGAGAGAAAGAGCAGGCGTAATTTCCGACTCACAACGGGCGAAGAGAGAGCTTTCGTTCGATGACAAAGTTTTAATGATTATGAGAATTTAATGGCATCAATTAGAAAATTAAGCATACTATTTATCGTAAAGATAACTTTACTTCTTATTATTGAGGAATAATAGTTCATTAAATTCATTAAATTCAGTTCAAAAATTACGTCTACGGTGTCTAGTTTCAGTAACGTTGTCGTAAGCCCAAATTTTGAGCTTTTCCGCAAACTAGCGAGCAACCAAGCGTCTCCATTGATGGGATGTCGTAGTCCATCCGTAGGTTACACTGTAAGACCAAAGTACCCTTTAATGGGTAAAAAAGTACCCTCTTTGAGAGAAACTAGTTTAACTCATAAAAAGAGTAAATGGCCCTTACTCATTAAAGAGTAAACGGCTTGTACGTCAAATCAACGAGTGAATTTTACCCACTATCCAAAAAGTATTTTTAGAGAAACAGGGTAAAATTTACTCTTTTTCCGAACATCAAAATTCAATAAATTTTATTGTTTATTTTCGTGTATAAAACATAAACTATAGCAACTTCTTAATTTAAACAAACTTATTTTATTCAACATAATATTAACAATTATTGTTCTGATGCAGTAGAATAATCTATTCATCAATAAGCCTAATGAATGGAGCAGCTGTTCCTGGCGGTTTTGCGCAGCGGGGCATGCAACGGGATGTATTGGGCAGAAAATCCATTCTGTAAAATATTTGATTAATTGTTTAGATAGAGGACACAGCCACGAAAAATATGAAACCTACCTTTTACGTATCCGCACTTTTTAATTCTTATTTCTCATATAATAGTAACGAACTAATGAACATCAAACGCTGTTCCATGAATCTTAAATGACTATAGCTGCAAGATTTTTTTCACCCATTAAAGAGTGAATACGCGGAATATATAAATGGGCAAAAAATACCCATTATTTGAAAAAATGAAGTACCCTTTGTTTTGACGTTTCCATATATAAGAAAATAATGGGTATTTTTCACACATTAAAGAGTAAAGCCGCAGACAGACGTTCAAGTTAGACTCAGCCACTTGTGTAAAAACATGGCCGCCACAAATCGCCAAGTGGCAATAAGCTAACAGATGGCGTTAGTGGCGTATGCGTCCCGCCAACATCCTGATCACATTTCGTTGACAGCATGACACACAACCGCTCCCACAGTCCACGTGCTCAACGCTAAAAACTATGCACCTTTTTTTCGCGCTGGGTGGGTGATGTTCCTCTTTGGTTCTAATTTCTCATGTAAAAGTTAATTAAATCCATTGTAATTTTTACCACAAGTTGGCATTTAATTTACTCACAGATTCATGCTAGTATAACACCCTTGAATCATCGTAACTCATGTAAAATAAATTGGCGTGAAAATATCACAATTGTGTGAATCATTTTTAAAGTGATTGTTTTGATATTTTTGTTCAGTGGGTGGTGGACTGGGTGGTAAGCGAGAAGATGAAGCCACGTGCTTTTACGAACTGTCACTGTACTGCAGCAATTTGCTCCCTAGGTGACACCACGGTAGAATTTACACAGGAATTTTGAATAAATTTGTTCCTGCTTAAACGTCTGTCTGCGGTAAAGCCGAGTTTACAGTGTACAGACCAATCCAAAATGGTCCGAATCAACAATTTAGCAGGAAACAAGTGTTTTCTCTGTTCTCGTCGATTTTAAACGTTCGTTGTCTTGAAAGAAGGTTTTCATAATTGAGTTTTGCATCTTCTAAGAAAACCAAAAGAAATGAATAGGGTGGTCCTTATTTAAGTTTAAATTTTGACTCAAACTTTTTTGTTTGATGAAACTTTGTGGCTGTGCTCTTCTGCAAACATTTACGAAATGTTATTTTAAACAACTTTGTCGAAGACACTTTAGATCTAGCTCTTCATTTGAGCTAAGTAAATTGATTTTGAAAGTTTCAGTTATTTTGGTCTAACTTTTTTGTTTTCAGTTTTACGTGAATGTAGTCTTCAGGTAGAGGAAGTAATGATACACTTTTTTGTTTAACATTGCAAGTTTGGAATTCTTGTGTTTTTGAAGTTATAAGCATGTTTAAGTGAAAAACTATGAAATCTGTAGATGCCCATAACTCATAGTTTTTTTTTTTTCTTCAACTTTATTTGGTCGGCCACATTGTCCACTAGGGCACCACTGGGCCAATTTCCTATAAACCGGATACATTGTATTCGGCTCTAGCCTAGATCTATTTATAGTGCATAGTTCCTCATTCGTCATCTCACACAAAGATGCGAAGAGCGTTCTGCGCTTACCATCATCGTGTGGGTCGTTGTTCATATCCATATTCATAATCCATTGTTCATTGCGTTGGTCCGGTTTCCGATTGTGCTGTGTTGAGGCTGCTGCCTGCAAAGAGGGCCTGTTTGCCGCAGCTGCTCTCTGATGAAGCCAGAGGATGGGCGTCCCTGCAACGTCCTCCGTGACGCATCTTCGGGGCTGGGAATCAAACCCATAACCATCCGCTTGAAGCGAACGTGTAGCCAACTACGCCACGTTGACTCCCTTCTATAGAGTTGGTTTGATAAAAATTTTCTTTCAGCAGCATTTGAAAGGTCATACATTCGGCAACTTTTGCTGCAAAAACTGTGAGAACGTCATTTTTTTTTAAATGGATTACCTGCTTTACTCTTGTCCACTGTTGATCAGCAGAAGTTTTCTCGTTTCATTTTGTATGCGGAAAGGCATCTAACTTCAATTATCTCGTAAATGAAAGCTTTAATCGAAAACATATTTAGTAGGCGTGATAGTCGTCATCATCACGTACAACCGGTGCCAACTATTTTTTCGAAAATATTTCCCAATTTCGAGAAATAATTCGCCATGCAAATATTTTCGCGTTGCTTTTTAGCGATTTTTCGTGCATAGACACTAGCGCATGTGCGTTACTATATGGCGAGTAGCGAAACAGGCCATGCATGTAACCCATTGAGAAAATTCACTTCAAAAATATACTTTAAAAACTCGAAATTCACCTGTAACTCACAAGATTTCAAACTTTTCGAAGTGCTGCCCTCAGCAAAGTTGTAGGTTTTAACCAAATCTGCAATTGCCCTCGTAGTACTGCAATGTTGACAAAATTTTCTTTGTTTGCTGTGAGAACTGTCACAACATTGCTTTTGTTTGCTGTGAGAAAGTAAACATAAATAGTATTGCTGTCGAGCGTTCACTTTCTTGTTGGACTGACGTTGATTGAAAGCTCAAATGACGTCAAACAAACCATTCGTTTTAATTCTGAGGAAATCGACTTGATTGATCGTGCGTTGATATTGATGGCACTTTGCTTGTAGACCCCTTTCGGATTTTGGTTCATTGGTGCCAGCATGAAGTATCTTGTTTTTACATTAACAATTTTTCAATCCAATACATACTTATAATATTTAGGGTAGAAGCACTGGTTTTGGCCATACGCCAGTTGTAGCCATAGTGGATTATACATCGTTTTACATAGCCAATCAGCATGAAACCTTTTGTGTTCAGTAGATCACATTCAAATGACAGAGCCACATTCATTTACTCGTCCAAATTGATTCAAAAAATAAGAAAAACAATTCATTTTTCTTATAGTTTTAACTCCCATACACCTAATTTGGCCACTCTCATAAGAAATCAATGTGATTGGCCAATTTAGGAACCAATGTTAAATCTCTGATCGAAATTGGATCTGGTGGCCTATATTGACCAACGTGATTTTCAAGGCGAAAAAATTGTTTTAGCGCAGTTTTGATATTTTACATACATAATATGGATTGGAAGCTTGCATTTGACATAGGCATTTGTAGTATAAACACGGCTTCCCATATATTTTTTTATTGACAATTTCTCTTATTCTGGCCAAAACCGGTGCTTTTACCCTACGTACATATATATTAAAACATGAAGGTTGTGATGAAAAAAGTTCACAAATCCATATGCTCTTCCGCATAAATCCGCAGTTACGCTTTTATGGGCTTTTAGTTAAGTTCTCGTACATGTTGAATTGGATTCAGATTTACCCTTAAGCCCCACGCACAATGTGAGCGGCAGCGCGGTACAACGGCATTACGTCAAGCCCATCTTGAGTTACACTCTGTCAAGTCAATGTTACTTGGGGGCTGTCCATTAATTACGTAAGGGTTTATGGGGGGAGGGGGAGGGTCTGAGATTTCTTACAAGCCATACAATTTATTTTCAATTTTCATACAAAAAATCTTACCATGGGGGGAGGGGGGGTTGAAAAATCCCGAAAATTGTCTTACGTAATTAATGGACCGCCCCTTGTCAAGTAAATGTTGAAAAGGATTTAGTCAACATGGGATTGATAACTAAAGTGTAGATCAAGATGGACATGCCGTTTTGCCGTTGTACCGCGTTGCCGTTCACATTGTGCTTGGGGCCTTAGTAGTTGGGTAAAAGATGACTAGAAAAAATAGTTTCTTTGAAAATGTTATGGATGAATATCCTGGAATTTTTCTGAAACATCTCCGAAGTAATTTCTGCAGAAAACCTCAAAAACATTCTTTCATAAATAAGTGGCGAAATCCCATTAAGTTATCCCACAATTGTGCTTAAGTCCCGAAATTCCCAACTAACCAAAAGCATTATAACATTGCACGAATTCTACTTCATATCAACAATATTGATGCAACATTGCTTTTATTCGACAAATTTCAAGAGCTGTCAGGCAATAAAGCATTAACGCTACATTAAAAATGTACCAATGCACTATTATTACCGTGCACCCCCGTTAATTTGAACGGTACCTCATGCATTTTTAATTTCAACATCTAGTCACCACAAAATTGAAACGGCTGTCATCCACGATCAACTGAACTTCTTCTTTCTGGCGTTACGTCCCCACTGGGACAGAACCTGCTTCTCAGCTTAGTGTTCTTATGAGCACTTCCACAGTTATTCACTGAGAGCTTACTATGCCAAAGACCATTTTTGCATGTGTATTGTAACCGTTCAACTTTACAAGAGATTATTAGCAAACTCGGTGGCTTAAGCGCCACTCTCAATGAGAGACCACCAGTCGTGTTCAGATTTGACCGACGTTTAGAGACTTTTCTCTCTGGGAGAGTTTTGAACGGTTCTTGGTAAACAACTCTAGGAAATCAAACGCAAGAATGACTTTTACTCCTCCACAGCCTTAAAGTTTTAGGGAATTCAGAAGAGGATGCTTACTCAAATGAGCTAATAAACGAAACGAAACGCAATGTAAGTTAGTGAGTAGTTTTATTTAAAGCATAGTTAAACCCCCCCGCGAAGTGACATATAACGCAATTTTCACGTACCTACTTTCAACGTAAACAATGGGGCCATCCACCGCTGCCGACACAATTTTTCACTATGGCAGATCGGAATTTTGTTTCGTTGTTGACATGTGCAAAACAACGAATGGAACGAAATGAAGTAAGAGCGAGTCTGATATTTTCGTCTGCCAATGAAAATAAATTTAATAAAATCACCAAGTTTAAGCACCAAATGAACATAAGAGCGTACCAATTCGTTCGGTGAACAGATTGAATGATGTGTTAGTGCTTTGTTTTGCGGAAAAGATATCTATGAGAAATTACTTACAATACAGCCCAACTGATTTGTGGATCGCTTTTATGCCCTCAAAAGAAAGCGCTGGCCGTAAAATAAAATATTGTGGGCCTCGTGGCCGTGCGGTTAGTGTCGTTTGGCATTTAAGCGCATCGTGTCATTGGGTGTGGGTTCGATTTCCACTTCAGCCATTGAAACTTTTCGTCAGGAATGTTTCTCAACTGTGCCGCTGGAGCATCCTTATCCATTGTCTAGTGTTAAGTTACATTCCGTGCAGCTAAATGGCTGAAGACGGTGTCCTTATCTTTTTATTTGAGATCGAATCAAGTCGAAAAGTGATATATTTTTTATTTGCAGTTTTTTTTCTATGCGGATTAGAACACTTTTTCTCATACTCACCACCAAAGGTCTAGGTTTCAATCAAATAACCCAAGTAACCATAAGCACTAATAATAAGCCCTTAATCAGCATCATAGATGCGTACATGCATTATAATAGCACCACAAATGCCTACACACCTTATAACAGCACTTCCGCTGCATAGAAACCCTATTACAGCATCATTAATGCTTCTAAGCCTGATGCATACAGGCATTAAATAAGCACTATATTGGCTTTATATTCGAATACAGGGCATGTTTAAATGCCATCCAGTGTTTTGACAGATATACCACGTGCTTTGTGTTTGCATATAGTGGTAAGAGGGAGTCAAACATAAATCTTCTCACTACTACAATTGCAGGTTTTATGACGGGGAAAAGTGATAGTTTAAATTGGTCACTTTTCTTTCCAATACAATTCATCTTATGTGGCCGTAGGAGCAAAGGAGCAGGACAACAACTCAACAATACGGGTGTCGCAGGTTCGAGACGCAAAATGAGGAATTTCATCATACTAAAACGAGGATCAAAATGTGGCAATTGCAAGTCCTCAAAAGGATGAAAACTACCAAAACGAATTTGTCTGATAGGGAGAAGTACTAGGGTCGATGTACCAATAGCCGCATAGCTAAGAACAAAAATTCGTATAAAATCGAAAAATATCGCTAGCGTCATTATTTTTACATCATCTGAAAGCTTTTTATTTTGGTTTTGTGGAAAATTATGAAAACTACTAGAACTTAAATGTTTTTTTTATTTCGCGTGTGCCACTATAGGAATACATGTGCCTATAGTAGCACTATTTCTAATTTCTGTTCCTATATTAGCACTAGCAGCACGACGTTGGCAAAATAGTAATCAAAACTGTATTTTAACAAAACTTCTACATTTTTCCTTCAAAGTGTGAAAAAAAAAGCTTTCGTTTGATGTAAAAAAGATCTCGATTCATTAATTATTTTGTAAGATAAAAATAGTTTCGCTCAGTAGTGCTACTATAGGAACAATAGGTTTACTTTAGGCGCAAGGGAGCTCAAATTTTAAGCAAAACTAATTATTTCGATCATTTTTTGAACAAAATCAAACTGTGTATCAATGGTACTTAGATAAACAGCTCCTGGCCTTCATGTCAAAAAATGTTTTGAAAAGATTTATAGCATAAAGGCCGTAAAAAGCCACTAGTGCGATTATAGGGGACTGTCCACTAAGGGAACACCGACCCTATCTGTATCATTTTATTAATTTTTTTTGCATACTATTAGAGGTTTCCGTTTTCATTCATTCATTCATTTATTTATCTCGTGTACCAGTTGCTTGGTCGCATACGCGAAAGCTCTCTGGCTGCGTACGCGAAAGCACAAAATATTCGCCCTAAAAACCTGGCGAAAACAACTGACGTTTCTCACGTGGTCTTATATCAGCATTAGTGGTGCAGAGAAGCACGGTTATATGGTTATATCTTGGCACTATAATGGCACGCTATTTCGCCTTTCCTGGCATTATAATAGCATTATATGCGTATATAAAACTGACATGCATCAAATGATTACCCTATATGCGCATATAATGCTGTTACCGTGCCGCATTATCGTGCTTACTGGTTACTTGGGAAGCCTATGAACTAATATACGATGACGTCACGCTGCAACTTTCAGCGTGAAGAAAACCTTTACTGAGGGCGATGTATACAGAAAAATAAACGATTTCGTTGCACATTCATCCATGCATTGTTCATCCGGTGAACATTCGTGTTGGCGTGGATGTCATGTTATGTAAACATATTTAGATCGGAAAAAATCAACAAGAAAAGAAGACCGTGGATAAGTTTTTAAAAGCGGTAATGGCTGCCAAAAGTTACCTTACTTTCTGGTAGGGATCCAACATATTGACGTTTGGCTTTGGTCCGGTCAATTGACTTGTCCACCGGTGTGATAAATTCACTCGGTTAAAGAATTTTGACACTTTAGCGGGTCACGTAGATGCTTCCCACGTGTTTCGGTCAAGTGTCAAAATCCTTGCACTGAGTAACTTTAGTGCACCGGAGGATAAGTCTATTTCAAGCGACCCAAGTCAAACGTCAGATCACTAGATCCCTTTTTGTAAAAGTGGGCTAATTTTTGCTTATTCATCCAATAAGCTTATCTGTTTGAAACATAGACATCTGGTGGTGAGTATGATAAAAAAATTGTTCAAATCCGCAAAAGAAAATGTACTGCCAGTTGATATGATCTCAGATTGATTTCAAGCTTATAACTACAGTCAATTTCCCATAAATTAATGATTATCGTAAATATCTAAGGGATGATTCAAATATTACGTAACGAAGAAATTATCCAATTTAAACCCCCTCCCTCCCTGAAGTAACAGGTTTTATATGGAAAATTTCAATTTATTGTATGGACCAAAACACTACAAAATATCCCTTACCTCCCCTTGTTGTGTTACGTAATATTTGAACCCTAACAAATTTGTCTTGCTTTGAATAGCCAAGTGGTCAAAAAATAATTTCGTAAACAAAGCAACGGTTACTATAAACAACTTACAGCATGCGGACCACATCACACCACTATTCAAAACTCGCTCGTGGGCCATACAAAATCTTCCCGATGACCGTACAAATCCTTTTAGAGAATCGCTATTTGGTGATCACTCGTTTATAATGATGTTACAAATGCCAAACAAAAAATGTAAAACTTTTTTTTATGTCCATCAAGCATAATTCTAGTTTACGCCCAATTTTGAGCACACTCCATGATTTCATTGAGTTTGACAGTACCATGGACCAAAATTTTTCGGTACATTGACGTTGTACTGCAGCTGTCATGATGCTCCAGGGTTGGTTAAACGTAACGTAACATAACGGAAAAAATAGCTAATCTTTCTTCAAAACTGTTTATTTTAGGAAACGATTCACCATTCATTCGGGTTGGACTGGCAAAAACCGTACGGAATGGAAAAGAGCAAACATGGCCATGTAAAATAAGCTCTTCAAGTACCTGAGCAGGATTTTGGTGTTGACTCGATGATGGCTCGTTGACGGGAAACGAAATGTCGACTCCGCAGACTCAATGATGGCGACGGTCGACCTCAGCGATGATGGTAACGAGATGGAGACTACCGGCGTGTCCGTGCTGCAAATTGGCGGGCAGCGATGAATTGACCCGCGTGCAAAATGGCCGAAATAACGTTGCGGAGGGAGTGGCGGCTGCAACGGAAGCTTCCGATTTCGTATATCGAGAGTGAGACGGCGATTTCGCCTATTAATACCCGGGACGATCCGCTCCTTCCAATAGAGAAGCACGTACCCAGCGACCCGGCTTCGCGTATCTGTCCGCTAATCCGAGCGGGGAGTAATGCAGCCCTATCTTTGGGTTAGGATCGAGGTTCGCGGCGTGTAATTGACGTCACGCTACAACGAACCGAACTCTCGGAAATCGGTCCAAAAAGGAATAACGTGACTGGACCTTCTCCTTCAGTAATTGACGTTTGAAGGAGGGAAAATTCGCTACAGAATAACTTTAGCGACTTCACTCGCGCCTCCGTTTGACTACCTGATAAAGGCGGGCCTTTTGCACTGCACACGGGTCTCGACGAAGAACGGACTTCCAAATCCTCGATAAACGGACTCACAATTCACGGTTCGGCGGTGACGGATGCCGAATACCAACGGAAAGAAATCCAGCCGTACGGAAAAAGCGCAGAGCGCTGCACGTCCAACGCGAAATCGCATTAGTTTTTAAGTCTTCATGTTATTAATTAATTATAATTACCCTTTTCCGTTGAGATAAACTTAATAAAGCCTTTTGCGCAGAAACGCGAATTATTCACGGACCTCAGTCCTCTAAAGAAAGAAATACACAAAACGTTTAACACAACTTGTTACTTTCAAACTCACTCACTAACTTTTACCTAAGATTTCAAATTTAATTTCACCAGATTTAACTTCAACTTTTAACGTTTACTGCAACTGAACGTAATTTTATCACACGACTCGCGCACTTCTGCTCTCCAGCCAACTTCGTAGCGAAATGATCGAGTCGAAGAAACTCTTGCGCCAAGAAACTGCCTATTCTGACCGTCCAACTATTCAAACAAAAAGCAACTAGGGTAAGTGTACCAGTTATGGACATAATGGTTCCCTATTTCGCCATATGTGTTAATTTTACAGGTTTCATATTTTTCATTATTTTATGTGTTCTAGTAGTAAAATATCAATTATGTGTTCACGATAAACTATTCAAAATGATTCTAAGTGTGAATATTTTCAAAATTTCACATATGGCCAAATAGGGAACCACTATGGCCATAACTGGTACACTTTCCCTATGATAGAAAATCGCGCCAACTGCTTTTGCATGGCGTGTGGTAGGTATGGCGACAAATCTGAATTACGTCTGTAGTCCGCCAAAATGTGTACATGACGCTTTGCGAAGCTTTCATAATTCGTTATTGCAAACGCAATCCACATATGCTTACGCTACATGGATCGCTGCATTTTACGAAAGCAAACAAAATATTTTTAACCAACGCTATAAAAACTAAAATCCTTTTTTGTTTTATTATTATTTTTTTTTTTGTTTATTATTTATGTTTTTTAAACTAAAAATAAAGTAAAACGTTACAGTATATCGTGTGACAGGTACGAAGACACTCTATGCCCTGGGAAATCGAGAAAATTTCCAACCCGAAAAGATCCTCGACCGGTGGGATTCGAACCCACGACCCTCAGCTAGGTCATGCTGAATAGCTGCGCGTTTACCGCTACGGCTATCTGGGCCCCTACTACGATCAGTACGATCAACTTTTGTGAAGCCAAAAATTTGGTGCTGGAAAAAGTGCTGATTTGATTTTTGATTTTTTGATTTTTTATCCAGTTTTTCTGTAATTGCCAGATAATTTAGCCTCATTTTATTAGACACAACGATAAACGATTATCAATAGCATAATGTTTTTTCTCATACGACATTTATCGCTTCCGCGCGGGGTTCGATGAGGGCAAAGCCTATATTTGTTTACTCCAACACTAACGCCACACAGATGGTAGACTTCAAGAACTAGCGATTTCTTCAGGGGGTTGTTAGTTAGCATAGAAACGTGTTTCTGGTTACCTCTTTCACTGTTTTGTTTTGCTTTTTTTTTAAATTTCTTTATTAGTATCATTCCAAACATTACATTCATTTCTTATATCTAGGTGTTCTGTGTTATTAGACTACGCTATCATCCTAATTTGGTAAAACAAATTTAAGATTTAATTAACATTTTGTTAACAACATATTACATTTCATTTGCCGTAGCAGTTCAGATTTTTTACAGGTGAGTTGATTTCACCTGCTTATAAGAGAAAAAACGCTTTGAATATACTTAACCTAAACATATAACGCATTAATCGTGGCAATAGAAGATTGTAACGATTTTTGCCTGAAATTATTTATTATTTTATTTGACATTTGTTCCAATGTTTCAACATTGGATATTCTATGTAACTCATTGGTACTATACCAGGGAGGAAGTCTCAGAATCATTTTCAAAATTTTATTTTGAATTCTCTGCAGAGCTTTCTTCCTGGTATTACAACAGCTAGTCCATATTGGTACAGCATACAACATGGCTGGCCTGAAAATTTGTTTGAATATCAAAAGCTTGTTCTTAAGACAAAGTTTCGATTTTCTATTAATAAGGGGATAGAGACATTTTACATATTTGTTACATTTGGCTTGAATGCCCTCAATGTGATTTTTGAAAGTTTAATTCTTATCTAGCATGAGCCCTAGATACTTTACTTCATCTGACCAATTTATTGGAACCCTTTATTGAAGGTTTCAAATAAAGAACTTTTGGTTTATGTGGGAATATTATTAGTTGAGTTTTGGAAGCATTAGGAGAAATCTTCCATTTTTGCAAGTATATATCCAAACTTTTTTGCAATCAACTAAAGATGACACGCTGGCTTCGTCCTTTGGCGGAGAGGCCTGTGTCATCCGCTAACAAGGATTTTTGACATCCCTGAGGTAACTCAGGTAAGTCAGATGTGAAAATATTGTATAATATTGGTCCCAAAATGCTGCCTTGGGGAACACCAGCTCTTACAGGAAGTCTTTCAGATCTGGAGATCTGATAATTAACCTGAAGTGTACGATTTGACAGATAACTTTGAATTATTCTAACAATGTATGTTGGAAAATTAAAGTTTTTTAATTTTACGATCAAACCTTCATGCTAAACACTGTCGAATGCTTTTTCTATGTCTAGAAGAGCAAGACCAGTAGAATAACCTTCAGATTTGTTGGAACGGATCAAATTTGTTACACGTAAAAGTTGATGAGTGGTCGAATGGCGGAATCCGAACTGTTCATTGGCAAAAATTGAATTTTCGTTGATGTGGGCCATCATTCTGTTCAAAATAACCTTTTCAAAAAGTTTACTGATGGAGGAAAGCAAACTGATTGGACGATAGCTAGAAGCTTCTGCAGGATTTTTTTCTGGTTTTAAAATTGGAACAACCTTAGCATTTTTCCATTTGTCAAACATGCTAATTGAAAACATGTGTTAAATATATCAACAAAAAATGACAAGCTACTTTCTGGAAGTTTCTTGATGAGGATGTAGAAAATTTCATCATCGCTAGCAGCTTTCATATTTTTGATTTTTTTAATAATAGTTCTCACTTCTTCCAAATCAGTCTCTCAGGCATTTTCGAAAACGTTCTCTTGATTGAGAATATTTTCGAACTCCTGAGTAACTTGATTTTCAATTGGACTAGTAAATCCTAAATTGAAAATGTGCGCACTTTCAAACTGCATAGCAAGTTTTTGAGCATTTAAGACGGATCAAGAGTTTAAGATCATCGTCTATAATCACGGATTCAAATTTTACTTCACATTTTGGAATTGCAATGCTCCTGGCTTCAACAATGAAATTTGTTAAAGTTTCAAGAGCATTGTCAATATCAAGTTTAGTTTCTAAAGAAATGTTAACATCAAGATTAGAGTCAACATACGTTTCATATATATTCCAGTCGGCTCGTACATAATTGAAAGTGGAGCTGATAGGATTGAGAATCGCTTCATGGGATATTTGAAATGTAACAGGGACATGATCAGAATCAAAATCAGCATGAGTAGAGTAAGGTGGGGCAAAAGTTCGACCTTAGTGGTATAATCAAAGTTTCCAGGAAAACAATAGCAGTTAAAACAAAACAAATACCATACAGTGAACCTTCAACATATTGCCTATAATTTTGCTGAACAAACTTGTGTCCTAATATTTACCTATTTTTAGTTATAAGAGTTTAAAAATTTATTGTCTTATTCGAACTTTTGCCCCACCGGTGGGGCAAAAGTTCGAATCTAGTGTGGGGCAAAAGTTCGCTGGCTAAAACACTAAATATCGATCCTTTTATGACAGGCATACTTTGCACCAGCCGTAAACTTAAGTTTGCCGAAAAATACACACTAAATTTTCATCAAAAAATTGCCCAAAACCGGGTTAATTATAATATACTCTAAAATAGCAGTTTTTCTCAAAACTAAGTGGAAATGTAAAATTTTGGTGACAGTTTTCACACGATCAGACAAATTTAACTAAATTTGAAGATAATATGTGGATTTTAGGCAATTTGAAAATTTTTCCGTAATTTTATGCATGGGTCGAACTTTTGCCCCGCTGATTCGAACTTTTGCCCCACTATGGGCTAAATATTGTTTCCAAGCATTTATGCAAAATCTAATACACGTCAAAACAGCCTTATGATAGACCTAGAAACGCTCTTACATAAAATATTGAAAAAGATTTCATCTTCAATTGGTTCCATGCAACGAAAGTTTGACCAAAAATTACAATATTCACGTCGAAAAACAACTAATAGCCATAACTTTTCCAAATCTCAATAGATTTTTATGATATTTGGAGTAAAAGTCTCTTACTTGAATAGCATTTGAACCACAATGACATTTATAAGATTTGTTTTGAATTTAGCTAGAAATCTTAAAAAGAAACTCTTACCCCACTCGAACTTTTGCCCCACTTTACTCTAACTAATTGGCAAAAAGATGACTAGAGTCGGTTAAGACCAAATCAATCGTAGATGGATTTCTAGAGGAGGAAAAACATGTGGGGCTATCAGGATATTGAATTGAGAAATATCCTGAAGAGCACTCATCAAATAAAATTCTGCCGTTGGAATTACTTTGAGCATTATTCCATGATCGATGTTTGGCATTAAAGTCACCAATGTCAAAAAAATTTGACTTATTGCGAGTCAATTTTCGCAAGTCAGTTTGGAGCAAATTAACTTGCTGTATAGAGCATTGAAAAGGCAAATAGGCAGCTATGAAAGTATATTTACCAAACTGTGTTTCAACAGAAACACCTAATGTTTCAAAAACTTTAGTTTCAAATGATGAAAACAGTTGATGTTTTATACGCCTATGAATGATGATTGCAACCGCCCCATCAAGTCGATCGTTACGATAAACAAAAAAGTTAGGATCTCTTTTGAGATTAGATCCAGGTTTTAAATAAATTTCGGTAATAACTGATATATGCACGTTATTAACTGTAAGAAAATTAAACAGCTCGTCCTTTTTACCATTCAGAGAACGAGCTTTCCTATTTAAAATATTTAAATTATTATTTGGATCCATTAGAAAAACGTAATCCAATAACAATTTGATTTGTAAATTTTACACCAACTTGGACTGCTTCAATCATAGTGATGGTTTTGAACATTGCATCAATCATTAGATTCAATTGTTCAGTTAGAAAATTAAAATCAGTGGCAGACATATCACTAGAACTGGGTACATTTGATGATTTCCCATTAGAATTTTCGGTAGACGAAGAAGCTGAGTAGGAGTTACCTGGGGCGGTAGGGTTTTTTCCATTTGATTTGATACAAGTAGAATGGGTACTCATGGAACGAGTAGGGGAGGAGTTCAAATTACCTGCTACGATATCGGCAAAGGATTTACCTTGGGGTACCGCGGGCAGTATGGACACCCGGGGCAGAATGGACACCCCCTGTATCTTTGCATAAGCGAATACTTTTACACTTTGAATACAAACAATATTTCAGTTGCCTGTCGAATGAGTAAATTATCCACTAAAATTTCAGAAAAAATGTTCAAAACATTGATTTTAAATAGAAAAATTGAGCATGTTTTTATTAGGTTCGATAATTATAACATGTGTGCTTATTGTCCGTGCTAGTTTGCTTTGCAAATCCGCAATTAAATATCGTTCATATTGTGATGCACTTGATTTGTCCTAACGGTGTCTAAAGCGTCTCTTAAAGGATAAAGTTTGCTTATCAAATGTAGTCTGCGTTATCCAGCCGTGATTTTTGTGGAAACACCTGTGTTCGGAACTACGAAAAAACAATCCCATTTGCCGCACAATTGCATACATTGCAAGTCAGTTACTGCTATCGACCCATTGAAATGATCTGCAAGAGCTGCTCGAATGCAACAGTTGCTGGAGAAGAAGTCATCGCTTGTGAAGGTTTTGAAATGCATGCGATGGTTGCTGAATCTCTAGGCGTTGATGATGGTTTCCTGGTCAAGAAGTTGGTTCCTTATTGGAAGGATGTGTCGCTGCTGCTATTCATTTCATTTAAGGTTGGAATTGACCCTATTTTTCGTGATCGTGCAATGTGTTCTTCAACATGGCCAACTGGAATTAACTTTCGAGAATTTCGCGAACAATGCAATACATGGCAACCTTTGGTTCGTTAGTGCTTAAGATGGTTTACTATATACTATATACTATAGCTAAAACTGCGTTTATGTTTGTACCATAGGTTAAGATTCAATTACATCCAAGATGATCCGTTGAATTATCCAATAATAAAGAATTAAAGAATAACATTCACACCTCACCAAATAAGGTTTCAGAAGCAAATAAATGCTAGTTGACCGATAGTGTAGCTCTTGATTGAATCTTCAATTATTTATGCTATATTCAAAAATATAGCAGATTTTTTTCTGGTACTTTAAGACATTGAAAAACTTATATAAACATTTCTTATACTGTTGGGGTAATATGGACACCGGGTGACAAAGTAGAGCTGACACTTCAAAGAGAAAAAATTATAACTTCAAATACAAAATTATCCAAAAATATTTAGCATTCAATGCAATGATTATGAAGCGGAACCACAAATCAGTTGAAAATCGTCAATTTTCGCGGAACATTACTAAAGGACCTATCTAACATTGAGAGGCTCTCTTTGTTTACTTTCTCTTTCATTAATAACTGAGTCACATTAACCTCTTCTGTTGCGTTTTTTGTATGAAACGCTAGTCAAGGAAATTGACTTTCGATCTATAGTGAAAAACTTCCCAAAATCTTTAGTATTCCACTGTTATAATCGAAAGAGAACGAGAGAGGAGAGAATCTCTCATTTGTACATAGATCCTTTAGTAATGTTCCGCGAGATTCTTGATTAAAACAAACCTGGAGGCAATATTGAAAGCATCTCTACGAAAAATGTCGTAAATTGGTTTTAATCATGTTTCCAGTGGCACAGTGAACTGTCACTATGGTTTCCTGAACATGAACTTCATTTTTAGAGGTTTTGAGAACGATCGCGGGACAATTTTCCTATAAACATTAGGGTGTCTATACTGCCCCATGGGGGTGTCCACTTTGTCCCGCTAGCTTGATAGCGACTACCAAATATAAGCTTTTCTTAAACCTATTTTTGTAATTGTAATTTGTAATTGCTCAATCCACACCCTGGCAGACAATTATCCGCCCATCTAGACACGGGCTGGGTGAGGACCTACCAAGCCTCCCCCGTTAACATGTCCTATACCGTTTAGCACACCGGGATCTTCCACAAGCAGGCGCCGGAATTAAAGCGGTCCCACAAGCTTCAGATACATTAAATAGATATAGTCCCTCTGGCACTAAACCGAATGGCGCCCTCCGCTTCACCACTAGTACTGCTTCCCCACACGCCAAGCACAATATCGAAAGTAGCGCGTTGTATAGCAAATACAGTACACCACCTCCGACACTATGCCAAATGTACAGGAAAAACAGCACCAGTAAGAAAGCGGAAGGCGCACCACTCGGTTCAGTGCCAGAAGGACTATAAGTATAACGAAGAAGAAATGAAAAGATAGTAGAGTTGGTTCGGTTATTTGATTGCTGAAACGAAAAAAACAGAAACAAAGTGTTAACATTAAAACGGGGTTTTATAATTGATAAATGTATCGATAGTTTCTCATCTGTTACGTTTCCTTATCGTAGCGCTGTCGATTTTTTCCATCTCCAGGGTGTTCGTCTCCGCTCGAGCAATGAGGACCATGATGAAATGAGAATATAAAAATGTGAGCATTAGTGTTGATCTAGTAATAGATTAATTTAAACTGCTTTTCATGTGCTAAGTAACTTGTAAACTCCTACTCAATTATGTTTTGTTGGCCTACACGTTTTATTTAGACACAATTTTTATTTAGAAAACTATTTGCATCCGAGATTTTAGGTGCAGATTGAGCATGTTTGATAAAACAAGCATCCTGTTTTCAGTTAAAGAATGTTCAAGAAGTTGATGATTCTGTTATTTATACTGGCTACATACAAGAATTCACTATTGATGTAATATATGGATATTGAAAGTTCCAACGCGCGATTATAATACTTCAGTTTTCGTGCTGTTGTATTGGTGTAAGTAGTGGGAAACCAATCAGTTTGGTGATTCTAACGGTAACAAATAGCAAGACGAAAGGAAAGTTGATAACACTGCGGAACACGTTTTTGTCTCTAGCACCAAAATACCGCTATTCACTTAATTGAGGGTTGCTGAATCCATTGCCGTTTTTAAAACTATTCTAGCACGTCTAGTTTTTGAGATATTGACTGTTGAAAATGCAAAAAATGACTATTTCAGCCAACTTGCATGCAAGTTTGCCAGCTTGTAGGGTAATATATTGGCTTAATTTGCCACAGAATTCAAACTTTATGTGTATAACAATACTTATCATCAAAGTTTGTATTACTTTCGATACGGAAAAGTTATTTTTTGATGGTTTAGAGTATTGTTGTATTTTGCCATATAGAAGAAACGAAGAATTTTGTATGGAGACTGAAAGCATGTCAAAAAAATCGGTTTAATCGAAATTTAATCGCGCAATTTCAATCAAATCATGTCTGAAATGAAGGTTCAAGTTCTATTGTGCATGTTTGGTGGATTAGATTACAAAAAAGTATGATAAATTGTAATTTAAATTTAATGTAAACATCAATAAAACCAGTGTTTTATACAACTTTGGCGACCTGTAGCTAAAAATTGTGACGTGCTGGAACATTTCTGAGAATGGCACCAGATTCAGCAACCCCAAAACTACTAGAGACACATAATTTAATCTTTGAGACATGCAAAAATGTCATTTTTGTTACGCTGTGTAATCTATCATCATTATGATTTCAGTCCTAATTTCATGATCCGTTTAATAAATTCCGCGTATGATTCGGCAATTTTAACAATTTATACATGTGTATTCGAAGAAAACAGACTACGAGCATTTATTACCTGTTGCAAGGTTCCTAAGTGATCAGATATTTATCATTTTCTACAGCCTAATTTAATAATACCTACATTGGGTTGTAACAAAAATTTGATCTTGGGATGTTGATTTGCCTCCTAATCATAGTTTCGACAATAGTCACATGCTTACTATCCCTTATGGCAGTGTTGTTGATACTATTGTCTATCGCTCATCAGTTTCGCGCCACCCGGCAGGGACTTGGTCCTATGTACCCAATACTCTGCTGTGTCTTAACTTCACGCAATACATTCTGTAGATGTGTGATACAGTTTGCGGAATATTATGATTTATCACTTCGTTCAGATGGAAAATTCTGTTATGGTACCATATTCACATATCAGATAACTCCCACCTGGAACGATGTAATACATCGGAGACATGTAGATTCAGATGTATGTATACGATCTATGCCTAGTTCGGCTCTGATCGACAGGCAATCAGTGTATTCAGTTTTTCAACTAGCTTGAAGCGATGAACGTTTCAAGACAAGCTCTCCACTATATCTGCTAGCAATCACCGGTCGTCGATAGACATTTCGGTTCTTTTCTGCTAAAGATAGATCCGATTGTATGCCTATTGCTCATGCTTTTCAATACAGCTGGAAAAACAAGAACTACACCCAGCACCAAATAGTACGTAACTATGAGGCGGACCGGAAGGTTTGATGAGCAATCCCCACCAAGCTTTTCTTAAACCTATTTTTGAAAACAAAATATTTTTTTCCCAATTATGCAACCATGTTTAACAAATGCTTAAGAACTCTAAAAAGCATACTGTACATAAAAAACAGTATAATATTCATGTCCTCACAGTCAAAATAGGCAAATTCCTTAGGGTGTCCATACTGCCCCGTGTCCCCCTAGATACATTCGAAATTGAAAGATTCGAACGGCTACCCGACGGAATAAAATTAGTTTGTGAATGAGCATGATTATGATTTTCCTGATGGGTATGATTCCTAATCAAGCGATCGTTAACTGAAAAATGAGCATTGTTCGATACTCTACCAGGCAAATTCCGGAAACGACCGTTATCGTAACGGATATTATCCTTCATCTACCTGGCACGAGCCTCAACGACTCTTTTGCGTGAAGGGCATTCCCAAAAGTTAGCTTTATGAGGGCCCTTGCAATTGGCGCATTCAAACTTTCTGGTATCTTCTTTCACAGGACAGTCGATCTTAGCGTGAGAAGAACCTCCGCAAATCATGCATTTAGCATCCATGCGACAATTGTTTGTACCATGACCCCACTTTTGGCACCGACGGCACTGAGTGGGGTTCTGGTAATTTCCTCCAGGTTTCTGGAAATGTTCCCATGTCACACGGACATCGAACATAAGTCTTGCTTTTTCTAAAGCTTTAATATTATTTAGTTCTTTTTTGTTAAAGTGAACTAAATAATATTCTTAAGAAAGCCCTTTCCGAACAATGCCAGATTGGGTTCTCTTTTTCATGATTACTTGGACTGGGGAAAATCCAAGTAAATCATTTATTCAATTTTTGATCTCTTCAGGTGACTTATAGTCACTTGAGAGACCTTCCAAGACAACTTTGAACAAACGTTCAGTTTTGTCGTCATAAGTAAAAAATTTCCCCTAATGAAGTTCAAGATCTCCTGCCTAAATTGTAATTGTAATTGTAATTGTAATTGCTCAATCCACACCCTGGCAGACAATTATCCGCCCATCTAGACACGGGCTGGGTGAGGACCTACCAAGCCTCCCCCGTTAACATGTCCTATACCGTTTAGCATCATTGGGGCAGCAGGGACGACAGTCCAGGGGCTTAACGAACCCCCCCCCCCCAGGACCGCTGCGAGTTGGGGAGTTGCCCAGGATGTGGTGAAGTTCGCAGTGGGCTCTGATGAACCTTCATAAAAACCACAAAAATCCGAATGCAACTCTGTCACAGCGACCGGTGCCGCTTAAAGTACCCTAGCCCAAACTAACAGAAGTGCCAACCGGCACATCAGGATTGATACCAGTGAGATCCTGATTATGGCATACTGGTCGCGATACAAACGGACAAGGCATGGAATTACGAGTAGGAGTGCTTCGAGCACATTGGGACCAACGCCAGTACGGCCCCAATTATGTATACTGGCAGCGCACGACAAAGGACAAGTAACGGTATATGTACTGGATAATATGCTTTGAGGCTGACAGCGGCGACATTCTACTCCCTTAGTAGGGTCGGGTGACACTGGCCCGAAACGGCGAGTGGGTTAATGGCGCAGGCTGCCCCCGTCCCGTAAAACCGTGGCAGGCCTTAGAGTACGTTCCAAATCCGTCGCCTGGTTGTTCCAACTGGGCGGGAGTAGGCTCAGATGCCATTACCTGACCTGCGCCGATCCGGCTCTGAACATAGTACCCCATAAAGGACTATGTCAACCCTAGCATGGCCTCCCTGCTTGCATAGATAACCATGGGATTATAAAGGCGACTATTCCAGCGGAGATGGATAGCGGCTCTTAGGGGGACCCATAAGAGATGATCAACCAAAACAAACAACTAGCGGAATGTGAAGGAGAGGCTTCTGGACCTATCAGTAACCGGCTAAGGTTCCCGCCAAGGAAGGAGGCGACCAACTTTATTGAAAACAGTGTGGGCAAAAGCCTAGATACTGTGACGACGGCAGGCACTGGCCGCTCCAGTGCAACATGTGTGGTGACCGATGGCCCGGGACTAATCGAGGCCATGGATCGCAATAGGGAGTACCTCCCTAAAATGCAGGTAGCTGCTGAGCAACTTGATGTCATCATCGAATATGTTAAAAGCAAAACAAATATCAGCAAAGACTTGAAAACAAGTCTACTGAAATTGCGACAATCAGTCCTAGCTGCAAAGCAGGACTACGAGAAAGCCAAGGAACAACTGGGCAAGGTAGAAGGCCAAAAAGACACTAGGTCGTGTCAGACCGAAGTGTTTTCCTTCACAGGCAACGCGAATATATCTGATGATATTATTCGATACGCGATGCGGAAGAGGGAAGCTTCCGGGGATGAATACGTGGCGAAAAGACGTATGGTTGCTAAGGGAAAAGTAACCTACGCGGCCGTCCTCCAAAGCGGAAAAGCTGGCACGAGCCAAGCCCCGCGATCAAGAGGACATGGCAACAAAGGAGAGGCCAACATCAATCCTAAGGCCAAGAAAGCCAAGAAAAAGGAGCCACGGGTTAACCGGAACCAGGCAGTGCATCCACAGGAACCACGGGCGCAAGGCAACAGCAACCCGTGGATACGAGTTGGAAATAAGAAAAAACAGAGGAAACCGAAAACGGAGCCCAAGGAGAGCGCTAAACCGAAAACAGCGAAACGTAGGAATTTAGGCGAAGCCCTCGTTATCAAAACGGAGGAAGCAAAATACGCCGAGGTTCTGAAGGCGATGCGAAGCACAGAGAAGCTATCGCCATTGGGCGCAGACGTGCGAAGCATAAGGCGAACTAGGATTGGTGAAATGATCCTAGTCTTAAAGAAGGACGCCAAGGAAAAGGGTGCAGTCTATAAGCAACTGGCACAAGAAGTACTTGGTGACGAGGTTGATGTAAGATCCCTTACTGCTGAAGCGACTCTCCAGTGTAAAAATCTGGATGAGGTCACCGATGCAGCGGAGGTCTCGGCTGCCCTCAAAGAGCAGTGTGACATCGACGTAGCCAGTAAGGCCATCCACCTTAGAAAGGGCCCGCAGGGCACCCAGGTGGCGGCGATCAGGCTGCCGGTCGCAGAGGCCAACAAAGCGAAGAACTTGGGCATACTCAAGGTAGGCTGGTCGGTTTGCCGGCTGAGCATACAACAGCCTCCTGAAGTTTGCTTCAAGTGTTTCGGGAAGGGCCATAAGTCGTGGAATTGCAATGGTCCCGACAGAAGTAAGATGTGCAGAAAATGCGGCGCTGAAGGCCATAGGGCAAGCGATTGTAAGCAAATCGCTAAGTGCCTAATATGTGTCGACAGAGCAGACAACGGACACTTAACGGGCGGACCCAAATGTCCGGGCACAAGCGGAGTATCAAAGCAGCCAAAACGGAAGTAACACAGTTAAATTTAAACCACTGTGATGCAGCCCAGCAGCTGCTTTGGCAGTCAGTCTCGGAAACCAAGACTGACGTGGTGTTATTATCGGACCCATACCGCATACCAGCCAACAACGGGAACTGGGTGGTGGATAGGTCTCAACAGCTAGCAGCTATAGGGACGACAGGACGATACCCAATCCAAGAAGTAGTCTCTAGCTCAAATGACGGTTTTGCGATAGCAAAAATCAACGGCGTGTTCTATTGCAGTTGTTACGCGCCCCCAAGGTGGTCGATTGAGGAATTTTCCCACATGGTTGACAGGAAGAGGGCCGAACTAGCTAATCGGCAGCCAGTAGTGATAGCTGGCGACTTTAATGCATGGGCAGTGGAGTGGGGTAGCCGCTGCACCAATCAAAGAGGCCAGCTATTGTTGGAATCCCTGGCCGCATTAAATGTAGAGCTGGGAAATGTGGGTACAGTGAGTACCTTCCGCAGAAATGGTGCAGAATCGATCATTTTTTTTTTTTTTTTTTTTTCCTTCTAAGCAATGGGGGGATAATCTGCTCAACAGACTCCGGACCGAGGTCCGGGAGTGTGGGGTTGGGGACCATTTACTACGTACAAGCAGTAAACAGGACTACACCCCCGACCCACTAAACCATTTCCATTGCCGCCAAACCCTTCGTCTCTCCGGGACCACCAAGAAGGCATTGCTTCGGAGAGGGGCTATTGCACATCGCATCCTCCAGGTTAGCTGCGTAGCCATGCAGCAACGAGCATCGATGACACGCTTATGGGGGTCCACCAAGGTAGCATGCTGGCGCATTGCCAGCTTCCCGGGTGGTCCTCACCTCCCGTTGTCCGCTGAAGGCGGGCAGGGTCGACCACTAAGCCCGCGCCCAGCTGCACCGCAGGTATCAAGAATTGATACTGCGGGCTTCGCAATTTGACCTACTGAAGGCTCAGGCCCTATCAGCTAGCACGAGCTGGGATTGCTGACGAAGGGGCCTCCACCTGCCCCGAACAACCAGAGGCTCGTACCCACCCAGTAGGCCGGCGCCACGACAGCAGCGCTACCAGGATGTTCTCCCCGCGGCCACTTAATCGCTGTAAGGGTCGATTTCGACCGTAGGGCACCGGTATGACCTACGTAGCCGACTGCGAACCCTTGGACCACCTGTTGATTAGCGTCTGCACTAGTCACTCCTCGAGTCCACACGCCACCTCCTTTGGAGTTCCGAGACGATGTGGGTGATAGCCGATGAAACGGCATTCCAGCCAAACTCGTCTGCACACATCCTCTGGACCAAATTGTCCGGAGTCGTGTCCCGACCGCATGTGGCAAACATGCGGTCACGCATTGTGCGGAAACGCGGGCACACGAACAAAACGTGTTCCGCCGTTTCCTCTAAACCTGCACAAACTGGACATTCGGGAGAACCCGCATGACCGAAACGGTGTAGATATTGTCTAAAGCATCCATGACCCGAAAGGACCTGTGTTAGGTGGAATGTTAGTTCCCCATGGCGCCTATTGACCCAGATATCTAACCTCGGAATCAACCTGTGAGTCCACACTCCCTTGGTGGAACTGTCCCACGCACGCTGCCATTTGACCATGGAGGCCAGTCTGGCAGTCCTGCGTATGCCTCTTGTGCCGCGCATTTCGAAGCACTCTATGTCTTCCATGATAAGGATACCAATAGGCATCATACCGGTGATGACACAAAGTGCATCGTGTGACACGGTACGGTACGCGCTCGCAACCCTCAGGCACATTAGCCTATAAGTACTCTCTAGCTTGCTACGGTAGCTATCGGTACTCAAAGCCGTGCCCCAAGCCGGGCCACCATACCTCAGTATGGACGAGGCGACACTGGCCAGAAGCTTACGCTTGCTGGCGTACACCGCAGAGCTATTGGACATCATCCGGGACAGTGCCACAATAGCTGTGGAGGCTCTCTTGCAGGCATAATCGACATGGCTACCGAAGGTAAGCTTGTCGTCGATCATCACCCCCAAGTGTTTGACGGAGCGCTTCGAAGTGATTGTGCAGTCGCCTACACTGATCACCGCTTGCTGCGCCGACTTTCGGTTGTTGACAACAACAGCCTCCGTTTTGTGGTGAGCCAATTCCAGTTTCCTGGAGCTCATCCACTCCTCCACAATTGCGATCGAGTGGGCTGCAGTCAATTCCACTTCTTCGATCGATTCACCGTAGACCTCCAGCGTAATATCGTCGGCAAAGCCAACGATGACCACACCCGCCGGGAATTTTAATCTCAACACCTCGTCGTACATGACATTCCATAACACCGGACCCAGGATGGAACCTTGCGGGACTCCTGAGGTTATGTGAAAGCACTTCCGACCCACCTCTGTGTCATAGACTAATACCCGAATCGATCATCGACGTGACGTTTTGTAGTCCTAACCTTTTAGGTACCATGAACTGGCGCGTTGATGACGGTTATACTCATAGCGATCATCAATCGATTCGCTATAGTATAATACCAGGCGGGCAGAAGGCAGCGCGATGTAACTCGACCCAAGCCCGAGGATGGAAAACAGCGCGCTTCGACGTCGAAGTATTCACTGAAGCCCTGAGGCGCGAACGAAACACTCTGGACCTAAACGGTGAAGAGCTAGTTGCTATGATATCACGAGCGTGTGATGCTTCCATGCCGAGAAAAGCCCCTCCTAGAGAGAACAGGCCGCCAGTGTATTGGTGGTGCGAATCAATTGCAAATCTTCGAGCAATCTGCCTTCGGGCTAGACGAAGAATGCAACGCGCACGCACAGAAGCACAAAGAGAGGAACGCGGTGCAGCATTCAGAGAGGCAAAGTTGGCTCTCAAAAAGGAAATCAAGAGTCGAAAACGGGCATGCTTTGAAAGTCTATGCGAGAGTGCCAATTCTAGTCCATGGGGTGACGCCTACAGAGTGGTAATGGCTAAGACCAAAGGAGCCATAGCGCCCCAAGAGAAATCGCCCGAGTTGCTGCGATCGATAATCGATGTACTTTTCCCGCACCATCCCATAAGCCCATGGCCCCGCGCCGTATGCGGCAGATGAAGGAGAAGAAGTGGCGAGAGTGACGAACGAAGAGCTGGCAGAAGTCGTGAAATCATTCGCGTCAAACAAGGCACCGGGACCCGATGGTATCCCGAATGTTGCCTTAAAAGCGGCAGTGAACACGGATCCGGACATGTTCAGAACCACGATGCAACGCTGCATTGATCAAGGAATCTTCCCGGATGTATGGAAGCGACAGAAATTGGTGCTACTACCAAAGGCGGGGAAACCACCAGGTGACCCGTCGGCGTATAGACCTATATGTCTACTAGATACGACGGGCAAGTTATTGGAGAGGTTGATTCTCAACAGACTAGTACCGTATACGGAGAGTGCGGACGGCCTGTCCAACAACCAGTTTGGATTCAGAAAAGGTAAATCTACTCTGGACGCCATCCAGTCGGTCGTTCAAACAGCTGAGGTGGTAATCGAGCATAAAAAGAGCGGCATCCGTTACTGCGCGGTTGTCACTCTGGATGTGAAGAATGCGTTCAACAGCGCAAGCTGGGAAGCAATAGCACACGCGCTTCACCGCCTCAAGGTACCGGTGCAGTTGTGTAAGCTTCTAGAAAGCTATTTTGATGGTAGGATTCTACTGTATGACACAGAGGAGGGGCAGAAAAGCGTTCGAATTACCGCGGGAGTACCTCAAGGTTCAATCCTGGGTCCGCTGATATGGAATGCGATGTACGATGACGTACTGAGGCTGCCCCTTCCAACGGGTGTTAAGATTGTTGGCTTCGCCGATGATATCACCCTAGTGGTCTATGGTGAATCGATGGAGGAAGTAGAGTTGACAGCAGCGCACTCTATTTCCCTGGTTGAGGAATGGATGAAGTCTAGGAAACTAGGACTGGCCCGTCACAAGACTGAGGTGGTGGTGGTCAACAACCGCAGGTCCGAGCAACGGGCGCTTATCTCGGTAGGTGATTGCACCATAGAGTCCAAGCGATCCCTTAGGCATCTTGGGGTAATGATCGATGACATGCTGAGCTTCGCTAGCCACGTTGAATATGCCTGTAAAAGGGCATCTACGGCTATAGCGGCGCTTTCGAGGATGATGTCTAACAGCTCTGCTGTAATTGCCAGCAAACGCAAGCTGCTGGCAAGCGTGGCGCTATCCATACTAAGGTATGGAGGACCAATCTGGTCAAAAGCGCTTAGAACGAACAGAAACCTAAAGCGGTTGGAAAGCACGTACAGGATAATGTGCTTAAGAGTAGCAAGTGCATACCGGACGGTATCTAAAGAGGCCGTGTGCATCATAGCCGGGATGACGCCCATCGGGCTCATCATCAAGGAAGATGTTCAATGCTTCAACCAAAGGGGTACCAGAGGAGTCCGCGACACGTGTAAAGAGGAAACGCTCAGAAGCTGGCAGCAGAAATGGGATAACTCCACTAAGGGTAGATGGACCCATCGACTAATACCAAATGTGTCAGATTGGTATGGTAGAATCCATGGGGAAGTGAACTTCCACCTGACGCAGTTTCTGTCAGGACATGGTTGCTATAGACAGTACCTGCATAGGTTCGGGCACTCAGAATCTCCTGCGTGCCCCAATTGTGCTGGTGTAGAGGAAACAGCGGAGCATGTCGTGTTCGATTGCCCCCGTTTCATTGTTGTGAGAGGTCGCATGCTCACTACATGCGGAGGGGACACGTCCCCCGACAATATTATAGAGAGAATGTGTGCGGATGCCGAGTGCTGGAATGCAGTAACTACGGCTGTCACTCACATTATGTTAGAATTGCAGCGTCTATGGCGCGCCGACCAAGAGTTGGCTGCAGAGGATTAGCCCTGCCGAGGCTGGTCCCTTGTAACATTGTTTAAGTCGGCTAGGAGAAGCAGTTTGCCTAGGCTACTTCTGCTACACTGCCCATAAATGCATAACAGTCCCACGTGAGTTTTCGTCAATTTTTTGTTAGTTACGGGAAACTTCATTAAATTGTATGTACTTTCATGGTATTATAAGAAAACAGTACGTTTGTTCTAGAAATGTGAAAAACAACATCGAACTTGGTCTGTCCCACGTTACTAATAAACGCATGTCAGTCTCGCGACTTGTGTGATAAGGACTCGCGAGCAATTGTGTTAATAAGTCAAGTAAGGGAAATATATTTACCCGATTCTACCCCATTACACCAAATCCCATTACCCCGAATGCCATTAACCCGAACGCCATTACCCCGAATTCCAAAACCCCGAACGACCCATCACCCCGAATGACATTACCCCGAATTCCGATATGATGGGGAAATGTCATCAATATCATCATGTCAAGACAATTGTAAATTCGGGGAAATAGCATTCGGGGTGATGGAATTCGGGGTAATGGTACATTCGGGGTAATGGAATTCGGGGTGATGGCATTCGGGGAAATATCATTCGGGGTAATGGGGTAGAATCTATTTACCCACAATTCGTCCCCTTAATGCTACAACTTTTTAGAGTTCAATTTGTCGGAACATAAATCCTAATTAAATCTTGCAGATATTCACAGATCATAAGCGTGTGATTTTTTCTTGTACTTGTAGCGATGCCGCCGTCTTTGAACATCCACTTGTTTCACGCTCTGGCAAATATAGCTGGTTTGTTCTCGTGAATCCAATGCCCAGAGCACCGTGTTGAGACGAATACGGTGGTCCTTCGAGATGTTAAGCCCGCAGTTCATTATATACCCATAATCGACAAGCATTAGTTGGTGTGATGAAAGGCGCTTATTGGTGACGGAGTATCTCGCTTTCAATTCTTTTTTTGTTCTCTTGCGTTTTTGGCGAGTTCATCAATGGCCGTATAACTTCCGTCTGAGTCCATTTCATTAGTCCCCGCCGCATATTCGGTCTCCTCCAAAGATTTCAAATAGCTTACCCAATGTTCAGGGTACGCCTTCGGTGGAAACTGAAAGGTGTCGTCGCCACCAGCATTGCGGTCACAGCCGTCCTTATTGTTGAAGCCAGCGCAGTTGTCTTCTGAGCCCACGTTATTGTCCAACGGGTCGCCATCGGCCAATATCCTGCACTCATCCTCGGAACTAGCAGAAGTACCACAACTTTTCAAATAATCTAGAGCAAACATTTCCGCTACTTTTAATGTGGACACTAAACTGTCAAAACAACAATAATTCACATGTGAAGACCGATGCATCATAGTAAGCACTGATACCGTTATGCGTTTATTCTCGTACATACAAGAGCAAATAAACGCATATCAGTCACGCGTACATTTTCTCACAAATTAACTAATTATTTGAGAAAATTAATAAACAAAATGTATGTAATACTGTAATCAATAGTTCATTGCACCATTTGAGTGCAAATTTGGGTGCGAAAACATCGTTTTTTCAACTTAATTGGAGTAAATAGAGCAAAAAAGTGTTTACGACTTCTATCGCGTTTTTCTTAGGTGCGTTGTTTTGCTAGTGAGACTGGTATGCATTTATGGGCAGTACACGTGTTGTGCTATATGCACTGGTCCCTTCCCGAAGAAATACCGTAAGGTGGTTCCGGGGAGATGAGGGTCTGAGTCCAAGGGTCATGTCGATGCACTGTTCACCACTTGAGCAATTCTAAATGAATTGCTCATGCACAGTGCATAGGCTGGTTTTAGCGGGTCGTCGTTGGTGCGTCATCCCCGCATTCCCTGAGTTATCTTCTCAGGGGATCTGTTTGCAGATTTCCCCCTTGTAAAAAACAAAAAAAAAATACCGTTTAGCACACCGGGATCTTCCACAAGCAGGCGCCGGAATTAGAGCGGTCCCACAAGCTTCAGATACATTAAATAGATATAGTCCCTCTGGCACTAAACCGAATAGCGGCCTTCATATCATCACTAGCACTGCCTATCCCGCACGCCAAACAAAATGCCGGAAGTAGCGTGCCGTGTAGAACATCCGATGTTCTACACAGCACATCACCTCCGACATCATGCTCAACGTACAGCAAAGACATCGCTAATAAAAAGCGGAATGCGTCATTCGATTCAGTGCCAGAGGGACTATAAATGTAACGAAGAGGAAATGAAAAGATAGTAGAGATGGTTTGGTTGTTGGATTGCTGAAACGAGAAGAAATAAAATCATTACGTTAAAACGTGGTTTTTATAGTTGAATAAATGTATCGATAGTTTCTCATCTGTTTCTTTTCCGTGTCGTAGTTGCGTCGATTCTATCCACCTCGAGTTTTGTCGTCTCCGCTCGAGCAATGAGGACCGCGATGAAATGAAAATATAAAAATATGACCATTAGTGTTTATCTATTATTTAATGTGGTTCTCATTTGCTTTTAAATACCTAAGTAACATGTGAACTCTGCCTCTATCAGAAAATTCTAATGAATTATATTTTCTCCTGCACTTTTCCCTAACACAAAGTATTCCTATTTAGTAAGACATTTACAAGTGCAAAAGCGCAAATAAAAGTGTGGGACCGAATCATGTTGATGCCCTCAGAGCACTCATTCTTCGATTTGCGAAAAATGAGTCCGCTGAAAACACCGACCCGACTCGACGCAATCGCGCACCTCTACCAACGCCTCCGCACATGTAAAAACTTCTGCGATAAACCTGTGGTGTGAAAGAAATGCGCAATATTATTTTAATTTCAATCCTAACTGCATGACCCGTAGGCTCTATGCGTATGATTGTTCATTATTTTAGCTAAATATACCGTAAGGACGCCATTCACCGCTCATGCTCCATTCACCGCTCATTGAATTATTTTGAAAAATCTGAATAAATTTTCGCAATAAAAGTCATGAACATGTATTAGTATCCCAGAATGGATTGTATCAGAATGCAATTCATATGATTTAATACTATATACTATTTATAAAACATAATTTTAGGCTTTTCAAGGCGGTAAACATGAGTTGAGCAATGAATTTATTATGGCGGATCGAAAAATGCTTCTCAGCTGCCACGCTTTAATATGTTGTTGTACTATTATACAAAGATAACGACCAGCTAGTAAAAGTAAATTAATTCCTACTAGTTGTGTATATAGAGCTTCATACTTAGGATGAGCGGTGAATGGCGCCCTACACGCTAAGAAAATATTATACTAGATGGCTTAAATACCATTCTAAAACCCTATTCGGTCTATTCACTCATTGCGATGCATATAAGCGTATTAAGCTTGGGTATTATAAACGGGTTTTATATTGGTAAACGATTATTCGGAAAATATGCATTTCACGCTTAAACTTTTAAAATCATGTGTTATGAATAAAATTAGCCATTTTTCACTAATCACTGTAAACAAAGGCCAGAAAAACTCAGTCATGTGAATTTTCGCATGAAGCGCATTTATTTTCATATAAATCATCAGTTCGGTCTGTTTTGGGTTACTCATAAATAAGGTTTCTTTTTAGATTCTGGTTCCTAGTTTGGCTCTGCCGGTTTTCTTGTGTAGCTCGATGGGTTCCATGATTCCCTCCTCATTGCATCATAGTGAGCTGCCCAGACCATCTTTGCTTCAGCGGCATGTAGAAACTGATATCTTTGCCATCAGTTTGTCCATGAAATAGCGTTTGTAATCTTGCTCTGCGAAAAATCCAAGGAACATATCCCGACTCATGTGATACTTCTCGAGGCTCTTCTCTCTCTAGGTGCTTCCTGCTGGCCATCTTTGGCCAGGCACATCTCCCACTGGCATCACCTAATTCCATGTTATCTATCGATGAATAATCAATTTTCGTAATGATTATGTTATACAAATTTTTTTTTTACTTACCTTTTAATATAGTTGCTTCAGTGTGGTCCATATTTTGATACTTTGAGCTGTATTTTAAGCGAACATGTCGCTGCTTGTGTGCTGGAAAGTACAATGAATTTTCACAAGTCACAAGATTAACAAACAATAACGCTTATGAAAAGGAGGAAATAAACGTCCGATATTCATTTCAATGTATAAAACATAATCATCCAGTGAATATCTGATATGCATCACTATGGATTAATATGAAGAATGTCAACGAAATATTAAACACTAAG
The DNA here is from genome assembly GCF_002204515.2 of Aedes aegypti. Taxonomy (NCBI): domain Eukaryota; kingdom Metazoa; phylum Arthropoda; class Insecta; order Diptera; family Culicidae; genus Aedes; species Aedes aegypti. The sequence goes on along the minus strand of NC_035109.1, from coordinate 320,402,725 downwards.
CTATTTAGTATATTCGATTTTCACCGTGTACACATGTATCATTGGCATACATGTTATTCGATACCATTATACGTTGTTCTCATTTCAACTTCATTCCTATAAAAACAAATGTTTTATCTTGCGTCTAGCGCAAAAAGTTGCGAAAAATATCGAAAAACCAATTTTTGACAGAATTTAATGTGTTGAAATGCTGTTAAATGAGCGGTGAATGGCGTCCTTACGGTACCAGTTATTCCTGTACATCAGAAGAAAAGAAAAACGATTAAGAATATCTTGCAGCGTAAAGTTTAAGTGATCAAATATTAATCCTTTCTTCGAACCTAATTTCATTATACATTGGGTTATGCTATGCTTCGCGTGTGATACGAACAATAGGGTCCTAAAGCCCTGTCCCGATTTTAGTGCCAAACGCTTAAGTTTAGACCAAAAACACATGTTTACTCAACTTTCTAATGTTTTCCGTTGGTTTAAGTCGAAAAAACATTTTTTTAGATTTTGTCACTCCCCTTGGCTTAAACTCAAATTTTGGGTGTATTTTGTTTTCCGTGTCCCTTCCGAAATGTCAGATAGGAACAACCCCAAGCTGTGATGTTAAAGTCACCAAAATAGCTTTGGTGAGCGAATTTGACGGATAGCGCCGACAATTTTTGTCGCATAGGATTCATCGAATGTAGCGCGGTTGTTGCACCATGGCCAGATTCATTTCCCGAGCGCGTGCACGGAAAGAAATAACAATTGTGATTTAAAAAAAACAGTAGCGGAAAATCAACTGATGATCATTGTCGTTCTACTATTATCAAACATTTTAATAAAAATAAAATGCTTTTAGAAGTGCGCAGCAATGCTAAATCGGTCTGATGTATTCTGCGCAGTTCATATGTATTTTCCACACGTTCTCCTATAATTGTTTTTAATCCACTTCGATACCGTCAATCCGCCCCCAAACTGGATGGTGTACACTCAGCTTAAGGTGATTATAAAACGAAGCCAAACAAGGGCACAAGACTGGAGAATCTGACAACAGTTTGCGTTGAAAACCAATCAATCTGCTTGCTTGCTGGTGGTGACTAATGGGATAAATTTTCAACGGTGAGAGCTGTTTGGTTCTCAAGTCTTGTGCTTTTGAAAATTTGAGGTGTGGCTTTGTTCTATAATCACCTTAACGCAATTTATAATTAAGTATTGAGTTGTAAATATTAGTATATATTAGTTGTGTTGCTAGAGGACATCTTGAAAATTCACTGAGATTCTTTCAGAAACCCTTCTGAAATTATTATATGTAGTTATTTCTTTGATCGCTCTGATTTTTCCAATAACCTCCTTGGGACTTCCTATTGGACTATCCCAGAAACACATCTTGGGTTATTATGGAAATCCTTTCAGGATTCTGCTGTAAAATTCTGGAATTCTGTCGAAAATGATTTAATGATTGCTTTCCAGTGTAATGGAATCTATTTTAAAAATCTGGGTTCGGGGATTCTCACAAAATTTCTCGGGATTTCTTCTGGAAATCCAATCGAAATTAATATATAAATTCTGATATTTTCCTCGTAATTCTTCAGTATTTCTTCCGTGAAACTCTTTGAAAGTTCTTCAAAATCCCTTTGAAATTCTTTCCGAAAAATGTCTTAGATTATACCTATTATTCTAGAATACTCTCGGAAAGACGCCTGAGACTATAATCAAAAAAATCTATTATTTCACTTCACTTTCTTCCGTGCAAATTCTTGGGATTCTTTCGGAAATTCCTCTGGAATTATTTTGTAAATCCCAATGGAATTCTCCCAGAAATCCCTGTGGAATACTTCCGAAAATCCTGCTAAGAATCTTCTAGATGACGGGGATTTTTTTAAATCTTTATCTATGGAAATCATCCGAAAATTCCTCTGTAATTGTTTGTAAATCCCCCTTATATTCTTACAGAAACCCTTCTTATATTCTTACAGATGTATTGCTATTGATTTTATTGTTTCTGCCTGAGATAATTTTGTATATCCAGAATTATTCCGAAAATTCCTTCGTGGTTCTTTAGAATTTTTTTTTAAGATTTTTTGAGAAAAAAAAACTCTGTGATTCTTCTGGAAATTCATAAGGAAGTGTTTTTGATTTTTTCGTGATTTATCATTGATTTTCCTTGAAAATTTTCTTAAATCATTGGCAGAATTTTCTGAAAATCCCTCTTGACTTCAAATGGAAATCCTCCAAGAAAACTACCGGACAGTCACTGGGACTTCAAAAAAATACCTATGAGATTCTTTGATTACTGATTTCTTTTTCTGAGCATCTTTTGAAAGTGACTTTTAAATGGTTCTGGAAATTCCATTTGAAATTATTCCGTAAATCTTTCTGGAGCTCTTCTGGACATCGTAATTATTCTGGAAAATATTCATGAAATCGTCTGGATGTCTGTGACTTTTCATTGAATCTTCAGGGGTTCTTGCGAAATAACTTCTGGGATTCTTTTGGATATCACTGTAAAAAAACATTCAAAATCCATTCGAAATTCTCCTGAGATTGTTTCGAGAATTTACGAGAATCCTTAAAATAATTCCTTTAGAAATCTCCCTGATAATATTTTAGTGATTTCTCTGTGGTTCTTCTGTAAATCGACCTGGGATTCTTTCGGAAATCCTCCTTTGTTTCCAAAGCAATTTCCAGAAGAATTTTCAGAAGGATATTTTTAAGAATCCTGTATATTTTTCCCTAAGAATCTCAATGTATTTAAACAAAATACCAGGACAATTTACGGTTCAATCCCACAAAAACTTCCGGTGGAATTCTTGAATGCTTATCATTCAAGCAGAATTCCAGTCGTATTTCCGGATGAATTTCGGCAGGTTTTACGGAAGAATCCCAGCAGAATTTCTTGAAAAATTCCAGTGAAATTTCTGGAAGAATCTTTGAAAGATGTTTTGAAGTCCTCCAGCAGGATAACAGAAAGAAATCTGGGGGTATTGTAGAAGAATTTCCGAAAGAATCCTAGAAAGATAGTCGAAATAATAACAGTTTTCTTGAAAAATTCAGGAAACTCCCAGAGTCTAGAGGTAATTCGGGAAGAATTTCTGCAAGAATCCTTAACAGAAGGATTTGAAGGATCCTCAGAAAGATTTTCGAAAGTATCCCAGAAGGCTTCCCGAAAGAATGCTAGAAAGATATCTGGAAGATTTCCTACAGGATTTTTGGAAGAGTCCCAGACAAATTTCAAGAATATGGACGTAAAAATCTCAGTGGCATTTCTAGAATAATTTCAGAAAGATTTTCGGAAGCATCCTCGAAAGTATTCTAAAGGGAATCCGAAAGCATCTCAGGTGATTTCCGGAAGAATACCAGAGGTATTCTCATAATAATCCCAGAAGTATTTCCGGAAAAAGGCCAGAGTTATTTTCGGAGGAATTCTCGACGAATTTGTAGTAGAGTCGTAGTACATTTTTTGGCCAAATCCTCTAAAAATATCCAGAAGAATTGCATCAGGATTTTTGTTAGAATCTTCCATTAAATTTCCGAAAGAATCTTCGAGAATTTCGATTCGAATTTGATTTCCAGGATTTCAAAAGTAATCCTTAAGGAGATAAACGCAAACTCACATGCAGATTTATGCAAATATTCCAATAAGATGTCCAGAAGAATCACAAAGGATATCCGAAAGAATCTCAGATATAGTACCGGAATGCTAACGATGTTTTTTAGATGAGTTCAAAAGCGATATCTGTAAGTATTCTGAAGAACTGAGTATTCTGAAAGAACTTAGAGAAAAATCAGAAATAATCTTTAGATTTCCAGAACAATCCCAGAGAGGTTTTGAAGGATTCATAAGTGATTTAAGGAAGAATCCCAGGAGGGAAATTTCATAGAATTCTGGAGTAATTTCTGGACCAATGTCTTTTTATATGCTGTATCAATATTTACAAGTAATTATAATAAACAAGTATTTATGGAACAATAACAATTTTTATTTATCGTCATAATTGAACGACAATTTTTATTAGAATGTGCATCCACCACATCATCCCTCTCAGAAGGATTATGATGCTAAATTTTTTTTTTGCGGTGATTCAGAATTGTAATCACATACTAGTTTAATTGTATGTGGTGTCATTCAATATTTAAAATAAGATTCGTTAAGCCGAACATGTTGATCCTTCGACATGAACCAACGAGCATTGCTTGAAATAATGAGATTTTTTCGATTACTTTGATTACTGATTTCTTTTTCTGAGGACCTTCTAAAAGTTACTTTCAAATGATTCCGAAAATCCCGTTTGAAATTATTCCATGAATCTTTCTGCAGTTCATCTGGACATCGGAATTATTCTGGAAAATATTCATGAAATCTTCTGGATGTCTGTGAATATCCTTTAAATCTTTCAGGGGTTCTTGCGAAATAACTTCTGGGATTCTTTTGAATATGACTTTAATTTGGATTTAGAATTCTCATGGGATTATTTCAGATATTAACGATAATCCTTCATACAGAAGTGATGTTTCTGTGAATCGCCTTGGAATTCTTCTGGAAATCCTTCTATAATCCCAAAACAATTCTCAGAAAATTTTTCAGAAGAATATTTTTAAGAATCTCAATGGAATTTTTGAAAAATACCAGAACGATTTACGGTTGAATCTCACGAAAACTTCCGGTGGAATTCTTGAATGATATCCGTAAGAATGACAGTCGTATTTTTGGATTACAGCACAATCCCAGCAAAATTTATTGAAAAATTTAGAATAGAAAGATATCCGAAAAAAAACTCCAACAGGATTTTTGTAAGAGTCCCAGGAGTATTTCAAAGATATTGGCGTAAAAATCTCAGTGGAATTTCTTGAAGAATTTCAGAAAGATTTCCGAAAGCATCTCAAGTCATTTTTGGAAGAATACCAGAGGCATTCTCATAAGAATACCAGAAGTATTTCCGGATAAAAATCTAGAGTTATTTTCGGAGGAATTCTCGAAGAATTTCTAGTAGAGTCGTACATTTTTTGATAAAATCCTCTTTAAATATCCAAATGGATTGCATCAGGATTTATGGTAAAATCTTCCATAGTATTTCGAAAACAATTTTCAAGAATTTCAAAGAATTTAATTTCCTGGATTTCAAAAGTAATCCTTAAGGAGATACACGCAAAATCACATACAGAGTTCTGCAAAAAAATTCAAAAAGATGTCCAGAATAATCGCAATGGGATATCCGAAAGAATCTCAGAAGTAATACCGGAATGGTAACGTTTTTTTCGGATGAATCCCAAAGCGATATCTGGAAGAAAATTCAGAAAAAATCTCAAGATTTTCAGCAGAACAATCCCAGAGAGGATTTGAAGGATTCATGAATGATTTAAGGAAGAATCCCGGGAGACGCTCCCAAAGAATTCTAGAGTACTTTCTGGAACATTTTTTTTTCATATGATTTATATATAAAAATACTTTGATTCAAATATATTTCTTGTGTAGCATTAAGTTTAACTACAGACATAGCTCGTAACATCAATAATAAATTAAATTTATAAATCTTTTAAACACATCCAAATTAAATAACAGTTCAAAGAGTAAAATACCATTCTCATGAGTTTTTGAGAATCATATGGTCGGTGTTTAGACAGACCAGACTAGATGAATTTTGGAGCTCTAAGGATACGTAAAGAACTCCATCAATTTTAAATCTTCCATGTTATTTTGATACAAATGTATCATCAAATAGATAAGTTCCATTATTACAGTAAATATCTATAATATTTTGATGTTTCACATGTTTGGGGTACATTTTTCTTACTCGATTGAAAAAAAAACACTTGGATCAGTCTGTCTGAACACCGACCATATCTATGTTTGCTATTTGATATTTAAATACTTGAATTGTGCTGTATCAATATTTACAGGTAATTATAATAAATAAGTATGTATAGAACAATAACAATTTTAATTTATCCCCATAATTGAACGACAATATTAATTAGAATGAGCCTCCCCCACATCATCCCTCTCAGGAGAATTTTGATTCCCAATATATTTTTTTTTGCGGTGGTTCAGAATTGAAAATATCAAAAGTCTATTGTAATCAAATCCTTTTTGTTCAATTGCATGTGGTGTTATTCGATATTTAAAATAAGATTCGTTAAGCCGAACATGTTGATCCTTCCACAAGAACCAACAACAAGCATTGCTTATGTTAAGAGATTTTATCGTAATGCACAACCAGCCTAAACGTTCTTCCCCTTTTGTATATGTACTAATTATAATTTCAAATTATTTTAATTAAATTAGTTGTGTTGTCTACTATTGTACACGGCAATATGTTTCAAAATAAGTGGAGCTGCTTTTAAAACAAACTTTAACATCGATCAACCAAACCATAGAATATCCAATAGCGAAAAAATAATAATAATAACCGATCATTGCAAATCGAGCCGAACTGGCGCTCTTTCCGTGCGCACGCGCTCTTTCCGTGCGCACTCGCTCTTTCCGTGCGCACGCGCTCTGTCCGTGCGCACGCGCTTTCTGCAGAGCTGTCAAACAGACTTTTGTGCCTTCCTCCTTTCGCTCTCCTTCAACTCAACAACTCAGCACGACCCACCTCGCGGTGGATTGGTGAGCTGTCTGGTTGTTGCAGATGAACACTTATCGTGTAGCGTGACATCATCATTGACAGTAAGCGTGCAACTCACCAGACAAACGATAGGTGTAATTAACAACTGGACTCCAGTGTTGAAACTAAAACCCCTGTGGTTTTTTTGTCGACTAAGCGAACGTCAAACATGATCTCAAGTGTCAAGGTTCATTTATGGACCCAATTTTTAAATTAAAGTTTAAATATGATATAGCCGTTATTTGAGCGGGAAAAAATGCTAAAGTAGTTGAAGTAACATGCTCTTTCGGGTTGTTAAATAAAAACAAGATTTTATTAAAAATTTTAGGACCCAATTAGATTTATCAATATAATGCATTAGCATCCAAACAAATACTCTAGAAAATTTTCTTATTGTCCGACAAACATTTCAAAACAATTACGAACTGCAAAAATTCAACGGTAACTTTACTCAACAAAGCTTTCATTCGATCACCCTTAAACTACACAGTCATCAGTAGACCATGCACTATAATATCCTCCTAATATAACGCAGAGCTAAAAATCCTCTCTTGCGTTACCCAATCTGAACAAGAAAACATTTTCAAATACTGCCCATAATTTGTGTACGGCAAAACAGATTCCACTTTCTACGTAATGTAGCCTAGTATGAACAGCTGCCCAACTCTCCAGACCTGCGCCCTCCAAGATCCAAGGTGCTGCTGCCTTACGTTCAAAACTTCTCTCCTCAAAGTCTGTCTATCAATTCCGAACTCTATTGCATACTACCATACCAATCAGACCCTATTCCTGACAAGACACAGAGTCATAACCCCAATGTGCCACTGGTCAGAGCTACAGCGATATGACCAAGCGTGTGAAGGTCGGGATAATACCCAAAGACTTTCCAACCGCCCAGCTCACGACGGCTCAACTAGACGTTCTACAGGATGCTCTGTTGCTTAAAGTGGAACAACAGCGTGATGAGCCACTGAAACCCAAATTCTGTAACCTTGTCTACAAATCTGGCTACATGGTTCTAATTTGCAAGGATCAAGAGACAGCTGAGTGGGTGAAAGAAATAACACCTTCAGTAAATACCTGGGAAGGTGCTGAGTTGGTTGCACTGAACGAGGAAGACATTCCCCGCCAAGAGCTTCTTCGAGCATTCTTCCCTCAAAGCTCAACCTTCGCGGACGAACGCATTAAGGCTCTCATAGAGAGCCAGAACGGGTTGAAAACAACGAATTGGCGTATCGTGAAAAGGTCCATCCTCAATGACATCCATGTCGAATGGATCTTTACGGTAGATGGATCGTCAATGGACATGCTGTCGAAATCCAAGTTCATCCTCAACTATCGATTTGGAGAAATCCAGTTGAGGAAAATTAAGAGGACACCCTCCGTTTCCAACCACAAGCCGAATAAGGAGCTGGCCCAAGAAAATTCTGAGGAAGCCCCTGATTCAAACAGTGGTAAAAGGAACGCAATTTCTCGCCCAAAGACCACCATGAAGGCTAGCGTGTCCGCTCCTAAAGGAAAAGTTCCGAGCTCAGCTTCAATTCCCTGCTCAAGTGGTACCAACCTAAAGGTATCTAAAACTAGCAGTGGAAAAGAAATGAGTGAAGTCTTGACCACAGGGGCGAAACTCGCAGGCCTGGATGTGATGGGTGGGAAAAACAAAGTTCTGAAACCTAACCCGAAACAAAACCGTGATGATCCGCAACATCCAAAGAAGGGCGATGCTCGCCTGGATAAAAGCGGAACTCCTAAATATGGCGCTTAAGGCAGTTCAAGTGAATCTCCACCACGCACAGAGTGCAACAGATGTACTCTGTCGGAGATTCACAAAAGAAAAATTGACGGTGGCGCTTATTCAGGAGCCGTGGGTCAATAAAACCAGGATACTAGGTATTCAACTAAACTCATGTAAGTTGGTATATGATGATAGCCAGCTATCTCCAAGAGCGGCTATCTTAATACGCAATAACACTAAATGTTTTCCTATTACAGAATTCATTAAAAAGGACATCGTGGCAGTCAGGATGGAGGTGCCCACCGCTAGGGGAAAATCTGAGATCCTCATGGTTTCAGCGTATTTTCCTGGCGATGCGGAGAATATTCCTCCACCAGAGATAGCTGCGATTGTCCATTACAGCCGTATCCACAACATCCCGTTCGTCATTGGTTGCGACGCGAACGCGCATCACACCGTATGGGGAAGTACAGATATCAACACCAGAGGTGAGTATCTTTTACAGTTTCTTTCCTCCAAAAACATCAATATATGCAATGTTGGCGACAAGCCTACATTTTCAAACTCCATTCGACAGGAAGTGTTGGATTTGACTTTATGTAGTCCATCTATTTCTGACAAAATAAAAAATTGGCATGTTTCTGATGAAACATCAATGTCAGACCATAAACACATAATATTCGACTGGGAAGGGGGTCTAACGATAGAAAGAACGTTTAAAGATCCTAAGAAAACTGATTGGGAAACCTATTCAGCAATTCTCCAATCTGAATCATACATAATTGAAAATAATATTAAATCCATAATGCAGTTGGAATCGGCGTCCACCTGCATTAAAAACAAAATTCTTAATGCTTTTCAAGAGAGTTGTCCGACTAGAACAACTAGTTCGAGTAGAGATGTTCCATGGTGGAACAAAACTCTAGATAAGCTCAGAAAAACAGCGCGTAGAGAATTTAACCGCGCTAAGCGTACTTCCGATTGGAGCCTATACAAAAAAGCTCTAACAGACTATAATAAGGAGCTAAGGCGCTCAAAACGGAAATCATGGGTTAGTATGTGCGAGAACATAGAGATGACCCCCGTGGTAGCCAGGCTTCAAAAAACACTCTCAAAAGAACACTCCAATGGTCTGGGTAGTATCCGTAGAGTCGACGGTTCATTCACTGTAGAGCCAAGCGATACATTGAGTGAAATGTTAAGAATTCACTTCCCTGACTCAATTCCTCAATCAAGAATAAGTGAAGAAGGTACTGAGATTGTTGTTTCAGTTCCACAACAAGCCATATCTTTGGTTTCTGGGACAAAAAGAGACGCAATTAAGGTTGCCAAAGAAGCTTTTACTTGTGCCAGAGTTGAAAGGGCTGTGAGATCTTTTGAGCCATTCAAATCTGCTGGCATGGATGGGATTTTCCCAGCGTTAATCCAAAAAGCGGAGAAAACGCTAATCCCACACATGGTAGAGATTTTTAGGGCGAGCTTGATTTTAGGGCATGTTCCAGATGATTGGCGTCAAGTTCGAGTTGTCTTCATTCCTAAAACAGGTAAAAAAGACAAAACAAATCCCAAAGCATTTAGGCCGATCAGTTTGTCATCCGTGATGCTTAAAATCATGGAAAAGGTATTGTGCGAATACATAAATTCTAAATTTATGAAAGCAATGCCTCTTTCACAACACCAATTTGCGTATCAGAGTGGCAAATCCACGATCTCAGCACTACATTCGTTAGTCAATAAGATCGAAAAAACACTACAAGCTAAAGAAATCGCTCTTGTAGCATTTCTTGACATTGAGGGTGCATTCGATAATGCTTCTTATTCGTCTATAGGATCGGCAATGTTGAGGAGGAATTTCGACCCATGCATTGCTACCTGGGTACATGCTATGCTAGCCAATCGACAGATCTCCTCTGAGCTAAGTGGTTCGTGCGTCACTGTAAAGGCTACAAGGGGGTGCCCACAAGGTGGGGTACTTTCACCGTTGCTTTGGTCACTGGTGGTGGACGAGCTTCTCGATAGCTTAGAAAGGAGAGGCTTCGAAGTGGTAGGATATGCAGATGACGTGGTCATTATTGTACGAGGCAAATTTGAAGACGTTATATTCGAAAGGATGCAGCTAGCTCTTGATCATACCTTTTCCTGGTGTCAACGAGAGCAACTAGGAATAAATCCTTCCAAAACCACCATCGTACCTTTCACAAAACGTAGGAAGGTACAATTGAGAACCCTTCTCCTAAACGAAACACAATTGACTTGCTCAAAGGAAGCCAAATATCTTGGTGTCATACTTGACTCCAAGCTAAATTGGAATTCACATCTTCAAACAGTGGTGCAAAAAGGCCTCAATTCACTCTGGGTATGCTCCAGAGCACTTGGTAAGAAATGGGGCCTGAAACCAAGTATGATTATGTGGATCTATAAAACCATTGTTCGTCCTAGAATAACTTATGCTTCTCTTATCTGGTGGCCTAAAACAAAAGAGGCTACGGCAAGGGCAAAGTTAAATAAAATCCAACGTATTGCCTGTATAGCAATTACTGGTGCAGCACGCAGTACACCCACCTCTGCCTTAGACGCGATGCTTAATCTGCCCCGGCTGGATCAATTCATAAAGCTGGACGCTGAGAAAAGTGCGTTGAGGCTGAAACGAACAAAAACCCTACTATCAGGTGATCTTACGGGTCACCTCAGTATATTAAATGCATTTTCTATAAATCCAATTGTAGAAAAGTGTAGTGACAGGATGGAAATGGTAGTCAACTATGACATACCCTATAAGGTGATCATGTCTTCTCGTCAAGAATGGGAAGAAGGTGGACCCAACATCCCTCCAGGGTCTATTAAATTCTACACAGATGGTTCCAAAATGAATAATCTGGCAGGTTCTGGAGTCTACGGACCCCGAACAAAAACCTCAATTCACTTAGGACAGTGGTCTACAGTATTTCAGGCAGAAATATATGCTATCTTAGAATGTGCGTTACTATGCCTGAAGAGGAAATACAGACACGCAAGTATATGTATTCTCTCCGACAGCCAAGCGGCTCTTCAGGCGCTTAACACTTACACGTGTAACTCAAAACTAGTGTGGGAATGCATTCTAGCTTTGAAAAAACTAGCTCTCTGCAATCGAGTTAACTTATATTGGATCCCAGGGCATGCGGGTCTAGAGGGAAACGAAATTGCTGATGAGCTGGCCAGAAACGGATCTGCTAATAGGTTCACTGGCCCCGAGCCATTCTTCGGAATATCAGACAGTTTCTTAAAAATGGAACTGAACAACTGGCTGGTTAGCCAGACCTCATCAAACTGGGATGCATCTCCTAATACGAGTCAGTCAAAAAGGCTTGTAAATATAAACCCAAAGAAAACCCAACAACTATTAGGTCTCAGCAAAAGGGATCTCAGTTTATACACTGGTCTAGTAACAGGACACTGCCCCAGCAGATACCATTTACAAAAGATCGGTGTTGTTCAAAACTCCAACTGTCGCTTCTGTGACGATGAGCGAGAAACATCAGAACACCTCATCTGCTATTGCAGTGCACAAATCCATTGTAGGTCCAGGATATTTGGTAAGCCCTTCTTAGAGCCTGCCGATATAAGGATCGCAACCCCCAGCAATGTTATAGGCTTTATTAAGCTAATTGCACCAGACTGGGGGAATCCTCACACTGCAGCTTAGGACCATTATTTCTCAATAATAAGGTGTTCATGAGCTCAGAAGTACATAGATCATTTAGTGACATACATGTCACTGGATGATGTATGTACTATACATACAGTAAAAGGGTATATCACAATAGTTCAAGTTAATTGGACGCAGTGATTCAACACCCGACAAAGAAGGAAAAAAAACCCCAATGTGATGGATTTACCCAGTAAATCCACAACCTTGTCCTAACCCCTCTTACGTTTCGCTATCCTCGAAAGTCACCCATATTGATGCTTGGCAAAAAATATCAGTATTCAATCCACAAATCCCAAATACCACCACATTACGTTGGTCCGTTTGGCGTCGCCGGTGGATACCTGTTCTGACATTCGTTTCTTTTAAACTCCATTTCAACCATGTCCCTCCACTTTATCAATACGAATGTTGACGAATCACGATAATCTGAAGATCGTGACCAGAACGGAGGTAGGATAAATCACTAGGGACCAACTACCACCAAGTTCAAGATCTCCTGCCTAAATCCCCCAAATTCGGAACAACTGACCACGATAGGCGGCACTCTTTGCTTCCTCACTTGAATCAAAGAGCCTGGGCTAGAGGCTGCTTCGATTTGGTGTTCGGAAAATTTGTCTAGAGCATCGAACTGATTGCTCATTTCGATACAATTATTCATTTCACCCTTGGAAGAAAGTTCGCATTCCGGAGAAACGTCCTTTCGTTTAGTGACAGTTTTAAATCCCACTTTTTTGGAAGGAAGTTGTGAATTCAGAGATTCATCCTTCCTTTTGTTTGTTGTTGATACCATATTAAGTTAATAAACGGAAGAAGACGGAACGGAAGATGAGGTCCCAAGAGGTTTTTTCCCAAGACGGTGTCCAAGAAGGATTACCACCGCTAGCTTTCGCCAACGGGTCCAACGAGAAATCGAAGGCACGGGTCCAAACAAGGATCGTAAAGGGATCAATAGTAGAAAAAATAGTACTGAAAAGTACTATTTTAGTAGCACTGAAGAGTACCGTTTTGAATTTTAGCACTGAAAAGTACTGTTTGTGTAGTACTGAAAAGTACTGTTTTATTGCTTTAGGTAGTTTTTAAGAAAACTTCCAAGAGCAGAGAGAATTTGTGTACGCACAGCACGATGGTACGATGCGCACTGAAACAATTTAACGTTAACGGCGTTGATCGTTGATTAACGTTAACAACCCTGCTCTGTACCCTAATTAACTTTGAAGTGCTCAAGTATTTCATGAAGCAAATTCTGGAGAACTTCCTTTAAACATCATTTGAACAATTACTGAAAGAATTGGTAGAGGAATTTCATGAAGAATTTCTGGAAAGAACCCTGAATAGTTCCTGATGAAATCTTAAAAAGATATTTCAAATAGGTACCTTCCATCAAAATAGAGACTTGCATAGAAATAAAGACCAATACTCTAAAAACAAACCTGCTGAATAAAATTCCCTGATAATTCCAGGTTTTTTCAGGTAGTAGACACCCTGTTTGATTCTCATTAAGTGTTAATGGGGTAAGCCCACCCATTGCGTCAAGATTACTTACACGTCCTAGGGGAGGAGAAATCCGACTCATTTTTAAAATTGAGGAAAAACGAGTGAGGTGAAAACGTTTATTCGTAGTTATGTTAAAACTGTCAAGCACAAACGTTCATATTTCGAGTTCAGTTAGTAAAATCAATCAATGTTCCTTAAAAGTAACGAATCGGTAAGGAAAACAACAAACGATCAAGAAAATCAACCTAACAAACGGCTTCTTAAGCCACTTCACTAGCAGTGGCTCGCAGTTGATCCTCCATCTCCTTGTTGAACGTGCTTTCCAGCAATTCCCTGTACGCGTCCAATGCGGTAACGTATTCGTACCGAGGGTAGGCGTATACGTACCGTCCGATGAACTGACGCATCATGTTCAATTTGTGCGCTCCGTTGATTGCGGGATCGTTGTACACCTTCTTCATGTTTGCGATATGGTGATTCGGAACCGCCGGCAGCTTCCCAGCGGCGGCCCTAATGCGTCGCATTTTCAGTTCGTCACATGCGTCACACAAACATTTGAAGAGCATCGTCTTCGAACACGCTACCTGGCGTTCGTCATACGAGAGCTCCCTGGAATGTGGCCCATAGGAAACGAGAATCTGTTCGTCTATCGCGATGGGACGAATGACGATGAGCTTCAACTTCCCAAAGTAGTTCACGACCGCCGTGTTCGGGTCACACGAATGGTTGCATACTGATGCAATCGAAAAGAACTGGAATGTCACGTTCGTATGGTATCCAATTAGCAAGAATACCATGATTCGCATGTAGTTCAGAATGGACCGTAGGAAGAAGTCCTTCTGGGCCTTGGTAGTGAACATCGATCGCACCAGGGGATGTCTGATGTAGATCGAGTAATAAACGGAGGCGTAAAAGCGGAACTCGTCTTCGTGCTTGAATTCGTCTGTTGGAAGCTTTGTCATATGGAAGATCTTAAATTCCTCCAGAGGATCATAGTTTGAGTAGTCCAATGTGAACGGATCGGCTCCAGTTCGGTCATTTCTCATGCAAAAAGACATCATATCCTTGAGATTGTCATTGAACAGCGTCAGTCCGTAGAAAAATGCTTTAATTCCCAAGGTAAGATGGCCGGCTCTTTGGGAAAAATGATGAAGTTTCTCGGTGATGCCACATTCGAACCGGTGACTGTACCTGAGGCCTTTCTCCAGGCATTCCTTGCTACAAAACATGACCGAAACGCACTTCGGGCAAGGGATCAAACTGTGGAAGTTTTCCATCGAACAATGGTTACAGTTTTTGTACTTGACTTCCGGGCTAATTGCAGTTAGCATAGCTTTCTCGTTCAGAATCACATCGCCAGGCTTGAAGTTACGCTCGGCCACCACGGATCGTCCATATCCGGGGATCATCTTCTGAACAATGCCGGCTGCCATGAATGGTCTCAACGGGTTAACTTCAACATTCATGTCCAATTTGGCACATGGTTTCGCTCGCTCCGAGTGGCCGCCTTCAATCTTATGCTTACAGTTCAGCTCTCGAGCGACCAGCTTCGGCATCAACCGTTCTGGATAGTTGTGCTTTTTGGCCAGGTCGATGTTTGCCAGACTCAGCTCATACTCGCCCAACTCGAAGTAGATAGCAGATCTAGAAATGGATTCAAAAATGATTCGGAAATGGAATTAGAAACATTCATATATACAGTGTCATAAATAGGTGTCATATATAATTCGACAATCACAAAATTGTGTCTATTTACTTTCACGCTCGTTCAGATCTACTCAAAAGTGAGTAGAATTCGACTCACTTCGGAACAAAGTGGAACTGCTCACAAGTGAGTAACACCATCGTTACTCACTTTAGAGTAATGTTGTCAAATGTCAATATTAGAGTAACACTTACTCACTTCGTTTAATCTGCACTGATAAAAAATATATGGTAATCTAAACCATTACTGTTTGTTCAATTCTACTATGTCAAAAAATAGTGGAAATGATCACACTTTTTGGGACATTCACTACGTTTTAGTTCAGATAACTAAGGCATCCTAACTATGCGCATGGTAGCCCAAACCACACTTCGCAGTTAAATCTGGTGCCAAAATAATTCATCACGAGCTGCAAGTTAGCCAAAAAAATCTCTAAATTAAGTATTTTTATTTCGTTTTGTCGTCGCTGGAATTGTGAAATTTTCAAAGCAAATGAAACATAATGGTGGGTCCATTATTAGATTATTTTAGGTTAAGAATAACATGATTGTTTTCCAATAACGCAGGAGGATACCATTGAAAACAGTGAAGCGATTCGGATGAGCCATGGGAGAAGTAAAGGAACAAGTTGCCAACATCATTACAAGTTATTTCTGTCGAGGCTCTTCCAGTCGGCCATACAAAGCAAAATTCTGCCTTCATTCCGAACTGCTGAATTGATAGCGGATGATCTAATCTGCCTGCTAATGACGGTAAGCTCAGAGCTAAGTGCCACGAAGAACGGTGGAGGAAACAGATCCACACCACCAATAACGCCACCCTTCCACCATCGGTTTAGCTAGCTTCATCTGTAGCACCAACATCACCCTGGCCACCAGTACCCAACCTCAATAGCGATGCATCACGAGAACCTCCGTAACCGCTTGAAACCATTCCACCTCCTCCGGTTGGTCCCGATGGATTCATGACTCCTGGGAGCTGCTATGCACTACGATCCCACACAAGACGATAAAGCATGCCATCTCATCAGGCGGCGATCTCTACGCTTTCACCCTCCGGACGGACAGGACAGGACAGTAACGTATTAACGTGCCTTTCAAGACTCTTCCATCCTGTTTCGACACGGAGGCTTGCTTTAAGCTCATGAGAGCCGCCTCGAGAAGTGTTAGAGAACCAAACACGACCCCATTTTTGCGCCCCACGGCGTGGGCGGCTACGTTGAGATGATCATCCCTCCGGACGGGAATCTGTGGATCCCATCGGCGAAGTCCTCAGATGATCAAATTTATTTATTTATTTATACACCAACAGACAGTAAGCCCCAATGATGTTTTAAACTAGAAAATACAGTAAAATACTAAGTTGAAACTTAACAAAACAAGGCAACAAAATGTCAAAAAATAAAACAAATGAAAGTCACAAATATTCACACAGAGAGTCGGGATAAAATTTCTACATAGTTACGACGTATTACTTGACGGGACAGGTGAAAATCAAACCCTTCAGCAACCCTATTGAACACGCGTTGAAGACCGACCATAGCACTGTTTTGGCCATAGTTAGTTCGTCGCAATGGTAACCTCAACATAGCATTGTTACGCAACGTCCTGGAGTGAGCACTCGCATTGATAGATTCCAGGAGCGCAGGACAGTCTATTCTTCCTGAAAGCAAGTCAGCCACTACCATCGCTCTATTGACGTCTCTACGGGTCTGCAGTGATTCCAGTTGAATGAGTTGACACCTACTTTGGTAGCTAGGCAACCGGAACGGGTCTCGCCATGGAAGTCGACGGAGAGCATAACGGATGAAGCGACGTTGCACTGACTCTATCCTCTCCACGCCGTTACGGTAATATGGATGCCAAACTGCGGAGCAATATTCAAGTGTGGCCCGAACTAATGAGCAGTACAAAGATTTGAGACAATATGGATCCGTGAAATCCTTGGCAATACGGAAGATAAAACCCAATGTCCTGGAGGCTTTCTCGATGACATAGGACAGATGGTGTTTGAACGTCAACTGAGCATCCAGAATAACGCCAAGATCTTTAACATCTTCTACTCGTTGAAGCACATTTCCCTTGAGCTGGTAACAGAACAAGATGGGCTGCAGTTTGCGTGAGAATGAGATAATCGAGCATTTCTCAGGATTAACTGTCAATCGATTCATGTCGCACCAAACTACAAAAACATCTAAATCATGTTGAAGAGCAACGGCGTCGGCGATGGTACGGACCCGCAGAAACAGTTTTAGATCATCTGCATAAGATAATCGAGGTCCTTTAATTACTGTGTTGACATCGTTGAAGTACAGCAAAAAAATCAGGGGTCCCAAATGGCTTCCTTGAGGTACTCCGGAAGTTGCCGTGAAAGATTCGGAAGAGAATCCTGCCAACTCCACAGTCAAGCGACGATCAGTCAGATACGAGCTGAACCAGCGCAACATTAGGCCCCCGAAACCGAGCCTTTCCAACTTAGCGACAGTTATTGCGTGGTATATTTTGTCGAACGCAGCGGTCAAGTCGGTATAGATCACATCCGTCTGGGCTCGATCAGCAAAGCTGTCGGCAATGTGTGAAGTAAGGCACAACAGGTTGGTCGTTGTGGAACGCCCCGATACGAATCCGTGTTGATCCTCACTAATGTAGTGTTTACAGTGGAACAGCATTGGTTTCATGACTATCAACTCGAAGAGCTTAGAAATACAACAAAGTGCTGAAATTCCTCGATAATTATTGACATCCTTACGATCGCCTTTTTTATGCACAGGAAACATAGTAGCAGTTTTCCAGGCCGCAGGAAATCGTCCACTATTTAACGATAGGTTGAATACATGGCGTATAGGAACCAGCAAATTGACGATGTGCGCCTTCAGCAAAACAGATGGAATTCCATCGGGACCGGGGTTCAACGATGATTTCAACCGTGCAGCCGCCTCGATGATCATATTATCATCGACAGTGAGCATGTTGAACGTTTCACCGAACAAAGGTACGTTGTTTGCAACATTTGCAACGTGTTCTTCGGATAACTCCTCTTCGCAGAAAACGCTGGAGAATTTTTTAGCAAAAAGGGTGCAGATATCATACCAATCGGAAGCTACCTCTTCATCTAGCTTCATAACGGAGGGGAGACCGGATTGCTTCCGTTGTTTGTTTACATATCTCCAGAATGATTTCGGTTTCGATTTTAGATTCAGCTGAACCTGCTGCTGATACCGTTTATAACAACGTCGACTAGCGTTCTTGTAAGCATTATTGACTCTTGCGTAGTGATCTCGAAGTGAAGGCGTGCGGTGTTTGGAATAGAGTCTCAGAGCAGCTCTTTTTGAAGTCTTCAGGTGGCGTAGCTCGCGGGTTTGCCACGGAGGACCCGAAGAAGAATGAACTTTCTTGGGCACATGCCTTTCGATAGCGTGTTCGATTACATGAGATAATGTCAAAGCAGCGGTGTCAACATCATCGGAGTCGAGTACGTGAAGCCAATCCACAGATGAAAGAAACTCCGCTATACTCTGTTGGTCAGCGTTACGAAAATCGTAGTAAACTGGAGAGATGGATTCACGGTGGCGAATTTCGTTGTGTTGAAGAGCGATAATCAGTGGACGATGATGGGCAACATTCTTCACCAAGGCGACGGGGGCCGAAGTTATCAGCGGTGCCACATCCCGCGCACTAACAAAGCAAAGGTCAAGACAGCGATTGTTTTCGTTGAGTACATTGTTAATTTGTCGCAGCGTAGCAGTACTGTAACAATCAAGAAGTCGGGACGCAGCGGCATGGATAGAAGAACGGCCAAGATTTGGGTGCATGAAACCATTGCCGCAAGTTTGCCAGGATATTCCGGGAAGATTAAAATCGCCAACAACAACAATCTCGTCTTCGGGATTCGCTGCGGCACAAATATGAATTATGGACTGGTTATGTGTTTCGATTGAAGCCATATCTCGCGTTCGGTCGGGGGGGATGTAAATCCCACACAAAAATAGGTTACGACCGGAAAACTCGATCTTCACCCACACTTGCTCGATACTAGCCCAAGAGTCGTTATCAATAGGCTTAGATTTCAATTTTTTCTTGACCGCTACAAGAACGCCACCACCAACAGATTTGGTACTGTTTCTAGCGCTACGATCACATCGGAACACCTCATATGAAGGTCCGAAAACTTGACTGGAAAAAGTACGGGAATCGAGCCATGTTTCCGTTAGAACGATAATGTCGAAACAATCGTCGGAAGTCGCCAAAAGGTAACTATTAATGTCGCAATTCATTCCGCCAGCGTTTTGGTAGTAGATCATAACATCGTGAGAAGTGCGTTGGGAGTCAGTTAGTACACGACGAATTTTAGAGTCAGTCTTCGGGCGCCGGAGGGTGTTCCCTAGTTCCGGTTGGGTCATGACTTCCGCACCAGGGGGGCCCCGACTATCCGAAGCCTCATCTACACGTCTTAAATCCATGACATCCGGTAGGGGGAGTGTGAAGTGATCACGCGACCCATTCCAGCAATCTAAGATGTCAGAGCGACGAGCAAACTCTAAAAGAGCTCCATCGACAGAAAACATTGAAGAAGGGCCGGCTTCAGACATCTGAGCATCACCATTTGCGGAACTCCAGAGGTCGTACATCCGTGAATCAATAAGAGCATACTCGGGAATGCGGCTTCTATGATTGTTTCCGGCAGGTACTGCCGACGGTCCTGGTGAATCGGAGTTTGAAGCTAAGCCTGACAGTTCTTCGAGTTCGCTGAAAACAACAGTCTTGCAGCAGTTGTTCAGCATTCGACGCGGTGGTGTCCCGCAGCTGCAACAGCATCAGATGCAAATCCAGTTGGAACGGTAGCAAGTTACGGTGGGAGCTTGGGATTCTCGCATTGTCGACAGCACCTTATTTTGCATCATTCAACATTCGATTTGTTTTTATTTGTATTCGAGAAGATGTTATTTCTCCCCATGTAAAAAAAATGATAATAAAACATAAATTTACCAATGTAAACAAAACAACTAAACTGTATCTATCATACAACTACAAACGGGGGTTAATCTTACTAAATTCATATTGTCATTATTACCAGAAACATGGTAAATTTTACTATGATGCAACTCATATAGTAAATTTCACGATGGTATAGTCGCGCCAATAATAGAACATGTTCTGTCAAAATCAAGTGGTAAAAATGTTTTAATTTCACCCTCGACATGGTTGGCGTTACTATGCTTTTCCTTTCAGTGTGGAATTTGCGAAAGTGAGTAGATGTCACTCACTTCAGAAATAATATTTTTGGAAATTAATTTATTGTTATATTTATAAAATCAAGAGAAAAAATATACTATTGTGCTTTGCTTTGATAAGTGGATTATTGGGAAAGTTGTGTATCGCACTTCGAAGGTCTCCAAGCAGTGGTTCCTAATATGTTTCTAAGCAAATTGATCCATATCCAAAGTACAGGATTAATGATACCAGTAACAATTGCCCATATATATTCACAACTTGAATGATTCGTTTTCAGCACTTATTGAACAGCGATGTTTACTCCTAAACTTAGAAGCCGAAATTTTCGCAAGTCTTTGACGTTTACAAAGTGAGTCAAATATGTCTGTATTTACTCAAAAGTGAGTAATGTCGTTTTCTTTCATGATTGAGTAAAAAGTTACTCACTTTAATATTGTTCATTTTGTTGAGGAATAGATTCTCGTGCACATTTTGAACGTGGAAAAATAAATACTCACACGTCAGTTTCTATGGCACTTTAATAGAAGCACGCAACTTGCATTCAATGTACAATCCAACATGTTGCGTTACATGTGCGTTACTTGTTGGATTTGTTAGCTATGACACCATCCAATATATGGCAAACATACACTGAACGAAACCTCCGGTCGCACATTGAATGATTTGTAATTCACATGGTTATAAAACTTCATATTCCTCAACTAGGGTTGTCATGTCTATTACGGCTTAACCAGCCGACGGTGTTTTGAAAAAAACCTGAAGGTCGTAGACACAAAAGTCAATTTGGACAAATTGAGATTTAAGATTGTGAAAAATAATAGAATCGTTCTGGTGGGCTTCGATCCCACGACTCCCAATACGCTAGACTGGGCGCGTTAACCAACTACGCCACAGAACGGGTAACGATTCTGCAGCGCAATCGGCCAACCTGAAACCAAAGTCCGTCACGACCCCATTTTCTCCTTCACAACCCTACACCTCCTTCGGCTCTCTGAGATGCCCAATTCGACTCTCCTAAGCGTGCCTACGAACAACAGTGAGAGATTTTATTTTTAGCGTCGCACTGTTGCCTTGTTTGTGCCACACTACTCATTAGCCAACGTTGGCTCAATGAGATGGTTAGTATGGGTCCGGCTTTCGACGTGGTCGTATCTCGTCATATCGACCCCTTTTGCGATAGAGAGATCGCCGCTCAATTTTACTCAACTAGGGTTGTCATATCTATTACGGCTTAACCAGCCGTAGCCGTGTTGTTCGTAGGCACGCTTAGGAGAGTCGAATTGGGCATCTCAGAGAGCCGAAGGAGGTGTAGGGTTGTGAAGGAGAAAATGGGGTCGTGACGGACTTTGGTTTCAGGTTGGCCGATTGCGCTGCAGAATCGTTACCCGTTCTGTGGCGTAGTTGGTTAACGCGCCCAGTCTAGCGTATTGGGAGTCGTGGGATCGAAGCCCACCAGAACGATTCTATTATTTTTCACAATCTTAAATCTCAATTTGTCCAAATTGACTTTTGTGTCTACGACCTTCAGGTTTTTTCATATTCCTCATTTTGAATGACTATGAAAGAAAATGATGCATCCACTATTTATTGAACAAAAATCATCCAAATTAGAGATGAATATTAGAACATAACAGAATGACATTCTGCAGATAATCGAATGATGATAACACAAATGATTATCATGCAATTTATGACGGATTATTAGTTCTCCCATGTCCCATACCGAAAATCATTCAATTAGGCTGATACAAATAGTAAATTTCTTTTATGTCCGAGACCACTTGGAAGGTACGAGGGGGGGGATAAAAATAAATAAGGAACAAAAAAACAAAATTAAAAAAAAGTTATTTTTTCGAATTTTTATTTTTTATGATAGTTGTTAAACTGTTTTAATTCGTCCTCTGGATCATTATTTTACTTGTTTTTTACTTTGTAAATTGAAAAAACCTAACTGATGTCAAAAAAATGATGAATCTTTTTTTTTTTCTCCCCTTCAAAATTTTCGGATTTTTGAAGGGGGGGTGACATAAAAGAAAATTAATATTTGTATCAGCCTTACTGTCTGATATATCAGACGAAAAGGGAATGCTCCTAAACGTCAAATTAATCTTGTAAATATTAACGTAAACATCATGGTGGTGACAGCGTGGTTCGAAAAACATTGCTGCATGGAAATTACAGGTAATTTCACTTGAAATCTTATTTTATCCTCATTGGCCTTATTTTTTCAGCTTTCTTAAGAGTGCCTACTAATCACAGGTCGCTAACATCCGAGGATTTAGGTTCCATGGAGCTATATACATCACACAATTATGTTCCTTACAAGACGGCTGAAAAAAAAACTGGAAACTGAAGATGTTGAATAATGAGTTTATATCACATTTGAGAAATATAAAGCAATATCAACAACGTTTTGTAGTGCTTAACTTTTGATTTGATTTATTTTTAATTATTAACTAACATGAAAAAGGGATTGCTTACATGTATGTATGATAATCTTTCAATTAGAAGCATCTATTTGAAGGATAAAAATCATTCCAAGACTGGATGATTTTCATTCAGAGTGGTTTGTAAACAACTGATTTTCGCGAAGATGAAAATCATCTTGATTGTGTCTGAAAATAGGTATGGGGCTCGGATGAGTCAATAATCATTCAATTCGAGGCGGGGGATTTCGTTCAGTGTAGTGGGAGAATATTTTGGTGCGACAATATTTTTTAGGTGTGAGTCTATTGGAGGGCAAAATCCTCAATAAAAATTTTATTTAATAAAGTTACTCACTTTTGACAACTAACTTGAAACTTCAAAAGTGAGTCGAACTTACTCTCTTTTGAGTAGATTTGAACGAGCATGTTCAACTTTAAAATTAACCGAAAAGTAAAGGGTGTACGGAATCAAATTGCGACACACAAATATTTGGCAAAATTCGCATGTTCAACCAATCATCTTCAAGCTTTCAGGAAGTAAAATAAAACATGTTATGAATATTTTCTCATGTTTGTTTTATTCAATTTCAATTCCATATCAAAATGCTCGAACTTTTCTCTTCACATTCTTCATTTTTTCTTCATGACGTCCTTCGATTTACCTTCCTTAAGATGCTTCCGAAGTCCATGCTTCATGATGGCCCAGTACTTTTCAATTGGCCGCAGTTCCGGTGCGTTCGGAGGGTTTGGATGCTTTGGCACGAAATTGACCTCCTTAGGCTCGTAGCACTCCAAAACCTCTTTCGTGTAATGACACAAGGCCAAATCCGACCAGAGAATCGTAGGACCATCGTGTGACCTCAGAAGCGGGGGTAGACGCTTGTGGAGGAATTTAGGTACCGTAATCCGGGGTAACATTGATCAGTTTTTAGGATGTATCTTAAATATTCTATTCAAAAATGCAAATGTTTTGAGTTTTATATTTTAAGAACAAGTACTGCCACCCATAGCTCGTGACTATATACTGTATTTTGGTTTTTGAAAGATTCAAGCATGTTTACAAAAATGTTTTAAGTGATTTTTTCATTTAGCTGATATAGGGTAACATTGATCATCCATGTAAACAACGTTCGGTATTACTGAAAATGTCGTTACTTACATAAATCATGACCCCTCATGCCGAATATGATGTCCAAATGCTTACATCTCATATACTTTTTGAGTTATTTTAAAATTAAAAACGCTTCGAACAGCGGAATACGCCTAAAGGTAGGCAATTTCCTAAGGGAAATCTACATTCTTGACGGTAATTCATTAATGTTGCCTAACTGAACATACTTATAAAAGTTTTAACAGCGGAATGGTTTTTGGCGTTGTAATTTTTAGTGAGAACCGCATTTTCCTTACTTATATCGCTTGCAGACCTAATGTAAGACATGAATCTTCGGTAGTGCCATCCTTCACCATTAAGGGGGCAGGATCCGTCATCAATTTGGGAATTTTCAAAAGCAGTTTTTTCGTTCAAATTCATGAAAGTTCGCATGAAAATGTGTTCACTGTATTCTATTCTCCAACCGAAACACAGTGAACACATTCTCGTCGAAAAAAACAGTTTTGAACAGAAAAACTGCTGTTGAAGTTTCGATGATGACGATGATTACGATGACGAAGCGTTGAACGTTAAAATCATTGTTTTGCAAAATTGACAAATTTACGCATAAAGTTAACGCAATTTTTGCAGAAATCCTAATTATTAATAGCTCATAAAAAAGAGAAGAAAGAGAAGCAACATTCATGCTTTGGAAATGTTTCATCAATAAAAGATGATACCAACTTATTATGAGTCATTCCGATCAATGTTACCCCGCTGATCAATGATACCCCGGAATTACGGTACCCCTAGATAATTGATCGTTCCAGTTGTCACGAACGGGGCTCCGCTTTCCATACGTGCAAATTACTTGCCAAATCATATATTTTTTTGGCAAACTTTGACATCTTCTGCTTTCTAACGTCCTCAGGGACATCGAATTAATGATGATCAGTGAAAAACTGGAGCCCCGGGAGTCTGCTTTTACATACGTCCCATCATACATAACAATACATAGCAATGTGGTTTCGTCAACCTCTGGGTTTACCTACCGTATTCGGCCGTTCATCGCGTTTATGCGCCTTTTGGACTTTATATGTATGTAATCCTTCACGTTTTTTCGCATCGAATGTTTTGATTAGATTCAGTTTCTTCGCCACATCTCGAACTAAATGTTGGGATTCCTCTTGAAAGCTTGAACTGCCCGTTTGTGATCCTTAACACTATACGGAGATCCATTTTTGCCACTTTTTTCTTTCCGACTGCGGACCGTTTATCGCACAACATGGAAGGCTTGCCTTTCCACAAAATTAGCACCACTTGCAATACACACATCAAGGTGGAACATTTCCTATGCGTCTGATCTCAGTACGAATTTCATCGTAGAAACTATGGATTAACGGGGAGCATTTGGGAATACCTATGCAACAATACGACTACACTCAACACTGTCATCTGTTTCCTGAAAGTTCCAGGACTATACTCCCAAATGGTCGGGGTTCTGCTAAACCGCACCAAACGCCAATTTTTTTAAAAATGAGTTATTTACACTAGAGTATTTAGATTATCATAACCAATCTACATTTAAGATATCGAAAAATTTGAACCATCCCTCGTTGAGTAAATTCAAAACTTTTCTATAGCAGGATATGTAAAACTGAAATTGTATCCAACCAGAGTGAACCATAAACCTTAGCTTGTCATTGGAGGTAATTTAAAATTCTGATTAATGACGGAATTTTTTTTTAATTCTTCCTCAAATATTGCTAAGTGGCCATTCCGGACAACAAACAGTAACAACACCAACGGATTTTAGTATGTCATGTAAGTTAACGGCTTTGTAAAATACAGTATTGTTTCGGTGGTGCTGATCTAATATCATTCCAATTTTGTTCAGCCACACCGCACCAAGTACCATTTATATAAAAATCGTGTTTTTGTATGAAGAAAAGATATCAACATTCGCTAAACGCTTGCCTTCGCTTTATATATAATATGTCGATGGGTCCATGCAGGAGCCGTGATGAAATAACAAGACATTTAAATTTGATGTTGTCTGAATAATTTGGAAGCACTTGGTGCGCTTTAGCTGTTCAGAAAATGACGTTTTCACCTATTTTCATCATCAAGCCTCCTTGATCAGATCGCGCACAGCTTGTTTCGAGTTATTCGCTCTAAATTCAACAGTTCGAAATGACCGAGAGGTAGCGCGCCTAATCACCACTCGAAGGACACGAGTTCGAATCCCGATTAATATTTTTTTACGTTGTCCCTAACAGGGAGTCATAAAAAATCAATCAACTTTCAGCTTTTATGACTATTTTTGAACAATAAAGCACAAGCAGTTTCATATACAACGGGAATGATGAAATGCATGCCATTCCTGGTATGCACTTCACATAAATAATCGTGAACTTGTTCAGCCAAAGTGTGCTAAATGGGAGTAACTTGGTGCGCTCTGGCAGATCAAATTCATGATTTTCTTCGATCGTCACATTCTTTAACTACATCATTATCACATAACATATGTGGAACTCGTGCTCAAAAAGTTGTACCCAGAAGGCAATTGAAGAATGGTTGAGAGGACATTGAAATGTCACAATCATTATACAAGTTTTCTTCAAACATTTGAAAACATCCTAGTTGGGAAAAAGGTGCTTGCAGCAAACAAAAGTGTGCCCAACGGCTCCATTTGTTTTTGCAAGGTAACGATTTTAAATGGAAAACACATTACGTATAACTTTTCCCATCAAAATCAAATGGGTCCATTGGGCACACAAATCAAAGGCTGCAAACGCATTTTATATATATATATTTAGTGAATAATCTTGGTGTGCTTTGTTTTGTTCCGTCTCCTTTCCCGAGGCGTCTAATAATCACTTCAAACAAAAATCGATCCTATTCAATCGCTTCCAGAAGGTGGAGAGCTCCCGTGTCACTTTCTGTTTGGCACCTCAATATATTTGGTATGCATCACGCATCTCTTTCCATTCTCCCTTATTTGTGTAATGTGTTTAAAAATACTTTCACGTGCTCACGATTGTGCTAATATTTACTGAATTGTTTCCAAACCAACATCAAAGTTCCAGAAACTGATATATATTTTAACATTTTTACATGAGTGTAAACAGTTCTGTACCATTTATTGTTTTGGACATTTTCGAATGTATGACAAAACCGCTTGTCGCCCCCCGTTGATTATTGCAGCACCATTGTTGTCAATGTCGTTTTCGATTTTCATCCGTGATTGGAGCTAGCTCGGCAGGATAAACAAACCAACGTCAGGGAGATTTTTGTTCGGTCGAACCTGAATTGGGTTGGGACTGAAGCTAATATTCAGGACGGGTTCCGTTAGCTCCAACTTAGGTTCAAACATGAATTCGGCGGTAGAATATGAAACTGGTATAGAACAGCATTGTCAGCTTAATCCGATCAGAGCAATTGCGCGACTGCGTGAAAGTTTTTTTTTTAAATGCCGTCAAGGAAAACTTTCTCGATTGCTGCAGCAATTACAAAACGAGTGGCGTGTCACTTTACGCGTTAGATAAGCGGTACTGATTCTATGTGCAACCTAACATCTACACTTAAATTAATAATGTATTTATTTTCATTCGCTAAACAGAACACCAGAGGTGCAAGAGCGTTGGATCCTCAATTCAAATTTAAATCTGAACGTCAAACACATCAGGAAACATTAACATCTGTCGTTCAGTATTTCAAAGAAAATTTCTTCACCTTTTTGGAGTCAAGTGCCAACGGTGTCAAAGAAAGATTGCTGAAGAATATTTTGTCAATGGAAATGGTACAAGCACTTTAATGTAAAGATTGTGCAGAGAAGATTATTGGAAAGTATTTAAATATGCTGATGAAAGTAAACTTAAATGAACTAAATCAAACTTTTACAGATGTATCAAGATCCAAGAATGACAGCGTTGTGCAAAAGGCGCAAAAATTAAACATTACCTACTTAATAAAAACCAATCAACACATCGTTAGGTCATTTTCTAGAAAGTCAAATCCCAAAAACGAATTCCTCAGTATGATCTTCCCCATCAACATATTTGATAATTTGCCTTCCTTTTTTGTAGTATTTTGTAGATTTTTGATGGAATTTTGAGACCTTCCTAAGTCTTGTCTTTCACAAGGGCCAACTTGTGACATTTTGTAGATACCTGTTTTAGTTGTAAATTGTAAAAGAAATATATTTGGCTATTTGACGATGATCTACAGATACTTGGATTCAAAATACGCTATAAATAGAAAATTATACGATTCAAATACAGCATGTTCAAAAGACATTTCTCTTGTATCGTCAAACTCAAAAATGTCGTTCGATGAGACCTCTTATTTCGTTTTGCTTCGTTTTACAAATATCTTCTTTGCATTACGTCCTCACTGAGACAAAGCCTGCTTCTCAGCTTTTGTTCGATGAGCACTTCCACAGTTATAAATTGAGAGCTTACTTTGCCAAAGTTTCCGTTTTTACATTTATGTATCGTGTGGCAGGTACGATGATACGCTATGCCCAGGGAAGTCGAGGAAATTTCCATCACTAAAAAAAATGAACCAACCGGGAATTGAGCCCAGACACCTTCTGCATAGCTTTGCTTTGTAGCTGCGGACTCTAACCACTCGGCTAACGAAGTTTTACAAATATATGAAATTTGAATTGTATAAAACTTCTTATGCATAGTTCAAGATATTAAACCATGTAGGAGTGCTCAAATAGTTCAACGTGATTACAATGATGCGTACCTTCAAAGTTTGTACGGATAATATGCGGACACCATGTAGCCCACACCGGTAAACGAACAACATTCAATCCCGAGTATTGCCCCAAATAACGTAATTTTGCAAACTTTAGTTTTTCAAGGGCAAACCAGTAATTTCAAGCTCAAAAATGGTTTCCATTCAAAAAGTAAACTATTTTGTTATTTCAAAAAAGTTTACGTATTATTTGAAGTTTTTATAACCTTATTACAAGAAAATAAATAAAAAGTTCAGTTATTCAATTGTTTGTTTCTGCTAAAGACCATCTGAACTATAATTTGTCATATTTGAGTACGATCTAGCGGTCCGTTGGTTTCCAGTGAGCAAGACATGGGAAAGTGAATCTGGATGAAGGGTAAGATTCCATGTCCGATCAAGAATTTTTAAGATAGGATATCTTCTTTTAACTGGGCACAGGCGTTTTATCACGTAAGATATTAAACAACGGCAATTATACCAAAAACAAAAACACATGTTTCATTGTTTCACTCTTGGTGGTACAATAAAACATATTTTCATTTGAACTATTTTCATATATATATATATATATATATATATATATATATATATATATATATATATATATATATATATATATATATATATATATATATATATATATATATATATATATATATATATATATATATATATATATATATATATATATATATATATATATATACACTCCCGTGCATAAGTTTGGGTTCACCCTCTAAAAAAACATGCAAAAGTGTTCAGTCCATATCTCTAAGATTACACGTCCAATTGAAACTCTCTAAGCCGCATTCGTATGTATTTTTCCAAAAACATTCTTTGAACTTTGTATACTAAATTTTTACTTAAAGTTGTGACATTTTTAAAAAAACACACTGAAAAAACATAGCTAATTTCCTCAGTATTGGATCGACCAAAATTTTAAAACAAGGTGTCATAGGAGTCGTAATCTTATATTCTTTGAAGAGCACTTACGAAATTTTTGCGGAAAAATCTTAAAATTATTCAAAATCAATGAAACAGTCAGTCAAGTCATCGTGCAAAAATTTGGGTTATATATATATTTCGATTGCATTTCCTTAAAGTCAATGAAAAAGTTACATTTCAGCTATGCGCAAGTGCCAAATATCTATGGCAGAAAATATTTTCTCATCGAAGCTGTACCCCATTTTAGAGGCGGGGAAGTCTTGCTCTTAAATGAATGCATTCACACTAAGCTCATTTTACCGGAATCCGCGAATTTCATCGTAATCTCAACAGCTGAACGGTTCGGTGAAATAAAACACCGTAATTCCATCGAATTTTTACCGAATACGGTGATTTTTACCGAATACTGTAAAAAAATTACCGTACTCCGTAAATTTATTTAACCGAACTGTTCGGCAGTTGAGATTTTACAGGAATCCATAAAATAATTTAAGTGTATTCCAACTGGAGAATTTATTTAGAATCTTTGTCAACATAAATAAATTTCCGGATTTTTTAAGCTTCACTGTTATTATACCAGCTGAAAATGACGTGCTTCAAAGATCTGTCAAAACGATTTGTTTTTACAATTTTCATTGACAGAACGATGTCCTTTATACCAGTTATACCTCTCTCCTTCACAAGAAAAAGGGGTCAACTTTTTGATGCGCTTTCGCATAGCAGTTCCACTTATGTTATGTGTCATTATTGTCTTTTTCAAATCTTTGAATGCGTGAGGGACTTGGTTTAATAACTCTTCTGTTGAAATAGATAATCCATCGAGAGAAAGTCGGTAGAATACGTTAGAATACGAATTGGCTTGTATCAATTCATACCACTACATTGTGGCCAGTTCTATGGAAAATTACAAATATTTTCCGTTCATAGTGCATAAACATTTGTGACAAGCATTCCAACATGTATGGCGATGATATGAACCCTTTTTTTCCTTTTTTTTTCTTTGTTCCTGAAAATCATGAAACACATTCAGCCATACCGAACTGAAAACCATATTCTTCAATTTTTGTTCAGCCAGAGTGAACTGAGTACCTCTTCATTTGAAATCAAATCTAATTAAATGGAAAATATTTGATGATTTTTTCAAATATTCTATCTTAAGTTACTTATTGGACCCTGTTAATCATTCGTGAACGGTGAAATTTTCAAAAGAGTCATTTGCAATTTACTCGCAGATGAGTGAACTTTAAACTTATATATCTCAAAATAATACTTTTGGCACTTGGTGCGGTTTAGCAGAACCCCGACCAAATATAACCTTACCTCTACTTTTTCCCGCAGTCGGGGTATCTCTGCCGGTGGAGGGTTTCGACCTTCCTCCGGGAGAGCTCTACCTTGTTCTTGCCTCCCCTCCATTCCCGGTTCAGTGTAAAACAATTATGTTTAGCTTGAACCTGTTGCTGGCGACTAATTTTATCTCACCGAAAACGTGTTTTTCAAATTTTGTGATAGTTTATTTGTATTTTAATATGCTACTTGAAAGTCTGTAAAACTCCTTATTAAAAGCAGCCTTTCTGGCGCTTTTCTGACAAATGGTGATGAACTAGCTGTATGCGCTAAAAATCACCTTAATAAACAAAAAAAAATTCCGATCGATGGTCAAACGTTTATGGTACCGATTTGAAACACGAGACACCGTAGAATGTACTATTCCCAGCTTTCTACTGATGGCACGATGAGATAGATCCGGATTTTCGAAGTGACCCTTCAGTTATGGATCAAATAGTGTAGAGTCCAACCTATAAAATTCAATAAAAAAAAAACATGGAAAACGTAAAATTGTAATTTAAGAGCACGAATTGAATCGTTTCAAATTGGAACTTTGGTTAGTAAACTGTTTTGAGTGTAATATTTACATAGGATTGCAAAAAAAAAACATTGTATCGATTTCTGAAAACCATATTATGGATCAATTTTCATATTATGGATGAAATTGTGACATATTACGGATCAGTGCGCACAATCAAGAGATTTTCAACTCAATGGGCCGTATGAATAAAATGTAGTAAAGTTGAGTTTACTACATTCTCGGTAGTAAACGCTATATGTGGAACACGAGTGGAACATGTTTGTGTCATTTTCCTTTCTACACCTTTCGAACATACTACAAACAACGCATTGCTATGAATAAAGGTAGCATTTACTACAAAGCTACTGGTAGTTAGCTTCAGAGGTTGCTACACATGCTTTGAGTTTGCGGAATTGAATGGAATAATTTACTTTTGAGTAAAAATCATGGGAAAACTATATGAGTTTTGATATATCGGAAGGTATTTTGAGTTTTGCAAAGGAATTCTGAGGTTACGAAAACTTTCGCTCCGCCAATTCTGAGATTCCGGTAAGATTACCGGCAGTAGCAATTTGTAATATCCGTGTGAATTCTGGCATTACGATAATTATGTTATTTTCTAGAAATTTTAGGATGTCGGTAGGAATTCAGATATTGATAAAGTAATTCTGAATTTTACGTGTAAATTCTGACATCTCAGATATCCTTTTTAATTCCGGAATTCCTGTAGGAACTTTGAGATTCCGATAGGGATGTCGGATTTTTTATGATAATTCTGAAAATTTAAATTCCATTTTAGGAATATTGCGGAAATATTAGGAATCTGGTAAAAACTCTAGAATTGGGGTGGGGATGGGATTCCGAATATTAATCTCTTGGAATTCTGTGGGTATCTTTGAGACGGTATTTCTGTAAGAATCTATGAGATTGCGGTGGGATTCCTGCGAATTATTGTACGAATATTTGTAATTCCGAAAATCAATCTTTGTAATTATTGTAAAAACCTTTAAGATTCCGTTAATCTCCAGTTCCGTTGGAATTTCAAAGCAAAGCTTTAATATAAACGATTTGACTGTCGGTAAATATTTTATAGATTTCAATGGGATTTTTTGTGATATCGACAAGAATTTTGATAATTTCAAAGGGAACCCTGGTGTTTTAGGGGAGATCCTCATTGAATTCTAACGACTACCAATGGAATCACTACAATTCCCATAAAAATCTCGACATTCTAAGTTCTAGACATTCCAAGGATACTATCAGAAACCCCACCAAAATATATCGCAGAATATCGCAGAAACACTTAGAACTTCCGGAATTCAACATGCTGTTAAGAAAACACACGGGGAGCATCAAAATTCTACCGCAATTTCACCAGAATCTCAGTACTGGTGCTAGAAAATATGTGGTTCCAAATTTGATAGCTGTAATCTCAAGATCTCTTCATAGAAGTTAAGCTAGTATTTAAAAAATCATCAATCACTGGCGTTGGCGAAGGCCGAAAACCACCCAGAAAATTCTTTGATGTACCATCATCATAAAATCATAGACATAAAGAGAATACCAGACTAATCGCAAAATTACACTACAAATTTTGTCAAATAACAGCACCTTCATGATTTGTGCAAAGTGTCGCGTAATCGATTAGATTCCATGCATTTTCTTCATATGCATGATTGTTTTATTTTTAGGCGTCACTCTGAATAGATTGTTCTTTACGTGCAGAATCACTCTGCACTCTGAATGGAAATTTCTTAACGTGCAGCTTCAGCCACTGCTCATGTTCGAAAGTAGTACACGGAGACGGAATTCAACTCAATTTTGGGTTGTTTCAACGCAATTCCGTA
Organism: Aedes aegypti; assembly: GCF_002204515.2. Lineage (NCBI taxonomy): Eukaryota > Metazoa > Arthropoda > Insecta > Diptera > Culicidae > Aedes > Aedes aegypti. Next base: position 320,369,391 of record NC_035109.1, on the reverse strand, counting down.
GTTGAGCCCAATAACTCAATTTTGGCTAAATTTCCAAGGTCCCCACTAGGTAGTTTGGCTTTAATTCCATTAGAAAAATATACTCAATTTTGGGTTGATTTAAGGCAAAATTGAGTTCTTTCGACCCAAACATAAGAAAAGTTGCATTTACCCAAATTTGGCTTATTGGGCCAAAGTACCCCCATTGGGTAGATGTAGCTCTCTCTATTTTTGACAACATTCGTGTGGGAGAAAGAGAAAACCGAGAGATTTTGGGTTGAAACTATAATCGATATACTTAATTTTGGGTAAAGTAAACTCAAAAATTAGGTAAAAATATTTCTCCGTGTAAGTACTACCTACATGTTCGAAAATTTTTTTTATTCATACCAAAAGTGTACACTCAAAATAATCCAAACGTCATTGTTACGTGAAAACATACGTGATTTTTTTCCATCGCACTTTTCACGTAGCTCTTACGTTAATCATAGGTAGCCCAGAATGAACGCATGAACTTTTGGACTTCCATTCCACAGTCGCTAAACGTAAGAGCTACGTGGATTTTCCGGTAGCCTTTACGAAGCGTTTCAATAGGATGGTTTTGCATTAAATTTAACTGTAATAAAGACCAATCCTATTTCTAATAGGCTTTGGAAGAAAACTAATTCCCAATTGGAAAAAGTAAACAAACTTAAAAGATTGTGATATTTTTATTGTCAATCTGAGCATTTTGATTCCTGTTCGTTTCCCCAATGTTGTAAGTTTGGTCTGTCTTGTTGTCGCCTTCGCGTGCTATAATTGATAGGGGTTATAAATCACGTATAAAATATGAAGTAATGCACGGATTCTTCGGTATTCAAAGCATATTTACCTTGAAATCAATCTTACACAGGGTTTAAAGCAGCAGCAGCTTCTGAACTTCTTCTAAAATCAAGCGGGCGCCATCTTAGGATTTGAGCTCAACACCGAATGTGCGTACACTATGCAGATGTCAAAATGAACTTAGGCACCTACGTGAATTCCACGTAAGCGCGATAGGTAACCTCAGTAAACATTACCGAGTCACTATTTGATGGTTATGAATGGTTTAGTGATCTTTATCTTAGTCAGGTGAAGTGGAGGTAAAATGAATTTGGAATGATCTACGTGATTTTTCACGTAGCAATGACGTTTGGATTTTTTTGAGTGTAGTAAACTTTGTGGATTTTGTTTTTGAGTAGATGCTACATGTAGTAAAGTTCAAAGTTTTTTATTCATATCACCCAATGCATCTGTACTGCATGATTTGGCAAAAGTTAACAATGCGTCACATATTACTGCAAAAAATAACAATGGGCCGTATGAATAAAAAGCGTTGAACTTTACTACATGTAGCATCTACTCAAAAACAAAATCCACAAAGTTTGCTACACTTTTGGTATGAATAAAAACCCTTTCGAACATGTAGTACCTACTACTTTCGAACATGAGCAGTGACTGATGCTGCACGTTAAGAAAATTCTATTCAGAGTACAGAGTAATGCTGCATGTTAAGAAAATTCCATTCAGAGTGACTCTTGAAATCAATAAAATCATGCATATATGCCAAATTTGTCACTTATTCACATGACAAATTATGTGAAAATATGAATATTACTACAATTGTGACATTATAAAGTTCCTAACATTTTCAAGATTCCAGTATTGAGAATTTGATGAAATAGCGGTAGAATTTTGAGCTTCCTCTGTGAATTAAAAAAAAAACAGCATGTCGAACTACGCTGATGGATATGGGATTCTTGGTATTTCTGTGGTATTCTCGTTATTTCGATAGGTTTCCTGGTAGTATCCCTGGGCTTCTTAGAAATAAAAATTCTCACAATAGTGGTTGAATTAAGGATTTTCTTTTACATTTTTACATTCAGACGCTCAAAGGTTTATACTATAATTGAAGATTTTTTCTGAAATCCCAACGGAACTGGAAATCAATGGGATCTAAAGTTTACAAGAATTCCAAAGATTCGGATCAGAGTTTGCAAGAATCTCACTGAAATCTCAGAGATTCTTACAGAAATACCGTCTTAAAGATACCCGAATAATTTCAAGAGATTAATAGCCAGATCAAATACCGGATTTACCCAAAAGAATCCCAGAATAGCTTACAGAATCCCATAATTGTTATAACAAATCTAGAATGCCTATCGGAAACCCAAAATTTCTATAGTTATTCCAGAATTCCAAAGGAAATCTGGGATGTCAGAATTCTTACATAAAATTAAGAATTACTTTATAATTAGCTGAAATCCATCCGACATCCGAGAATTCCTAAGAAACGACATAATTATCGTAATGCCAGATTGAGCATAATTATCGTAATGAGTATCTTCGTATCTGCCACACTATATTCACATGCAAAATGGTCAATTGACATTGAAAGCTCTCAGTAAGTACTCATAAGAACACTAAGCTGAGAGTTAGGCTCTGTCCCAGTTGGGACTTAAAGCCCAAGTAAAAATGGAGCAAATGTCAGAAGTAAAAAAGCAGTTTTCTCCGTTGAAATCGACAAATCGAAAAAAATAAAAATACACAGCTGTTTTATTTTTAAAATAAAACGACTGTGTGTTTTTATTTTTTCTGTTTTGTTGATTTCAAGGACGAAAACTGCTTTTTCATTTTTGATATTTGCTTCATTTTTACTTGCACCTTAACGTCAGAAAGAATACCAGATCTCTCAAAAAAAAATCAAAATCTTTACCGGAATCTCAAAATTCTTTTCGAAATATCAAAATTTCTACAGAAATCTTAAAATACCGTTCGAAATATCAAAGCTGACATCGTATTCCCATGATATTTACTCAAATTTTAATTATTCCATTCATTTCAACAATCACAATGCATGAGTAGCAAGCTCTGAAGCTAACTACCAGTAGCTTTGTAGTAAATGCTACCTTTATTCATAGCAACGCGTTGTTTGTAGTATGTTCGAAAGGTGTAGAAAGAGAAATGACACAAACATGTTCCACTCGTGTTCCACATCTAGCGTTTACTACCGATCATGTAGTAAACTCACTTTACTACATTTTTATTCATACGACCCAATGTTAGAGCTGTAAACCAGGGTAAAATGACCGTTTTTGTGATACTGCATTGTAGTAACTGAGAACTGTTTTCGCTCCACACCAAGTTTTCCACCCATTTTTGTCTGACAAAAAATGAAATTTACAAACCTTGATGTGTTATGAGTTTTATCCTTAGTACCATTGTCTGAAGATGTCGAATCCAATGCTTAAAACGGCAGAAATCTACATTATTTGGAAGTGATCAATAACCGTGGTAAACAATAATTTCCTGGTCCATATTATAGGTCACTAGTTAGAAGTGCTAATATTCGGTATTTAGAAACAACAATCAAGAAAAATGTTTTCCAAAGATGAATTCATTCTAAATTGAAGCGAACGAGCATGTTTTATGCTATAACATTTGATTTTTACCAGCTATGGGCTTATGAATGCTGTCGGCATTTATTACAAAAAATGACCATAATAATGATATCTGTGTGGTACCAACCTGGGAGGGAGAAACAAATACGAAATACGTCAAGGTGAGCCGAGATTCTGCTGTCACGAACTGTCACTGTGAGCCCAGACCTAAAACAATGGACAAACATGATAAAAGCGCGTAATTGATTAAAACATATGTTTGCATTTTATCAAATGTGACAAAAAAAAAACGATTAAAAAGCTATTCATGCTTATTCAAAAGTAATGTCACAATAGCGCATTTTATCCTGATTGAATATAAAGTATTCAAATACGCATCATTTAACTTTTTCCAATAAAAACGATAATTAAATGCATAAATATAAATAAATAAATAAATGCATAGAAAACGTTGGCCCTTTTCCCATGTTTCTCCAGAACGATCGAAGGAACACAACAAAAGAAAACTAGCGATTTTCATCAAGTCTGCCTTGATTGTTGTTGGGCAGCTATGGAGTTTTCTTGCAATTCGAAATAACTTTCACGCTCGTTCAAATCTACTCAAAAGAGAGTAACTTTGACTCACTTTCGAAGTTTCTAGTTACACGGAGAAAAGCGAATATACTAGTTAGTATACGATATATTATTTTCTCAATATTATACACTATTATTCTTTGAGAATCTTATTATTTTATACCTTGCATAAACTGACTGTACATGTCAATGGTTGCTACTCCGTGATTGATCGGAACTAGTAAGAATTGCGCTACGATCCAAATGAATAAGGGATGGGAGTTTCCGCTTACTCTCGAAGTGCAATTTTAGCGCCGGCCAAGTCCTTACAGTCAGTTGGGATGGGGAAGGAATGTTAGGGTGTAATGATTGTTGCTTCTAGAGACCGAGAATACCTCTGCATCTCCACAATCACCACAGGAAGGGCGTTTATTAGTGAGGAAGGAAAAGATCTGGGAGTCACCTCTTGTCAATGATGCGATCCATGGACAAGGGGGAAATTTACGACTTATATTTAAAGCTAGTTTTGTATTTTTGTCTTGAGAAGTTTTTGGAAGAAGCTTTAAAAAATACGTCAGATGTTTTTATTAATAACGAAAACTGAAAATTACATGTATATATTTTAAATTATATGAAACAGGAATAATGCCGACACTTGTAGTGACGAATTATACATAGTTTGTTTGAAAATTACATATGAGTATTACTGTGCATTTTGTCTCGATATGGTAGAAGTTTTAAAAAATACGTCAACATTCACAATGCCGAACAATTCAAAAGATAATTTTTAATAATGTCAAAAAGAGAAAAATATATGTACAGTGGGATTCCGTTTTTGGCATGCTCCGTTTTTGGCATGCTCCATTTTTGACACCCCCGATTTTGGCAACAAAATGGATCCGTTTTTGGCAACATTTTTGAATACCAGTAATATATGTATTTTTTTGTAAATATTATCGTGTCTGTTGCTTTATTTATCTGAATGGCAGTCAACTACACACCGATTACATTCCAGATCTTCATTTTCGTTGATATTCCCCCAAACCTCATTAACTACGAAGGGCTCCCGTACGCGCTTATTTACTTCAGGATGGTCATTTGTCATGCATTCGCAACGTTTCATAAGGCCATTCATCTCCACCACAATCTCAACTAGAGATCAATCTCTTAGGCATTCCTATTAAGTGTCCAGCCCACTGTTAGCTCACTGTTATTATTGTGGAGTTACATACATTGCGCATGAAAAACACACCGCAGTAATAAATGTAAATACAACAATATGTCATGCATCATAACTGCAGATTCCTAGCGGACACTTGGGTTTTTTTGTGGGATCCTGAGAATGTATAGTTGGTTATTGGGGATTAAGTCCGAAATTTGGTGATTCCTAATAAACTCTTAAGATTTCTAGGGCATCCTGGTAATTCCAAGCGGGAAAATGTGAATTTGTGGTGGTATTTTGAGTATTTCTGGCGAAATCTTGTAGATTTTGAAAAGGTTTCCAGAGGAATTTGCGGAGTGCTAGTGGTAACCTAAGAATAAAAAACATTTGAAAATTTTCCTTGGAGACTTGAGAGTTTCCGGCAATATAGCAGCAATGCTCTTAGCAAGATGCTTCGGAACCTTAGAGTTTTCCTATAGATTACTAACGAACACCTGAAGATTCCTATCAGGTTCTTGAGGTTTCATAACATGGATATATGTAAATATATGTTTTATATGTTTATATGTTTAGCTAAATAAAAACTCACTTCAAGTAAAAATAATAAAAGTTGTATGTGTATTCTACAAAATTACGAGTCGCATTTATGGATCATGAGATGTAGTTGTTTATGTTTGGTCTTTTGACTGCAGTCAATCATTCATTATGAAATGCTTTACTTTATCAGAAACATTAATTAGGAAGGTATTCTAAACTTATCGAATTTTGTAAAATTTTACGCAAAAGCCTAAAGTTGAACTGATTTTTGATGTTTTTCAATACCCAGGGCTTTTGATTTGTACTTAAAAACGTCTTTGTATGAATACAGTACCACATTATTTTTCGTATTCTTACACAGTTTAAGGAAAATGTTCAGTTCTTGTATAAAAGCCACTTTTGCGATTATTAATTTTACATGGCCCACTCATACAAATAGTGCACATAAAGCCTCTAAAAATCATTAAAGACGTTGGGGCGTAAAAAGCATGGATGTAGAACGTTTGCCACAATTAACATTTCGGCGCTATAGATCCATAGCATAGTACAATATTACGGAAAACTGCTTCGAAGTGAACCGCTCAGAAGTCTTTAGGCCATATGGTTCTATAAAGATGATGTAATATCATTCTAATGATGTTTTCAAAACCAGCAGTTGAAAAATAAAATTTAAAATAAGGGTTCCGATTTTGGCACGGTTCCGTTCTTGGCAACTGAAAATTTCGACTTTGTTGCCAAAAACGGAATCCCACTGTATATAGAAATTGTATAAGAAAAAAGCATAATGCCGACACTTATAGTGACGAACCATACAAAGTTTGTTTTAATATTACTTAAAAGTTACGCTTTCAAGAAAAAATGTGTTATAACAAGCATGAAACGAACTCACCAGTTGGTAATCCATCCTCGACTGAACACAAAACTGACACTGACAGCAAAACTTCTTTGCGTCCCGAAAACAAACCGTCTTGCTTGTGCCTCCTCAATTACCTACCCAGCAAGACCCTTCAAAACAGAAAAAAAATTCTTCGGCGACGAAATCACGCGCGAAACCGTGAGCAAAACCTATCTGACAACGCAAAATCGAACCGTCCTGCTTGGGCTTCACGAAGCACTCAGTACCCTCACACTGAAAATAATGTTATAGTAACCCCAATCACGACATTGTTGTTACCACAACTATTCCGAAATATTGTTAAAATTAATGGAATCATATTATTACTAAAAACTATGTTGTTCAAATTACCACGTTAACAAAGCTGTAGAACTGAACTTTTAACTATGTTTTTGTAGTCAAGAGCTATTCTTCTTGAAGTTGACTTGACCACACGTTCAGTAACAAGCACCAGCCAATGTTCTCGATTTTACCATGCTCATGGTAAAAATAAAAACAGAGAATGTCCATAAATCAAGCTCACTCTCATCGAAGAACGCCATTTGTGTGCTGTGATTCAGTTACGACAAATACTTAAGGATCCAGAATTTGATGGTGCGTATGATAAATATTGAATCAAAATTTCTTATTTTATAGTCCGCGATGAAAAATCAAAGCAATTAGATTGAATTTACCAGTGGTTATTGGATGCATTTAGTTATCGTTATTTCCAAATAGTTCTTCTAATAGTTCTAGATTGGTTCTTCGGATCGGCATTTATGCTTTGACAGCCCCAGTGAATCATCCAGCAGGAGAATGGACCAATGCACGAGTTCATTATTTGACGTTTGAGCGGTGCCGTGTTATTTATGTGACCATGGCAACGAGTGAATTCGGCACCGCTCAAACGTCAAATTCGTGATCTCGTGCACTGGTCCATAAGGTAAGTTTCTTGATAACGTTTACCATATGTTCATCTCGATTAACTTTCGCCTCTTTTAGCTGATGGTAATCTAAATCAACGAGCCGGAGTAGTGCTCTTCAAGGAAGACCATATTTGATATCAGGAATGCAAGAGATGGTTGAAAAAATAACTTTCATTTGTCATCAACGTAACTATGTACCATGGTAATTTTGACTGTTTACCTCTTTCGTTGCCGTCATGGTAAAAATAACGACACAATTGGGTTTATTCTACGACTGGCGTGAGGTGACAATTGTCGGTCTCGTATAGCGAGGTGACATTTCTGGACTCGAGTGAAGTGACTCTCCATTTGATTTACACGGCGAGTCACTTCACTCGAGTCGAGAATTGTCACCTCGCTATACGAGACTGACAATTGTCACTTCATGCCACTCGTAGAATAAATATGTTCGAAAAAAAAAGCATTGGGTAGTCTGCACAAATCAAGTGGTGCTGTGCATTTAAATTAAACCATCAACATGGTAATTTATACCACAATGCTGTTTTCAGTGCAGTTTTTTTTTTAAGAAACTTGCTGTGAACAGTGCCTTGTACGAACATGAAATCGAGTCACTGTTGTCTTGCAACTCACCGATTAGCGTAACCGATTCCCAAATGCTCCGAATTTGGTCCTTCGGCCCAGCAGATGCTCTCGTTGTACTTTTCGAGGGCAGCAAGGTAATCCTTCTCCAGGTACAACCGATTGCCAACTTGGCGCACTGCAGCAGCCTTCCGGTCATTCTTCGGCAGATCCGGTGCCACACTGTCGTCGATAAACGGTCCCTTCTTGATGACGTAGTTCCGGTAGTCTACAACGTCCGACAGTCCCAGGTGCTCGGTGCGGCTAAGGAATTCAAAAAAATATCTCTCAATTTGAGCCGCATTATAGCAGGGGCAACAACTAATAATTGTATCCATTTTTCTCTTTTTCCTGGAATTGATTTAAAAAAAAATAAAAATGAATAAAATTCCAGCAAAAACCCTCCCGTCAGAATAATTACCTCAATTCAACGATGCAGTTCGAATACTTTAAAAACTACACTTTTTAACGTACAGTACACCGATTACTCAAATTTGAAAATTACCAAATTATTAGCGCAACGGACAAACAGAACAGGATATAGAAAGAAACATGCGACCGACACAATTCACCAAAAACACTGTACTACCGGTACTACTTTCTACTTTCCCTGCTGAATCCGTGCGCGCGGCGCGGCGTTTAGTTGTAGTGCCCGATGCAACTCTCCGGAAAAAAGTCTACAAACGATCGTTGTTGTTGGAGTTTCGTTTTCCGTTTGGCCCGAGGGACTGCCTACATATGTCGAATTCGTTTTTGTCCAATTCCAACCTAGGTTCGCACTAGTTCCAACCTAAGTGCTGTCAAAACGTTTTTTTATTCGCACAGGTTGGACCTAGTTTCGCACTAGTTCCAACCCCAAATCCGATAGGTTCGCACTGTGATGAATCACGGTTTCATGACTGGGTTCACCAATACAACTGCAATGGAACTGTCATATTTGTAACAACAAAAACAGTTTTCGATTGCGGTTGCGAAACAGATTTCGCTGCTTCTGTGATTAGAAATCTGAATCAGATTCTGACTCGGATTTCGAAGATTTATTTTTATCAGTTATTTCGGAAAATAACTTTATTTAAACAAAGGCCTGTAGGTAAAGTTTTGAACTACATGAGGGAGAACTACACAGATGAAGAGGTAGTACCTATATGCATTCATTTGTTTATCAGGGCTGCCCAACGTACGGCCGCAGGCCATATTCAGCCCGCGAAGAGTTTGAAGATACTTTTTCTTGGCCCGTTGAGAATTATAAATACCAAATTGGAGTTAGCACATAAGAAGGCTAAACATTTCATTTGTAAATAACTCAAATCAATAACAAATTTGAAGATTTATTTTGGCAGCAAAATTTTATGCACTTATTTTGAGACTACGAACAAAGGCGAAAATTGTACTACACCAAGCATCGTAGAATTCGCTCTCATTTGATTTTGAAGCACGATCAAAGCAAGCGAAGAAAAATATCCCAGCTGTTGCGGTCCACTATCGGAATTGTATCACAAGTTGTAACAAGTCTGATAACTAGAAGCAGCGAACGAGATCTTCAAAGAGAGAGCAGCGATGATAAAATAAATTTTTCTCGCCTGTTTTACTGTGTTTTACTTCACTGGCACGATAAACAATCCCCGAACTTCCGATAGCAATAGTGTCCCCCCAGGTTTGGAGGTTGTTTAGAGGGATTTTTTCATGCACTGCTATCCCCCCAATTCGATCAAAGTTGTAGGGGCCCATTCATTTATTTCATAACGCTGAAATTGGCCATTTTGGACACCCACCCACCCCCTTGTAACGCTTTTTGTATGAATATTATTAAATTTTTGTATGGGCCGTAAAATCGCGAGGACACCCACCCACCCTCTCTAGCGTTATGAAATTTGTGAATGGGCCCTAGCAGTATACGATAAACAGTCTCTCATAATGTGCTGCATATTATGATACAGTCAAACCTCCATGAGTCGATATTTCCGAGTCATGGAACAGAATTCCTTTGCAAAACTGTTTCGAGGGACCGTCATAGTAACCATGAAATTTTGTTCTTAGTATGGTTCCATGAGCCGATTTCGAGTCATGGAACATCGACTCATGGAGGTTTCACTGTAGTTACAGAGAGCGATACGTGAGAGGTTCTCTCAATTTTCTCAGGATTCAATCCCTGTACTACACATAGGTCTAACGTGAGAACATCACGTTCATGATGTGAAAAGTTTTTATTTAATATTATAATCTTACAATATAAGAGCAATTTATTTCCTTTTCCTCTCTATTTGGTAGACAAAACTAAATGCATTTTGAGGCTGAACAAAAGTTTTTGAGAAATAGTGTAATTTTTAAAAACAATCTCATTGAATCATGGCCAAATGTTCTCGAATACTTGGAAGGATTTTCAACAGAAAAGTAATCGCCTATCTTAATGCGTGGGAAATTTTTTGTAAGAAATGCTAAAGAAAACCATTTTACTTTGATCGCAATACGATCCTGGACAACATTATCAAAGATTTCAAGAAAGGATTCCTAAATTATGTAGGAGAGGATTGAAAGATTTCTAGAAACATTATTTTTAGGATTTGTAAGAATTCTTGGAAAATTTTGAGCAGCATGCCAGAATATGATTCGCACAGTATCCGATGAAAAGTTTTCGAATAATCACCTCTAACGTTAACAAGCGTTCGAAGTGGTTCGAATGTATTTTCGATCGAAAACTGTTTTGCATTCCCGTAAACTGTAAAATAAAGTGGGCCGTAGATTCGGACCAATAGGATTCGATCGAAAGTTTGATTGGTCGTAAACAAGAATAAGGGTGAATACACGGAATTTTGAATATCTTAAGAATTTCTATTATTATTCTACACTTGCATGTATTTCATATATTATTGTTTTTAAACGCTCAGCATCTACCTAGGGTTTCATTATCGTAATGCAAATACTAATATATTTTTTAGTGATGGAACTATGATGATATTTGCATTATAATAATTAAATCTTAACTAGATGCTGAACGTTTTCCATATCCATATCCAATATATGAGATACATGGAAATTCGATGTAAATACCTTACGAACTTTTTTTTTTTTTTTTCTTGTCTGTAGAGCCTTTTACCCACTGCGTCCAATAATTAGGAATATTGTGGTATGACCCATATTTAATTTTGTGCTCATCAAATATCCTCTCACAATTGAGATGTGGTGGACAATGGTTGATGGAGCACGCTATCCCAACTAGGCTCAACTCGTTTTATAAAGTTTATTACCCTGTTTGGATTGCATTGCCAAACTTCGGAGGGCTCCAATAACCCTTTTCCAAATATTGACAACCTTTGATTGAACAATGCTCCACAGCTGCAAAGCAAGTGTTCAGCGGTTTCGTTTTCGTTCAAACAAAATCGACATTCTGAGAATTGGATTTTTCCAATCTTGTAAAGGTAATACCTGCTCGGGCAGTGACCAGTCATCAGACCGGTTATTACCCTGGTATTCTTTTTATTAAGATTTAATATGGCCCGGGCTTTTGACAGACTGGGTCTGATAAATCTTTTCGCTTGCTTGGCTGTAACCGTGGCATTCAAATTAGTTTCTACCATGGACATTTCCCAAGTTCTTAGTTTCATCCTAAGAGTACTCTCAGGAACTCCACAAAAAGGTTCAGGGCCGACGAAGCTCGAAGCTGCACCCTGTCTTGCTAGATTGTCGGCGATTTCATTCCCTTCAATACCACAATGGCCGGGAACCCAGTACAACGTTACTTCATTCCTACTGGCCAATTGCTTCAAAGAGAGAATACATTCCCACACTAACTTCGATTGACATGTAAATGCCTTTAGCGCATTTAATGCTGCTTGACTGTCCGAGAAAATACAGATCTTAGCAAACCTGTAATTCCTTTTGAGACAAACATTTGTGCATTCTAAAATTGCTTGAATTTCAGCCTGAAATACAGTGGGGCTGCATCCCATAGCTATAGACTTACTAATACCGGGACCAAAAACTCCAGCCCCGGTATTTTCGCCCATCTTTGACCCATCGATGTAAAATACAACAGACCCTGGACGTAAACTTGGCCCACCAGATTCCCACGTATTGCGGTTTGGTTTAACCACTTTGAAGGGCACATCATAGTTTGTCTTCGTTATCATCCAGTCTTCTACTGTTTTTATATCTGAGTTCAAGTTGAATTCCTTGATGATCTTCAAGTGTCCCATCAGATCACCATCTTGTATTTTATTGTAACGGATAAATTGCAAGGCATTTTTTGCAGCTTGCAGTTTAACAAATTGATGCAAAGGTAGTAAATTGAGAAGGGCATCCAAAGCAACTGATGGTGTGCTTTTCATTGCCCCAGTCATAGATATACACGCAAGCCTTTGTAACTTAGCTAACTTCTTTTGAGTGGTTACCTCATTTGTTTTAGGCCACCACACCAGGAATTTTAGGTCGCACTATTGCTGAATAAATCCAATGTACCATGTTTGGGCGTAGGCCCCAGGTTTTCCCCAAGGCTTTATTGCAGACCCACAGGGCATTTGTACCCTTAGTTATGATCTTATTTAGATGAGAATTCCAGTTCAATTTCTTGTCCAGAGTTACACCAAGGTGTTTTACTTCTTCCGAGAACTGAATTCGAATTCCATCCAAAAAAGGCTGTTTGAGGTTCACCATTTACTGACTTTTGTTAGATTTTACGCAAATGTCTGAACATCAAAAAATTTGGACCGCCGCACAAATTGTTTCTGTGATTTGGCCCGCGGTTCATAAGGGTTGGGTAAGCCTGATTTATATAAATTGAGTACAAAATCATTGTAATTCAGTTTCGACGAAACTTCCGCCTGAAATAACCAACAGCTGAAATGATTGTTCGGGGATTTGCTCAATCTGCGATTTGTTTTTCGACAAGCATACGTGAAAAAATATAATACTCGTAGTATTATTCTGCAAAAGTGGCAAACACACAGGTTGAAAAAAAAAAATAGTAGAGCGAAACAACGTTTGACTGCTCGCAAGACAACGCCGCGTGATGACACGCACACCAACATACCGTTTGACAGATGAACCTGAAAACGTTTTTTTATTCTAGAGTCAGGTTAGCACTAACCCAGGTTTAAAAACGAAAACGACAATAATATGTTACAAACGATCGATGCATCAGGGGGGGTATACGCAACGAGGTTCGCCTACCGTTCATGTTTTGTGGGTGTATTCGTTTAGCTCACAACGCTGCTAGGCATCCCGCTGTTTGAGTGTTGAAATGCATCAGCATTTGCTGTCTGGCATGGCCCGCGTTTCGACCTGTGCTGTTTGGGTCGGCCCGCGTGAGAGATGATGCTGTTTGGGACGGCCCGCCCGAGAGATGATTGTTAGGCGTGCTTTGTTTGTAGTTGACAGCCGTACACCCACCCTGGATTCAATGAACCTATGCATGCTATAAAATGTTTGACTTTTACTGTGCGCTCTGTTTTCAAGTTGCCCGTGAGAGAGAGCGAGACAGCACCAACACACGGCGCACAGTAAAAGTCATGAGAACAAAATAATTTATGGCACGTACAGAGGCTCATTGAATCTCCAGATCTGGAAGTGTCGCCCCTCGCTTTTTCTCCGTGTGTGCAATTTTCGAGTGGGATACGCCCTTTTAAAATGATGCTACTGATGCGATTGAATCTTAAGATTGGTCAGTAAGGGTCTGTCTCATTTGTGGAATTAAATTGAAATCAAACTTAAATTTGACGAAGGGGGACGGACCTGGTGTAGTGGTTAGAACACACGCCTGTCACGCCGAGGACCTGGGATCAAATCCCATCCCCGAGATAGTCACTGACAAAAAAGTTGTAGTGACGACTTCCTTCGGAAGGGAAGTAAAGCCGTTGGTCCCGAGATGAACTAGCCTAGGGCTAAAAATCTCGTTAATATAGATAAAAAGAAAAAAAAAAGAATAAATTTGACAGTTCGAAAATTATTTCCCCTCCAATTTATTAATGAACTGTCAAATTTGATTTTTCCTTGGTCCAATTCACTAACGTTGTCGGAAGTGTTTAGCTTACAGGAAGAAGTTAAAGCACGAAACATTATTAATAACAAATTATTACCATATGAGCAGTAATTTCAGAAGTTATTATCAATAATTCTGATGTATTGTTGTTTATCTGTTGGGTAATAACTGATTCCCGCAGGAGCGCGGAATCTGGTGATCCGTAACGTCCTAAATTAAAAACCAAAAAATACGATCTGGATCAGACTTTGAAGTTATGCTCTCTGCGTTTTTTCCCTATCTATAGTGTGCATTGTGCATAATGAATTCCGGTGGAAAGACCAAGCCTCCAAAACATATTGATTCTCAAACATTAACAACCGACACCTCAAAAACAAAAAGGAAGCAATTCTTCAAACAGGAATAGGCCATAGTTTCTCAAACTGTGCTGTAAGGAAGTAATAAGATACTATCAAATTATGAATTTAGTATGATAAGCAGGCTTTGATAAATTTGAGTATACACTGAGAACAGCGTTGCGGTTGAAAATACTATATCATAGGGTTAAATTAAATACACAACGCCACTTGATTTGTGCAGACTAAATTCGCATTTATTTAGAATATTTTGTGCATTCAATTTTACCATGACACCATTTGTATAGTAAAAATTACTATATCATGGTTAAAAACTTGCAGCAGACCAGAATCGAACCGAGGATCTGGCGATTGTCAAGCGCGAACGCTAGCCGCTCGGCTATCGACGCGGTTGGATTGAGAGGGAACAAAACGCAAATAAAAAGCGTTCATGATAGCTCAATCGTGGTTGGAATAGTAAATTTAAAAACACGTTCATGGTTCTCATTACTGCAACGCTTGTTTCAGTGTAGGAACCGAAAAACAAACATTCTGCCAGTTATTGGTCTAATCTTGGATCGCATAGACGCTTCTCAATTAACTACATGTGCGTCGCGGTAAAATCTCATTTTGATATGTCTTTGTTATGTCTATCTATCTCAAGTGGTATGCTTTATTTTACCTTATGATTTTGGTAGCCTTTATTTGTTCGGACCTATACCGTATACGGGATTTCAGTGCTTTAAATACTGGGTGCCATAGGTACAGAAGGGGTACCCAAGATTATGGACTAATTAATTTTTTTTTTCTTTGCAGCATATAAAAATCTTTACCTTTCTTGAATGCCTTTTCAAGTTTTAGCAATATGTTTGAAATGGCCAATTGGGTCCTAAAATGTTCAATGAATTCTTGTTTTTATTTGATAACACGAGAGAGCATGTTCTTGCAACTTCTTTAGCATTTTTTCCAGCTCAAATAACGCCTTTAACATGTTTAAAGTTTAATTTTAAAAATTATTTCAAATGTGAACCTTGATACTTTTGATCATGTTTGACGTTCACATTGTCGACAAAATTGCCACAGGGCATTTAGTTTTAACACTGGGGTTTTTCCTATCTGACATTTCGGGAGGGACACGGAAAATAAATTATAACCAAAACTTTGAGTTTAAACAAAGGGGTGTGATAAAATCTGAAAAACCGAAAAAAATGTTTTTTGGATCTAAACCAACGAAAATTATTTAAAAATTGAGTAAACATGTCTTTCTGGCTTAAACTCAGGCGGTTGGTACTAAAATTGAAACAGGGCCCTATTACCCACTTTTATAGCATGATTTCAGTTGGAATCAATGAACAAAACTATAAAATACAATATTTTAATTAACTTGAAATACTTCATGGCTCAAAAATATATATTTTATATATATATATATATATATATATATATATATATATATATATATATATATATATATATATATATATATATATATATATATATATATATATATATATATATATATATATATATATATCTGAATGAAAATTTAATCAAGGAAAATTAGAATTTCAAAAGTAGAATCATTAGAAATTGAATTCGTTAGCTCAAAACAATATACCATTTCCGTGAAAATTTTTTAATAGCTTATATGCTTTCTGTCAATTTATTGAACAGACTTTCCCAAGGAACCCATATGTTTTGCAGCCCTCAACTATTGAAAAACAGTAAAAAACTGGCGGCACGACATTACACCCCACGGTCTCCTACAAATTATTTCTCTCCGATTTTTCTCAGGCTTCTTTTTCTCCTATGATTTTTGTCTCCACTTTGTGGTGAATATTTGATCAGCTGATTGGGGTCAATCATGACAGATACACTGAGGCAAAAATACTTAGGTTTTCCATAAATTAAGACTTATGAACCAGCCAAATTATGGTTTCATTGCACGCTTAAACATTTCGAAAACGGGATCATAAGTTTCATAAGTGAGAGCTTTGAATTCTTTGATAACAATTACTTGAAATATTTATCATAGCAATCGCTAGAAGAACTACTCCGCTTTCGATGTTGGCTACAAGTTAATCGAAAACAGATCAAAACATGTCAATTTTTGTGCACGCCTAAAATAAAAGGCGAACAACATTATCGATTGATAACTTACAAATTTCAACAATAATCGTTGTGGCGCCAAATCATAATTATTCCTTAAGAAACTATTAAGTTTTTTTGCCTCAGTGTACCTTAGCCGAGTGGTTAGAGTCCGCGGCTACAAAGCAAAGCCATGCTGAAGCTGTCTGGGTTCAAATCCCGCTCGGTCCAGGATCTTTTCGTAATGATAATTTCCTCGACTTCCCTGGGCATAGAGTATCATCGTACCTGCCATACGATATACGAATGCAAAAATGGCAACTTTGGCAATGAAAGCTCTCAGCTAATAACTGTGGAAGTGCTCATAAGAATACTAAGCTGAGAAGCAGGCTGTGTCCCAGTGAAGACGTAATGCCAAGAAGAAGAAGAAGATGACAGATACCTTTATTTATGTTTTCTTCCGCCACTTCCACCGTGGCTGAAATCAACAAAACAATCCCGGAAACCATCTTGGTGCTGCCGCTGGTCGTCAATGTTTTTAACTTCGGTTCCACCACCGGAATTTTAAGGTTAACTGTGCGCGCAAATAATATTATTTCCCCGTTTTTATTTGCCTAATACAACCGACCAAAAAAATACTGACTCCGTTCAATCAGCAGCACAACTTCTCCACAACAGCAACAATAACAATATTTACAATCCTCCGTCGGGGACTAGACCGAGTAGAGCGGGCGTAGCGTAGTATCGGTTAGTCGTCGGGCGCCTGCAAACCGGAAGCCATCCTCCAACCGGAATTGCAGAACCGAACCTGACACTTGGCCGACCAACGTCGAGTCGGAGTAGGCTGAGTCCAGCCGTTGGGGTCTAGCTGAGTAACTCGCGAAATAGCACCGGCAAGTGGTCGTCGGGGCGCTTGTGAACCGGAAGTTTCCATCCACCGGAATCGCAGGACCGACCTTGGCATCTGCCCGGCGAGCTTCGGAGTTGGCTAAGTCCACCGTCGGGGACTAGTTGAGTAGATCGCGTTGATGCACCGGCAAATGATCGTCGGGGCGACTGTGAACCGGAAGCTTCCCACCACCGGAATCGCAGGCCGGACTTCGGCATCTCGGAAATCTCCGTCGGAGTAAGATAGATCCTCCGCCGGAGACTACTCTGAGCAGTACGTGGCGTATCACCGGCTTGAGTCGTCGGAGCGCCAGTGAACCGGAAGCCATCCTCCAACCGGAATCGTTAGACCGACTTCGGCACTCCATCGGCCAGTATCAAAGTATGAAAAAGCGCGTAGTCGGAGTAGGCTAGCTCCACCGTCGGGGACTAGGTCGAGTAGCATCGATCGTCACAAACCAGTTTTGGGTCGTCGGGGCGTCAGTGAACCGGAAGTCATCCTTCAACCGGAATCGCTGGACCGACCTCGGCATCCAACTGGTCAACCAGGAGAGCTCGAACAGCAGCAGCGGAGAACGAGTCATCGTAGAGCAACGAAGTGCACATGAGCGTCCAGAAGAAGATCTGACAGATCGTCGCACAGAAAGCTGTCCAAAGCCCCGGCGAGATCTTCAACCGCCAATTGGGCAAAACGAGTAGTCGCAAAGACACCGTAGAAATGTATTGATCAGCGTTTTTGACGACATTAGGCTCCAACAGCGAACTAGCAGAACAGCTAGATGCTGAGATTGACGAAGTGCATAAGCACAGCCCTCCCCCGATGAAGTTGCCTGATGTAGTTCCGGGGGGGATCGAGGCACAGGAGCAGTAGGGAAAGTTTTTTAGTGGTTAAGCACGCCTAACGTGAGTCCCACACCAAAGACAAATTAAAGACCCCCATGTCCCTTGCAGTTGCCCAAAATTTTATGGCTCATAAGGTAATCTAGAATGCCGTTCAAAGTGTACTGCGATCTGTCAAACTTGGGTCCCTTTTGCACTACCGAGGGACAAAATGCAGTACTAGAAGTGGTACCCAATCTGAGCCCTAGTGGGACGGACCTGCCCACACCGTGCCAACACACAACAGGCCAGGCTTTTGAAGCTTGTTTGTAACCTACTATAAAAAAAACACATACATACACACACATACACACACGGGCACGTGCTCAGTTCGTCGAGCTCTGTATAGTATATGAGCAGGTCCGTCGCACTCGGGCTCAGATTGGGTACCACTTCTAGTACTGCATTTGGTCCCTCGGTAGTGCAAAAGGTACCCAAGTTTGACACATTGCAGTACACTTTTCACGGCATTCTAGATTACCTTATGAGCCATAAAATTTAGGGCATTTGCAAGGGACATGAAGGTCTTTAATTTGTCTTTGATATGAGACTTGGCCCTTCTGGCCTCGGATCAAAAGTCGATTTTTCAAGCGATCTTTATACCTTTTTATGGTTCCTTGGGGTGAGACCAGGTCCGTCCGACTCGGGCTCAGATTGGGTACCACTTCTAGTACTGCATTTGGTCCCTCGGTAGTACAAAAGGTACCCAAGATTGACAGATCGCAGTACACTTTTCACGGCATTCTAGATTACCTTATGAGCCATAAACTTTTGGGCAACTGCAAGGAACATGGAGGTCTTTAATGTGTCTTTGGTGAGACGCTCGCTCCAGCGGGAGCGGGTGGAAAAGCAGGATCGATCGTGTTGAATGTAAGTGCGCGTCGTACGATAGGGGGAAAAGTGAATACCGCTACAGTAGTGTTTGTTCCTTGGGTTGTGATGATCGCTCCAGTGTAGGTAGTGGTAATCACCGTAATCACCGCGCGGTCATTAGAAAAAGCCGATGCACTCTGGTGAGATCTATATTCCTATATTAATCTATTTACTCTTTTATTACCTATTACCATTTGAAACCACGAAGGGTTTGTTCATAAATTTCATAACGCTAAAAATGGTCATCTAATTTTCGACTCAGGAAGTGTGAAATCATTTCAGATATCTATTTGATATCTGGGTATTTTCATGCGGGGCTTGCTGGTCATGAAAATGACCTTGATCCATTCAACGATGCCCGACAGTAGATTTTTATCTCACAGTATTTTCTTGCTTCCACAAATAATCATGGCGGGTAAAAATCTCAAATAACTAATTGTTCGGTAAGGCGCTGTAGCACTAGGAACCGAAGTACGGTAAACTTTTACTAGCTACGGTAAATCTAGACGATTTACATTTTTTTTTCGGTTATTGAAATGACGATTTCGATGAAAACAAACAAATATCCTCTGAATTCTCCTAATTGTTTACGTTTTTTCGGTAAAACTCGTTTGAACTACCGAAACATCAGTTTAATATTTACAGTACGTTTTCGGTAACAAAATTTACCGAACAACGAAATAAAATCTAACTGTGTAGGGACTTTTTCCGGGGAGTTTCTCTAGTCCTCTAGAGGGCTTTTATATTCTGGCGATTTGCTCCAGGAATTAATCCGGAGATTTTTTTCTCCAAGATATTCTCCGGGGATTTCCAATAGCAATTCCTCCAGGGATATTAAGAAATTCCTCCGAGGATTTTCTCCAGAAATTGCTTTGTATTTTTTTTTCAGAGATTTTATCCGGAGATTCCTCCAGAATTTCCCTGGAGAGTTGAACCAGGAATTTCTTCGGAAATTTACTCCAGGCATTTCTTCACGATTTCCTCCGTGGGTTTTCTCCAGATATTCCTCCGGGCATTTCCTTTGGAAATTTCAAGAACCTTTCCGAGGATTTTCTCTGGTTAACCCTCAGGAGATTTCGTCCAAGAATTCCTCTAGGGATTTCATCCAGAAATTCTTCCGGGGATTTCCTAAAGGAATAATTTCGAAGATTTTATTAAGAAATTCTTCCGGGGATTTTCTCCAGAGATTCCTTCGGTGATTTTCCAGAGAATTTATCTGAAGTTTTTCTCCAGGAATTTCTCCAGAGCTTTCTCCGGACATAACTCCCTGGGATTCCTTGCAGGAATTCTGCAGGATTTCTCGGTGCATTTCCAAAACTAATTCCGCCAGAGATGTGTTTTTTCCAACCCGGGAGCATCATGACCAAGGTATTTAGAAGGGAGGTACTTCAATGTGTCAGAATGTTGAATTCGCCATTTTGAAATACCAGGTGACAGCTGGTGAGTTTGTTTTGGTTTGAAGGTGCTAACTCAAGACGTACCTCCAAACATTTTTCACAGCCACACTCCGTCTCGTTTCGTTCGGCTTTTAATTTCACTAGTAATTGAATAAATGTAGCTTCCTATTAGCTTTTCCTCACCTTAATGAATAAAACACTTTAATTTTAGATCCTCTAAAACACACGAAGGAAGTAAACGTTACTCAGAAATGCGGGAGAAAATTTTCACTTACCGGTAGGATTTGTTTTCTGTGGTAAACAATCCCCAACATTCCCATAGAAACGATACATGAAAACAAACTCGCCAACTAGCCAGCTCGCTAGATGTCACTTTCACCTCCCCTGTAGCTGACCTCACTTCGCACCCACTGACTGCTTAGATCACTGAACCTTCCTTCAATCAATCTTGATCATGACAGCTGCAGTACAACGTCAATGTACCGAAAAATTTTGGTCCGTGGTACTGTCAAACTCAATGAAATCATGGAGTGTTTTCAAAATAGGGCGTAAACTAGAATTATGCTTGATGGACATAAAAATAGTTTTACATATTTTGTTTGGCATTTGTAACATCATTATAAACGAGTGATCACCAAATAGCGATTCTCTAAAAGGATTTGTATGGTCATCGGGAAGATTTTGTATGGCTCACGAGCGAGTTTTGAATAGTGGTGTGATGTGGTTCGCATGCTGAAGGTGCTTATAGTAATCGTTCCTTTGTTTACGAAATTATTTTTTGACCACTTGTCAATTCAAAGCAAGACAAATTTGTTAGGTATCGTTCAAATATTACGTAACACAACAAGGGGAGGTAAGGGATATTTTGTAGTGTTTCGGTCCTTACAATAAATTGGAAGGGGAGGAAGGGGGTTTAAATTGGCAAATTTCTTCGTTACGTAACATTTGAATCATCCCTTATATATTTACGGTAATCATTAATTTATGGGAAATTGACTGTAGTTATAAGCTTGAAATCAATCTGAGATCATATCAACTCGCAGTACATTTTCTTTTGCGGATTTGAAAACTTTTTTTTCTCATACTCACCACCAGATGTCTAAATTTCAATCAGATAAGCTTATTGGATGAAGTATCCCGCTTTTACGAACGCTAATATCACCAAAAATTAGCCCACTTTTACAAAAAAGGATCTAGTGATCTGACGTTTGACTTGGGTCGCTTGATATGGACTTATCCACCGGTGCACTAAATTTACTCAGTCCAAGAATTTTGACACTTGACCGAAAGACATGGAAAGCATCTACGTGACCCGTTAAAGTGTCAAAATTCTTTAACCCGTATAGGCCTGAGTGAAAGCAAAAATACTAAAACCCTTAACACTCAGCGAATACTTAACGGATTTAAATATTTTTTTGTCAGTATACTGGCCCACATATCTAAATTCTAGAAATGGCCGGAGAAACTCGAGAATACTCCTGTAGCCGGAGTTATTGCGGTGGGTCACTGGGTCAAGTCGGGTAGAAAAAGGCGATTTTTTGGGACATTCTAAATAATCATTATTTATTTCCAATTACATTTATTTTATTTTGCATAAATCATCAAGATCTGATATTCAACATAATAAATTAATAGTTTTGCACCATTTAGAGTGAACCAGATGCGGCCACTCGGGCTTAATGTCCTGAAGAACCGGCTCTAGATTTGTTAGGTATTTCAAATCTCTAAAAGAATAGATTGAACATAACAGTTCACTAAAATGCTTGACACAGATGTTAAGATACAAGTTGTGCACTTTATCATAAATTTTAGGCATCCCGAGGACCCGAAAATGGTCATTTGTAGGATCAATCAAATGCAGTTGATATAATTATTAAATTAAATTATCGATTATCAGAAGGTTTACGCTGATGCGTTTTTCTTAAAACTTCTTGATATAGTCGCCACATTATAGCCGATTCTAGAAATTATCTGTGGCTTGGAATTTGCCTTCCTCCAGGGGCACAGAAGCACAAAACCCTTGTCGCCCAACCTGACCCAGAGATTCACCGCAATAACTCCAGCCACAGGAACATTCCCGAGATTCTTTGACCACTTTTATAAACTAGATATGTGTATGAGTATACTGCCAAAATATAATTGAAATCCGTTTAGTATTCGCTGAGCGGTGAGAGTTTTAGTAATTTTTCTTTCACTCAGGCCTATACGGGTTAACCGAGTGAATTTATCACACCGGTGGACAAGTCAATTGACCGGACCAAAGCCAAACGTCAATATGTTGGATCCCTACCAGAAAGTAAGCTAACTTTTGGCGGCCATTACCGCTTTTAAAAAGCTGGATAGTTCTCGAAAACTTATTCAAATAGACTCAAGTCAAAAAAGTATACAAACTCACTTTATCAATTCTACGTGTTTCGCAGACGAAATTCTACACATTTCGCTATGAACCAACTCGATTTTTCACTTTTATAACGTTTAATTTCCGGATTTGCAAAACGACGAAAGTAAGATTTTCAACTTTCGCAACCTAACCACTACTTTCGCCGCTCCGCTGTATGAAGAGACAAAGTGACTTAACCACGAATCAAAACAAAACACTACTTGAGTCGATTTAACACTGGTACAAAAACGTCGCGGGCTGCAAAATGGTGAGTCGACAATCAGGAAGGAGCGTCCAACACAGCTCTGGTCCTCACAAGTTCCTACCTCGCGCTTCCACGGGTCAAATGATGACAAAGACCGCCAGCTAAGGGTTGCGTACTTAGCTGGTAGTGCAGCCTGGGCACTGTTGTCCTTCTGACATCAGCTAGAGTGAGGAGGTGCGTTCTGAGCGTCTGTACACCAGGAGGTGCGGCTCAAACAGCGTCTGTTCTGGTATCCAGCGGCTGAGTACGAAACGCTGTATCACGTCAGCTACATTCATTCTAAAACAGTTTTAGAAGACAGGTTGTGATTCTTCTAAATTAATTATCTCAAATCCGTATGGAAGTTACTTACGTCGATTTGAAAAAGTAATCGAGAGTTCATCCAATAGACTTATCCACGGTCTTCTTTTCATGTTGATTTTTTCCGATCTAAATATGTTTACATAAAATGACATCCACGCCAACACGAATGTTCACCGGATGAACAATGCGTGGATGAATGTGCAACGAAATCGTTTATTTTTCTGTATACATCGCCCGCAGTAAAGGTTTTCTTCACGCTGAAAGTTGCAGCGTGACGTCATCGTATATTAGTTCATAGGCTTATTTGATTGAAACTTAGACCTCTGGTGGTGAGTATGAGAAAAAGTGTTCTAATCCGAATAGGAAAAAACTGCAAATAAAAAAATATCACTTTTCGACTTGATTCGATCTTAAATAAAAAGATAAGGACACCGTCTTCAGCCATATAGCTGTACGGAATGGAACTTAACACTAGACAATGGATAAGGATGCTCCAGTGACACAGTTGAGAAACATTCCTGACGAAAAGTTTCAATGGCTGAAGCGGAAATCGAACCCACACCCAATGACGCGATGCGCTTAAATGCCTAACGACACTAACCGCACGGCCACGAGGCCCACAATATTTTATTTTATTTTATGTTATGGCCAGCGCTTTCTTTTGAGGGCATAAAAGCGATCCACAAATCAGTTAGGCTGTATTGTAAGTAATTTCTTATAGATTACTTTTCCGTAAAACATAGCACTAACACGTCATTTAATCTTTTCACCGAACGAATTGGTACGCTCTTAAGTTCATTTGGTGCTTAAACTTGATGATTTTATTAATTTTATTTCCATTGGCAGACGAAAATATCAGACTCGCCCTTATTTCATTTCATTCCATTCGTTGTTTTGCACCCGTCAACAACGAAACAAAATTCCGATCTGCCATAGTGAAAAATTGTGCCGGCAGCGGTGGATGGCCCCATTGTTTACGTTGAAAGTAGGTACGTGAAAATTGCGTTATCTGTCACTTCGCGGGGGGGTTGGTTTTTTCAGAGATTTTATCCGGAGATTTCCTCCACAGTTTCCCTGGTGAGTTGAACCGATTGATTTCTTCGGAAATTTACTCCAGGAATTCCTTCAGGATTTCATCCGGGGGTTTTCTCCCGATATTCCTCCGAGGATTTCCTTCGGAAATTTCAAGAATCTTTCCGGGGATTTTCTCTGGTGATCACTCAGGGGATTTCGTCCAAGAATTCCTCTGGGGATTTCGTCCAGAAATTCTTCCGAAGATTTCCTACAGGAATTCTTCCGAGGATTTCCTACATGAATTCCTCCTGAGATTTCCTTAAGAAATTCCTCCGGGGATTTTCTCCAGAGATTCCTTCGGAGATTTTTCAAGAGAATTTATCTGGAGTTTTTCTCCAGAACTTCCTCCATAAATTTCTCCGGAGATTTCTTCCAGAGATTGCTTGCAGGAACTCCTCCAGAGGCCTTTATATTCTGGTGATTTACTCCAGGAATTATTCTGGAGATTTCTTCAAAGATATCCTCCGGGGAATTTCTTCAGAAATTCCTCAAGGGATTTCCAATAGTCAATAGATGGTGGCACCGTCGGCGGGCGGCGCGTTCTCTTCAGCTTCCAACTTTCCGATGAGCCTGGTCCGGATGTCTGAATCGCGCGGTGACTGGAGACCGCATACGAACCTGAGCGTCTTGAATTGGTCACTGGACAGCTTTTCGATCTGGAACGCTTCACAGTGCTTGTTGACCGAAGCATCGTACGAGAAAAAATAGTCGCCGTCGTTCTTGACATATTGAAGACACTTGTAGAGAGCGTTGAAGAGAGACTTTTGGCGTCCGAACAGCTTCTTCAGCTTCTTGACGGTGTCTTCGAAGTCAAAATCACGTGGATGACTCGGCAGAACACTGTTCTCGTAGCGTTCGTGGAATTGCGTTCCGATTTTCCGCAGAAGCAGCCTTACCTTCGCCTTGTTGTCCACGAATCGAAAAATATGCCGCCGTCTGGATCGTACCGAAACTCGTCGATTCCGGTGGATTTTCTCGCTTGATTGGGGTTGCCCTCCTGGAGAGCTGCAATCTGCTGTTGCTGGTTCGCGATGAGATCGTTCAGCCGGAGAATCGCTTGCTTCAGATCTTCGTTGGACATGCTTGATTTCGTGACGGCTTGAGGGTTTCAGCGGTGGAACGGAAACAAAAACTTGACAGGAACAGGGCTTCCTTGCTTCCGGGAATTGCAGGAACTTTTCGCTTGTCGCCAAAATCTGTTACGTTCTAACAGTCAGAAAAGATTTTAACAACTTGTTACGTTTAGGAGCTAGTTTTATTGCGACTGTCTAATTTTGTGACTGTAACAGAACTGAGTGAAAATTCTCAGTTTGTTAGTTTTCTGCCATGTCAACAGAACCCGTGCGAGCTGAAAATTGAACGCAAAATGAAAACTGTCGTCATGGCAGACACATGACATATTTCAATGCAGGAGTTTTGCAAAGATGTTAAGAAACATTAAGGTTCCACATATTTGTAATGGAAGGAATTCATTATGTTCTGATGCATTTTTATTTTGGATTTTAACTTCAATGTGCCTTTTGAAGTGAACTGGCCGTTCATGAGCAGGTGCAGAATCTTGCACGAGAGTTCAATGCCTACTATAGGTTCTCGTGCAAAATCAGAACGCGTTATGTTCACTTTTGGCTCGCGTTCAGTTCAAAATGCATCACTACTGGAGAAGAATACAGCGCGGGCTGCAATGCTGCAGCAATGTACGCGGGAAAACGTGGAACGATACAGACTGAAGCGGAAACAACAAACTCGCCTATTTCGGGACAAAAAGCGCCGCCTGGAAGAGGTGGATTGCCAAGAGACGGAGTTGCTGTATCGTTCTCAAGAAACGCGGAAGTTCTATCAGAAGCTCAACACATCCCGCAAAGACTTCGTGCCGCGAGCTGAAAAATGTACCATGATAAGGATGGGAGCATCTTGACGGACGGACGCGAGGTGATCAAAAGGTGGAAGCAGCACTACGATGAACACCTGAATGGCGCAAAGAACACAGGAACACAGGAAGGTCAGGACAGCGAAGGCGATGGCTACGTCAGCACAGCGGACAGTGGAAACCAACCAGCTCCCACGATGGGGGAAGTTAAGGATGCCATTCAACAGCTCAAGAACAACAAGGCCGCTGGAAAGGATGGTATCGGAGCCGAACTCATTAAGATGGACCCGGACATGTTGGCCGTTTGTCTGCATCGGCTGATAGTCAGAATCAGGGAAACAGAACAGCTACCGGATGAGTGGAAGCAATATTGGACATATCTTTCAATAAGTGGAAACAAGTATACGAGAAATACTGTAGAAACACAAACTAACTTTCATTCATTTATTTAGTTAACGTCTACACAGATAACACTGAATCAACAATTTCACGCCACAATACTCGGTTCGTGGCCGCATCTCTCCATCCTCGGTTCTGCCCCACGCTCGCCAAATCGATACGCACTTGATCCGCCCACCTAGCTCGCTGCGCACCACGCCTTCTTGTACCAACCGGATCCGAAGCGAACGCCATCTTTGCAGGGTTGCTGTCCGGCATTCTTGCAACATGCCCTGCCCATCGTATCCTTCCAGCTTTGGCCACCTTCTGGATACTGGGTTCGCCGTAGAGTTGGGCGAGCTCGTGGTTCATCCTTCGCCGCCACACACCGTTCTCCTGCACACCGCCGAAGATCGTCCTAAGCACCCGACGTTCGAAGACTCCAAGTGCTTGCAGGTCCTCCTCGAGCATCGTCCACGTTTCATGCCCGTAGAGGACTACCGGCCTTATGAGCGTTTTGTACATGGTACATTTGGTGCGGGCGTGAATCTTTTTTGACCGCAGCTTCTTCTGGAGGCCATAGTAGGCCCGACTTCCACTGATGATGCGCCTCCGTATTTCACGGCTAACGTTATTGTCAGCCGTCAGCAAGGATCCAAGGTAGACGAACTCGTCGACCACCTCGAACGTATCCCCGTCTATCGTAACACTGCTACCTAGGCGAGCCCTGTCGCGCTCGGCCCCACCAGCTAGCATGTACTTTGTCTTGGCCGCATTCACCACCAGTCCAACTTTTGCTGCCTCGCGTTTCAGGCGGGTGTACAGGTCTGCCACCTTTTCAAATGTTCGGCCGACGATGTCCATATCATCCGCGAAGCAAACAAATTGACTGGATCTCGTAAAAATCGTACCCCGGCTGTTAAGCCCGGCTCTCCGCATAACACCTTCTAGCGCAATATTGAACAGCAGGCACGAAAGTCCATCACCTTGTCGTAGTCCCCGGTGGGATCTAAACGAACTGGAGTGTTCGCCTGAAACCTTCACACAATTGTGCACACCTTCCATCGTCGCTCTTATCAGTCTCGTGAGCTTCCTGGGAAAGCTGTTCTCGTTCATGATTTTCCATAGCTCTACGCGGTCGATACTGTCGTATGCCTTGAAATCGATGAAAAGGTGATGCGTTGGGACCTGGTATTCACGACATTTTTGGAGGATTTGCCGTACAGTAAAGATCTGGCTCGTTGTCGATCGGCCGTCAACGAAGCCGGCTTGATAACTTCCCACGAACTCGTTTACTACGGGTGACAGACGACGGAAGATGATCTGGGATAATACTTTGTAGGCCGCATTTAGAATGGTGATCGCTCGAAAGTTCTCACAATCTAACTTGTCGCCTTTCTTGTAGATGGGGCAGATTACCCCTTCCTTCCACTCCTCCGGTAGCTGTTCTGTTTCCCAGATTGTGCCTATCAGCCGGTGCAGACAAATGGTCAGCCTTTCCGGACCCATCTTTATGAGTTCAGCTCCGATACCATCCTTCCCAAGAAACATTTGCCTATTTTATAATCATTTATTAAGCAATTTTTCACAACTACATACTGAATAGTTGCTATATTATATTACTTTGCAGCTGCTACGCACATATTGTTCAAGCAAATCTGGCGAAATTATTAAGCTTCTTATCATTTAGTGACTGTAATCATATATTGTAATGATGTTTATTCAGGTTTCACTTAGCTTAATAACAAACTACATTATTGAAGTTTAATTCAGCATCATGTTTAACAACATTTTAATTATTTCTAAGTGAAGCCTTTGTTCAGGCGTTGTTCACACACCGGTGCCCCACCGGTGGGGCAAGAGTTCGAATCTAGTGTGGGGCAAAAGTTCGCTGGCTAAAACACAAAATATCGATCTTTTTATGACAGGCGTACTTTACACCAGCCGTAAACTTAAGTTTGCCGAAAAATACACACTAAATTTTCATCAAAAAATTGCCCAAAACCGGGTTAATTGTAATATACTCAAAAATAGCAGTTTTTCGCAAAACTAAGTGGAAATGTAAAATTTTGGTGACAGTTTTCACACGATCAGACAAATTTAAATAAATTTGAAGATAATATGTGGATTTGAGGTAATTTGCAAATTTTTCCGTGATTTTATATATGGGTCGAACTTTTGCCCCGCTGATTCGAACTTTTGCCCCACTATGGGCCAAAAATTGTTTTCAAGCATTTATGCAAAAACTAATACACCTCAAAGCAACCTTATGATAGGCCTAGAAACGCCCTTACATAAAATATTGAAAAAGATTTTATCTACAATTGGTTCCATGCAACAAAAGTTTGACCAAAAATTACAACATTCACGTCAAAAAACAACAAATAGCCATAACTTTTCCAAATCACAATCGATTTTTATGATATTTGGAGTAAAAGTCTCTTACTTGAATAGCATTCGAACCACCATGACATTTATAAGATTTGTTTTGAATTGAGCTAGAAATCTTAAAAAGAAACTCTTACCCCACTCGAACTTTTGCCCCACTTTACTCTACTGATGCGAGCTGAACTCAGTCGGCTATTTATAGCGCACAGTGAGAAAATTTATTTCAATGCTGGTCAAAAATAAAGTTTATTCACAAAGTAAAAACAGTCTGAAATGATTAATCGAATTTCATAATAAGTTTTAACTTGTTAAAACTTTAATTGAATTGTTCATCTAACTATACTAAAATTCATTTATTATATGTATAATATTTCTACTAGGTTAATATTTTAATTATTTGTCGTACTTTTTCCATCTATTAAACATTATACAAATATAAAATATACACGGAGAACAAAATATAGTGTTCGTAATCATTTTTCCGGTCAATTTAACTATATTTTAAGGTTGATTTGGAGATAACTAAAAATATAGTTGAATTGACAGTATATTGTTAAACATAACTATACCATATAGTTGTTGACAACTATATTTTTGATTGAATTTACGAACGTCAAACGTCAAAATTTAACTATATTTTAATTGACTCAAAGTGAATTTTATTGAGTTTACAATATTTTGCAATGTTTACTCAGCATTTTGTTCTGCTTTATCAACATATCTGAAAAGATTCGGTGCTGCTTTATCGATCTAAAAAAACATTACAAAAATGAAAACAAAGGGCGAGTCGACAAACTTGATATGTGGTCTCCTGCGTAAGAGGTGGTCATCTTGGCACCTACACTATTCCTTGCAAGTTAGAAGTACGAAGATTTGTGAGCATGACTTGAAGTCTAGGGAGGTGAATGTTTCCGAATAGTGATAATTATCAAAATTATAATTGTTATAAGTACAAGTGGATAGCTCAATCAAAGAAGTGTGTGTATTTGATTTGACGTTAATTTAGTGTTGGCGTAAGTTAATTTTATTTCGGAACAACTATTTGTGCGTAAGTTAAAGTAATTGCCAGGATTGTAATCTTAACATACAGAAATTCTTCTGCGTGTATTTCAATCAATAATCCTATGTCAGAAGACTGATTCAAAATATTTTCTAAACATAATTGAATATTGTATTGAGAAAGCATCAGTTATTATTGTATCCAACATGTTTTTATATATTAGTAAGTTAGTGGCGAGTTCGCCAAGGGCGAAAAGCCACTCAAATAAAGATAAATAATAATAATATTAGTAAGTTGATCATTGCAATACATTAGGAATTCGACGCAATTTTTAGATATTTTGTCCATTTTTCAAAAATTTGGCTATGGTGTGACCTCTTTTGTAAAGCTTCTTTGTTGCTGAACAATGTATTTAGTAATCGTTATTTTGGACTTTTTTGGATGACCTGCTCGGATGATATATCTATGTTGTATTAGGATTTTATAAAATACCTATTCAGCTTTTAATCATGTTCATGTTAAACATGGAAACAACTGAAGTGCGAAGCAACCAAAACGTTAGTTCGTCTCCTGTACATCTGTTTACACAATTATATTTGTTCGGTGGAATATTGGCTCTTTAATAGAAGGAAAAATGACTTGTTCAACGCATTAGTAAAACAATCTTGACAAGTCGGCAGAGATTCTTTGGAGAAGTTTAATAAGTGTTGATTCTACTATTATTCATTCCAATGAAAAGTGATGAACATTGACTTAAATTTGGATCTAAATACCATCTTCTCAGCTCTTTATAGGGCATTTTTTCAGCTGTCACCATTATTCAACAATAATTAACTATGTATGTTTATTTGTGACACTTCACTGTAAGTTGGGTAACCACTTTCATGTAACTATTGTTAAATTATTATTTATACTTCGATTATCATCAAAAATGTTATGATTAGTAACTTTTTCCGATATCAATAACGTCGCAGATAATGATCACTACATTTGAAAAATTTAAATTTTGATATTTTTAATCCAATGTGATTCGAACTTTACCCTCGTTGATCCATTACGTCGCCATTACGTCCATTACGTTAATCCATACATCGCATACACGTCTTGGATTTGATTTGAAAAACATTTGAAACATTTGAAAATAACATAAAAAGACATAGTATGTTTTGCTTGAATAAGAGCATACTCATATACCGTTATTCACATTGTTTATAAGTTTTACTAATCATGCTGGTCAACATTTTAAGTATTAGACACTGAAACTTTTGTACGATTTGTTGTTAATCAAATGTTCAATATGCTACCAAAATGATGGCTACAACCTATAGAAGCTTTTAATCAGTCAATTGTTAAACTTCTTATGTGTTGTAGAACAAAAGCTACTATATTTGCATTTTCGGCGGTTTATTCAGCTCTTATTCAAAACACCAACTGCAAGTGGAATAACAGCTTTTTTATAAGCGGAAATTAATGTTATTCAATTAATGATTCAACTAAAAATTTGTTCAGCAATGGTTGCTGTTTTGGTGCAATAAAACGCGTATTTTACTTAGTAATTCAGATTTATTACGGACTCAATTACAGTCACTTGACTTGCTATTCTGACTGTTAGCACACGAATGAAGAAAGGAAAAACTACCAACACAGTGGAACGACATGAACAAGAGTGTGTGAGTGTGCGCTTATGAATGGAATGCGAGGGGCTATCCAATACTACAACATCCTCCTCACTTTAAATAAATAAAAAATTCTCACTTAAGATAAAAATCCTTCAGCTTGTCGGGTAGTTTGTGCTCTCGTTTAGGACGATTGCTTTTCGTGTGAAAGTGAAACTGAACCGGTTCACTATTTACCGATGTTGAATCGGTAGTTTTGTTTTTCCGTGTAGGCGTCTCGCAAGATGCTTCTCCTCCTTCTCCATCGCAGTGGGGTGTGATTTGACATTCGGTTTCCTCCGTTGGACGTGTTGTTGTTTGTTGCGGTTGATTTTCGCTTGCTATCGTCGAGGGCGGAAAATCCTCTGATTCGGGTTCCTTACGTGGCTTCAAGTGAATTACATTTCGTCGGTACTCGGTTCCATCAACGTTGACCAAATATGACCTTTCGTTCAGCCTATTGGAAACGATTCCGGGTGTCCAAAGCTTCGTTTTTTCCGGATGAATTTGAACGTACACAGGCGATCCGGTTTCTAGTTCAGGTAGTGATCTAGTTTTCCTGTCGTAGTGAAACTTAATTTTCTTACGGTTATCTTCGATTGCAGATGGGACGTTCTCATTTATTCTGGGTTGCAGATTTACAGCGCTGGTGGGCACACCACAACGGGTTGATCTTGAGAACAAGCGAGCGGCTGGGCTTGATCCGATTTTGTTTGGTATATTGCGCCAGTGCAATAGAGCATACCAAAAATCGGAACCGCTCTCCTCAGCCTTCTTCATCAGTCTTTTGGCGATCTTCACCGCCGCTTCCGACTTCCCGTTAGCCTGTTGGTGATATGGTGACGACGTAATCTGCTCAAAGTTCCATTCGCCGGCAAACTTAGCCATCTTTTGGTTCACGAAATTAGTACCGTTATCCGTCAGCAGAAGTTGTGGAATTCCATGGCGAGCGATTAATACAAGCAGCAATCACAGACTCCGGCGTCAGATCCTTCAGTATGTTGACTTCGAAGAAGTCCGAGTAATGATCAACTGTAATAAGGAATTTTCTCTTTGATCCTTGATAATCGGCAAAAAATACATCCATCGAAATCATCTGGAAAGGGTACACTGGAATCTTATGACTCTGCATGGGAGGATTTGGTTGTGATGCAGAGAATTTAGCGCAAATTTTACACTCCTTGACGACGTCCTTGATTTGTGCACTCATTCCCGGCCAGAATAAGTTAGCTCTTGCCAGCTTCAGTGTTGCTTCTACACCATTATGACTGATGTGACAACAATCGACCAGCTTTCTTCGTAACACGTATGGAATCACAAGACGGTCATTTCTAAACAGCAGTCCTTCTTGCGTTGAGAGCTCATTTCGGTAATTGAAGAAAATTTTCGCATTATCCGGTACCCGATCGACTGTTTTGGGCCAGCCCTCTTGAATATAACTAATGATGGTTTGCATTGTTCGATCTTGCGCTGTTTCGTTCATGATCTCCGTAAGCCTAGCATCAGCAATACTCAGAAAATTGGTGAGTTTCATTTCTGATACTTCTTCGAATACTCGATAAACATTCAGTTTTTCGAACTTTTCCACAGGGTCACTGCTTCTCATCGGAGCACGTGACAATGCATCCGCGACCACGTTATCCTTACCGGTAACGAACTCAATGGACAAATTGTAGCGCTGCAAACTTAGGAGCATATGCTGAAGGCGCCGTGGAGCCGACAGCAGTGGCTTGTTGAAAATGGTGATCAACGGTTTGTGATCCGTCCTTACTGTGACTTTCGGATTTCCAACAATCAACTGGTCGAATCGGATACAGCCAAATACAATTGCGAGGAGCTCCTTCTCTATTTGGGCATAGTTTTTTTTCGGTGGTCGTCAATGTTCGTGACGCGTATCCGACCACACCATCTTCTTGAAAAATTGCAACGCCCAAGTCGGAACAACTTGCATCGCACTCCATCACCAACGGCTTAGACACATCATAATACTTCAACGTGCTGATGTCGGACACTAACGATTTCACGGTTTGAAACTCTTTCTCTTCGGAGACCGTCCATCGCCATGCAACTGTTTCAGAAATGAGCTTAGGTAGATTGGTCATATTGGCACTCAGGTTGGGAATGTAGCGGCTCAGGTAATTGACCATCCCTACAAAACGATGAACCTCCTTTCTGTTGCACGGAGTAGCGAAATTCCTGATGGCAGAAATCTTTTCCTCATCTGGTTGCAGGCCATGATCAGTCAACACATGACCATAGAATTTAACGGAAGTTTGACAAAGTTTCAACTTGGAGTGATTTAACTTGACATTGTGTTTATCCAAACGTTGAAGGAGTTCCCGAAGACAAGCGTTGTGATTGATTAGAGCCTCTTCAAGAGTGTCTCCCACACCGTAAATGAGCAAATCGTCGGCCAAACACTCCACGCCTTCCAAACCTTGGATCAGCTGTTGTAACTTCAACTGGAAGATTTCGGGAGCTGAAGCGATACCGAACGGCAGACGCGTCCATCGGTATCTTCCAAATGGCGTCCAGAAAGTAGTCAATTTACTGCTTGGTTTGTCCAGGACGACGTGCCAGAACCCTTTTTTGGTATCCACTGTCGAAAAAACTTTGGCCTTGCCCAACTCCGGAAGTATCTCGTCCAGAGTCGTGAATTGGAGATGCGGTCGTTTCAATGCTTTATTGAGATGTACTGGATCTATACAAATGCGGATACCAGACCCAGCACCAGAACGCTGTACGATGACCAAATTACTTACCCAATCGGTGTTATTGGGTTCTCCCTTTTCCGTCCCTTTCCAGTGCTTCCAATTCTTGTTTTAACTTACCTCGCATGGCTATGGGTACTCTTCTAGGTGGTTGGATACATGATGGTATACTGCTGTCGATTTCCAGTGTTACTGTGCCCGGAAATTTGCCATAACCCGTGAACAGATTCGGATGTTCTTCGATGCTCTTCTGGGCTTCAACTCGATAGATGTTCAATAGCTCTTCTGTCGACAACGACGTGGACGGTTTATTCGCATCGGTGAAACTCACAGCTTCACAAAATTTCACTAAACCCAGTTCACGAGACGCTCTGGCGGATAACAATGGACGATGATCAACGTCAACCACCTGCAACACTAGACGGAAGTTTTTCCCCAATCGTCGGCATGGCACTTTTACTTGACCCAACACTTTTATTGGATTCCCTCCGAAGCTTTGCAATCGGAAAGACGATGGAAGCAGAGATGGATCACCATCGCCACTGAGCTCAATCAGACTATTGTACCCGATCAAACTTGTATTCGCGCCAGTGTCAACATCGCATAGAACAGGCTTCCACTTGTTAGAAAATTTTAGGTCCACTTCGGCCATAACGTTTCCACCGTGACTCGAATAGTCATAAATTTTACCGATTTCATATTCTTCACTTTCACTTGATGACGATTCGGTATCAGACGATTCTTCTTCCGTAGAACTTTCTTCTTTCACTTCCTTGATTCGCCGGCCAGTTTTGCGGCCCTTCGATTTCCCACCAGCTCGGCAAACTTTTTCAACATCGTCAACATCGCATAGAACAGGCTTCCACTTGTTAGAAAATTTTAGGTCCACTTCGGCCATAACGTTTCCACCGTGACTCGAATAGTCATAAATTTTACCGATTTCATATTCTTCACTTTCACTTGATGACGATTCGGTATCAGACGATTCTTCTTCCGTAGAACTTTCTTCTTTCACTTCCTTGATTCGCCGGCCAGTTTTGCGGCCCTTCGATTTCCCACCAGCTCGGCAAACTTTTTCAAAATGATTCTTGCCTTTGCAACGATGACACTTCTTGCCAAAGGCAGGACACTCTCCTTTAACAAACTCATGGTAATCACCACAAAATTTGCACCGCTGGGATTTAACACTTCTTTTCTTCTTACTCACTTTATTCACTTCCGATCCAGATGCTGATGTACCAAGTTCCTGTGACCGCCTGGCTGTTATCTCCTCGGCACGGCACAGATCCACAGCCTTTGACAACGTGATGTCGGTCATTGTTAACATCTTGGTTCGCAAATGCTGCCACTTGTTTGCGGTAACCACCTTGTACGCAATCAGCTCGGTTTCCAGATTTTCTAGTTTCGCAGGTTTTGCCATGACCTTGAGACGCGTAACAAAATCATCGATTGGCTCACGAGAAGTTTGGATTGCCGAAAAGAAGTACAAACGATCCACTATCACGTTTCGCGTGGTCACTACTTTGGATTTGATGGCAGCAAGAGCTGCTTGCGGATTTGCCTTCTCCGCTTCGGTGAGCTCGAAATTGAAATATTTTTTTCTCGCTGCTTCTCCTATCAAAGTCAGTAAGAAGCTGACTTTCTGTGGGTTTTCCGCCTGAGGCCATCGATCCATTCCGATAGCTCTGCAGTAGTCATTCCAGCTCTTCTCGAAAAATTCGAAATTTTCCTCCATATCGCCATCCAGAGACAATGGCGACGGCTGCGGCACCTGTACGGCAGAGGCACTCGGTTGCTGTATTTGCTGCTGCTGCACAGCTCCTGATACGGAACTCCCTGTATCCCTTGTAACATTTGACGAATAATGTTAGTTTGATGTTCCATGAACATCTTGAATTGGTTGGCATCCATTTTGATGAGGATCACCACGCTTTTTCACCAATCGACACAAAATGGCCGCCGATCCGACGCGACTTTCCGAACAGTTGTTTTCGTACGATTTTCTCACGATTTTCACTACATTTGCCGTAAAACCGATCTGAAGCTCACGATGGCTTCTGACACCATGTTTTGGTGCAATAAAACGCGTATTTTACTTAGTAATTCAGATTTATTACGGACTCAATTACAGTCACTTGACTTGCTATTCTGACTGTTAGCACACGAATGAAGAAAGGAAAAACTACCAACACAGTGGAACGACATGAACAAGAGTGTGTGAGTGTGCGCTTATGAATGGAATGCGAGGGGCTATCCAATACTACAACAGTTGCTGCTATGCAGCTTGTATTAAACACGTAAGTATCTTAAAAGCTACCAATTGTTCCTTGGGTTACCAGCAGCTTTATTGTTCTTGAGCTGGTAAATGGCATCCTTAACCTCCCTCAAAGTGGGGGCTGGTTGGTTTCCATCTTCCACAGTACTGACGAAGGCATTTCCTCCGTTGTCCCGTCCTTCATTGCCTGTGTTCTCAGCACCATTCAGGTGCTCATCAAAGTGCTGCTTCCACCTTTCGATCACCTCACGCTCGTCCGTCAAAATGCTCCCATCCTTATCCCTGCACATCTCGGCTCGCGGCACGAAGCCGTTGCGGGATACGTTGAGCTTCTGATAGAACCTACGCGTTTCCTGAGACCGGCACAGCTGTTCCATCTCCTCGCACTCCGTCTCCTCCAGGCGGCGTTTTTTCTCCCGAAAGAGGCGGGTCTGCTGTTCCCGTTTCCGTTTATAGCGTTCCACGTTCTGCCAGGTCCCTTGCTGCAGCATGACCGCCCGCGCTGCATTCTTCTCCTTCAAAACCTCCTGGCACTCCTCGTCGAACCAATCGTTCCGTCAACTCCGTCCCACGTACCCGACGTTGCTCTCAGCTGCATCGATGATGGCTGCTTTTACTGTTCTCCAGCAGTCCTCAAGAGGGGCTTCGTCCAGCTCACCCTCTTCCGGTAATGCAGCCTCGAGTTGCTGCGCGTATGCCGCTGCGACATCCGGTTGCTTGAGCCGCTCTAGGTCATACCGGGGCGGCCGTCGGTACCGTACGTTGTTAACGACGGAGAGTTTTGGGCGCAGTTTGACCATCACCAGATAGTGGTCAGAGTCGATGTTAGCGCCACGATAGGTCCTGACGTCGATAATGTCGGAGAAGTGCCGACCATCAATCAGAACGTGGTCGATTTGCGATTCTGTCTGCTGTGGTGATCTCCAGGTGTACGGAAGGCTGTGCTGGAAGTAGGTGCTACGAATGGCCATGTTCTTGGAGGCGGCGAAATCAATTAGTCGTAGGCCGTTTTCGTTCGTCAGCCGGTGGGCGCTGAACTTTCCAATCGTCGGTCTGAATTCCTCCTCCTGGCCAACCTGAGCGTTTAGATCTCCTATGATGATTTTGACGTCGTGGCTTGGGCAACTGTCGTACTCGCGTTCAAGCTGCGCGTAAAAAGCGTCTTTATCATCATCAGTGCTTCCGGAGTGAGGGCTGTGCACGTTTATTATGCTGAAGTTGAAGAACCGGCCTTTGATCCTCAACTTGCACATTCTCTCATTGATCGGCCACCACCCGATCACGCGCCTCTGCATATCACCCATCACTATAAAAGCTGTTCCCAGCTCATGTGTATTGCCGCAGCTCTGGTAGATGGTATGGTTACCTCTAAACGTTCGCACCATTGATCCCTTCCAACACACTTCCTGCAACGCTACGATGCCGAATCCACGGTCCTTCAGCACGTCGGCGAGTATGCGTGTGCTCCCGATGAAGTTGAGAGATTTACAGTTCCGCGTACCGAGCTTCCAATCGCTAGTCCCTTTACGTCGCTGTGGTCTTCGCCGATTGTCCCGGTTCGTATTCTCTCGTTGATTATTCGTTGCTTGATTTTTTTACGGCTGGCTTGCAGGGCCTGACACCAACCCCCTAGATTTCCGGAGGACCATTCCCCCTAAATGTTCGGAGGACCATAGTGCGCAGTTTAGCTTAGAGTCCTTCTCTGGCACTCGGACGATGATCAGCTGCCCTGACATGGGGAACAGACGCTGTTGTGAGCCGCTCCTAACATGGAGTACAGACGCTCAAGGTTTGCAGAAGCAAAAGCAAAAGCAAACTCCCCCTTCCCTGTCAGCATACGACCAAAGTTCCCACCGGGGGTTGGTTACCCGATCTTCCCTAAGGTTACTCGTACCCCGGCCAGTACCGCGAGGAGGTAGGGATAGGAGTTGCTGGGCAAGAGGCTAAGGACCGCACAAACTAACTTTATTAAACGGAAATAAAACGAGAATGAATTCTAAACGATGTTCACACTTCAATGGCGCTTTCACTTATGAATGAGAGTGGGGATGAATGGCGCGCTGGATGCGCTAACAAGCTTTTCGCCATCACAGTAGGTAATGCTTTCGCGTGTTGCCTGATGTGCGTCACAGTTGACAGCACAGCCTTGTCGGTAAGAGCATCTTGATCTTTGCTCCTTCCAATACTCCTCCTCAACGATCTCCGCCGGCCAAACCGAGCAAACTAGCGAACCTCCGAAGCTTCACTTGCCCAAGTGCCTTGGTGAGTATATCCGCAACCATCTCCTCTGTGGAACAGTAAAGCAGCTCCAAAACTCTTGCTTCGCATAGCTCCTTCACGAAACACTGACGAGTCTCGATGTGCCTCGATCGCTTCGTAATCCGTTCCGAACTGACGAACTTGATGCAGCTCTGGTTATCTTCCCAGAGTGTCACCGGCTTGAACGTTGGCTCACCGAAGTCCTCAAACAAATTCAGAAGCCAAACTGCCTCTTGGCTCGCCTCACTCAACGCCACGTATTCCGATTCCATCGACGAGAGTGTGACGAAATCTTGCAGACGGCTTGTCCACGAAATCGCTCCTCCGGCATACATGTATACGATACCACTTGTAGACTTGCGAGACTTCAAATCGCCCGCCCAGTCCACATCCAAGTATCCAACAAGCTTACCTTCAAAGTCTCCGTATCTTAACTGCCAATCCTTCGTCCCTTTCAGGTAGCGCACCACCCAATCGGCTTCAGTCGGTGCACATACGCATCGTCCCAAAATCGACACACTAGCAGCAATATCGGGCCTCGCACAGACGGCGATATACAGCAACGCTCCCACTAGACTCCTGTACTGGCCATTCGATTTCAGTGGTGGACTCTTGCTACCAAGGCACCGATTTGCAACCAAGCAAGCCTTGGAAGACGGCGTCGCTAGGAGGAGAAAAATATTTCAGTTGTCCTGTATTAGCTTTTGACAAGAATAGACGTAATTAGCAGTTACTCCGAGTCTTTTCATTCCCACTGATCATAACAAGGAGGACGACGAGGAGAGACTTCAACAGCAACAGCACTCCAAACGTTCCTGCACATCTACAGATCCACACCATCCGCTGTTCTGGGAGGAGAATCACCGGACAAGAAGATGCTCGGACGTTCCATGAGGACCACATTGGACCTTCTACGTCCCACGTACCAGCCCGTCAGAGAAACCCCGAAACCTAACCGAAAGTTTGAAGCTGGAACCGCAGTCTACGCCAAAGTACATTCTTCCAACGAAGTCTGGAAGTGGATGCCAGGTGTTGTCATCGAAAGAATTGGCAATGTCAACTACAACATCCTCCTTGATCACCAAATTGGCCGACGAAAGGTGCTACGATCCCACATTGACCAGTTGAAGATCCGTTCCGGCGAGGACATTGAAACAGAGCGACCAGTTCCATTGAACATTCTAATCCAGGATTTCGGTCTTCACCAACAAGCAGAACCCGAACAACAATCCCAGTCGTACATTGGTAATGATGCGACCATCGTTCCCGTTCAACAATTCCATGGTTCCGGCGATCAAAGAGGCCACGTTACCGAACAACATTTAGAACCCGTGGTGAATGATTCGCTACCAGCTGAGGATCCAAGGGAGGATGAAGAATTTGATGAAACGCTCCTGGAAGATTTGCAGCGAGAACCACCGTCGTATTCAACACCTTTGCAGCAGCAACTGCCAACTCAACGTCCTCAGCGATCCGTGCGTCCACCGAAGAAGTTTGATCAGTACATCCGGTACTAACCAAAAGGGGGAGATGCTACCAAGGCACCGATTTGCAACCTAGCAAGCCTTGGAAGACGGCGTCGCTAGGAGGAGAAAAATATTTCAGTTGTCCTGTATTAGCTTTTGACAAGAATAGACGTAATTAGCAGTTACTCCGAGTCTTTTCATTCCCACTGATCATAACAACTCTCCTCTCTGGTCTTGACGAATCCATCTTCCATCGGGGTTTTCACGCACTTGGCATCGACCAAACCAAATCTCCCAGCAACGCGGTCTATGTAGTTCTCCAGCGAAATACCTTCTTTCCGGATTTCCATTCCCAGGAAATAGTTGGCATCTCCCAGGTTGGCCATCTCGAACTCCTTGCTCAGGACAGCATAGATCTTTTCGATCTCCTCTTCGCTTTCGCAGCCCAGCAAAATATCGTCGACGTAGACCAGCGAATACAATCGCTTCTCGTTGACCACTTTCGTGTAAAGACACGGATCAGCTCGACTCTGTTTGAACTTCAAACTTTGGAGGAAGGCGTGCAGACGATGATTCCAGCAACGAGCAGATTGCTTCAACCCGTAGATGCTTTTTACCAGCTTACACACCTGCTGCTCCTTGCCTTCAACCGCGAAGCCACTTGGTTGCCGCATATAGAGCTCCTCTTCCAGCTTCCCGTACAAATATGCGGTCTTCACATCGAAATGCTTCAGTACCAGGTTCCGTTTCGAAGCGATGGCCAAAAGTGTACGCAAAGTTGTTTGCTTTACAACCGGCGCAAACACCTCATCATAATCTTGCCCATACTTCTGATTGAATCCTTGGGCGGCCAGACGTGCTTTGTATTTCACTGCTTCTCCAGCAGCGTTTCGCTTAATTTTGTACACCCACTTGCAGCCTACTGGTTTTCGCCCAGCAGGCGGGTCTACCAGCTCCCACGTTCCGTTGTCCTCGTGAGATCGCAGCTCTTCAACCATTGCTGTTATCCACTCAGCACTCTTTTCACAGCTCAAAGCCTCCTGTAGCGTTCTCGGCTCCATCTCCTCCTCTGGGGGAAGAGTGCCTGCCACGAAAATTTCCTCAATGAGCCGCCGTGGAGGTACACCTTTTGTTGACCTTCGAGACCTTCTTGCGATTTCCTCCATCGGAAAACCATGGAACGAACTTGCACTTGATGCCACTGAATAGTCCGAAATGTCCAACTCTTCCACGTTTTCTTCTTCTTCTTCATCGCTACTTTCTTCTGCTTCAGGTACTGGATCGATTTCTTCAATCTTATTCCCCAACGATATAACGACTTCTTCTTTCTTCTTTTTAGTTACTACCGATGCTTCGTTTTCTTCCCCAGGAAACTCCTCCTGACGCCCGCGGGGCACCTCTTCTTCACGCACTTCAACGAACTTCGCATCGCGGCTTATCAAAATCGTATCGTTCTCAGGGTTCAGGAAACGATATGCTTTCCTTCCTTCCGCGTACCCGACGAAGACCAACTTCACTGCCTTCGAATCCAACTTTCTCCGTTTCTCCTTCGGCACATGAACGTACGCCTCCGAACCGAAAATACGGATATGGACATACGACGGTTTCTTACCGTGCCACAATTCATACGGTGTCTTTTCCTTACCCGACGACGGAAGACGATTTTGCAAATAGTTCGCCGTGTTCAACGCTTCACCCCAATACTTTTTGCTCAAACCGGACTCAAGAAGCAAACACCGAACCATTTCAATTTCGTACCGATTCTTCCTCTCCGCTTTACCGTTTTGTTGCGGAGAATACGGTGCCGTTTGTTGCAAGACGATACCACTTTCAGGCAAGAAACGCTTGAACGCCGTGCTCGAATATTCACCTCCTCCATTCGTACGAATGATTCGAGGATACCGGCCGAACTGGTTCTTCACCAAACTACAATACTCGCGCACTTTTTGTTCAACTTCCGACTTCGCCTTCAGCAGGTATACCACCGTGTAACCCCTGAAATCGTCCACTAGAGTCACATAGAACCGATTACCGCTGGGTGTGGCAACTTCCATCGGTCCACCAAAGTCCGAATGCACTAAATCGCCAACCGCTGACGAATTACTTTCGGATCGGTAATTTCAGACCGAAACCCAAATCGTGTCGCACTATTTTCGCTATTGCTTCCGGATCGCGATGACCCAGCCGACGATGCCACATATGCTCACACAATTCTGGATGGTTCTCAGTCGTTGCCAGTGCTTGCTCAGGGAACTGCTTCGAACGATATAACCCCCCACTTCGCTCACCTACCAGCATCACTTCCTTGTCACGTAGGACTCGACAGCCGGATTTCTCGAATACAACGCTGTATCCAAGATCACAAATCTTACCTACGGACAGCAGATTACCAGCGAGGGACGGCACGTGGTACACATCGTAGAGCGTAACGTTCATCTGCACGGAGAAATACGAAAATACTAGTTAGGGTACTAATTATTATATCTACTACATTTGAAATTTTTAATCCTTGCTTGTCATATTAGTTTATACTTTCCAACGCATTTTCGTAAATTATTATTGGCGGTACATTTACGTTGACAGATGCTACACTTTGGACTT
The DNA here is from genome assembly GCF_002204515.2 of Aedes aegypti. Lineage (NCBI taxonomy): Eukaryota > Metazoa > Arthropoda > Insecta > Diptera > Culicidae > Aedes > Aedes aegypti. Next base: position 320,326,268 of record NC_035109.1, on the reverse strand, counting down.
GCTTGTTTTTCTCTGTTGCATATTTTATTATATTCTCTCTCTACGAGGAACTATTTTCCCGCGTCTACAAATTTGTCAAATTTTTGTGTGATTTAGTAGTTTTTATTTAGTTTACATGAATAAATCGAATGATTGCTGCTATTGAGCACTTGCGAGACATATTGCAGTGAAAAATTAGCTCACCTGCGGGTACATGGTAAGTCCAGAAATAATTTTCAGGCAGCGGCCTACCGAACTTATTATAATCTTTAAGACCAATTTCAGATTTCCCGGTAACTCATTCTTGGCATCAGGAGAATGCAACCAACAATTATTGATCCTTGGAGGCTTTACGACTGCTAGCTGGAAACATGGAATAACAACCGAACGGGCCGCAGGAGGAGGATGACTCCAACTTGTCCAGGCAGCAGTTTGTGCGGATCGACAAGCTACGCAAAATTTCCGTAAATATTGCAGGAGGAGGATGACTCCAACTTGTCCAGGCAGCAGTTTGTGCGGATCGACAAGCTACGCTAAATTTCCGTAAATATTGATATAAGGTACAGTGGGGGAAGTGTATCAGTGGGGTAAGTGGATCATTTGTCCATATTAAGCATAAATACTTGAATATGTTGAATATTTTCGCGCCATTGCTTCGTTTTAGGTTATATTGTTACGTCCACACTAATACTGTTGCAAAACTGGTAATACACGTATACTAACACAAGCAAACTTGTTAGCTGCAAATATCAATTAGTTTCAAAATTGTTTTCTATCAATCAAAAATCTATTGTATCACTGCACACTGGTCCAGGAAGCTAATTTAGGCGGACATGAGGTTTTAGTCAAGATTTATTGATTTTAGAGCCATAGTTTATTCTGAGAATATGTTCAGAATTTTTAGTACTACAAAATGTACGGAACAAAAATTTTTTTACGGTGATCGCAAGAGTGACGCATACGCCAACTTTTTTATTTTAACGAATCGTAAGTTGGTATGTTCAGCAAAGTTGTAGCAAATGATCATAGAAACAACTTTGCCCAACAAACTTTTTCTCGGTTTTGCTTCAGAGCCGAGATAATTAAGTATTTTTAATAAAAAATCGTTTTTTGCTCCTAAGTGTTTTATTTTTTAGTTTTATTGGCCTACTGTGTTCTACAAAGTTTTTATACTTATCTTCTTCTTTCTGGCATTACGTCCCCACTGGGACAAAGCCTGCTTCTCAGCTTAGTATTCTTATGAGCACTTCGACAGTTATTAACTGAGAGCTTACTATGCCAATGACCATTTTTGCATGCGTATATCGTGTGGCAGGTACGAAGATACTCTATGCTCTGGGAAGTCGAGAAAATTTCCAACCCGAAAAGATCCTCGACTGGTGGGATTCGAACCCACGACCCTCAGCTTGGTCTTGCTGAATAGCTGCGCGTTTACCGCTACCGCTATCTGGGCCCATGTATTTTATACGGCTTATGTTGACTTCCAACCAGTGTTGCCACATTTTTTCCAACTTTCATCTGTGATTTCGGCTGAAAAAATCTTTTTATCTTAAGTCAACCTCCAAAATCTTAGTAAAAATCTGCGTTGCAAAAATTTTAATTTTTTTATGTGTTCAGATCAAAAAGACCCTTTGCAAACGTATTTCGGCTGTTCTTGGCATGTCAACAATTTTTAATTTGAACTTATTATTCTAGGATGTAAAATAAAAATGCATAATTGTATAAAAAAAAATAAAATACTTAAGTTTTTGAGAAAAACTAAGCAGAATAATAGCATTTCTGATAAAAAATTTCCAAAACCGTGTCCTTAACTCGTGAAATATCATAAAATCTCTAAAATCTTTTGTTATCTCAAAAATCTGTGATCTGTGGTCACAGATATCTGTAGGCAACGACAGGAAAAAATCTGTGTAATTACAGATAAATCTGTGAATGTGGCATCACTGCTTCCAACCCGGTGATCTTGCTTAGGAATAGATTAAATACAGGCAGAGGAAAAGACGATGAATTTCTTGTAGAAGCTTCCAAGTTAATCGAAAACAACTGAAAAACGATGTACTTTATATTTCTATATAAATACACGTGTTACTTATGGTTTGATATGCTTAGGTAGCCATGACTTTTGTGAGTTGAACATGTATGAATATTCAATAAATATGGATTTATCTCATATCGTCTATTAGTAAAATCGATTTTAAGAGATAGAAAAATATCATCTTCTCCAAATTTTGATCTCAGGTACTTGAAAGACTGCAAAATCATTTGGTGGAAAGATATATTTTTTGAGGTGCTCATAGTTGAGATACAAGGCATACAAAATAGCTAATTTTAAGATGAAAAACTCAAATAACATGAAAACCATAAGAAATACAACTTTGGTATGTTCAGCAAAGTTGTAGCAAATGATAAGTATAAAAACTTTGTAGAACATAGTAGGCCAATAAAACTAAAAAATAAAACACTTAGGAGCAAAAAAAGATTTTTTATTAAAAATACTTAATTATCTCGGCTCTGAATCAAAACCGAGAAAGAGTTTGTTCGGCAAAATTGTTTCTATGATCATTTGCTACAACTTTGCTGAACATACCAACTTACGATTTGTTAAAATAAAAAAAGTTGGCGTATGCGTCACTCTTGCGATCACCGTAAAAAAAATTTTGTTCCGTACATTTTGTAGTGCTGAAAATTCTGAACATATTCTCAGAATAAACTATGGCTCTAAAATCAATAAATCTTGACGAAAACCTCATGTCCGCCTAAATTAGCTTCCTGGACCAGTGTGCACTGTCTAAAATCGAATACTATTGGTTTTTTCAACACATGGTGAGCATTTCAGTTCTAATTGAGTGAATCACAATGAAAAATATGTGATTTTTATAAACAAATACAGATATATTGGACATGGTACACTTCCCCCTACTTTTTAATGGGATGGGGTAAGTGGATCAAGTATTATTACCGTATATTAGCAGACTGCTTATGCGAATTGGAATTAGTTTAAATATACTCAAATGTTGTTTTCCTTTAACTTTTTTCATTCCTAGCTTAAATCTGTCAAAGTTCCATAGAAAATATGAATTAATCTGCCTAAAACTATTTTGAATCATTATTTCTGGTATAAAAATATAATAGAATGAATATTGCAAAATTCAAACAAAACTTTTCGTGGTTTATCTAAGCTGAATTACGAAAGAGCAAAATAAACAAATTTTCCAATTAAATGCATGTTATCGTACCTTATTTAACGATATAAATTGTTATAGACAGATGGTACAATTATATTCATGATTTTTTCAGTATGTTGAACAAAAGTAAATGTAACTAATATTTTTAAACTATGAGTGTTTTGCGAAAACATCATTAGGAATAATCCTACAATACGTCTGTATAACTTATGAGAATAGAATAAGTGAATTTTCTCCAAATTATTTTGGTTACAATATTTTTTTTAGTGCGAATTAATGTATAAATATTTCTCAAATATTTTGATAAAATAAAGATTCTTTTTGATTTCAAGAGTATCAAAATGTAACATAACTGGCACTAATAACAAGAACGAGAGTAATATCAACCTTACTATACATAATTACACCTCCTTTGTTTTGAGAATAGATTTTTTTATTGGTGATCCACTTACCCCACCATGGTGGGGCAAGTGGATTATTTGGCGCAAATTTTCAAGTCCCCTATACTCAATACATAACAATCAAAAAATCAAAATAATTGACGATTTGAAGTATATTAGTCCCTCATTTTTCATTCACAGAAAAAAGTTTGAATTACATTATTAACGCTAGCTGTACATAACAATGAAGTTAACTATTGATTTTTCTGTATCCACTTACCCCACGGTACCTTAATGTAACTTTGACCAAATTACTTGATCTAATAAATTATTGTAAGTTTTGTTGTTATATTTGTTGTCAGTAATAGTAGGCGTGCAGAACTAGAATGTAAGAACATTAAACATAGTATGCATTGAATTACATAAAATAAAAAATTTTCATTCCACTCTCAAACGTCAACCAAACTAGAAGTTATTTTTTACGGCTCTTTCTAAAAAGTTATGGGCCTTGTGAAGAAGTGAAGAAAACTTTAACCATGTCCAGAAGTGAAGCAGGAAGAAGCGGAGTCGGAGATCCAGCCGCAAACCCAAATCCCGTTCAAATTTCGTCGACGCTGCCGTCCATAGAACGTCTGTCTGGCCGTGAGAACTGGGCAACATGGAAATTCGCAGTTGAAACATTTTTGGAACTCGAAGATCTTTGGGAAGCCGTGAAACCGATAGCGAATCCTGACGGAACATTTCCGGATGTGGACGCACGAAAGGACAGGAAGGCTCGTGCTAAAATAATCCTGTTACTCGACCCCGTTAATTACGTGCACGTGAAGGCCGCGAAGACTGCTCGAGAAACTTGGGCGAAGCTTGAGGCAGCTTTCGAGGACACTGGTCTAACCCGGCGTGTAGGCCTGCTCAGGAAGCTCATTTCAACGACGTTGGACTCGTGCAATTCCGTTGACACGTACGTTACCCAGATTGTTTCCACCGCTCATCAGCTGCGAGGCGTTGGTTTCGAAATCTCTGAAGAATGGGTAGGAACTTTGCTGTTAGCAGGACTGCCGGAGGAGTATAAGCCCATGATTATGGCACTTGAGAGCTCCGGAACCGCGATCACTGGCGACAGTATAAAAACCAAATTACTCCAGGAAGTGCAGACGACGACTGACAAGACAGCGTTCGTTGGACGACGGGGCCCACCGGCGAGGAAGCAGCAAAGCGCAACCGACAGGTCAGCTAAGCAACCAAAAGGTCCCAGGTGCAAACGCTGCCGGAAGTTTGGCCACATCGCTAAAGATTGCAAGGTAAACCGAGGATCAGCGTTCAATACCGTTTTATCGACAAACCACAGTGTCGATTCCGAAGCGTGGTATTTCGATTCAGGAGCATCGGACCATTTCACCAACAACAGCAACCTTCTGGTGAACCCGAGGACAGCAAGCGGTACGGTAATGGCAGCAGATAAAGTGGCGATGAACATCGTTGCGACTGGTCTGGTAAAACTGAAAGCGAAGTGCAGTCCCGAGTGCCCACCGATAGAAGTGAACAACGTGAAACTCATCCCCTCGATGTCCAATAACCTCCTCTCGGTAAGCCAAATCGTTCGCCGTGGTCACGTGGTGCAATTTTCTGCTGGCGGTGTGAAGGTGATCGATCCGTCAGGTACCGTCATAGCAACGGGATGCCATGATACGGAGAAAGGCCTGTTTCGATTCGAGTAGAAAACGACAACAGCTTCATCGTTAGCATGCACGACGAGCAGTATGGAATTGTGGCATAGAAGAATGGGACATCTGAGCATCGGCAGTCTGAAGCAACTGAAGGAAGACTTAGCTTCTGGTATCCAGTTTAGCGAGACGACCACCGGAAATTGTACCATATGTGCGATGGGGAAGCAGTCCCGTCTACCATTCCCTAAGAAAGGACATCGAGCCAGCGAGGTGCTGGAAATGGTACATTCCGACATCTGTGACCCCATGGAGGAGACGTCCATGGGCGGAAGTCGGTACTACGTGTCGTTTACAGATGACAAGACTCGGCGCATATTCGTTTATTTTCTGGAGAGGAAGTCCGAGGCCGAAGTACTCAGAGCGTTCAATGAATTCCACAGTCTGGCTGAGCGGCAAACCGGATGCAAGTTGAAAATTCTGCGAACAGACAATGGTAAGGAGTATGTTAATAAGTCTTTTCAGAAACGGCTGAAGGAACTAGGCATCCGGCACCAGACGTCAACGGAATATACCCCGGAGCAGAACGGTTTGGCGGAGCGCGTGAACCGAACAATTGTCGAAAGGGCTCGATGTTTGCTGTTTGAAGCGAATCTACCGAAGGCGTTCTGGGCCGAAGCGGTGGCAGCAGCAACATATTTGGTGAATCGTTCCCCAACCATCAGCGAACCGTCTCACGTAGAGGCATCCACTTCAGTAGAAGTTCAAGCGAAGAAGCTAACACCGGTACGTACTTTTGTCAGGCTAGATTTCGAAGAAACACCAGCTGATGAAGTAGTCGATCCGTCTGAGCCAGAAGAGATACCTGATCAAGAAGAGGTACAGTCCGACGATTCTGATGATTCCGAAGCTTCAAACTACATCTCGCAAGTCGAAACCAGCGAAGGCGATTTCTCGGATGATGCATCCGGTGACGTGACCATCACTGCGCTCCCTCCGCGACAATCTTCATATCCACCCGAGTCACAGGTGTTGAGGCGCAGCGGCAGGGAGCGCGCTTTACCAGGCAAGTACCTTGATTTTTCTCTTCCGAGCAAAGGTCTACCGTCCTACAAATTTGCAGGCCGAATATTTGGGAGCAACCAGCCACTTTAAGTTGACTCTCGGATCCTCGAACACCGGTCTGGCGATGTATGCTGATGCAGACTGGGCAGGTGATCAGCGAGACCGGAAATCCAAGTCCGGACATTTAATCTTGTTCGGAGGAGGCGTAATCCACTGGAGTTCCAGGAAACAGTCATGTGTGGCTCTTAGCTCAACCGAAGCAGAACTGGTAGCTCTAGCAGAGGGTTGCCAGGAACTCATATGGATGAAGCGACTATTGGAAGAAATCGGAGAGCAATCTACTTACCGACTTATTGACCAAACCACTACATCGTGTTCGTTTGACTAATCTGCGAAAGCAATTAGGCGTAAATCCAGATCCGCACGAGGAGGAGTGTTGTCAGTAATAGTAGGCGTGCAGAACTAGAATGTAAGAACATTAAACATAGTATGCATTGAATAATATAAAATAAAAAATTTTCATTCCACTCTCAAACGTCAACCAAACTAGAAGTTATTTTCTACGGCTCTTTCTAAAAATATTCAATTGCCTTTTCGTATCTTTTTATATTTTTTCTTGAAGATTTTGAACGTAAACAAAAGCATATGGTAGTATAGAAATAAAAGAGTAACATGCATTACGATTGATAAACGCCGTTTATACTATGACTGGCTTAATCTTAAGATATGCATCACTTTGGGTAAATAGATCGAATATCATTTTAGTATGACTATTAAGCTTTCTAGTGTAAAATTTTTTAACCGTGTGGATTCCACTTCCCGTTAACGATGCCACTTTTCCGGTTCCGGAACCACCGGACTTGATGCGGGTACCATCGGCCAAGAATATTTGCACGCTTTTACTGCGATCCACATCACTCAGCAGCTTCACGTCACTCGTCATATGCGACGTCGCTCCGGAATCCAAATACCACTTTCCGGGGGCACACGGACTTGCTGCTACCAGACACATTTACATTACACCGCTCGAAATTTCCGCGGCCATGTTCACTTCCCCAGTATCTTTCTTCACTTTGTCCGACTTTTCTTTCAACTTCGGACAATCTCGCCGGAAGTGTCCTGGTTGGTGGCAATGATGGCACACAATACTTTTCTTTTCGAACTTGTTTTTGCCACTCATCGTCTTCAGAGCTTTTTCATTGCTCTCCACACCAGCCCCACACGCTTGTCGGCGACGCCACTCTTCGCGCAATTTGCTTTTCACAAAGTCCACTGTCACTTCCGTCTCCGGTTGGCTCTCAATCACATTGATGAGGCTACCATACGACATCGGGAGGCTCGAAAGAATTAACGCCATGAACACTCTGTCCTTTAATCCCTCTCCCACACAGCGTTAATGATTTATCATAAATTTAATCATGATTAATGATTATGATTAATCAAAAATGTTAATCATTAATCACAAAAAAAATCAGGAGTTAATCATTAATCACTAATCATAATCATTGCAATATTATGTTTTAATCATTAATCATTAATCATAATCATAAAGATCGCTAATTTTATTCAGTAATCATAATATTAATCATAAGACAAACATTTAATCAATCATCAATCAGTCATTGAACAAAATTTAACAAATTTTACAACATTGCCTTTTTTTCATAATTTCACCCATAATTTGTCCATCTTTACCACGCGTAATGAGTTAATTAATTTAATAACCATGCGGATTGGATTACCGAACAGCTCAATATAAGTGTCAGTTTATTGCCTTCTGTTGTATAGATAAATTTTGCATTTCTTATATCTTGTGACACGAACAATGAGAGTTTATGCTTAAGGAACGTCTAAATCCAACCAAGTACAGCATGGCTTAGCTTTGTATCCGAAGACGTTATCATAATACTAAAAAAAGACCCTTTAATATTTCCTCCATGTAAGACGGTGCATTTCTTTGTTGTATTTGATCCGAATCCGCCCAAGTAACAATTTCAGTGCTTTTTGATCTTAGATGTTATTTATGGAGGTTTTATTAGAGATGTATTCATTCCTAACAGATTTAATAAAGCATTGCAAAGTGCCAAACGTTCTTTTCGGTAAAACCCACTTTTAAACGCTTTGTAGATATCCACAAGAGCTCCCACTAAAACTTGTTTGCTGGCCACATTTGTTGATAATAAATTGTATTTTGAAGGAGCTGTGTAGTGTCTATTAAAACCTATATTTAAAACCTCATCTTGCTTGTCTTGTCAAGGCATAAGTAAAACTTCTAAGACTATGCTAAGTCATGTTAAAGCCTTCTTAAATCTCAACTGTCTGATGCATGTTATTGGAATGCAGGCTGCGTATGGTTATCAATATCATTATGTTGATAATGATAATCATGTAGTGAATCACGAATTGATCAGAACGCAAATATAGAAATGAAAATATTCCTCTCGAAAAATTAACAGACAATCGCATACTTTTCCCATACTTGCCTGAACTTCCCGTTCTAGTGGAGCAACTATGCTGCACACAACAGCTAAGCTACACGAAAAAAGCTTTCATTTTTCAGACACTTATCACTTACCGTTTTCTGCATCAGTACAACCGATCAAGCACGACGAGCTTTATTATAACAATTATTCCAATAAAACAGTTAGATACATAACGGCACAAATTTAATTAAAATGAATTGCATCACAAAATTGAATCTTCCGATTTGTTTACCTTTCTGACAGCACTAGCTTTCCTGAGTGCATTAAGTTTAAGTCAAGGCTCCCAAAAAAAAAAACAATTTGTCTAAGTGCAGAACAAATATTCTGATTTAGGAATATTTTAGCCAGTGAGGGTTTTGCGCACGGGTTCTTAAGATCAAAAGCGTTTATGAATGATTATTTTGTTCGAAATAATCACCAATTGATCTTAAACCATCCCAGACAAGACCAACAAGATTTAACTGAATGGAATCCATTTTTATTGTCGCCGTTTCGGATTGATAATTACAATATGCGTGGGAAATTTCAATTTATGATTGAGATGAGCATGAAATCATTCTAAAAATGGAATGGAGTAAAATATTGGATAGCCAATAATGATGTCGTAATTGTGGCGCGTTGCTGTAAATCGAAAATTTTTATGTCATTCCACCAGTATTTTTTTATTGGCAGGAATTTTACGCGATCATAAGTAAATTTTCTGCCACGCAAAAAAAATGATTATTTTAATTGATTATTATGAGTCGGCAGACATCATGATGGTTTCAAAATCAAAAAAAGGTTATGGTTTATAAACAAATTATTGGTTGATGTTTGTTCAATCATTAGCTCTTAACATTGGTTTTATTCTGTGTATAAGAATATCGTTAAAGATTTAATACCGCTAGTTGAGCTCAGTAAGGCTATACAATAGCTCTTATGAATGTTTTATAGCATACTACAAGGGTAGATGTATTCATACGATACAAAACCTAGAAGTTTAGAAACGGTTTTAAGGTATAGTCTTAACAACCTCCTGTAGTGTGGGCCTTTTCGGGCTTAACGGAGTTTTATCAAAGGTTTATTAAGGTTATTAAGACTAATAAGCTCTAAAATGAGTTTTAACGATATGGTGGTAACAACAGCTTGTAGTAAATGAAAAAACTAAAAATGTTACTTGGGCGAAGACGCGGTTGGAAGCTTGTGAGTGGTACCATTCTACATGAAGGATTGCTATATGCGTAGCGCTAAACATTGAGTTTTAATCATGGGGAAAGCCCTCCCCTCTTCGTAATGCTTTTTGTACGAACATTTTCAAAATTTTGTTTGAGTCGCACCGTATGAGCCTACCCCCTCCCCCTTCGAGCATTACGTGATTTGTGGACAGTGCCTTAGGAAGATGCCATTTAATTATTACTTTTATTAGTAATCATTGATTAATGGTTAATCATTCAAAAGCTAATGATTAAATGCCCAAAAGTATGCTATAGTATAAAAAGCATAAACGCCTTGAAGTATGCAACAAACAAGTTATGCATTACATAATGATGAATTTTTCCCTTGATTAGCAATAAATCTGATATAAAATCTTATGAACTTCGTTACAGCAAACTTTTGATCGCAAACCGTTTTTACTGAAATTTAGATTCAAATCAAGGAAAGGCGAACATTTTTTAAAACATTGTTTGAAAGAATATTTTTTCCAGTTTTTCATAAAGATCTCGTTAGAAAATTCCTAGCAAATGTTCGAACTGATTCCCGCCCAATATTTCTCCAAAAGAATTGGGTTGTTTAGTGATGAAATATTTGCAGTGTTTTGTAGCCTGTTCGAAAGATCACATTTTCTAAGTATATCAATTATATCAAAAAAGATTTCAATCCGTAGACTCAAAGACATTTCAATTTAAACAATGACAGCTCGCACGAAGTTAAATTTGCCTGGGGTAATTCAAAAGTGATTTCCATACTAACATCGAACGCGTAATTAAAATAGTTTCAGGACACGGACAATTTTGAAATTTTGGGTTCTGGTTCAAACTTTAATGTAGATTCAGAAAATACAAAAAAACTAATTCCCTTGAGAATGAATTCAATGGATACTCCAAGATATTTGCTCTTGAACCAGAGCAATTAATCACGATTTGTGATTGATGATTCAAAACATTAAAGAAAAATATTTATTCACAGCGGCACCACAAGTGAATGAAAAATGACCCAATTTCACCCCATAGAGGGGGTGACATTGGGTCACTGTAATTGAAATAACTTGTTTTTGATAATATGGTTGCAAAACCATTCACAGCTGAAGAATATTGATGAAATACGATGCAAACAAGATGAAAAGATATCTAAGATGTTTCACAAGTATGATAAACCCACTTAAAAGAACGATTATACCAAAAAATTGAAGAGCTTTCATTCATCGTCAAGTTTACATAAATTTTCTATTTTTTTCCCTCGAATTGTCTTCGAAGTCTCATCCCCATTGCCATGAAGCCTATTCAGTTTCCCCAAAGGTGTACTGAAACAGTGATTATTTTAATTCTTCGGAGCGACATTCCACGATCAATACATTTCAGGCAGATATTGATGTCATAATCACGATATTTCAGTGTTCCAACTCATTTGTACTTCCAGAAGATGTTTCTATAATATGAAAACACTGATAAATAATTAAATTAAAAAAAAAAACAACCCATTTGATAAAATTTTACGATGTTGCTGCGCACGAAACACAGTTGCTGGTTTGAGAAGTTGTCAAAATGCGTTGCATTGTTATTCAATGTACGGAATCCTCAAGTAGACTAGTTTGATGTTTCAGAGATGCTGTATTTAGAAAGAATAAACACATCTTAATGAAAAAGAGAACTAACGGCACCGTAAAATGTCAAAAAGTGGACTTGCAATTTCATTTACTGTCGTTCTTGCTTGACCCAATCTCACCCCTATTTTTGATGTTTTAGACACCGTACCGAAAAAAATAAAATTTTTGTTGAAAAATCAAATACATTCCGGAAAATACGTGTGAAGTGTAATGAAAATACTTTAAATCTTCTACTAATATAACGGTAGAGGTTAAAGTACATGCGCGATACTTTGCACAGGAGAAATTAAATGTTGTAAATTTTATCTAATTTCAACATACAAGTTTATTGACATAGTAAACAAAAACTACTATTTCTAAAAATGTATATTGTGATGAATTATGTGTAATAATATGTTCCCTAGCATATGAATTATTAATTTTAGTAATAACACCGTTATTAGCTGAAATATTACATAAATCATATTTTTCCGTTTTGACCCAATCTCACCCCCCAGACCCATTGTCACCCCCATCGACGGTATCATTATTTTTTTAATTTCTTTACTAGTATTATTTCAAACATTACATTCATTTCTTATATCTAGATGTTCTGTGTTATTAGACAACACTATCATCCTAATTTGGAATTTTTCAATCATGATTAACTTGACGCTCTGCGCTTGAACCATCCTCCTTTAGACTCAGTCTGCAAAACAATGAAGCTTGATTAATCGTTAATATATAACTTTTGGGACTCCAGTACACCCCATAATTGAATTCGGAACAATCCTAATTTACGAATCGATATCCGCAGTTTCAAAGACAAACAGCAATCCTGATATTTACGGAATTTCGTTAGAAGATGACTGAAAAACATAATTTTGAAAAACTACCGTAAAAGTAAACATTATCATATCAAAAAATTAAAATCACACGCTGGGGCGAAATTGATCATCATATAACAATGCAGAACTAGGAATGAAAAATTTTCCTATCTATGTACGATAAATGACAATTAAAAAAACAAACTATTGTCTTGAAATTGAAAATTTTGATCAAATTTGACATTAGGAATGTAAGGGTTAATCATAATCATTAATCATAATCACTAATCTACTGAGTTGAATCATTAATAATAATCATTAATCATCTAAAATTGTCATTTAATCATTAATCATAATCATTAATCATACTCTAGCTTAAAAATCAATCACAATCATTAATCATGACTTAAAAAAGTTTAATCAATACTCAAATCATTAATCATGATAAAATCTTAACACTTAATCAATCATTACGACCCGTTAATCATTAACGCTCTCCCATCACTTCCAGCTTGTTGTGCAATGCCGTCATGCCATTCAGATGTCTTCTTCTGCTAACCGCATCGAGCACAACTTCCGCAACACGTGCAAAGTCGAAGAAAGAGACGACTCCTCATGAATTTTCTTCAATGAGTCCCACATCTTCTTCGCAGTCGTCTTCCTGATGATGTGGACCAGTTGCGTGTCTTCCACAGCCAAACCGATCATGACACGAGCTTTTCCATCCTTCAGGATCCAGTCGGCCGACGGCTCGTCAGGCTTGTCTTCCACCACAACCGCGAATAGCTCCTCTTTCACCGGAAAAAGTTCCATCTTGAGCTTCCACACCGCGAAATTATTGTCATTCAACTTCTCGAACGATACCTTCACGTCCGCCATGTTGTTGCACACACACACACGCGACGCCTCGACCGAACCGAAAAATATCTTCGAAATTGCGAAGTGAAGTGTGAAAATCGTGCAATCACTATCCTAAACGCCACCTACAAAGTGCTATCTCAGATTCTCTTTCGTCGTCTATCAACTATAGCAAATGAGTTCGTGGGAAGTTATCAAGTAGGTTTCATCGACGGCCGCTCGACGACGGACCAAATCTTCATCCGACTCGTCTTACCTCACACGCCGCGCAGAATAAGCACAAGAGTCTCTGCGCGGAATACGACGGAATATTGCGCTTGAAGGTGTCATGCGGAGAGCCGGACTTAATGGTCGAGGCACAATTTTCACGAGATCCGGACAATTTGTTTGCTTCGCGGACGACGTGGATATTATTGGGAGAAAATTTGAAACGGTGGCAGATTTGTTCACCCGCCTTAAACGCGAAGCAACAAGAGTCGGGCTAATGGTGAATGCGTCGAAAACAAAGTACATGCTGGTAAGCGGAACTGAGCGCGACAGGGCCCGCTAAGGAAGCAGTGTCCCGGTAGACAGGGGTATCTTCGTGGTGGTGGACGAGTTTGTCTACCTCGGATCCTTGGTGATGGCTGAAAACAATTTTAGTAGGGAAATACGAAGGCGCATCATCAGTGGAAGTCGTGCCTTCTATGGGCTCCAGAAGAAAATGCGGTCAAGAAAGATTCACCCCCGCACCAAATGCACGATGTACAAAACGCTCATAAGACCGGTAGTCCTCTACGGGTATGAGGCGTGGACTATGCTCCAGGAGGACTTGCAAGCTCTTGGGGTTTTCGAACGCCGAGTGCTAAGGACGATCTTCGGCGGCGTGCAGGAGAACGGCTTATGGCGGCGAAGGATGAATCACGAGCTCGCTCAACTCTACGGCGAACCCAGTATCGTGAAGGTAGCTAAAGCTGGAAGGATACGCTGGGCAGGGCATGTTGCAAGAATGCCAGACAAGAGCCCTGTGAAGATGGTATTCGCTACGAATCCGTTCGGAACAAGAAGGCGTGGGCGCAGCGAGCTAGGTGGATCGACCATGGGTCGCAGTTGAGGATGGACAAGCGGCCATGAACCGAGTGAATTGACGAAATGTTGTTGGCGAGGTTTTATCAAGCTAATTGATGTAAAACCAAATAAATAAATAAGTAACTTTGAAGTGCTCAAGTATTTTATGAAGCAAATTCTGGAGAAATTCCTTTAAACATCCTTTGAACAATTACTGAAAGAATTGGTAGAGGAATTTCTTGAAGAATTTCTGGAAAGAACCCTGAATAGTTCCTGATGAAACCTTAAAAAGATATTTCAAATAGGTACCTTGTAATTGTAATTGCTCAATCCACACCCTGGCAGACAATTATCCGCCCATCTAGACACGGGCTGGGTGAGGACCTACCAAGCCTCCCCCGTTAACATGTCCTATACCGTTTAGCACACCGGGATCTTCCACAAGCAGGCGCCGGAATTAAAGCGGTCCCACAAGCTTCAGATACATTAAATAGATATAGTCCCTCTGGCACTAAACCGAATGGCGCCCTCCGCTTCACCACTAGTACTGCTTCCCCACACGACAAGCACAATATCGAAAGTAGCGCGTTGTATAGCAAATACAGTACACCACCTCCGACACTATGCCAAATGTACAGGAAAAACAGCACCAGTAAGAAAGCGGAAGGCGCACCACTCGGTTCAGTGCCAGAAGGACTATAAGTATAACGAAGAAGAAATGAAAAGATAGTAGAGTTGGTTCGGTTATTTGATTGCTGAAACGAAAAAAACAGAAACAAAGTGTTAACATTAAAACGGGGTTTTATAATTGATAAATGTATCGATAGTTTCTCATCTGTTACGTTTCCTTATCGTAGCGCTGTCGATTTTTTCCATCTCCAGGGTGTTCGTCTCCGCTCGAGCAATGAGGACCATGATGAAATGAGAATATAAAAATGTGAGCATTAGTGTTGATCTAGTAATAGATTAATTTAAACTGCTTTTCATGTGCTAAGTAACTTGTGAACTCCTACTCAATTATGTTTTGTTGGCCTACATGTTTTATTTAGACACAATTTTTATTTAGAAAACTATTTGGATCCGAGATTTTAGGTGCAGATTGAGCATGTTTGATAAAACAAGCATCCTGTTTTCAGTTAAAGAATGTTCAAGAAGTTGATGATTCTGTTATTTATACTGGCTACATACAAGAATTCACTATTGATGTAACATATGGATATTGAAAGTTCCAACGCGCGATTATAATACTTCAGTTTTCGTGCTGTTGTATTGGTGTAAGTAGTATGAAACCAATCAGTTTGGTGATTCTAACGGTAACAAATAGCAAGACGAAAGGAAAGTTAATAATCTATCATCATTATGATTTCAGTCCTAATTTCATGATCCGTTTAATAAATTCCGCGTATGATTCGGCAATTTTAACAATTTATACATGTGTATTCGAAGAAAACAGACTACGAGCATTTATTACCTGTTGCAAGGTTCCTAAGTGATCAGATATTTATCATTTTCTACAGCCTAATTTAATAATACCTACATTGGGTTGTAACAAAAATTTGATCTTGGGATGTTGATTTGCCTCCTAATCATAGTTTCGACAATAGTCACATGCTTACTATCCCTTATGGCAGTGTTGTTGATTCTATTGTCTATCGCTCATCAGTTTCGCGCCACCCGGCAGGGACTTGGTCCTATGTACCCAATACTCTGCTGTGTCTTAACTTCACGCAATACATTCTGTAGATGTGTGATACAGTTTGCGGAATATTATGATTTATCACTTCGTTCAGATGGAAAATTCTGTTATGGTACCATATTCACATATCAGATAACTCCCACCTGGAACGATGTAATACATCGGAGACATGTAGATTCAGATGTATGTATACGATCTATGCCTAGTTCGGCTCTGATCGACAGGCAATCAGTGTATTCAGTTTTTCAACTAGCTTGAAGCGATGAACGTTTCAAGACAAGCTCTCCACTATATCTGCTAGCAATCACCGGTCGTCGATAGACATTTCGGTTCTTTTCTGCTAAAGATAGATCCGATTGTATGCCAAAGACTATGGCTCATGCTTTTCAATACAGCTGGAAAAACAAGAACTACACCCAGCACCAAATAGTACGTAACTATGAGGCGGACCGGAAGGTTTGATGAGCAATCCCCACCAAAGATATTTCAAATAGGTACCTTTCATCAAAATAGAGACTTGCATAGAAATAAAGACCAATACTCTAAAAACAAACCTGCTGAATAAAATTCCCTGATAATTCCAGGTTTTTCCAGGTAGTAGATACCCTGTTTGATTCTCATACAGGTGTTAATGGGGTAAGCCCACCCAATGCGTCAAGATTACTTACACGTCCTAGGGGAGAGAAATCCGGCTTATTTTTAAAATTGAGGAAAAACGAGTGAGGTGAAATCGTTTATTTCTAGTTATGTTAAAACAGTCAAGCACAAACGTTCATATTTCTAGTTCAGTTAGTAAAATCAATCAATGTTCCTTAAAAGTAACGAATCGATAAGGAAAACTACAAACGATCAAGAAATTCAACATAACGAACGGCTTCTTAAGCCACTTCACTAGCAGTGGCTCGCAGTTGATCCTCCATCTCCTCCTTGAACGTGCTGTCCAGCAATTCCCTGTACACGTCCAATGCGGTAACGTATTCGTACCGAGGGTAGGCGTATACGTACCGTCCGATGAACTGACGCATCATGTTCAATTTGTCCGCTCCGTTGATTGCGGGATCGTCGTATACCTTCTTCAAGTTTACGATATGGTGATTCGGAACCGCCGGCAGATTCCCAGCGGCGGCCCTAATGCGTCGCATTTTCCGTTCGTCACATGCGTCACACAAGCATTTGAAGTGCATTATCTTCCGACACGCTACCTGGCGTTCGTCATACGAGTGCACCCTGGAATGTAACCCATAGGAAACGAGTATCTGTTCGTCTATCGCGATGGGACGAATGGCGATGAGCTTCAACTTCCCAAAGTAGTTCACGACCGCCGTGTTCGGGTCACACGAATGGTTGCATACTGATGCAATCGAAAAGAACTGGGATGTCAAGTTCGTATGGAATTCAATTAGCAGGAATCTCATGATTCGCGTGTAGTCCAGAATGGACCGTAGGAAGAAGTCCTTCTGGGCCTTGGTAGTGAACATCGAGCGCACCAGGGGCTGTCTGATGTAGATCGAGTAATAAACGGAGGCGTAAAAGCGGAACGCGTCTTCGTGCTTGAATTCGTCTGTTGGAAGCTTTGTCATATGAAAGATCTTAAATTCCTCCAGAGGGTCATAGTTTGAGTAGTCCAATGTGAACGGATCAGCTCCAGTTCGGTCATTTCTCTTGCAAAAAGACATCATATCCTTAAGATTGTCATTGAACAGCGTCAGTCCGTAGAAAAATGCTTTAATTCCCAAGAGAACACGGCTGGCTCCTTGGGAAAAATGATGCAGTTTCTCGGTGATGCCACATTCGAACCGGTGACTGTACCTGAGGCCTTTCTCCAGGCATTCTTTGCTACAAAACATGACCGAATCGCACTTCGGGCAAGGGATCAAACTGTGGAAGTTTTCCATCGAACAATGGTTACAGTTTTTGTACTTGACTTCCGGGCTAATTGCAGTTAGCATAGCTTTCTCGTTCAGAATCACATCGCCAGGCTTGAAGTTACGCTCGGCCACCACGGATCGTCCATATCCGGGGATCATCTTCTGAACAATGCCGGCTGCCATGAATGGTCTCAACGGGTTAACTTCAACATTTATGTCCAACTTAGCACATGGTTTCGCTCGCTTCGAGTGGCCGCCTTCAATCTTATGCTTACAGTTCAGTTCTCGAGCGTCCAGCTTCGGCATCAACCGTTGCGGATAGTTGTGCTTTTTGGCCAGGTCGATGTTTGCCAGACTCAGTTCATACTCGCCCATGTCGAAGTAGATAGCAGATCTAGAAATGGATTCAAAAATGATTCGAAAATGGAATTAGAAACATTCATAAGTACAGTGAGTCTATACCATATTCTTACAGAGCACTGTTGTCACGTCAAGTTGGTAAAAACACTATCAAATGATGTTATTATTATTATAGCTTTATTTCATTTTCATTTTCATTTTGCAGCGTTTGGTGGGGCAATGAGAGCGCAAGTCAGTCCAAAGCCGGGGTAAGGGATAGGTAATGGCCGTAATAGTCTATGCGGACCACTTGAACACCATCGGAAAGGATAAGAAGGGTTGGGGTAGGGTATAGGGAATGGAGAAGACTTGACACAGTAATGCGATTAATGCTGCAAAATGTAAATGTGCTGAAAGCAATTTAATTTGAGTTTTGAAGTTTGATTTGACTTATTAAAATTCCAAATAGATCGGCCATTGTACAAGTAAGAAAGAATATGCTGATCGCTTTCTAGAAATTGTATAAACAAAATAATAACAATATGAGAATGATGCTAAGGGCTGCTGATGACACAATGCGACGCTTTAGGAGATTTTGATACAGATTGAACATTACTATACAGAGCGCAATTTAATCGATGGTGATAACTTTACAAACTTTATCTATTTTTACACTGATTGACGATGCTGATTTATATAAAAATATTTTTAAAATATTCGATATTAGTTCATTTGTTTGTGTGATCTGGAATAATAATTGTTAATAATGGAAAAATTTTACATACCCTTGATGTAATACTTCCCTGACCAGAAATATTATATTTTGAGCGCCCTTTTCGAAGCTATTCTATCCAGGTATCCATGTACTGCTTTCAATCCTGAAATTATTCTTATTGTGCATGCTCATGCATTATATTAGTGATGCTCATAATCATGCAACAGATAAGAAGGTGAGAAAAAGAGAATATAGGAACAGTGATTAGTAATGAGTTAATTATGTAGTTTTGTTAGAATTATAAACAATTAAACAGCAGTAATGAATAACTTATAAAATTACTTTGCAGCATAGCTGAGCCTTTCGGAACGTAAGACCGATGTATAAAAATAATTTGTTTCGAAATTGTCCGCGTGGTCTTCTAGTGCCCCTATTAGATCAGAATCAGTCATAGACATACATATCGAATGCTCGCCATGACCCTATGACCAACATTTGTATATGTATAGACTTAGCTGATGTGGCTTTTCTAATAGGTAGTTCTTTCACTCATTGATTGTCTTCAAAACCTTGTCAAGTATAGAAAATTGATTTTATTTCATTTATTACTACATTGAAGCTACATTGTACTTATTAAGTATTAGGTATTTTTTTATGTTTTTATCACTATTGATATTATCAAGGCCAGAATTCCCAGTGAGTGAAGAATTTTATAGTACTTGAACACCATAGAAGATCGCTTAACATTACCTAATCATGGAACGGCTTTTTGCTCTATTATTTTAGGTAGATGCTATTGATCTCCCTTTGCTCCTATCCGCAACCCGGTGCACGCGCCCTGTTGGTTTTCGAAAACCTCGTAGAAGATTACAAACCGTCAATGGCATTCCCAATTACTACCCCACATTGCACATTCAAGGGTCTGATTGTGCTCCTAACCCACCCTCAGTTCGTAATCTTCTCGCCATCTTGAAGTTATATTTTCCCGAAGTGAAAGTAATTTTGATGAGTGATAGCCTAGTGCAGCCCAACTGCATAGTACAGTAGTTTAACCAGAATCTTAAGGTCAGAAGATAAAATCTAAATTTTGTAATAAAAAGGTTGCCATTGCTTTGAAATTTACCCAACATCTAATCAAAACTACTAACAACAGCGATCAATTATCAAAATTCATCGCTCCCTGGAAAATATAATCCCAAGCCCAGGGTTTTTATTATTATAGCTTTATTAAGGAGATTTTCAAATCAAATGATGTTATTTTTTTTTTGTATGGTATTCAGTTGGAGCTGCCTGACAGCTTAACTTGTCAAGGCTGAACCCTCGGTCTGGCTTTTGCCAAGTTTCCCCTCTACCAGGACCAATACTCAGACGGACTAGGCAATAGTGGTAATCACGCCCAATGGTATGGGTGCCCTAGTGTAGATGTAGTTGTGAACCTTAGAGGAAAACAATATCACGGAGAAAAAATATTAGTTATTACAATCAATTATCAGTTTATTTCAAACAAAACTTTAGTTTGAAATATGCACAAACAAAATTATGATTGATTCAACTAAATGCACCGTTTGAAACAAACTAAGATTTCATGTTGTTCGTACCAATACATTCAAGATAATTTCAACAAAATCTTAGTTTGAAACAACCAAAAAATGTTGACAGTTCATGAAACAACCAATTTTGTAGGTTGTTTCAAACTAAGAACAGTGGTTTGATTTAAACAAGAATCAATTTAAAATAAACAAATATGCTGGTTGATTTAACCTATTTTTTGGTTTTGATGAGGTACTGATCTGTGTTTTATGTTTTCATTATTAATATTGATGAAAACAAACATATGTTATGAGGTATTATATTATTCATTTAGGTTTCGTAAAGTAGATGTCTTCAAAGATAATTATTACATATCATAATTCCTGAAACACCAGGCTCTTGCTTTCGAAAACTGCACGCCCTTATCCTCTGGAAATTTTCTGCCATGACGCATACTTTCTCCAATCTGAAATGATATATAACAACATGTTTTTATCTGCACATAATGTTTTTATCAGCAAAATCTGTCTTACCATACTGCTTCGGAATTCAACAGAAAAATGAAGGGTTAGCCGCAGCATTTCTCGTTCGTTATAGGATCTGGAAAAAACAACAAAAGTATTGAATGAACAAAGTATAGAATAATAGAATTACTCAAATTACCTTCACAAGCAACTCCAGTTGAAATGCTTATCACTGGGAACAAATTGCAGTTACTTAACATATTTGAGTTGACCAGTTTTGCTTTCGTAGAAACAACACATGAAGTTGGTTAGTTTCAAACTGAAATTTTGGTTGTTTCTAATCCAAATAAAATCTTAGTTTGATTCAACGTACAATTTTGGTCGAACCAACCCATTATTCTATTTTGACACTTAGAGAAACAAATAACCTAATTTTTAGTAAAATCAATATAACGACACAAGATTTCATATTGAAACAACCTAATAAACAAATTAGTTTTAAACAAAACAATGAATTTGGAACAACAAATTTTGGATTTAAAATAACAAAATTTGCAGTTTGAAATTCAACAAACATGTTGGTTGTTTCAAACTAGGGCGTTTTTTCTCCGTGATGCACTCAGTTTCGAAAAACACCCAGAATCCGGGTATAGATTTTTCAAATTGGGTAATAATTCCATATGCATTTTGATGAGTCTGGAAAGCGTGTGCAAGTTTCTTTGAGGAAAACAAAAACAAACTGTGTATTACGAGCATATGCTAGTCTACGTGTGTTCAAATGTCACTAAGCTTTATGGCGCCCACATGAACACTGCTTTTTTTATTAGTATTGTGACGTGGTAGTTTTTGAAAAGTACCCACATTCCCTTGCTTCTGAGAAAAGGAAGCATTGTGAAAATCAGCAGCTCCATCAGAATTTGTTTGAAATAGTAGTGTAGTAGTGTCATTACTAATACTGTCTAGTCGAAATGGTTTTGAATAATTTGTCATTCAAGTGCTATTCTGATTACTCCTGTCTTTTACGTAAGATTAGTCTTAAATGTCAATTGTCGTCAAGTCTTAACAAAATTAGGCTGTTTAGTAGTAGTTCTAGTTGATTTCATTATTTGTTGTTAAAAGTATTTATTGGTCATTGCGTTCATATAGAAAAAAGTCGCTTTCCTTGTCTGTTCAACAATTTTTCGAAACTCGCAAGTGTACCCTAATGATCGATCTCAGCGTCTTACTTTCCATAGTCATTTTTATAGTGAATATTGAAGAGTAAAGTTACCTTAGTCCAGTCTCCTACAAGATTCACTTTTCGGTGGCAGATGCAATGCTTCACAACGCCTACTTTCTACTTGTAAATTTTGCGAAAATGAAGCTGGAATTAGATTATTTATACCGTTGTTACAAAAGAGGCATTTCTTTTTATGGCAATGTAAAAACCATATTAAAATAAGATTGTCGCCACTTATTTCTACTCAGTGAAACTACTAGTCATTTTCCTCAGAGTATTATTCCCTACGTCGTACATGATAACGATGTATCTAGCTAGCTAATAGTAAGAGTGGCTACGGATCATTCTGGTTACCAAAAGGCAAACTGAACGTCACCAATAGTATTAAGGTTCACTTCGAATAGATTAATTATTTGAAATAGTGGTCCCGGCAAACTTCGTCTTGCCATCAAGTAGGCTGTTGAAAAATGTCATGGAATCTTTCATACAAAGCTAGGACAGAACGTGACAGCTCAACTAAGACTGCCCAGTTGTTTTTCGGCCGATATCCTTGACGATACAAAAGCCAGTGCTACAAGTATTCTTTTCAAGCAAATCTTGTAAACAAATTCAAATATCAAGGCCCATAATTTGGTTGTTTCTTGCACGCTTAATTCATATAGTGCAATAAATGATGCTCCCTTCTTGATTTTAGTATTGTAGGAGAATACGGGGAAAAGTTGACATCGAGTATAAATGGATTCGAAACAAAAAGATTTCATGAAAAATTTTCAAACTTTTTATGAAATTCTAATTTATGATCTAGCAACAATGTGCCCTATTGATGAAATCCAACTCAACGATGTGAAAGTAAGCCTTTGCCAAAACGACCAATGAGAAGTGGTCTTTTTTGACATGCCAGTTTTACCAAATTTTCTGAAAACTTCCCTAAACTTTTTCGTCACACGAACACGTCGGAACCCTTCAAGAAGACAACAGTGAAAGAATTAAGCAAATCGGTTGTCCCGTTATCAAGCCATTTCGTGACATACAAACACCACTCCATTTTTATTTATATATAGATGGGCATCAATTCTATCAATGACGCAGAATGTCCGTTGGATCACATCCGAGATATTATTGCGTCTATGCCTTACGAATTATGACGCGGCTTTAAGTAAAAAATGCCAAAATGTGATACTACCACTACAGGTTACGCCTTTGGTTTCCATCATATGGGCTAATGGATTATGCCCTCCCATCGCGGCAAGGTCGCATAACCAAGGGGAGGGAATATTTCAATCAAAATTACTCAAACCTTTATGATTCACTTGGGATTATAGTCGGTCAAATTGTCATAAACTATGTAATAATAAAACTTTAATATCGCGCATACCGTGTACGCACCTAACTTTGCGCAGCTCCAAACTTTGCGCATTTTAAAGAAGCACGAAAAAATTATAATTAATCATTGATTTTTTTAACAATTCAGTTTCAGCAACATGTTCGTTTATGTGAAATAAGTATTTGACATACATTTGTTTACTAAGAAACTCTCGTTAATGTTAGTAAATAAACAAAAAACCTTATTGTCATACGCATAAACGTGTACTTTTACACCGTCTTAGAACAAGCGCTAAGGAGTGGCTCTGCAAAAAATCAACATTTTTATGAACAAAACTGTGTTGTGAAAAGTATATTTGCGGTGTATTTGCAAGAAAGGTAATATTCTAGTAATTCCATTTGTTTTCCATATAATATGTTGAATTTTTATTTGAAAAAAGCGATGCGCAATGTTAGGACCCATTTTTTACACGAG
Organism: Aedes aegypti; assembly: GCF_002204515.2. Classification (NCBI taxonomy): domain Eukaryota; kingdom Metazoa; phylum Arthropoda; class Insecta; order Diptera; family Culicidae; genus Aedes; species Aedes aegypti. Next base: position 320,302,372 of record NC_035109.1, on the reverse strand, counting down.
GGTCTTAATTTTTGCGCACTTCTAGCAATTCGGAATGGCACGTAAATACATGTACGTCCTTGCAAATGACAAAATCTGTCGATCTTACCAGGAATGGTCACTCAATTCATAAGACAGCGACTACATGTAATATTCTTGAAAGTACCTTTTGTATGAAGCTCAAGGCAAGGTGTGCATTGAAAAATCTCGGAAAATCCACTGTATTAACACAGGAGACTATTACTGTAAACTTGGATAATTGATAGCGCAAAGGTTGGCTTCCCAGTTGAAGGACAATGATTCAAGCTCCAGTTGTCTAGCAAAAAGCGTTCAATTATGGAATATCCGTGCTGGCGGCAAATAGATAAAAAAAATAATTATTCGCGAGAGATCAACGATACATCTCTCAGTTTAAGAATTAAAGAAAAAAAATAAGAAAATAAGTTATATAAAGCAACGTACGATAACAAATAGGCATAAGCTGTGGCTGTAAACTATATTGCTCAGATTGTAATCTTGTGAATATATGTATTATAAAAAAATAAGAACAGAGTAAATTACTATTCGTGGGCACTCTATGTTTAAGGTGTTTGAATAAATTAAATTGAAATTCACGGGAAAAACTCTTGATGAAACTCATATTAGTTGTAACCTTTTTATTTAATACAAAACCAGTAAAAAAGTAAAATTATTTAGAGTAAACGAGCAATTTAAGGCATGCGCAAAGTTAGGCACATCATGCGCAAAGTTAGGAACAATTCAGATTTTGTGCGCAATGTTAGGCACAAGATGTTGCATCACCTTTTGCATTTTTTTATTTTTTTGTGAATCATTTTTATTTTTTTAAATCACGCGTTCTACTGAAGGGTTAAAAGCCTATCGTTGGCAGAAGTTTGAATAAAAAGATACGTATTTTAGCCTTATTTGAAGCAAAAATACGATGCTAATTTCTTAACTGCGCAAAGTTTGGTGCGTACACGGTATTCTTGTTAAATACAAACTCAGTGTGTTTCAAAAAACCTCCTGCCGAAGTAAATCATAAGAGGATCCGACTCCCCACATTTATTTGAAGAAAGTGTGCATGATTTCACACTGAAACAAGCGTTGCAGTAATGAGAACCATGAACGTGTTTTTAAATTTACTATTCCAACCACGATTGAGCTATCATGAACGCTTTTTATTTGCGTTTTGTTCCCCCTCAATCCAACCGCGTCGATAGCCGAGCGGCTAGCGTTCGCGCTTGACAATCGCCAGATCCTCGGTTCGATTCTGGTCTGCTGCAAGTTTTTAACCATGATATAGTAATTTTTACTATACAAACGGTGCCATGGTAAAATTGAATGCACAAAATATTCTAAATAAATGCGAATTTAGTCTGCACAAATCAAGTGGCGTTGTGTATTTAATTTAACCCTCTGATATAGTATTTTCAACCGCAACGCTGTTCTCAGTGCATGAACGATTCAATAAAAACGATACATTCTCTGAAACATTTTTGTATAACTATTTTTATGTATTAAACCTATGGGGTGAGTTCAAGAGTATTACGTCATAAAGGTTGCCTAAGACACACAACAATAAAACATTTTCTGTGACATAAATAATCACAAAAATGAAGTTCATCAAATTCCTGCAGGTGAACCTCCATCATGCAAGAGGTGCATCTTCTGTTTTGAGTCGAAGGTTCAGAAAGGAGGGATTGGACGTGGTATAATATAAGCATAAGCATAGATGACCGTACAATTCGTAGTTGCTACTCCGTGTTTGACTAGAACAATCGTAATTGCACAGAGAACCAATGAACGGTGCTTGGGATTAGCTAACCATTCTCAATGTGCACAATTCGAGAGCTCAGAATATAATGAAGTCAATAACGGCGCCGGCCACGTCCTTACGGTCATCGAGGAGGGAAAGGGATGCTAGTGTGATTACCGTTGTTACTAGAGACCGAGATCACCTCTGCATCTCCACGGTTGTCACAGGAAGGATTTTTGTTAGTGGGAAGGGTTAAAAAGTTACATGGTCAGGATTCACCTTGGTAAGTGATGCGACTCATGAAACTTTGAGTTTAAATATAATTATGTTTATGGCTGCATTATGAATGTTGACAAGTGTTTGTCGACACCTGTGGTGACGAACTACTCAAAAATTATTGTTAATGAAAAAAAAATAATATTTTTTATTTTAGTTGATGAGTGTTTTTGATGAAAGTTTTTGCCGACACTCGGAGTGACGAATCATTCATTATTTATTTATCTTATTCGCTTTTCAAGAAACCAAAGCTAACCAGTTGAAGCTGCAACGTAAAAAAGGAGCAAATGTCAAAAGCCATTGAAACGGAAAAATCGAAAAAAACAGCTGTTTTATTTGTAAAATAGAAAACGTGTGGCACCATTCCTCTTGACTTGTTGATTTCAAGATCGAAAACCGCTTTTTCATTCCTGACACCCTCTCTACTTCGTTCTGGGCCTTTGGGTTCATTCAAATATTACGTAACTCAAAATTTGCCAATTTTGGACCCCCTCCCTCCCCCACGTAACAGCTTTTGTATGGGAATTTTTAAATTTTTGTATGGATCGTAAGACCCCCTACCTCCCCCTATTGCGTTACGTAATATTTGAACAATCCCTTTCAATGATGTATTACAGTATCACATACACGTTCATGTTTTGAACATCAACCAACGGACCAATGCACAGGCTCACTAATTTGGCGCTTGAGCGGTGCCGAATTCATTGGTTTCCATGGCTACATAAATAACACGGCACCGCCAACACGTCAAACAATGAACCCGTACATCGGTCCATCCATTTCTGTTCATTATTTACGTTCGTAGATTCGTGGTTCGCTAAACCTACACAATCGAATCGTCTGTATCGGAGAAAACGGCAAATTTCAACTCTTCAAACCAAAGCTTTCAACTCCTGAACCGAGAGAATTTAGCACACCGGTGGATAAGACTAATGCATCTCGCGTTCCCCAATGCATGGCAACATCCAGCCACTTTATGTTCCCTCTCTTCTCTTCCTACTCTTTTGAACATGCCTAACATCACCCGAAAAACTGCCACCAACACCCCCAACACCACACTTGGCACTCATCGGTCGCAAAAACTGAGAAGTGAGAAAGAATGAAAATAGTATTCATCCCTCCCTCTCGCCTGCCAACAACCTTTCAGACGGAATTCTTTCTGTCTACCTTAAATTATGTGCAAATTTGGACCCTAAAACGATTCATGATAACCATCAAACACGTACCTAATCTTTCTAATGCTCTGCGGAAAATTATGCAATTCATCTGCTGCTCTATAGGCATCTCCAATGGTTTTATCCACTGGTGTATCAAACTAACTCGGTCGAAGAACTCAGACACTAGAGCAGGTCCAGATCTCGTGGGGATCATTCGGGAGCATGCCCCGCTCAAATGTAACAATGGTCTTATCCACTAGTGTACTAAACTTACTCGGTCGAAGAATTTTGACACTAGAGCGGGTCCAGATCACGTGGCGATCATACGGGAGCGTGCCCCGCTCAAGTGTCACAATTCTCAGACCGAGTGAATTTAGTACATCGGTGGATTAGACCATGGCCTAGATACACTCACTCTCGCACGTCCTCAATGCTAACAGTGTTGCCAGTTTAATTTACTCCTTCATAGCAAAAAAGCAATGAAAAGTTTAAGCTTGGTTAAAGAAAGATGAACCATTTACGAATTAAAGTACAGTATTTTCACAAAACGAATATTTTAAAATATTATTTTTATATAATATATGCTCCCCAACTCAATTTCAAACAATAAATGTTATTATTTCAATGCTAACTATTTTGTTTTATAAAATTATCTAGGAAGCCACGGGCTTCATCAGGAATTTATGATGGTTGTGGTATACATTTTTTTTTGGAATCTCTGATACAGATCAGATATTTTGTTAGCCTCCGATAAATATGGGATTGTGGCAACACTGAATATGCATACCTTGACCCGAATCGCTCTCCCCGTACACTCTCGCTCACTTGAAAACAAAAAAAAAATAAAATATGGCTTCCACTCAAGTATCTACCGAATTTGAAAAAAAAACACCACAGAATAGTTCCGGCTTAGCCGTTTTCCGTAAATTAAACAAAACATAAAATTGGAAACTTCTCACCAAATTATCGCTTTCATGCTCCTGCATCACATCCTCAACCTGCCGTATTCATCGGCTTCCGTGTTGATGATGCCAAATACACCCTTGGTAGCGATGAAAAAAAACTGGACCGCAGTAAGATGTCCGAAACTGGCTCTAAAATCACTTTCACTGTCAAAATTTCACACTATTCCTATGCACCACATGACAATTTGTATTTTCAACACCTTTTACACAATTTATCACTAGCAAAACCTTCAAAATTTTAAAAATAATAAGCACCGATAAATTTCACAACTTGCCGCAATCAGTGCTGCCAAAAGCCTCCTAGGGATTGGACGTGGTATAATAAAGGAAAAATACTTGGAATTGGTATGGTATGGTAATCAGAGTTCACCCAGAACTGCTGTACTCATTAATAACACTTTGAAATGCTACCCTTTAACTGAATTTATACAACGTGACATTGTTGCGGTCATGGTTGAGGTACCGACCACTAGAGGAATTACAGAGGTTGTAATAGCCTCAGCTTATTTCCCTGGTGACGCTTTAGAGGTTCCTCCTCCTGAGATCGTTTCATTCGTCAATCATTGCAGAAAAATCAATAAGTCGTTCATTATTGGCTGTGCTGCTAATGCACATCATACCGTATGGGGTAGTACGGATATTAATAGCCGTGGTGAATGTCTTCTGGACTACCTGTGTTCTAGTAACATAGATATATGTAATAAGGGTAATGAACCTACCTTTTCAAATGCAATCAGACAGGAGGTTTTGGATTTGACATTGTGTAATGCTGCAATTTATGATAAAATTTCAAACTGGCACGTGTCAGAAGAAACTTCCCTGTCCGATCATAACCACATTATGTTTCAGTGGAGCGGAGGTGATTATCCGCGTATTGCTTTTCGAAATCCCAGAAAAACCAACTGGGAACAATATGCACAGTGCTTGAATTCCAACTCATCTACAAAGGATGAAAACATTGATTCTATTCAAAAACTAGAGTCGTTTTCTCAAGAAGTAAAGGGGAAAATTATTCATTCGTTCCATACTAATTGTCCTATGAAGCAATCTTCTTCTAGTAGAGACGTGCCTTGGTGGAACACTAAACTTGAAAGGTTACGAAAACTCTCTCGTAAACTTTTTAATAAAGCGAAACAAACTTCAGACTGGGCTCAATACAGGAGAGCTTAGACTAAATACAACAGGGAAATAAGAAAATCTAAGAAAAGATCTTGGATTCAAACATGTAAAAATATAAGTGCTACTCCTGTAGTCGCAAGCGCTGGCCAAAGACCACACGTTCAAGCTAGGGTCGTTGAAACGAGAGGACGGAGTTTCTACGAAAACTCCGGATGAAACCTTAAATTTGATTATGGAAACTCATTTTCCTGGGTCAATTTCTTGTGTGGATTCAAACAGCTCTGAACCAATCGAGTATGAAAGGTGTTCTGTCGAAGCTTTGTCATCTGATAGAACAGTAATCTCTGAACCAGATCTTGCAGACGAAATATTTACAAATGCAAGAGTGAAACACGCTATAAGATCTTTTCAACCTTACAAATCTGCAAGAGTGGACGGAATATTCCCAGAACTGATTCAAAACGGAGAAGCAGTGCTGATTTCGCCTCTAATTGAGATGTTTAAGACGAGCTTAAGATTAAACTATGTTCCATCTGCTTGGAGAGCAGTGAAGGTTATCTTTATTCCTAAAATAGGAAAACGAGATAAAATGCATCCAAAGTCATATAGACCTATTAGTCTCTCATCAATTTTGTTAAAGACTATGGAAAAAGTGTTGTATGATTACATCAATTCAACATACATGCTCATGTGTCCACTATCTGACTCGCAGTTTGCTTATCAATCTGGTAAGTCAACAGTAACGGCACTTCATACATTGGTAACAAAAGTGGAAAAAACTCTTTCAGTGAAAGAAATAGCACTTTGCTCATTCTTGGACATTGAAGGAGCCTTCGACAACGCTTCCTATTCTTCAATGAATCGTGCAATGAAGAAAAGGAATTTCAATATCATTAACTGGATCAATAATATGCTTGCAAAAAGAGAAATCACTTCCGAGCTGGGAAGTTCGTCTATAACAGTAAAGGCTACAAAAGGTTGTCCACAAGGAGGAGTCCTCTCGCCTCTATTGTGGTCTTTAGTAGTTGACGATCTTCTTAAAAGCTTGGAAGAAAAAGGTTTCGAAGTTGTAGGATTTGCAGATGATATAGTCATTATTGTGAGAGGAAAGTTTGACAATATCATTTCAGAACGAATGCAACTGGCCCTAAACTTAACCAATTCTTGGTGTATTCAGGAGGGCCTTAACATAAATCCTTCAAAAGTAGTAATTGTCCCTTTTACTAAGAAAAGGAAGTTCATCCTAAAAGCTTTGAAGCTTTGATAGCAAATGCACCTTAGTGAACAAGTCAAATACTTAGGAATAATTTTGGATTCCAAACTGAATTGGAATGCTCATATTGAATATGTGACTAATAAAGCTACAAGTTCATTTTGGGCATGCTCCATAATTTTTGGCAGAAGATGGGGCTTGAAACCAAAAATGATAATGTGGATTTATTTGGCCATAATTCGTCCAAAAGTAACATATGCTTCGCTAGTGTGGTGGCCAAAAACAAAAGAGGCCACAACACAAGCAAAACTATCAAAAGTACAACGTCTTGTGTCCATCGCTATAACGGGAGCGATGCAAAGCACTCCGTCAAAAGCATTAGATGGATGCTGTTACGGTCACGCGAATCCGAGGTGGCCGTTCGGAATGAGAGTGATTAAACGCGACACGTAAACTAATAACACATTAAAAAGGATATATTTAACGGTATAAAATAACAATGGTGGAAATGAGATGTTCGCGGTTTCTTGGCTTCTTTTTAACTGACTCAATAGTTGCGTGCTGTCACGGCGTCGACGAGATGACAGCTTCACTGCCATCCGTGAGCCCAGCTGGTGAAGTTGTTGATTTGGGTTGTCCAAGGTCCCAACATCTCCCCTCTAATATCGGAGGTACGGCTGGAATCTCTGAGGCGCTCTTCGGGCACGCGAAGAGCGGCGAGGTGCCGGGGCAGCTGATTCTTGTTGAGGTTCAATGGCAGATTGGAAGTCCGGTGTAGCGGAGTCTGCCCTGGACGCCGAGACTTGCACAGAGCTCGACGAGGAAGCGGATGATATTGCTGATAAAGACGATAGGAGTCCGGTGACTGTACCGGCAGATGAACACTTGCGTTGGGAGTCGACGAAGGATGAATTTGTCCCACTGAAGGCGTTGGATTTGGTGGAATGGTTGGTGATCGTTGAACGGGTAAATTCCACGCATCGAGCAAGATGCTGATGAGCAGTTTAACACTGTTTCCAAGTTGAGCCTTCACATGATGATCAGATTCATTCCGATCCTTCAATTGATTGACGTGGGACCGAACGAGCCTTCTGTTGTCAACCCGAACATTGTACATTACGTTGCCAACTTTTTCCAGTACAACTCCTGGTGCCCAATGCCAGTTGTTGTTGATGTAGAGCTTCGCAAAGACTTTATCATCTCGATGGTAGCTTCGCTTCACTTTGTGGGCCTCGGTGTACGTCGATGAATGGTTGGTAGGCGGACGAAGTAGCTCCATACACGTCCGGATTGGACGACCGAACATGTTTTCTGCAGGCGACTTACCATCGGGAGCAGATGGATTTGGTGTGCTTCTGTACGTAATTAGGAAAATATTGAGTGCTTCACGTACTGTTTCTCTTCCCTCCTGGATTTTTTTGATGGATCTCTTAAACGTGTCCACAAATCTTTCGCCTTGGCCGTTAGATTGTGGATGGAAGGGCGCAGTGGTGAGATGATCTATGCCGTTTTCCGCGCAAAATGCTTGAAATGTTGCACTAGCAAACTGCGGTCCATTATCGCTCACCAACGTTGCAGACATACCAAATCGTGCGAAGACGTCCTTGAGAATTGACACCGTGGCTGCTGTGGTCGTACTGCGTGTCGAAATGATTTCTGGCCATTTTGAGTACGAGTCCACAATGATGAGATAGTATTCTCCGGTAATCGGTCCAGCATAATCTATGTGGACCCGATCCCATGGTTTGGTCGAACGGGGCTACGGTACCGGTACTGATTTTGGTCCCTGGTGAATACCAGGGTGTCCATGATGAAGTTGGTCTAGGCAGCGCCGGCGGTACGTTGAAGGGATGACCAGACGATCGCCGAAAAGTATGCAACCTTGAACCGTGGTAAGTGAGTCCTGACGGTTGCAAAATTGCTTCAATTCCGATTCGGCGGCTTGCTTCATCGTTGGCCAGCCTTCGTGCATGAAGCGATATACCTTCTTTGTGATTGGATCGGACTGAATGGCTTTCTGTACGAGCCTGAAACTCAACGGAAGGGAATTAATAGTATCGGAAGCAACTGACCTGATATCGTCCTCAAGAGTGACCGAGGCGATAACGTAATCCTCATCCGGTCGAACGTGCTGACTGATGAGTCGTGAAAGCACGTCAGCATTGCCGAATTTCGCTGTTGGGACATGCTCCATGGTGAAGTCGTACAGCAATAGGGTCAAAGTCCAACGTTGCAGGCGATTTGACGTATATACTGGGATGCCCTTCTTAGAGCCGAATATCCGCAAAAGTGGGGCATGGTCAGTTTGCAGATGGAATCGGCGACCGAAGAGCATTCGGTGGAACTTCGTTACCGCAAATATGATCGCGAGGCCTTCGCGGTCGGGTTGACTATAGTTCCGCTCTGCTGGTGTTAGTGCTCGTGATGCATGTTGTACAACCTTTATGGAGCCATCCGGAAGTTTATGGCTAATTGTGGCACCAACACCAACAGACGACGCATCTGCTGATACAACGATGGGAAGGCTCGGGTTGTAATGAGTAAGGAGCAAATCGGATGATAAAATCTCCTTGAACCTCGTGAATGCCTGCTGGCACTCTGATGTCCAACGAAACTTTGCACCAGCCTTCAGAAGTTCGTCCAACGGATAACGAAGCGATCTCATTCCTGGGACAAACTTCCCGTAATAATTTACAGCCCCAAGGAACGTGCGAACACCGGAGACGACGGTTGGAGGAGCCATTTCGGTGATAGCTTGAATCTTTGCTGGATCAGGTCGAAGTCCCTGGCGGTCGAGCATGAAGCTGAGCTACTTGATTTGCAGTTGCGTGAAAGTACACTTTTCCGGACGGACCGTAAAGCCATACTCTTGAATTCGGGCCAAAACAGCTTGCAGATTCCGTGCATGCTCTGCCGCATCTTTTCCGCCTACAACCACATCATCAAGGTAACCAGAAGTGCATGGAAGACCGGCAAGCATGGTATCGATTAATTGTTGGAATGCGCCCGGTGCTGTTTTCACTCCTGGCGGTAAGCGGTTATAGCGGTACAATCCCCGGTGAGTGTTAATCGTGAGTAGATCCCGACTGCCTTCATCAACCTCAACCTGAAGGAAGGCTTCAGACAGGTCGATTTGACTGAACACGGTGCAATTGGCCAACTTGGCGAAAATGTCTTCTGGTAAAGGCAGGGGATATTGGTGCGGCTGTAAGGCATCGTTGAGGCCGGTCGAATAATCTCCGCATATACGGATGGTGCCGTTGGCCTTGCGCACAACTACGATCGGGGCCGCCCAATTCGAAAAATGAACCGGTGAAATGATGTTGGCTCGTTCAAGCCTGTCAAGCTCGTCATCCACCGCATTGTACATGGCGTATGCCACAGGACGTTTTGGGCGAAACACCGGAACCGCTCCTGGCTTGAGCTCCAGCTTTACCTTCGTTTTGTTGCACAGCCCTAATTCGTCTCTGAATACTGCTGGAAATGCAGCCTTGAGGGAATCTATGCAGGATGAGGGACTGGTGATATTGTTGCAGTAGGTGTTGATGGGTACCGACCACAACCCGAACGCATCCAGAATGTCGATTCCGGCCAGATGGAGAGATTTGTCTACCACGTAGAACTCGGCTTGCCGCTGCTCTCCGTTGATAGTAATGGCACTTTCAAACTTGAAAAGCAGCTCCAGTAGATCACCAGAGGCTGTTGCGGCTCGTTCCGTAGCTGGTAGTTTTGGCGGCTTGCCAATTTTCTCCCACGTTCGCTTTGCCACGATGCTGATGTCGGACCCAGTGTCCAACTGAAGGCGCACATCCACTCCATTGATTTGGGCTTGAACGAAACGACGTTTTTCGTTAACGGTATTTACCAAGAGACTTACTGTTTTGGCTGAGAAGGCTCCATGTTGGTATTTCCGTTTGAATCCTGATGATTTTGGACTCTTCTTAGCACTCGAGCAATACCCTTCGCGATGGCCGGTGAGGCCACATTCGTTGCATTTGTGCTGCTTGTACGAACAGTCCCGGTTGAAGCGCATTGCTCCACAGCACCAGCAAGGGGTTGCTGGTCCGTTTTTCGGCCGTTTCGCTTCTGCTCCGGTGAATCGGTCGCCTGGCTTCGGTGGATACTTGTTGAACTGCTTCTTCTTCTTCACGAACTGAACTGCTGCAGATAATGGTGCTTCGATCATTGCCGTATCGTGCTTCAGACACAGCAATCGCTGGCAATTTTCCGACAGCTGTTCGAGCGTGACGTCCACTCGCTCTTCTATTTTCGACAGCAATCTCGTTCGCACTTCTCCGTCTCCTTCCGACTTAAGACCGCAAACGAACATTAAGCATTTAAATTGCTCTTCTGACATTTTGCTCAGTTCGAACTCAACACAGTTCTTGTTGATTCGACAGGCAAATGAGATAAAATCTTCCGTCGGTTGTTTTGCGGTTTGCAAACACCGATATCGTTTGCTCACGACGGACTCTACAGCACCGAAAAGCGTTTTCAGTTTCTGAACGGTCTCGTCGAATGAAAAATCTTTCGGAACCTTGGGTAAGATAAAACTTACGTAGCGCTCATGTTCCACAGCTCCTAATTTGCGCATGAGCAACCGGACCTTCGCCTCACCGTCGAGACGAGCAGCGTCTTTCTCAAAGAGGTCATCATACCTGGCGTACCAAGCCGCGAACGTGACGTTCCCCTCCGGCTCGTACCGGAACTCTTTTATATTGTTCGCCAGCGAATCAAGAATAATCTCAGGATTGGGAGGTACCTGAACTCGAATCGATGACAATGCTTGGTGAAAGAGAGTTTGCTGCTGCTGCATGAATTCTTGTTGTTGCTTCATGAGTTAGTATGCGAACACCTGCTGTTGCTGGAAGAGGTGGGCAAAAATCGCTTCGGTGGATGTTGGCTGCTGATTTGGAGGTGATGGTGGAAGAGGATGATGGACGACGTTTGGCTGCGGATGGTGATTTTGCTGTCCTCCGGGAAGTTGGAATGCTCCTGCAGGTGGTTGCTGACCACGTTGTCCGCTGACTCCTGCTGCATCATTCCCCGAATTGTGGTTATGTTCTTCATCCATACTGAGCCGTCGTCTTTTCCGCGTTGGTGGCACTTTCGATCGTTTTCTACGACGGAAATTGCCTTTCCCGAGTCGCCACTGTTACGGTCACGCGAATCCGAGGTGGCCGTTCGGAATGAGAGTGATTAAACGCGACACGTAAACTAATAACACATTAAAAAGGATATATTTAACGGTATAAAATAACAATGGTGGAAATGAGATGTTCGCGGTTTCTTGGCTTCTTTTTAACTGACTCAATAGTTGCGTGCTGTCACGGCGTCGACGAGATGACAGCTTCACTGCCATCCGTGAGCCCAGCTGGTGAAGTTGTTGATTTGGGTTGTCCAAGGTCCCAACAGATGCTATTTTTCATCTGCTACCGTTGAACGAATTTGTACAATTAGAAGCGGAGAAGAGTTTTCTAAGGCTTAATAGATTAAATAAGTTCAAATCAGGTGATCTTGTTGGGCACTTGAATATTTCACAACACATCCATTGTGGGCCAGTGATGACTATGCATGAGGACTGGATAAAAACTGTGGACAATTCTGATATCCCTTACAATGTATGCGATACGACGCGTACGGATTGGGATGTTGGAGGTCCCAATGTTCGCCACATCTCCATAAAATTCTTCACAGATGGCTCAAAAATTGGGACACAAACTGGAGCAGGAATCTACGGCCCTGGAACAAACGTCTCCGTGGCGATGGGAAGCTATCCAACAGTATTCCAAGCGGAGATTTTTGCCATACTAAAATGCGCTAATATTTGTCTTAAGAGAAAATACAGACATGCAAATATCTGTATTTGTTCTGATAGTCAAGCTGCGTTGAAGGCATTGGGCGCATATAAATGCTCATCAAGACTTGTCTGGGAATGCATTCTCTCATTGCGAAAGGTGTGCCAAGAAAACTCTGTATGTTTGTATTGGGTTCCGGGACACAATGACATTGTAGGAAATAAAAAGGCAGACGAGCTTGCTAAACAGGGTTCAAATGCACAGTTCATTGGACCGGAGCCATTCTGTGGCATATCGTACTGTGCACTAAATATGGAACTAAAAAGCTGGGAACGACAAAGGGTGATGACCAATTGGATGGTCACCACAAGCATGCTTATTCCACGACTGGAGTGAGAGGAGTCGAGAATAGTCACTTCGCTCTCGAATGAACTTTTTGTTGCGATTCCGAGAGTCGTCTCGAGTGAGGTGAGACGTTCATTTCTATGCGAGTGACGAAGTGAACCTCACATTCAGATGTGTTCATTAACAGAAACGTCAATCATGATAAGCTAGCATAACTTGCGATTAGGGCGGAACCCAGTTTGTAAACATTGAGCTTTAAAATCTGATGCCTTGTAAACCATTCATATTTTACAGAGATTAATCACTGTTTAATTTAATACCTATCGAATCAAATCTAAATATAACATATTTTTCGAAATCAGTTACGAATAAACCCAAATTGTTGTTTTGTTGTTAGTGAAGATGGAAACTAATTCGCCCTAATCGCATGTTATGGTGTTTGTGTTTAAAGTTTTCAATCGAACTGAAAGAAAAAAAAACCGGGTCGAGTTCGTGATCGAAGTTTTGTACGGAAATTTTTGTTAAACTCGCGATTTCGTCGGAAAAATATTTTTCAGAAAGTTTAGAAACGTTCAATAATTAATGCTACGAGTGCCAGTGAATAACAACAATCACGAAGGGAAACTATGAGCACGTCTTTGAACAGTTTTCCGGAGCGGCTTATGAAAACATCAGGCAGTCCAGCGTGGTTCTGATCGGACCCCGTGTTTGATCAGCTGCTTTTAGGACAATGAGGCAATTTCCCCTGCAGTTCCGGATTAAAATCGGAGGAAATGAACGAAATCAGCCGGATGGTGCAACATATGAGTGGATATTACTTGGACATTCTGAATGCCAGCTGCAATAATTTGGTGACGTCGACGGCCGCCGAGATCGAGCTGAAGATTATGCACTCAGACTGGGTAAAACAACGGATTCCGTTTTCTCCAAGTATGCCCTTCCGGTGTTCTACTCGTCGACGATAACCTCCACCAGAAAAGGAACCAGAACAAGCAATCGATCGAGAACAACAAGGGAAACTACACCGGAGCGTTTAAATTGGAAATAACCGATATACTGATCCTGGTGAAGAACAGCGTTAGGTTGGCAAAATTTCAAGGGGCCATCCGATGCAAAGAGTAGTGCCTTTCTCCGGCCTGGATTGTGGACAGGATACGCTTTGCCGGTCGCTAAATACGAGATTTGCGGGATAAAGTCTTCCACTCCGACCAAGAACGATGCTGGCCAATTGACGGCCGAGGAGTTCAATCCGGACTGCACCCACCTGTCGATGATCTCTGACACGAATAGCCGTAATTTTACAATAAATGAAAGTATGATGAGTTCGACGATTTCGCAGGCGCAAGGGAAACGCGGAGGAAAATTATCTAGCGAGGAGGGACCAGCGCTTCCACGGAAAGCTAATGCTGCAGATCAACATAAAAAGTACCGGGAGGCGTTAACGCGGACCTATTTGCTCTGGCGAAAAAGGCGGATACTTTTTTGGATAGTTAGAGTATCTGTACCAGTGATAGAAGCAATAGTAACGGGTTAAGGAATAAAAAATCGTCGAAAAATAACGGAAGTATCGTATCTGAATGCGTCATTCAAAAGCTTTTCTATTCTATTTAACGTAAAAAATAATCTTAGAATGATAAAATTACTGAATCTTTTGAAAAAGCATTTCCTCCATTACTGGAACATATTATGTATTTGTTAACCACTGTTACTACAATAGTGGTTTACATTAATTTCCCATTGAAACTCACTATTATAGGAACGCCCCACTATTACTGGTGCAGAGGAGCAAAAAAGTTAAGGTTTTAAATTGTTTTCCACTATTTCCTTACTAATTTCCAATTTATTTTGATACACATTCCTATTATTTTAACAAGGGTCATGTTAGAAAAATACATAAAAAAAATTGCGTATAATACCCTTAAAATCGCACAACCACTATTATTGGGACACACACTATTACTGGATCATCGCCTTTGGAATCAACGTGATAGCGGAAGTGATGATACCACCGATGGCGAAAAAAGGTCTTCTTTTTGGCATTACGTCCTCATTGTGATAGAGCCTGCTTCTCAGCTTAGTGTTCAATGTGCACTTCCACAGTTATTAACTGAGAGCTTTCTTTGCCAAAGTTGTCATTTTCGCATTCGTATAAAGTATGGTAGGTGCGATGATACTCTATGACCAGAGAAGTCAAGTAAATTTCCATTACGAAAAGATCCTGGACAGACCGGGAATTGAATCCAGACACCTTCAGGTGCCTTCAGCATGGCTTTGCTTTGTAGCCGCGGACCCAAACCACTCGGCTAATGAAGGCGAAGAAATGTATGTTAGGGATGGTACACAAATTATGTCACGCTAAAATGGGAGTTTTTCGAAATATAAATTTGTTTATGTACACTTGGCAAGATTCCTGGGGAGTTCTGGGAGCTGAGAAAAGTACATTGAGGAATCGCGAAAAATCTGTGGAGCAATTTTTGAAGCAAGCCGTTTATGAATTATGGAGGTAGCCATAGGGGAAGAGTTGTGCAAGATTCCTCCCGATATTAAATAGAATTCTTCTAGCATATCTTTAGTAATTCCTTGTATATACCGTTAGGAATAACTCATATTTTTGAAGGATTCTAACATAAATATTTTTTTAGGCATTCTTCCAATGTTTCCTTTAAGATTTTTTTCTAAGTATCTACTAGAATTACTTATTCATGACAATCATTCACAAATGTATTCAATACAAGTTCCGAGTTATTTCGGGATTTCAGAAATTTGTAAAAATTACAATAAAAACTAATAATATAAGGTTAAATATTTTCCCTTGAAACAATTCAAGAGTAGGGGAAGATTCCTCAGTAAAGGACATCCAAGCTGTCAAATTAATAATATTAAAACTATTGATGCTTGATGCAAGCCTATCTATCTATATAAATAAAAATGGAATGGTCTTTGTATGTCACGAAATGGCTTAAGATCGGGATATCAGATTTTGAAAATTCTTCCATACTTGTGTTCCCTGAGTGTTCCGACGTGTTTGTGTATATGAAAAGCACAGGATATAGCACGGAAAAGTCGAGAAAAAACGGAGGTGAACGGAACTGCCATTTAGCAAGGGACGTTTCATGGCATAATTCAACAGTCTACTTGATGGCAATACGAAGTTTGCCGGGACCACTAGTTTATGATAAATATTATCATTTTTAAATTTGAAAATATAAATATGAATTTTGACATTGCATTTTGATGATACAATTTAGTACCAATCATAAAAGGTGTCCCTCAATACCGGACGTGATCTTTCAATGTTTCGAATTCTATAAATAATTTGTATATTATTTAATGTTTTTACTTCAAGAGTATTATTTCATTGCCCAATCAATGCACTAGTCTGCAAGTCGTTGTTCTGAACTTTCATTATTCTTATTTTTATTGCATTTTTGATACCATGATCAATAAAATCTATAAAAAAATGAATGTATTTTGAGACACTGGTGCAAAAATTACAAAGATATCATGTAACGAATCAAATTGTCTGATACTGGGGTACAGGAGGTGCTAAACCGAAATTGTAGTTTGACCATATTTAATTCAAATATGATACATAATAAAAAGTATGAATTTTCAAATTGTGATGGTTTTCCGTTATGCTTGTGTGCTCCGAATTGTTTTCCATATTTAAAATCATTTTTAATTAAATTCAAACTTAAGGCGATACGTCAAATTTTTATCGGTTTTCAAGCATCTCTGTTTGTTTAAAAAAAGTATGCATATTTAAAAAAATGTGTTGTTGACGCATATATTACTCTCCACGATAGCTTTATTTTCTTCTAATACACCATCTTGATTGGACCATAATTTCTCATCTTTTCAACTTTTTTTCGGATTTTCTCACGATTTTCATTCAGGACATAAATTATTACAGAGTTAAAAGATTTCATCGCGAGTTCTTTGAGAAATTCCATGATATCCATAATATTATTACGGTGTTCTCGTGCAAAAAGAGTTTAATTTCCATGGGTTGTTTGGATACCTAATACAAAAAAATACAACTTTTTTTGGATTAGTGACGATATTTTAACAAACATATGTTTACCGATGTTTCGAGAGTTCCTAATTAAATTATTGTTACGAAATTTTAAATTAAAAATAGTTAAATACCAGATTGTTTTTCCAAAATCGGATTTTCTTCATTTCAAATATTTTTCAATAATTTAAAAAAAAGTAACAGTAATCAAAAACAAAACGAAACATAACAGGAATCACACGCAGAAAATTCTTGCACGATTGACATAACTTTTCCGATAGTTGCTTTAACATGCCTGGATACAATTGTTACAAGCATATTTTCGGTGCTCCTAAACTGACAGTATGGTTTGCCCAATCGTTTTTGCTTTTGTTTCTGTCTTCCATCACATGAATATTTCAATTATATTATTGTTGAATCAGCTTTCCGCACATTATTACCTTGAAACGTTATAAGCTGTACCGCAAAAACCACTGATTGCCAACAAGCGATGTTGGAGTAGATGTAAGTTAATGCGCTCTCACTCTCAAGATAGTGGTTTGAATTCCTGCTCCAATATTTATTTACATTTTGTCGCATTTTTGCGTTGTCGATAAAGAAGATTCGTACCGGTTTTGACAACACAACATCAACAATAATACCATTGTCATGATTGTATATTAATATTGAGTCAATCATATCTATGGTTGAGGCAATTATTTTGTGTAGTTGAACCAATCATACCAAATAGTTAATCCAACCATAGATATTGTTGAATCAATTTTAATGTATGGTTGACTGAAATTCAATGTAAAATATGATTGATCTACCAGCAAATATGATTGACTGGACAATTCTTTTTTCTCCGTGCAGGAGCAAAGAGATCAATTCCTCATGGAATCAGATCAGACATTTTTCTGAGAATATTTTTAAAACTATTTTCAATTTTTCGTGACATTACGACAAATAAGGAATTAAATCAGAAATTATTTCAGGTATTTGTTTAAAGATTCAGATATAACTTCGATGATTTGTTTAGGTTAGATTGATGAATAGATCTTTATTTGAGAGATTTTCCTTTTCTTGAGGAATTACTCCAAGAATTTTGCTTTGGATATTTCTAAATACAACCTGGATTTTTACAAAAAATACCTCATAGGCTCTATCAGATTTTTTTTTCACATATTATTTTTTTTTTGTCAATAAAGCCCTTAGTCCTCTATGATTTTATCCGGTGATTCTAAAAACTATGGAATATTCAATCAAAACATTTCCAGAGATGCTAATAGGAATTTCGCAGGATTTCCTACAAAATTGTCCTTCATAATTTATTTAGGATTTAAACTAAGATTTTTTTACGGTTACCTTCAGGAATTACTCAGATTACTCATACAATTTCTTTGGGAGTTCCTCCTTTGGGAATTCTAAGAGATTTCTCAAGGAAGTCTTCCAATTTTTTTTTCAAGTATTCATCCAGGAGTTTTTCTAGGGAAATAGGATTGAAATTTTCCTGAAACTTGAGAAATTGTCTAAAAAATTATGACGTATTTCTGAAATAAATAGCAAATTGTGTATATTCTTAAGCCATCCTTGATGAATGAGGATTTCTAGAAGAACTCAATTTTAGAAGATTTTCTAGATTTTTGCTAAGATATTAAAAAGAAGAAAAACAAATCAATTGGATATTTATGGATGGATAATATCTTGCAGAATTTTGTGCAGGAACTTCTTGAAAAACATCAGGCAGAATTCCGTAAAAAATGTGTAGGAATGATCGGTGGATTTCTTGGAAAAATTTTAGCAGTGTTATCTGGTATGGTACATTAAATCAACTTTTGGAGATTCCATGGGATTTTTTTCATAAATTCATTGACAAATGTTTGAATGAACTGCAGCTATCCTGTTTTCCAAGTAGAATTCTAGAGAAACTCAATAATGAATCACAGGTCTAATTTAAGGATTTGTTTCAAATGGTTTTAATAGGTTTACTCGAATAATTCCTTGAGGAATTTTTGGAACAATTCTTTAGAGTAATCATAATTGAAACAACGTAGCAATTCTTGTCGGGTTTCTTGAAAAAAAAAATCCTTGAACGAATATTATCAAAAACTCTGGAATTGACTTTGCGAATTTTATTGGAAGAAACTATGTGGGAATGATAATAAATCTTCGAGCTGTTTAGTAGAATACCTATAAGTAGATGAAAAAACCGAATTTAGTACTATACCATTTAATTCCACTAGAGTTTGTATCCTTTGACAGATACGCGTATTTCGATCTCAACTGTAAGGCCGTCTTCAGTGTCGTCTTCATGTGGGAATCTTTAGAAGATCTCTTAGAGCAACAAATTTAGAATTCATTGAAAGAATATCTGGGGAAAGCCCTAAACTAGTCTTTGAAAAATTGTTCAATTAATCCCTGAGAAAATTACTGGAGGTAGTAATGTTGAAGCGTTCAAGGATTTCCTAAAGCAAATTCTGGAGAAATCCTTTAAGCATCCTTTGAAAAACTGCTGCAAGAATTGGTAGAGGAATTCTTGAAGAATTTCTGGTGAGAACTCTGTAGTAGTCCTAGATGAAATCTCTGAAAAATATGAAAACTTGCAATAATATAGAGACCAAGTCCCCAAAAAGAAACCTGCGATCAACCCTAGAAATGAGAATCTTTTACTGATCACATAGGCGGCATGCATTTATTACGTTACGCTAATATTTAAAATTCCTGACCGCCCTACGTGGGGGCCCAGATAGCCGTAGCGGTAAACGCGCAGCTATTCAGCAAGACCAAGCTGAGGGTCGTGGGTTCGAATCCCACCGGTCGAGGATCTTTTCGGGTTGGAAATTTTCTCGACTTCCCAGGGCATAGAGTATCTTCGTACCTGCCACACGATATACACATGCAAAAATGGTCATTGGCATAGTAAGCTCTCAGTTAATAACTGTGGAAGTGCTCATAAGAACACTAAGCTGAGAAGCAGGCTCTGTCCCAGTGAGGACGTAACGCCAGAAAGAAGAAGACCGCCCTACGTAACGCTTTTTGTTTGAAAAAAAAAAATATTTTTTTTTGTGGGTGCCGTATAACGCTTCAGCCTATAGATATATGAAAAAAATCATTCATGTTTTGGCAAGTCGATAAAATTCATACTCGAAAAGATCCTCATCGAACAAGTCGATAAAATTCATACTCGAAAAGATCCTCATCGAACAGCTCAAAAAGTTTTTTTCGATTCAAGATAATTTACTGGCAAATAATAGTTAGCTCTGGGTTCTGACGCAAAAATCCTTTGTCGTAAACAATTATATCATGTATTACAGATTCAAAATAATATCCCTGATTGTGATCGCAATTTTCTGAGAATTTCAGGTTTTTTTCAGGTTGAATAAAATCCCCTGATAGTTTTCCAGGTTTTTCCATGTGACACCCTGGTTATGCTTTCGGCAGATTGTTCATTAGCTATCATTATTTAAGCAAGTAGATTAGCCATGCACCATGCAATTTGTTTGTCGTCTTCGTGAGATAACCTAAAACGCTTACTAGCGCCACCTGGTGGCAAAATCTCGAAACTTTTGGCTCAAATAATGTTAGTCCTTGTGCTACTGAACAACTTTGCCGAAGACGCCATCTTTCTAAGAAAGCCTGACTTCTTAGAAAGATGGCGTCTTCGGCAAAGTTGAGACTATCCGTAAAACAAAAATTACATGTTCACTAGCGCCGCCTGGTGGCAAAATCTTGAAACTTTTTGCTCAAATAATGTTAGGGAGCCTGATCCTATTCTTGGCACTTTTGATTCACTTCGGCAGTGGGTTTTTTTGAAACCTAGAAAGCTCATACTTGGCCACAATATGCATCGTACTGATGCGCTTCTTATTGCAAAGTTTCAGAGTGTTCGACCGAGAAAAACCCCCATGCCAAAGTGAATCATGGAAGTGCCCAAGTGGTTCTGCACCCTAGTTCTTGTGCTACTGAACAACTTTGCCGCAGACGCCATCTTTCTAAGTGGTCAGACCACTGAGCTATCCGCAATACAAACATTCCATGCTCACTAGCGCCGCCTGGTGGCTTAATTTCATATCAAAATCACCGCATGTCAGCCCTTGAGCTAGTGAACAATTCTTTCGAAAACACCAACCTTCCAAAACATAAGGATCTAGAGATATTATATGTTACAAAGTTTGCAATCTTATGCCTCAAGGTTCATATAGTGCAAGTCTGATAAAGCCCCTACCGGCCAAGTTCTCAACTAAAAGCATGATCTTCAACTCTTAGGTAGATCGTAATGAGTGCTGAAACTTCGCCGAAGACAGTTCTGTGCTATCTCTTCACGCATACGAGATAACAACACCCCCAAATTGATAAAATCTCATAAGCCCTGGGTCTCCTATAATGCTCTAGTGTGTCGTGATAGGAATGCGTTAATAGTACTGTATTTCAACAAATCAATCAAAAATCGATGAAGAATTTTAATGATTTCAAAAGCTACAAAAAAAAAAAAAAGAATTTCGGGATAAGCAGCTTATTTTTAATAAATCGCCAAAAAATCTTGAAAAAAGTATTTTTTGTGTAGATAAAAGAACATGGGAGGGAACACGCAAGGGTCTGGCAATATGAAAAATGTCCTCGTAGTATATATTTATCTTAAATGGATAACAAGATCACATAAAATTATGAATTCTGAATTTAGTGGATTAATTGTGTGGTACTAGGGGATCCCGCACGGTACAAATAAAACGATATTACACATTGCAAAGCAAGTAAAATCATACGAACAACTGGTGCTGCACTAAGATCAAAAGAAAAATCACTTAATACAACCAAATATTGCTCCATTGAAAGAACAACCGCGTTTGATGAAACACCACAATGGTGTCTTTCATAAGAATGAAGTAAAAGGGAACAAAGCCGTGGTTGTTCCTTTCCTCTGGGGAACGCCGCGTGTCCTTCTGGACAAATGCGCTAATAAATTTGCCTACTTGGCTTGTGTATGTTGACACACATGCCTGAATTCAAATAATTTTAATGAAACTTACTTTTTCACATCCATTTCTTAGCCAGTCGATAGGCCAGGACGTTACGACTCTCGTCGGGATGGAAAAGTCACGAGACAACGACCACAGTCGATAAACACCGACTCTCGGAATACAGCGAGAGTTCACTCGAGTTCATTCATGGTGACCATTCTCACTGCATTCGAGTGTCGGAATCGCTCACTCAAAGTGAGACGACTATTCTCCCCTCACGCCAGTCGTGGAATAAACACAAAGGTGTAATCAATCTAAAAGATTTTTAGTTCCAAATGAAACTATCACGAAAAGACTCTTATGGTGGTAAGCTCCATCGAAATTACGACGCCAATCGCGTATCATCCTCGATTTTACCATACACGTTTATTCTACGACTGGCGTGAGGTGACAATTGTCGGTGTCGTATAACGAGGTGACAATTCTCGACTCGAGTGAAGTGACTCTCCATTTGATTTGCACGGCGAGTCACTTCATTCGAGTCGAGAATTGTCACCTCGTTATACGACACCGACAATGGTCACCTCACGCCAGTCGTAGAATAAACCCAATAGTAAAATCGAGGATAATACGCGATTGGCGTATTAACTTCGATGGAGCTACCACCATTAGAGCTCAACAAGAGAGTTCTTTGTATATACACTGGCCTATAAACTGGACACTGTTTAAAGAATATTGGTCAGGTTCAGAATGATATCTGTCGTTTCTGTAATATGGAACGCGAAACCTCGGAACACCTGCTCTGCAGTTGTAGTGCATTATACAAGCGCAGATCCAAATTTCTAAACGGGGGTTATTAACCACCAACACTGAACGAAAACTCCGGTCGCACATTGAATGATCATTGACTCATCCGAGCCCCATACCTATTTTCAGACACAATCAAGATGATTTTCATCTGCACGAAAATCATCTGTTTACAAATCACTCTGAATGAAAATCATCCAGTCTTGGAATGATTTTTATCCTTCGAATAGATGCCTCAAATTGAATGATCATCATACATGCATGTAAGCAATCCCCATTCCATTGTAGTTAATAATTTAAAAGAATTCAAATAAAAAATAAACAACTTCAGAGCATTGTTGGTGAATGTACATTGTTATTTATTTTCTTAACGAGGTTATCAAATATATTATTTACCAGTCTTCAGGAACAGATGCCAACCTACCGAATACATTATATGACCTCCAAATACTTGCTGATTTGCGACCTGTGATTGGTAGATACCATTAAGAAGTGTTAAATAAATGATACAAAAGAGGCTAATGTAAGATTCCAAGTGCAATTACCTGTAAAATTCACCCAGAAACGCTTGGAAAACCACGCTACCGTCACCATGTTTACGTTTAGATTTAGAAGATTGTTTTGACATTTGACCATCCCCTTTTCGTCTGATACTTCAGACAGTAATTGAATGATTTTCGGTTTGGGACAAGGGAGATATTAAAATCCGTCATAAGTTGCATGCTATTCATTCGTGTTACCATTGTTCAATTAGCTGCCTAATACCATTCTATTATGATCTAAAGTTCATCTCTGAATTGGATGATTTTTGTTCAACAGACAGTGGATACATCATATTCCTTCAAAGTCATTCAAAATGAGGAATATAATGTTTTATGACCCTGTGAATTACAAATCATTCAATGTGCGACCGGAGTTTTCGTTCAGTGAAGTGAAATTTGGACTGGAAATCCCAGTAAGGTTGTGGGTTTTATTAACTCTATTTTGCCTGACTGGGAAAAGACGCGTCGAAGTGCTTAAGCTGTTCACTTGATTCATGGTGGACAGTTCTCGCATAATCTGGGATAACGCCCTAAAAGCCATTGGTAACCATGTGTGTAGCTCGTTGTTTCTGAGCAAATGAATGAATAGGCATCCAAACCAACACCCCTGGCATGTAGAGAATGATCTTTTCTTCACCATGAGCCTCTGCATGCCATAAAACGTTTGATTTTTACTGTGCGCCCTGTTTTCAAGTTGCCCGTGAGAGAGAGCGAGACAGCACCAACACACGGCGCACAGTAAAAGTCAAAAGAACAAAGGAATTTATGACACGTACAGAGGCTCATAGCGTTGTTAAATAACGTGTAACTTCATTCAAATGCTCAGAAACAACGAGCTACACACATGGTTACCAATGGCTTTTAGGGCGAGATCATAAGTTATGCGAGAGTTTTAGTTCCTTCAATGATGCAAATAGTAAAAAGGGACATGCCACAAAAGTTCAATGAGCCTCTGTACGTGCCATAAATTCTTTTGTTCTCATGACTTTTACTGTGCGCCGTGTGTTGGTGCTGTCTCGCTCTCTCTCACGGGCAACTTGAAAACAGAGTGCACAGTAAAAGTCAAACGTTTTATGGCATGCATAGGCTCATCCAATGGACGCAGTGGCTTAACCTTCCCAACAAAAAAAAAAAAAAAAAAAAAAAAACAAAATGGGGTTCGTATTCATTTCTAATCGCTTCCGTCCACCACAAACCATTTATATATGTTTTGCAAGCATTCTCAAAAAGTAATAAATGGACGCTCCCTAATGGGCTAATGGATTGTGCCCTCCCATCGCGACAAGGTCGCATGAACTAGGGGAGTGGCCGGAGCTTTTATCCTTCTTATAAATACCTTCAATCACAGTAGGGGAAGAGCACTAATTTTCGACCCATTAATACATTTTTAGCCTACTTTGTATGAAAATCCGAAAATTGGCACAGATTCGTCGAAAATAAGTGCTTTCCCCCTATGAAGACAAAACGAGTTAGAAGAACGACATCAAATTCAGTTTCTCAAAAACCACCGTGGTCCTACGTCGCCCCATAGGGAAGTACCCTCACAGTTTTTGTAAGAAACTTGCCGGGTAAACAGTGCCTTGTACGAATATGAAATCGAGTCACTGTTGTATTGCAACTCACCGATTAGCGTAACCGATTCCCAAATGCTCCGAATTTGGTCCTTCGGCCCAGCAGATGCTCTCGTTGTACTTTTCGAGGGCAGCAGGGTAATCCTTCTCCAGGTACAATCGATTGCCAACTTGGCGCACTGCGGCAGCCTTCCGGTCATCCTTCGGTAGATCCGGTGCCACACTGTCGTTGATAAACGGTCCCTTCTTGATCACGTAGTTCCGGTAGTCTACAACGTCCGACAGTCGCAGGTGCTCGGTTCGGCTGAGGAATTCAAGCAAATATCTGTCCATGGGGTTCTGAAGAGCACGTTTCTGCAGCTGCGCCATTACGGCCGCTTCTAAGAGGAACTCAATTTGAGCCGCAACATACCAGGGGCAAAACCCAAAAAATGCATCCATTTTCCTGGAATGAATTAAAAAAAAATGTTGAATAAAATTCCAACAAACCCTCCGTCAGAAAAACTACCTCAATTCAACGATGCAGTTCGAATACTTTAAAAACTACACTTTTCAACGTACAAGACACCGATTACTCAAATTTGAAAATTGCCAAATTATTAGCGCAACGGACAAACAGAACAGGAAATTGAAAGAAACACGCGACCGACACAGATCACCAAAAACACTGTACTACTTTCTACTTCCCTGCTGAATCCGTGCGCGGCGCGGCGTTTAGTTGTAGTGCCCGATGCAACTTTCCGGAATAAAAAGTCTACAAACGATCGATGCTTCAGTAGCATCATTTCAAAAGGGCGTATCCCACTCGAAAATTGCATACACGGAGGAAAAGCGAGGGGCGACACTTCCAGATCTGAGATTCAAGATTGGTCAGTATAGGGTAACCAATATATTTTGGACCCCCTAGCCCATTTTCCTGCAAATTTACCAGTTTAAATCGAAAGACCAACTCAATTCGCATGCCATTTAGAAAGAAAGAACTATTCTGCACTTGCATAAACCGTTTGTACATAGAAAATGAGTAAATTTCATCTTAAATTAATTTAATTTAATCGGTTCATCCATGCAACCGTTACAACACGTTACACACAGCAATTGAAGCCGTCAAAAAAATTTCAAATGTAAACAAAAACTTTTTTTCAAATTTCCGAGCTAAAGGCGTAGAATTTCTTCGGTTTTCCATTGTCAATCGATTGATTAGACTATGGGCAAGCATATTATACAACCAGTGTCGTGGACCGAGGGCCACATGCATAGCACGAGTCGGACATGGTGACGTTTTTAGCACAGCATGAGACGACTACGGCAGAATTTCACTTATTGTTCCATGTTAGTTCGTGATACGGACACTACACGGGAAAAAATTCTGTGCTAATAATTACTATGGTCTAATCCACCGGTGTACTAAATTTGCTCGGTCTGAGAATTGTGACACTTGAGCGGGGCACGCTCCCGTAAGGTCGCCACGTGATCTGGACCCGCTCTAGTGTCAAAATTCTTCGACCGAGCTGGTTTAGTACACCAGTGGATAAGACCATTGTAGCTGACTACGCCCATTCTTGAAACTACCATGGAATTTTAGACCAATTTATTATGTTTACGGTACATCCCACCATATCACTGGTACATTTGACAGAAATAATTTACAACAATCTGATTTCGACTACAAACATGGTAAAATCAAGCGCATTTCTGGTCTGCTGAAAATTGCCGGTACGAGCGCTTAAGTTAACCCCCTAAAATAGTAGTTCTTACCGCACAATTTTTTTGCGTGTACAGGAGCCTCGGCGGTTGCCAATAATCTTGGTACGCACGTCGTGACCGTGACGTTTTGCTCCAGAATGAATGTGAATCCGAACGGATTTTGTGCTATACACTCCCAGCAAAAACACCAACAAGCAGCAGTTCAATTTGTGTTTTGCTCCGTGTTCACTGTGCTTTGCTTGCAACCAAGCGAATATTCGTACACAACCGTGCACCGACCCGTCTGGATTTTTCTTTCTTTTTTCTCGCACTGCGGTGGTCACAAAATAAACTGTTTATTATAAAAAACTAAAACATTTGAAAATTTTTACCAGTGAAGTGTTTGAATCGGGCGGAAAATCAAAATACAATGGATCGACAGCATCACGAAACCAAAATGAAGTGCTACGAGTTGATTGCCCAGAGTGCAGCACATCGCAGCGGCCTACCGGTGGCCACTCCGGGTTCATTGGATGCCATGCTGCAGATTCTGGTCGCCAATCCCCATCTGCTGGCGGAGGATGCCGATATTCGCACCTACCGGACGTTTGTGGAGACGAATGGGCACTGCTTCGCGGATCCGATTTACCACGACAAACCAAAGTGTTCCATCCGGGCGGCCGAAATCCGCCGCGAAGGCAATCAACTGTACACGAGGAAACTGTTCGAGGCGGCCCTGATGAAGTACAACGAAAGTATCTGCGCATCTCCGAACGAGTCGCAGGATTTGGCCTTCGGATACGCCAATCGGTAAGTCACGGAGTGCTCCCCGGACCGTTATTATCAGAAAACATCTCCGTTACAGGGCTGATAGCAGGTCTCTTTTGAGATACAGTGAAACCTCCATGAGTCGATATTGAAGGGACCATTGACTCATGGAAATATCGTTTCATATGGAACAGCAATCCTTTGGAAAGCTTCTTCTAGGGACCATCATAGTAACCATGAAATTTTGTTTTAAGTATGGTTCCATGAGTCGATATCGAATCTGTGAGCTCTAGTCAGTTTTTCCTTAATTCTGTTGCAGTAAACCCTGATTTAAAATTCTAGGGACTCTAAAGAAGCATTCAGACAGAACTAATGTGAGCAAGTCTCTGAAATGTCTATTTTTAATGGAAGATCTCTTTTTAACCAAAATTGTGAGGTCACTATTTTACTTCCTTGACCTGGAATGGTAGCAAAATCTCGTCTATAAACTCCTGGAAGATTTTTGTTCAAATATTTGTTTATAAATTCCACTAATGACTCCTCCCCTCCCCTTGGTTATGCGACCTTGCCGCGATGGGAGGGCATAATCCATTAGCCCATATGATGGAAACCAAAGGCGTAACCTGTAGTGGTGGTATCACATTTTGGCATTTTTTTGCTTAAAGCCGCGTCATAATTCATATGGCACACGGTAAAAAATCAGCACGTTCGATTGAATAGATTGATCACTTGACTCAATTCAAAACACCAATCACCATGATTTGAAGAGTTTCAACTTTGGATTTGCTCTACTGTCTCTAGAACTAGACTCTGAAGTGAAAAGTCGTTGATTTTGAACATCATGTCTTTTGTATGAGAGCAATCATTGACAGCTCGTTGTAGAAAGTGATTGAGGTCAATTCAATCCCTTTCAACAGATGCGAGTTGGTGTCGAGGTAAGACACTAGACTTGCACTCCGAAGGTTGGTGGTTCAAATCTGGGTCAGGCGGAAATGTTTGTTTTAACTTTTTTTTATTTCAAATTAAAACATGCAACGTTGTATTCAAGTGCTGTTACCTTGATTTTGTCAAGATTCAACAGTAGTGCAAATCCAAGTGCAGAACTATTGATAGCATGGTGCTTATTTTTTACCGTGCATAGACGCAATAATATCTCGGATGTGATCCAACGGACATTCTGCGTCATTGATAGAATTGATGCCCATTTCAAATAATTAATCTATTCGAAGTGAACATTAATACTACTGGTGACGATCAGTTTGCCTTTTGCTAACCAGAATGATCCGTAGCCACTCTTACTATTAGCTAGCTAGACACATCGTTATCATGTACGACGTAGGGAATATTACTCTGAGGAAAATTTGTAGTAGATTCACTGAGTAGAAATCCGTGGCGAAAATCTTATTTTAATATGGTTTTTACATTGCCATAATAAGAAATAACTCTTTTGTAATAACGGTATAAATAATCTAATTCCAGCTTCATTTTCGCAAAATTTACAAGTAGAAAATGTTGTACGTTGATCCAAATCACGTGCAACGAATCAACTTAGAATAAATTCAAATTAATCAAAGCAATCATGTTAAATTATCCAAATAAAGTTTTCTTCAGTCTCTGTTCATTAGTCATTCAAACCAGTCGGTTTTTAATTATTACTGCCACCTGCAACAGAAAGTAGGCGTTGTGAAGCATTGCATTTGCCACCGAAAAGTGAATCTTGTAGGAGACTGTTATAGAAGCCTAAGGTAACTTTACACTTAAATATTCACTATAAAAATGAGTTGACAACCGCTCTTCGTGCGTGACAGAGGTCTTTCCATATAGTTCTCAAGTTTTCTATTATTCCTGTTGTGAAATTTTTTTGCTATCGACGCAAAATGCCTTCGCACAGGAAGAACACCTTCGTCATTGACTTCAGTGTCCTGCCCAAGCGGCCTGTGCTGGATCAGGTCGAACAATTTGTGAAAAATATCGTCAAACTGGACTTGGCCGACGTCAAGAACATTCAAATACACAATATCAAGAACTGTGTGTATGTTGAAATGAATAACTCTGGTGTAGCACCAAGACTACAAAAGCAGCACCATTTGCTGCACTACTTCACCCACGAAGGAAAGACCTATCACATCCCGATCTTTGTGGATGGACCTACCACTACCATACGTATTCATGATCTTCTACCACAAATGTCGAACACCATCATTACCGATCATATGCAGCAGTACGGCAAAGTAATCTCCATCGAGAACGAGGTATGGTAGAATTATTTCCCTGGACTACCTAACGGCGTCAGAGCGGTACGGATGAGATTGGAGAAGCCGATACCGTCGCGCATTGTGGTCGGCGGTGAAAACACATACGTGAGTTACCCGAAGCCAAGCGACAATACGTCAAGCAAACCAACAACATCAAAATGCTCCAGGAAAACGAAACGAAGTTGAAGACAAGCAAACCACTACCATGGATCCCCCATCAGTTCCCGCTGGTGCAACTGACATCAACGACAGCAACGACGATGATGACGGCAGCGATGACGATAACAACGAGGACAACGATGTCGATGTCCACAAGAATAACACCGATGAGCGTGATGAACGAGCCACTGAAACAGCAGAGACTGCGAAGAGAAGGTTGTCGACTGAAACGGTGAATGGAACGATGGATGAAAACATAGCAAAACGGACCTGCAATACGGGAGGCCAAAAACTCGAGTCTGAATGGAAAGTATATCATACCAGGTCGAGAAAAAATAGTGTTTCGCGGAACTATTTAATATGTATTAATTAATTTCAATTGACACGAATGCACCATAGCGGTGTAAAGTGTAGCAAATAATAAAAAAAAAAAAAAAAAAAAAAATTAAAAAAAAAAAAAAACTATAAAAATGACTATGGAAAGTAAGACGCTGAGATCGATCATTAGGGCTCACTTGCTAGGGTCGAGAAATTGTTGAACAGACAAGGAAAGTGATTTTTTTCTTTAAGGATATATGAACGTAATGACCAATAAATACTTTTAACAATAAAAAATGAAATTACCTAGAACTACTACTAATAAGCCTAATTTTGTTAAGACTTCGCGACAAATGACATTTAAGCCTCTAATTTTACGTAAAAGACAGGAGTAATCAGAATAGCACTTAAATGACAAATTATTCAAAACCATTTTGACTAGACAGTATTAGTAATGACACTACTACACTACACGGAGAAAAAAGAATGGTAAACTCAAACAAATTTTAGTAATTTTCAAACTAAAGTTTAGGTTGAATATCACACAAACAAAATATTAGTTTGTTACAACCTCTTGAAGTGGTTGTAACAAACAATTATTTTGGTTGATTTTGAAACAAAAAAAAATAGTTGTTTATTTTGACGTTTGTGGAAACAACCAATACTTTAGTTTGTTTTAAACCAGAATAATCAGTTTGAAATAGCCAATCTCAACTTTGTAACAAACTCATTGTTTGGAATTAACAAACCGTTGGTTGTTGGTAGGTTCACTAGTGATTTTATATAATAGACCATTTCCGTCAAACCTTACCCCCAGTTTTTATATTTTTCTTCCAAAGACGATTGTTTTTATTGATTATTGACGCTTTTAGATTTTATTTATATGCAGTCCTGATTTTCTTACAATTTTTTAAAAACTTCAAAATTCACCACATTTTGAGCATAAAATAGTCGTGCGGCACAGTTTGTTCAACCCTATGGGCATACTGAGTGTAGATTTTTCAACAATGTTCTATGACACCCCTGCATAAAATGTTTGTAGACATACTGAAATGTCAAATTTCAGCACACAACAAAAGTGTCGAGATCTCGACATCTAAAAAAAATTATGAGCAGCAATTTTCGTTTTATAACCTCAAACCGTTACCGGAATCATAAGAACATCCCAAAACGAAATACGGACCAGACGGAATCAGAACATCCCAGTACGGAATCCTACACTTGGCCTTCATCTCCTTTGCTGAAGCTGCTGTGGTGCTCCGCGAAAATCCTCGACAAGGGTCCTGTTTTCCTTTGCCTTTGCGACCGGCGGAAACTAGCCACGAAAATTTTACTGCGCTGCAGCATATTGTAGGTAATCCTCGGTAATCGGTACCCATGGAAGCTGGACCTAATTCGGATCCAATGATATGGCAATCTTGGCACAGGAACTCTTCCGGTTTTCCAGTAGAGAACAGCAAACGATTTGCCCCCAAGCAGGGGAATTTTTGTCGTCAGTTTTCCTCTGATTACAAAACCAGGAGAGAGCAGGACCCTTTTTGAAAACTATTCAACCATAGCTTCATGCGAAGGATATGAAGGATTTTTATGGTGGTTGGGGATGGTTCTCTTCCCCCTTCAAATTAGTTAGGGGGAAATATGTATTCGCCGGTAAATATAGATATTTGGGATGGTACACAAATTATGTCACGCTAAATTTAATCTATTTTGATCCCCTCCCCCCCTTTGTCACGTTTTTTGTACGAGTCCTCCGAAATTTTTGTAAGGCTTGTCACACTTGGCTCGACCCCCTCCCCCCCTCTGAGCGTGGCGTAATTTGCGCATGACCCCTTTTGACCAGTACCAAGGTGGTTTCCAGGGATGGATGTGGGAATTCCTGCCACCGTTTAGAAGTGGCGTCAAAGGAGGAGATAAATCGTTTCACGCTTGACATAACCTCGAAATTTCGAATAAAAACAAAGTCAACGATTCCTGCAATGATTTTCAACTCCATATAAAAATGGAAACAATTCTTGCAGGAAATGTCAAAGAGCAGGACAGTCAATTGGCCATGATGAGAGAGCAAAAGAGATAGCCAATGTTTTGTCATCATGCACCATGCCAAAACACAACAAAGACATCCGAATCCAAAGAGCAACAAAGTGGAGACCGCGGAGGAACAGCTGATCGAAATTCACCACCACGTGGAGATAAATTCATAAGGAAAATAGGGGTTCCCAAAAACTTCGTAGAGATATAAATTGTAGGGGACCGTGGGGTGGACTACTGTGCCGCCAGTTTTTCATTGTTTTTCAATAGTTAGAGGCTTCAAAACATATGGGTTCCTTGGGAAAGTTTGTCCAGTAAATTAATAGAAAGCTTATGGACCAATAATATTTTTTCACGGAAATGGTCTATTAATTTCAATTAATTAACACTAATGGTGACATTATTTATTTTTTATTAATATCATATCACAAAAGAATATGTATTTTTTTTAATTAGGCTTCAGATGCTGCTATTTATTTTTAATCAGGTTTAATCAGGCCTCCTGAAGTGAATCAGCGTTGCGCTTGTTTGACGCTTATAATGGATTTTTATCTGCAAAAATTAACATAGTTATCTGGTATTATATTATGCTGTATATAATAGCTTGTGTCATTTTCAGTAAAAATGCACATATGATCCTTCAAGACAAATTTGTCACACGACGATGAATCTAACAAAATGTGGAAAACGGGAGTTTATAACCTCTTTACCAGGATCTGAAGTCCCAAAATGGTAGTGCTCACTAAGAAATCTTTTCGAATCCACTTTTCCTGAAAATAAAACAGGACAGGTTAATAAAATCTGTCACTGAATGGAAATCATGATCGGAAGAATGTGATCAGCTTACCTTATAAGGGGTCTATTTTATAAGTCGATTCGATCAAAATGACTCGACTGATGTCACTGTCGACCGAAAAATTCGCTCGACTCAGCTCTGTCACTCGAGTTTTTCGACAGTTGTCACTCTATGTGACTGGATTACTATGGGAGTCGACGGGTGACATCTGAAATATGCATGCTTGCTTTGATCGACAATGAATACAGACGAGCCACATGAATCTGCTCGATTTACAAAATAGGCCCCTAAATTAGAAAACATACTTTCACCAACAAAAATGACTAGAAGTATAAAACTACTATAACCGAACTCAAGGACAACAATCAATAACCATATTGGAAGCTCATTTCAAACTATTATTTTGTTTGTTTTTGATGCCAACAAAATCTTAGTTTAATTTAAAATTTGAATTTGTTTCCTTTAATTTAATATTTTAGTTTGAAAATAACTAAACGAATGAAAATTAAACAACCTGTTTTATGGTAAAAACAAACCAAGTATTTGTCGAAATCAACCAAAATATTAGTTTGTGGGTACAAAGAAAGCAGATAAAAATTACCAATATGATTAGGTTCATATAACGTATTTTACAAGTTAGCTTCAAACAAAACATTTTGTTTGTTTCAACAAAAGTATGTATAAAAACAACCAAAATCTTAGTTTGATTTTCAACAAACGATTTGGTTGTTTCAAACTAGACTGTTTTTTCTCCGTGTACTATTTCAATCAAATTCTGATGGAGCTGCTGATTTTCACAATGCTTCCTTTTCTCAGATGCAAGGGAATAGTGGTTTCTGCGCTCGTGTACATTCACGTTACATGACACCAACACTACTTAAAGATTGCTGGTGGAAAATATAAACAAAGATCAGCTGTTCCCAGCAAAATCAAACGGCAGTATTTTCAACCAGCAAATTTGCGCATGTGTTCGTGACACCGCTCGGCGAGAGCTCAATAAGGGCATTTTTCAAAAACTATCACGTCACAATACTAATAAAAAAACAGTGTTCATGCGGGCACCATAGCCTAGTCCGTCTGAGTATTGGTCCTGGTAGAGGGGAAACTTGGGGGGCCCAGACAGCCGTAGCGGTAAACGCGCAGCTATTCAGCAAGACCAAGCTGAGGGTCGTGGGTTCGAATCCCACCGGTCGAGAATCTTTCCGGGTTGGAAATTTTCTCGACTTCCCAGGGCATTGAGTATCTTCGTATCTGCCACACGATATACGAATGCAAAAATGGTCTTTGGCATAGTAAGCTCTGAGTTAATAACTGTGGAAGTGCTCATAAGAACACTAAGCTGAGAAGTAGGCTCTGTCCCAGTGGGGACGTAATGCCAGAAAGAAAACAAAATATCTTGGAATTTTAGCGTGAAGGATACGTCATATGACCACCAACGGATCGACAAGATAGTTTCAATTGTTGATCCATATTGTTAACGTTCAATCATTAAAATGTGTAAATTTGTCTGTCCAGTAAAAGATTCTTTGTGGTGAAAAATGCTATGAGCTGTCTCGTCGATTCATCTGTGGAAAACAGCTAGAATATTATAGAAAATCATATAATCTACTCGTGTATGGCATCACTTGTAAACTTGTAATGGATGACGTACACCAATGATTTTTAACGAGAGAATGAGCGTGAGTGTTGACAGTATTATCGCAACCCACCCAAAAATCATACCTCTCCGAGTAGCCAAAAATTGAACAGAAGAAGAACATTTTAAGTAGTAGGTGGACGCACTTTCAAGCGCTTTGCTAAATTCAACTAAAGAAAACGAAAACCAACCGATGATGTATACAGTGACTCAATTTCATTTTTGTACGGGGCACTGCTTTCATATCAAGTTGGTATAAAACTAATAAATGGTGCATGGGCTTCGATATACTTTATCAATAACGAAGGTCATAGGTGTTATCTATTGTTTGGCAATGACAACCTGTATTAATTTGCTTAAATCTTTGGAATAATGGAAAAGTATTAAGTTTGTGTCTATAATTGACCCAATTCCCTATTCGTACACCTAACAAAAAAGAAATATACAACATTCAAAACTAATTTTTAATGGACTAGATGATTACTTAAGCTCTTCGTTGTGTTGTTCAGATGGAGTAGAGTACATTTGGAAAATTTATAAGCGGACATATTTGAAACTTAAGTAAATTTAAGAAAAACACAACTTTTCCCATGTTTTTTGCTAAAACATTCGGTAAGTCGAACAATAAATTGCATTTTTTCAACATCACTTTCTTAAGAATGATTACTGTGGAAATTGCACAAGTTTCAAAAAATTATAATCAGTTTTAGAGTAGCTAGGAGTGGATATCGACAACTTATACTTTTGGATCTTAGGTAATATAACATTTATAACAAATTCAAAACCAAAAATTTTAGTCACTTTCTTTAGGTTTGGCTCCTAAATCGATATACATAATCCATAGTTAATGTTCCAATCAAAACATTGCGTTAGTATTATTTTTAATTTACATTTTACTACTAAGCATGATTAAAGAGATTTATAGAATAAATATTTTTGCCGTAACCGCAACACAAACGTTTTTTAAAATGATAAAAACAACAGGATATAGTCAAGTGAAAAGTATATCAATGCTCTCTGCTCGTTCATGTTATTTTGTATTTTTCTTATAAAATCAATAAATTGCAAAATAGGGTGCTATTTTGAATATAATTTGAATATTAATTCAAAGATAATTGAATATTGCGATGACATCAATTATGTGGAGGTATGTACAGCGTAGTTTAGGGTACTTTCTTGTAAAACGAAGTTCTTAGTTAAAAATATGTTTACAGACAAATTAAAAATTAACCTTTACCTGTTGCTTAGAACGAAAATTTGGTTAACATTGATTAAAAATATCATTTTAGAAGAGTTTTGAAGTTATGGCACAATAATTTTCTGAACTCAAAAGGGATAAAAACTGTTTATGATTTTTGTAAACTGTGTACATTTCAACTAAATTTCTATCAGAGCTTACGAATATAATTAATAGATTTGATTCAATGACAGAAATGTACGTTATTGTTCGAATTATTGGATTTTATAGCAAAAATCATTGGAAAAACTAATTTTACCTAAATTTCATATATGTCCGCTAATAAATTGTCCAAATGTGCTTCACTACATCTGAACATCATAATAAAGCACTTGAGCAATCAAATAGAGCTTTTTAATTTAGTTTTGAATGTTGTGCGTTTGAATTTTGGTAGATGTACGAATATGGAATTGGGTGAATGTTAGACAACATTTCAATACTTTTCCATTAGTCCAAAGATGAATGTAAATGGAAACATTTTGTGATTGGCAAACAATAGATGACACCTATTACCTTCAATGTGGATAAAGTATTTGTAGCTCAATACATCATTTAAAAGTTTTTTATTAACTTGATGTGAAAACAGTATCCTTTACGAATATGAAATTGGGCCACTGTAGTTGCTACCGTGTTTTTGTCGTTCTTCGTTATGCTAGAGAGACAGAGAGAGACCCCAACATAATCCCGTGACTAATGAGCCCTCGTATGCTGTGATTTTCACAACCCAACTAAGCTTTTGTTTACTGGCTGTAAGCCCGCTCTGTTTTGAGACTTTAAAAAATAATGCATTTGCAACCTGAAAGCAGAGATGTGCTCCTTGTATGTTTGTATCTAATTCAATGTCCTGTACTGTAAGATGTGTTCAGTAGCCGTTCGAAGCAATAGGAGTCAGCAAGATTCTATAACATTCCCCAGAATTTTATTTTATAGAAAGCTATATATACAAGTTTTTCATATTTTTTTTATTGATAACCTCTTTGTTAAGGTTTGGTCATTATTTTAAAAACAAGCCTATTTTCAATGGAAGGCCTCTAAGGCGGTGCCCACAAACTATCGAGCCTACCCCCCGCGTTACGTAATAAATGGATGCTGCCTAAAGTCTCTATTTCAACCAAAAATGGGCTTTTTGAAAGGTGTCATAAATAAAGATTTGCATTACAATAGAGACCAAGTCTTTCAAAAGACACCTACTATCAGTCTCTTTTTAGAGACTTGGTCTCTATTTTAATTCAAATCTCTAAAATGTACCCATTTTTAAAGGAAGGCCTCGGGTCTCTTTTTCACTAAAATTGCCTCTAAAGTCACTTCTTTCATTCTCTTTGCAGTGATTTATGATTCGGCATATATCACCCACAATTTTTGCATAGATTACTCCGACATTATTGTCCAACATTTTCCCAAACATTCTAGATTCCCACCGATTTTACTAGAAGTTACTTTAGTAGATCGTCTGAAGACTCTTACATGAGTTCTTCGAAGATAATCCCCAAGAGTTTAATCCAATTATCCAAAGTAATCTCCAGAGATTTAATCTATTTCCATATGGATACTTTCGTGAATTAATTTATCTTAGGAATTGGTTTAAAACTCTTCCAAGGATTATTACTGGAAATCTATAAAGAACTCTATTAGGAAATCCTTAATGAATTTGACCAGGTAGTCATCATTAAGTTCACTAGAAATTTCACCAACATTCCTGCAGTTATTCCAAACACTTCTCGAATCATTTTCCAAGTGAAAATTTCAGGGATTGTTCAAAATTTCATTTGAGGTTTCACACTAGCAAATATTACAGCAATTGGGTCTATCCCGTTTGGCCCTTCCCCTTGGTTATGCGACCTTGCCGCGATGGGAGGGCATAATCCATTAGCCCATATGATGGAAACCAAAGGTGTAACCTGTAGTGGTGGTATCACATTTTGGCATTTTTTACTTAAAGCCGCGTCATAATTCATATGGCATAGACGCAATAATATCTCGGATGTGATCCAACGGACATTCTACGTCATTGATAGAATTGATGCCCATTTCAAATAATTAATCTATTCGAAGTGGACATTAACGTGCCTATTCTGCGCGGCGTGTGAGGTGACACGAGTCGAATGAGGTGACAATTGTCGACTCGCTCCCATTTGATTAACATTAGTCGTCTCACGTCACTCGCGGTGAGAGCGAGTCGTCTCGACTCACACGCCGCGCAGAATAAGCACGTAATACTATTGGTGACGTTCAGTTTGCCTTTTGCTAACCAGAATGATCCGTAGCCACTCTTTCTATTAGCTAGCTAGATACATCGTTATCATATACGACGTAGGGAATACTTAGGAACTCTTAGGAAAATGACTAGTAGATTCACTGAGTAGAAATAAGTGGCGACAATCTTATTTTAATATGGTTTTTACATTGCCATAATAAAAAATACCTCTTTTGTAACAGCGGTATAAATAATCTAATTCCAGCTTCATTTTCGCAAAATTTACAAGTAGAAAGTAGGCGTTGTGAAGCATTGCATTTGCCACCGAAAAGTGAATCTTATAGGAGACTGTAATAGAAGCCTAAGGTAACTTTACTCTTCAATATTCACTATAAAAATGACTATGGAAAGTAATACGCTGAGATCGATCATTAGGGTACACTTGCTAGTTTCGAAAAATTGTTGAACAGACAAGGAAAGCGACTTTTTTCTTTAAGGATATATGAACGTAATGACCAATAAATGCTTTTAACAACAAATAATGAAATTAACTAGAACTACCACTAAACAGCCTAATTTTGTTAAGACTTGACGACAATTGACATTTAAGCCTCTAATCTTACGTAAAAGACAGGAGTAATCAGAATAGCACTTAAATGACAAACTATTCAAAACCATTTTGACTAGACAGTATTAGTAATGACACTACTACACTACTATTTCAAACAAATTCTGATGGAGCTGCTGATTTTCACAATGCTTCCTTTTCTCAGAAGCAAGGGAATATGGGTACTTTTCAAAAACTACCGCGTCACAATACTAATAAAAAAGCAGTGTTCATGTGGGCGCCATTGCCTAGTCCGTCTGAGTATTGGTCCTGGTAGAGGGGAAACTTGGCAAAAGCCGGACCGAGGGTTCAGCCTTGACAAGTTAAGCTGTCAGGCAGCTCCAACTGAATACCATACAAATAAAAAATTCCAAACAGCGAACATCCAACAATCGAGTCCTTTGATGTAGCGGACCCCCAACGAGCGAATCCCCACCACGGTGCTCCAATTACCGTTATTATCAAATAAAATATACCATTCAAACGGCAGTCAGCAGTTGATTCCTAACGTTGTTCTGCACCTCTGGGCCAATTTTGAAAAAAATCCTTAGGCAGAATTTTGAGTTACGCCCTTTTGAAGTTTATATGATAGAAATCACTGAAAATATGCCATTTTTTCTTGTTTAAACAAAGAGATCATACAAAAAATGTAGTTTTGATTTTTTATCTGGTTTTATATATTGAAAAACATTTTCATAAAAAAAATCTAGACCGACATTTGGAAAGGGCCAATGCTATGTTAAGTTATTAATTATCAACCAATACGCGAACAATTATATCTAACGCCTGATAGTGATTTTAGGAAATTGTCCAAAGCATTCAAATATGAATGAATAATTCTTGGACAGGATATGCATATATGTTAATTTGGTAGATATCATTTTTCGTGTATTGGCTTATTAGTAATAATCAAACAAAGAGTTGACCCTTTTCAAATGTCGGTCGAGAAAAATTTTAGAAAAATGTATTTTTTAATATCTAAAACCATATAAAAAATTAAAACTACAAAATTTTATTATAATTTCTTTGTTTAAACAAGTTAATTAGGCATATTTCGTGTGATTTCTATCATATAAACTTCAAAAGGGCGTAACTCAAAGTTCTGCCTAAGGATTCTTTAAAAATCGGCCCAGAGGTGCAGAACAACGTCAGGAATCAACTGCTGACTGCCGTTTGAATGGTATATTTTATTTGATAATAACGGTAATTGGAGCACCGTGCCCACTGTACTGGTGTTTTTATGGTATTAATTTTAGTTATTGGTCTGAAAGTACTTCTTTCAGAAAACAGACATTTAAGACGGGAGTGAATGCAAAAATTATTCAAGAAATAATCACATCATTTGATTAGCTTTGTAAAGTCTTATAGTGTGTGAGCCTTCAAATGACCTGCACAGATTTGACGGAGATTTTATTTTCTGATAGGTTTGGGGAGCCCAGTTTAAGTGATTTGGTCGTTTTGATTTTTATTGATCTAATTCCGCATTGTTTTTTTTTCAGTTCGGCCGTCTACTACGAACAGGGATTCTATGATGTGGCGTTGGTGAACATCGCCTTGGCCAAGAAGCACAACTACCCGGAGGCTTTGATGCCAAAGTTGTTGACCCGGGAAGCCAATTGTCGTTCGATGCAGAAAGACATTCGTTTCCCCCTGGTGGAAGTCAGCTTGGAAACCAATCCGAAAATTCCGTTCCTGGCCAAGGGTATCCAGGGGCGCCAACATCCCTCCCAAGGTCCCATCATGGTTGCCAAACGGGACTTTAAAGCCGGGGATGTTATTCTACGCGAAAAACCGATGATTGCCTGTGTCAGTTGGGAAAATGTCTTCACCCGTTGCAATTACTGCATTTCGACGAATCTGTCCCATTTGATCCCGTGTCCGAACTGCGCAACGGCCATGTTCTGCGATGAGGAATGCATGCGCAAAGCTCAGAATGTGCACCGCTTCGAGTGCGGTGTCTGCGCGGAAACTAGCAAGATGAACGATTTCTGGTTAGGCCCCAAACTGTTCTTTCACGGATTGGCACTCTTCAAAGACGATATCACAAAAATGATGAAGTTCTGCAAGAGAGCACGAGGAAGCGATAGTTTCTACAACTTGGACTACTCCAAGTATAATCCGTTGGATGAGTTCAAGACGTTTCTGACGGCGAAATCAAGACGCCCTGGAAGGCCTCTCTACGATAACATCATCCAGTTCAACGCTGCCATCTTCTACGAGATTTACATGAAGGTGCCATTGGTTCGGTCGATTATGGCCAGCGAAGAGCAGAAGGATTTCATGCAACAGTGCTTTGTCGACTATCAGATTCAGAAGAGAAATCTAACCTTCCGACAGGACAGCAACGGTCATCTGTACCCGATCGCTTCCTGTTTTGGCCACTCGTGCGATCCAAACACGGTGCTCCTGAACGAGCTGGGAAACGAGCTGAAGATGATCGTGTTGCGTCCCATCCGACGTGGCGAACAGATTCACTTCTCCTATGGCCCCTCGTATGACCAAGGTCCGGAAGAACACGAATTCCATCTGCACTCGCTGGGTTTCGATTGCCTTTGCGATGTGTGTGATCCGAACAAGTGCTACGAATGGTTGACCAGGGTAACACAACCAAGCAGCATCGATGCCGGCCATTTGGCGGTTGTACGGAAGGTCGTCAACGACGAGGAACTGAGCTATGCCGACAAATTGAACGCACTGCAGCAGTTCATTCAGCGGTACGGATTCAGCCACCCCCAGGAGGACTATGCAGGCGTGGTGCTCGTCTACAGAGGGGCACTAACCGAAGTGCATACCGCCCAGATGAACAACGCGATGCGACGAAAGATTTGCGGTTGAAATGGGTTCGTTTTACATTATTTTACGTTCGATAATTTTGTTTTTTTAACTTTATGATAAACAATGGATTCGGAAGCATTTTTAGTTCACGACGTGTTATTTAATAGATACTAGATGAATACTGTGGCAAATCGTATAAGTTAGTCTGTAGAGAAAATGTACAGCGTTTCAATCAATATATCTAAAGCAATTGGCAACGATTTGCGTTCCCGTAAACTACTCACATGTTCTGATTTCAAGCCGCAAGTTTTTGAATAGAACTGTTGAATGGTTTCCAAGAATTGAATGAATCTATTAGCCCAGAAACAGTTCTGAAATATATTCTTCAATACTAAATGCTAAGTAGAGAAATGGAATGTAAAGTATCTATAGACTTTCTTCAATTCAAAAGGGCAGCTTCGGTTGACTTCAAAGTCTTCATCACTTCTATTTAAAAGGGAAGCTCAAAGCTCAAAAGCTGATCACATTATTGACAAATCAATGTGAGGTTAAATTTAGCAAAATATAATTTGAAAACTTAAAATTGGCGTTTTCCATACAGGTTTCATTGTGATGAAAATATGGAAAAAATGTTTTATTAGAATCTTGACCAGGGGTTGATCCAGAGAAAATTGAGATTAATAATTTATGGAGCCTGGTGGAGTAGGGCACCCTCTGCAGTATTGTGCCCTTCCTGTGCTACCCGGAGTAATGGCGCAGATGACCTTGTATTTCTCAGAGATAATCGGCTGCCCTTCTCCAGTCTCAAGCCTGAGGCTAAATAAGGGTGGGATTATTAATACCGTCAAACGGGGTGACTTGCAACACTTTTCAACTTCAATCAACCAAAACCATGATCCATACGTAATCTAAAAATCTAAATTCCTTGTAGAACTTTGAAAGGCCGGCTCGCCTACAGAATGAGACGATAGAAAATTGAATCGAATTATTTTGTCATATCAAAAGTCATCAAAAAGGTGAAATTTTTTAAATGTTCTTGTGCGGGGTGACTTGCAACACTCACTGCTAATTTAGTTTTTCCCAACAAAATGTTGATATTTTTTATTAGTCACACTTGTTAAGTATTGTTATTCATGTATTCAAAGCATTCGAACCAGTACAAGAACATTTAGAATACATTTTTGTAAGAAAATAATTGAGCTATTTTTGTATGGGAAAAAGAGGCGTTAAATCATCAAGGTCCAATATCTTAACTGAACAATATTTTTAACGAGTGTTTGTAGTTGATTGATGAATTATTACTCTTTTGATTATAAAGTAGACCTAACACAAAAGTTTTCAACTTTTATAAAACTCTAAATTGCTTAGAAATTAAGTGTTGCAAGTCACCCCGCATAGGTACATGTGTATAAAAATTATTTTTATTAAAAAGTTGTTGCTACAATTTCGTAAAATAAAGTTCGTCATATTATCACTTATTAGTTATAGAAACAACATGTAGAGTATTACTTTTGTACATTAAATCTATCTCATGTTTTCAGGTCACGATTTTGAACCTCCATCAAGTATCAGTTTTCTAGACATTTAAAAGAATTATGTTTATTGTATGAACATATTTATAATAACAGTTTTAATCGTGGCTCCTACTTGAATTATAAGTCATACGTATTGAAGCACCGATTTAAAACGAATTTTCTATTGAAAGTTGTGTTTTATAGTGAAATTTAGTTGTAAATTATAATGTGTTGCAAGTCACCCCGCCGTTGCAAGTCACCCCGTTTGACGGTACGTTGTAATTTAGTTTAAATGTTCACCTTTATGGTTTCGCATTATGCGTTTTACACAATGTGGTCTGTGCTTTTCGCCTTTGGCGACTTTCAATAGATACCGATCTGGTTTTTTCGCTGCTGGTCTTTTTCGTGCTGAGATTGCGAAAAGCTTAATCCTGCCTAGTTTGGGTAGTGGCTACGGTTAGGGTAGCTTAGTTAGACCAATCTTCAGCATAAAATATCAGCATATCAGCAACGATCAATCTTTGTAGACTCATGCAAATGGTACACCTCAAGTGGCGCTAGCTCAAAAACCTTACTTTTGTGAACTTTCATCTAGGTAGCCTTGTGGACCCAGTTATTGCTACTTCCAGAAACATGAAATGGCAAACTCGCGTGCCTCGTAAATAGCGCTGACGTTGCTACACTCATTTCTGAGTTAACAACCAGAGATGTATGTGATGGATTATGAATATGTTGCTATTTAATTTAAATTATCACCTATGTGGTTTTGCATTAGGCGGCGTCCATTTAATACGTAACGCTAAAATTGGATCCCTCCTCCGTAACGCTTTTTGTATGAATAATTTCAAATTTTTGTATGAGCCGTAACGCTTGAATCTACTCCCCCTCCCCCTAGAGCGTTACGTAATTTGTGGATGCCGCCTTATGCGTTTTACACAGTGTATTATGTGAATAAAAGTATAAGAAGTAGAACGCTAGTGGCGCTGTTTTCGCAAAACAGAATTATTTTATTAATACTTACTATTGAAGTTTTTGATTGTTTGTTTAGTGCCATGTCGTAGAGAATGTTTTATTTTGGTTGAAAAATTTGATTTGACCACAGATAACAGATGTTTATGTCCGATTGTAAAACTGTGTAAGACAATTAATGTTGATTTTAAGTGGCAACACAAGTAGCAACATCGTGGTGGCGCTGTTATCGCTAAGTTCCCATGGTGATGTCTGTGGTGAATATGAAACATTTCAAGATTCTTATATTCACCACTGATTGCAGCAATCCGTTGTGTGGCGGCGCTAGTGTTTTCAACGTGTTTTAGTTTGAATATTTACACAAGCTTTCAGAAGATTTTTGTTCTAGCATAAACATCTGTTATCTGTGATTTGACGCTTATTGAGTTCTCGCCGACCGGTGTGACGAACAC
The DNA here is from genome assembly GCF_002204515.2 of Aedes aegypti. NCBI lineage: Eukaryota > Metazoa > Arthropoda > Insecta > Diptera > Culicidae > Aedes > Aedes aegypti. The sequence continues at coordinate 320,258,501 of NC_035109.1, read as the reverse complement.
GTGTGCAAATTTGCTGGTTGAAAATACTGCCGTTTGATTTTGCTGGAAACAGCTGATCTTTGTTTATATTTTCCACCAGCACTCTTTAAGTACACTGAAAAAAATCCACACGCTTGATCCGTGAGTTTAAAATTATGGATCGATTCATGAACGTCTATGTCGATTTGTTGTGATTTTCTTACAAACTTCGTGTGTATTACACATTCAATTTTTTAGTTTTGCTTCATGGACTGATTCATCAACCGACAACATGAATTCCATAGTTTTCCACATAAGCTCCTAAAGCTTTCCATTTCAAATTTGTATGCGTCAACCTATGGGTGCTATAGATTATCACCCAACACGGATTCAGTGTGTTTCTAAATTATTAGTGATCAGCCCATAGCGAACTAAATTGCGAATGGACCTCGTGTCGAACGACAGTCATCATCATGTTCCAAAGAGGAGAGGCAAATTCTGAAGCTGAAAGTGTTAGAAGAAAATTTGCGGATTCGTTTTTTTTTCTATTAGTGAAGATGTCCGAGTGAATAAGAGGAGTTCATTCTAATTTTCTATAAAAAAAATGCATTACTTCCAGCGTTGGATATAATGTATGGTGTCAGAGAAAAATCGGATTCCACTAACAGATTTTCCTAGCTTTCAGCTTCGAATAAAATGAAATATGCTAATCCCGGGCTTCCCAAATTATGGATTTGCGGCGCCCCGCTTGTTGCTGACTCACTTGTTTGAAAAAAAAAAAAAAATTCAAGTGAGCTTGCGACAAGCAGAGGAGCCTCGAATCCATATTTCGGGGAGCAAGATTTCTTCTATCAAATTTCTTCTTTCAGTCTCATGACATTCATGTTCTATCACACATGACTATCTATAGCCACTACATTTCGAATTCAATAAGCAAATCAGTTGGTTTTCATGATTTAATATTTAGACATTCATGTTTATTTCTCATGACAACCTAATGTTGATACACATACTATTATACCGTGAAGTCAATGACGAAATCCATATGGCTACCACACTCAAGTCATGTGGTTTTCCTCATTGCGCAAATCTGTAAGTAAAACACACGACCTTGGCGTGTAGATTTTTCTCAGTGTAGTGTTGGTGACATGTAACGTGTATGTACACGAGCGCAGAAACCACTATATACCCGGTACTCAAGCTGTCAGAGCGTGGCAAACTAGATGTTGGTCACACGAACAGTCGCGACTTTAGCATTCTAAGGCTAATGCTTCTACTATTCTGTGCTTTTTCGCCTTTGGCGGCTTTCAATAGATACCGATCTGGCTTTTTCGCTGCTGGTCTTTTTCGACCTGAGATCGAAAAAGCTTAATCCTACCTAATGTGGGCAGTGGCTACGGTTAGGTTGGCTCAGATCAATCTTCAGCATAAAAAAACAGCAACGATCAATCTTTGCAGACTCATGCAAAATGGTACAGCCCAAGTGGCGCTAGTTCGAGAACCTTACTTTCGTAAGGGGAACTTCTATCTAGGTAACCTTGTGGACCCAGTTTTTGCTACTTTCAGCAAACTCGAAATGGCAAACTCGCGCTCCATGCCCCGCGCATGCGAGCTCGTCAATAAAGCAATCGTTGCTACACTCATTTCTGAGTTAACTACCAGAGATGTATGTGCTGTCACAATCGATGTTTCTGTTGGTGACCTCAACAGGAAATACGTCTATTGTTCGGTATATTTACCACATGGATGGTTCATATCCCCAACGGATGACTTCAAACGAGTTGTCGTACACTGCGTAACAAAAGGCCTTCCGCTGATTGTGGGCAGTGATGCCAATGCTCATCACATCATCTGGGGCAGCTCGGATATCAATTTGAGAGGCTCCAGTCTGATGGAATACTTAAGTAGTACAGACCTTGGATTACTTAACATAGGCAATCGCCCAACCTTCATGGTTTCTAATAGAGAAGAAGTGTTAGACATAACGCTCTGCTCGAATAGAATCAGTCACGAGTTGACGAATTGGCATGTATCAGATGAGGAATCATTATCTGATCATCGCTACATCTTCTTTAAACATTCAAATGTAACTGCGCTGACATTGCGTTTTAGGAATCCCCGGTCAACAAACTGGGAACTCTACATTGAATTGGTTGCGACCAAATTTCATGAATATTCTCCGTCCATTGAAAATCCAAGTGATTTGGATGATGCCGTTGATACTACAACATCCTACATTATAGAAGCTTTTGAAGAAGCATGTCCTCATCCGTAATGTTTAATTGGCAAACATGCCTCTTCATGTGAATCAACATGCTTACCAATCTATAAAGTCCACTGTGACTCTTTTACACAAAGTTGTATACGATATCGAGAAAGCATTCGCTCAGAAGCAATCCTGCTTGGGTGTTTTCTTGGATATTGAGGGTGCCTTCGATAACGTGTCTTTCGATGCCATATTGGAAGCTGCACGAAACCATGGGCTACCTACAATGATTAACAATAGGATTCATCAAATGCTGAAAAACCGACATCTCATCTCGACATTGCGGCAAGCAGCGATTCAAAAATTGTGTGTTTGCGGATGCCCCCAAGGGGAAGTCTTGTCACCACTTTTGTGGAATCTCGTAGCAGATATGCTATTGAGGCAACTGAATAATTGCGGTTTTCCAACTTATAAATTTGCCGACGACTATCTGTCTTTGATAACTGATGTGTGCATATGCACCCTATTCGCCCTGATGCAAAGTGCTCTTCAGGTAGTCGAGAGTTGGTGTCGCTAATATGGCCTTTCGGTTAACCTGAATAAAACATCTATTATTCTTTTTTACGGAAAGACGAAACCGCGATGGAGTTCGACCTTTACGTCTTTTTGGCGCTGAAATTAATGTAACTGATCAGGAAAAGTATGTCGCAGTCGTTCAAGATTCTAAACTTTGTAGACACCTCACATTGATTTCAGACTCGAAAAAGCTAGTATGGCCTTTGGTCAATGCCGGCGAACCTTTGGTAATACTTGGGGCCTCAAACCCAAGTACCGTAAGGACGCCATTCACCGCTCATTTAACAGCATTTCAACACATAAAAATCGTTTTTTTTTTTACATTTTTCGCAACTTTTTGCGCTAGACGCAAGATAAAGCATTTGTTTTTGTAGGAAAAAAGTTGAAATGTGAACAACGTATAATGATACCGAAAAACATGTATGCCAATGATGCATGTGTAGGGCGCCATTCACCGCTCATCCTAAGTATGAGGCTCTATATACAAAACTAGTTGGAATTAATTTACTTTCATTAGCTGGTTGTTATCTTTGTACTATAGTACAACAACATATTAAAGCGTGGCAGCTAAAAAGCATTTTTCGATCTGCCATAATAAAATCATTGTTCAACTCATGTTTACCACCTTAAACAGCCTAAAATTATTTTTTTCTAAATAGTATATAAAATAAATCATATGAATTTCATTCTGATACAATCCATTCTGGTATACTAATACATGTTGATGACTTTTATTGCGAAAATTTGTTCAGATTTTTCAAAATAATTCAATGAGCGGTGAATGGAGCATGAGCGGTGAATGGCGTCCTTACGGTATATCAAATGTTCGACCAATATTGGCATATGGATGTCTTGTGTGGTAGCCTAAGGGCGAAGTGAGAACAATCTAATCAAAATTGGGCAATCTCCAAAGGATGTGCTTGATGATGATGTCTGGTGCGTTCACTATAACTTTCACGGCAGCGCTCGAGGCCCTTTTCGACGTTGCGCCACTACACATACATCTTAAACAAGAAGCACTTTCTTGCTCGTACCGTTTATGGGCACTGGATCTACTGGAGAAAAATCCAGTGAATCGTAGCGTATCTACACACACTTCGTTGTTTCCACTTTTGGTGAATTCGGACAAAATTGTCCTTGCTCCAAGTGATCTCACAATTGCTTGTCACTTTCCTTACAGGACATTTACCACACAATTCTCTTCACGGGAAGATTGGACGGCTGGCTATTTGGAAAGAACTATATCAAACGATATAGTATGTTACACTGATGGCTCCCTTCTTGAAGGTAGAGCTGGTGCTGGTGTATATTCTCGTGAGCTGAGGCTGAATCAGTTTTACTCACTTGGTAGAAACTGCACCGTTTTCAAGCGGAAATATTTGCTCTTATGTGTAGAGTGCAATCAGCACTTCAACAGCGCGTTATGGGTAAAGTCATATACTTCTGTTCAGATAGTCAGGCTGCTATCAAAGCTCTTGCTTCGCCCAACTCAAGGTCGAAGCTTGTTATCGCTTGTCGAACTCAAATTGAGCAACTGAATTCAGTAAACTCTGTAAACCTTGTATGGATATCTAGTCATTCTTCCATAGCTGGAATTGAATTGGCTGATGAGCTAGCTCGCGATGGAGCATCGCATGACTTCATTGGCCCTGAGCCGGCTATTCCAATTTCGAAGTGCGAATCTATGACATTTGGTCGAAAGACATTTGGTCGAATAACATTTAGTCGAATGACGTTTGGTCGAAAGTACTTTTGGTCGAATGGACATTTGGTCGAAAAGGTTTAGTTTCAACAGAAAGCATATGATATTTGGTCGAACCGACATTTCGTGGAAAGGTAAGTGGTCGAATCTTTAATCGTATGGAAACAGAGTTTTACGTTTACAGGGTGTCTACTACCTGGAAAAACCTGGAAAACCTGGAATTATCAGGGAATTTTATTCAACCTGGAAAAAACCTGGAATTCTCAGGGAATTGCAATCACAATCAGGGAAATTATTTTGAGTCTGTAATTTATGATAAAATATGTTCGTGACAAAGAATTTTGGCATTAAAACCCAGAGCTAACTACTATTTGCTGGAAAGTTTTCTGGAATTGAAAAAAATTCGGCTGCGCCGCTTTCAAATCACTATTTCAGCTGTTCAGTGAGGATCTTTTTGATTATGAATCGACTTACCAAAACATCATTTTTTTATATCTCTATATTTGATCAGTAAAGGATTCTCATTTGTAGGATTGGTAGCAGGTTTGTTTTTGGAAACTTGGTCTCTATATTAATGCAAGTCTTTATTTGTGATGAAAGGCCTCTGCAGTCTTTATTTTATTCGAAAGGGTCTCTAAAGTCCCTTTCTTCCTTATTTTGCTTGAAGTGCAAAATTTCATCTCATATTTCTCGAGAAAATCTTCAGGAATTATCCTAGTGATTTTTTCAGAGATTTCATCTGGAATACTTTCAGGTACTAGTACAGGGTTCTCTCCAGAAATTCTTCAAGAAATTCCTCAATCAATTCTTCTAGCAATTTTTCAAAGGATGCTTAAAGTATTTCTCCAAAAATTTGCTTCAGCACTACTACTTCCAGTATTTTTCACTTGAGCACTTCAACATTACTACCTCCAGTAATTCTCTCATGGGTTCATTGAACAATTTTTCAAAGACTAGCTTAGGACTTCCTATTTCACTCTCTCTAGTTTTCTCTAGTTGTTGCTCTAAAAGATCTTCCAAAGATTTTCACATATTTTCTTCCAAAAAAACCCGCCAAGGTCAACTCCAGAGTTTTTGATAAGTTTAAGGATTTTTTTTTTCAAGGAACCCGACAAGAATTGCTATGCTATTTCATTCACGGTTACTTTTTTATTATCTTAGCAACTAGAAAATCTTCTAAAATTTCATCAAGAGTGGGTTCTTCTAGAAATCCTCATTCCTCAAGATTGACACACTAACATACACAAGTTTACCATTTGCTTTAGGAATACGTCATTAGTTTTTTCAATTTTTAATTCCACAGTTTTGTGGAAAAATTCATTCATTCATTCATTGTGGAAAAACTCCTTTATGAATGCTTGAAATTTTTTTTTGAAAACTTCCTTGAGGAATCTGTTCGAATTACTGGAGGAATTCCCAAAGAAATCTTAAGAGCAACCTCTGAAGTAATTCCTGAAGGTGACGTTAACAAAAATCCTAGCTAAAATCTTGAAGAAATTCTGAAGACCATTTTTGTAAGAAATCTTGAGGAATTCCTATTGGCATCTGGAAAAGTTTCTGAGGTAATTTTTGTGGTATTCTTTGAAAAAAACCCAGATTGTATTTTAAAAAATATGAAAAAAAAACAATCTTGGAGGAATTCTGTCCATCTATCTAACCTAAAGAAATCTTTGAAGTTATATCTGAATCTGTGGGCGAATACCAAAAATAATTTTTGATGAAATTGCTTGAGAAAATCATTGAAATTGCATACAGTAATACAAAATGTTTTATTTGTCGTAATGTCACGAAAAATTGGAAATAATTTTAGAAATATTCTCAGAAAAATGTCTGATCTGATTCCATGAGGAATCAAACTCTTTGCTACTGATTACTGTAACCATTTTTAAAATTATTGGTAAATATTTGATATAAAAAAAATCCAATTATGCAAAAACAATCTGGTATTAAACAATTATTGATGTAAAATTTCGTAACAATTATTCAATTAAGAACTCTCGAAACATCGGTAAACGGAATTTTTATGTTAAAATATTGTCACTAATAAAAAAAGAATTTATTTTGCATATCAGGTGTTCAAATAACCCATGGAAATTAATGAATAATCCTCTTTTTGCACGAGAACGCAGTTCACAATGACGAACAGAGAATTTACAAACCAAAAAGAAAACATCATCATGATCAAATACAATTCAACTGAATAATATTTAAGCTTAAATATATTTAGCACTTTATTATTAGAATATTGGATATTGTAATAGCTCCAGATTGCTTTGAAAATATAAAGAGTAAATTGCTATTAAATTATAAACACTTTAAAATTTGTCATTAGTTTGTTTAAGCCATATAAAATAAGAGTATTTCTTGCACCTGGAATTATTTGAAAGAACCTGGAAAAAACCTGGAAATATCAGGGAATTTCATTTTGATAAACGAGTAGACACCCTGGTTTAGTCTGACTATAGTCGAGAGTAGCATTTTCGTTTTACGTTTCGGAACCTATTCTTATCTGGTAAAGCGAATGATTAGAGGCCTTAGGTTCGAAATGATCTTAACCTATTCTATAGAATAATTGAAAAAGTATCAGCCATTTTACTAACAATCTCTGAACGAATAGCAACATTTTGATATTCAATTTGATGGACGCTCTCTCAACATATTGATCAACCTCTTGCGTTTTTAATGTTTCATGCTGCTTTTTTGTTCAGGCATGTTCTGCAATTCGAGATAAGTTGATCTTAAATGGAAGCAAACCATTTTTTGTCTCCTCAGTAAGCCCGTCTTCCTTTACCCGATTCATAGAATCAGCACAATTTTCATTTTTAAATATTCAAAGCTTCTACTGCAAACTGAATGAATTGTCTTTATTATCGAGACTTTCAGCCCTTGGCTGTACTGCAAACTATGTTATTCATCCGAGGTCATCAAATCCATATATTTGCTTGAGGAATTTTATTAAGCTGGAAGTAACAATAAGCCAATTGACCATCAATGTTTTCCTTAAAGCAACTTTTTCCTGCCGTTTTAATTATGATTTCCGCATTCAAAAATCTTACCCACTTCCGTAAGCGGAAAGACCCGGAATTCAAAGAAAGATCCCAAGCACTCTCTCCGAATTCTTCCATCAGATGAAGATCAACAGTTCATTACAAAGAACGATGACATTTCAAAAGAGTAATAAATAATGCAAGCCTTAACAGCGTTGAGTAATAAAATAAAAATTTGAGCATTTTTTCAAAGAATGATGATTATTTCAAAGAATAATAAATTCACTAGAGCTTAATATTTCAGTCAATGAATAAAACAACTATTTCCGAAAATTTCATTTAATTAAAAGATGTATGGAATTTGAGAATAAGACGACATACAATGTCCCATATTTTATTCAACAACAGGTAATGATTCAGATTACTTAAAATAATACATTATCTCACCAACTTTGCAATACTTAGAAAACAATAATTAATTTCACCGAGTGATGATAAACCATGTAAAAATAAGCTTTCAACCAAATTTCCGTTCAACTAAACGTCATTCCAGCAAAAAAAAAAGTTCCAAAGCAATTCGACCAAATGTCCATTCGACCAAATGTCCATTCGACCAAATGTCATTCGACCAAACGTCATTCGACCAAATGTCATTCGACGAAATGTCCTAAAGCCATTCCAATTTCGAAGTGCTGGGTGAAGCTTCAGATAAATTCTTGGGCGGCAACTCAGCACAAGCAATATCGGAATAGTTTGGAGTCGTGTCGTCAAACAAAATTGTGAATTACTGAGCCATCTCTAAGAGTGGCGAAGTATTTAACAAATCTGTCAAAGAGACAGCAATTCTCGAAAACTTGTTCAAATAGTCTCAAGTCAAAAAAGTGAATGAACTTACTTTATTGATCCTACGTGTGTCGCAGGCGAAATTCCACATGTTCCGTTCCTACCCAACTAGATTTTTCACTTTTAGAACGTTTAATTTCCGGATTTACAAAACGACGGAAGTAAGATTTTCAACTTTCGCAACCTAACCACTACTTTCGCCGCCCCGCTGTATAGAGAGACAAAGTGACTTAACCACGATTCAAAACAAAACACTACTTGAGCCGATTTTACACTAGTAGAAAAACGTCGAAAGTAACTGTATGAAACGGCTTATCATTTTGTTATAATTATTTTTGTTGAAAATAATAGAAACTACCTAGTTTTTGAACGTGATCTGATTGTATGCAAAATTTGAGCGATGTACACGGCGAAAAAATGTTAAAAAGGTGATTCATTTTAAAACAGTTTTAGAAGACAGGTTATGATTCTTCTCAATTAGTTTTCTCAAAACCATATGAAAGTTACTTACGTCGATTTGAAAAAGTAATCGAGAATTGTCGAAAACTTATTCATACAGACTCAAGTCAAAAAAGTATACAAACTTACCTTATCGATCCTACGTGTTAAGCAGGCGGAATTCTACACGTACCGCTCTGTACCAACTCAACTTTTCCCTTTTAGAACGTTTAATTTCCGGATTTACAAAACGACGAAAGTAAGATTTTCAACTTTCGCAACCTAACCACTACTTTCGCCGCCCCGCTGTATGGAGAGACAAAGTGACTTAACGAATCAAAACAAAACACTACTTGAGCCGATTTTACACTGATGGAAAAACGTCGAAAGTAACTTGATGAAACGGCTTATCATTTTGTATATTTTTTTTTTGGGAAAATAATAGAAACTACGTAGTTTTTAACGTGAGCTGATTTTATGCAAAATTTAAGTGGTGTACACTGCGAAAAAATGTTAAAAAGGTGTACATTTTAAAACAGTTTTAGAAGACAGGTTGTGATTCTTCTGAATTAATTTTCTCAAAACCGTATGAAAGTTACTTACGTCGATTTGAAAAAGTAATCGAGAATTCTTGGTCAGAGCGTTGACAGGACACTGACGACTCAACTATCACATGGCAAATATTCGGCGTGCTGACTCATTGTGTGTGATAGTTGTGACTCCGATTATGGAACATTGTATAACCTGATATGTAACTGTCGAACTACGGGCACATAGCGAAGGACTGCAGAAGCACGAAAAAAGGAGACCACAGACAAACAGACGTAACACTTAGAATAAATCTCGATCAAAATCATAGTCACGAGGCCATGTGCGCCCAATGCTAAAATTATTGAATTTGGCCGACGGGCCAACAGATGGCGGTAGTGTGCAAACGTCAATCGCGAACAAAAACGATGCGAGCGCTGCGGGTGGCGAATTGGCCACCTGCCATATTTTTGAATCGACCGTTGAAAAGGTGGTCGATGGACAATGATGAGAGTGTGACGTCTGTTTGTTTGTGAGGAGACGTTTTCTGCACCGTCCTGTCTACGTTGGAAGCCGCCAGTGATGCCGACTCTGGAGCCACGACTCATATGACACGAAGCAAGGCTCTCTTGCAGAATATGAAGCCGTCCAGTGGCACTGTGGTGGTCGCAATGAAAATTGAGGGAACAGGAACCGCTGCACTCAAGCCCGTCTGTAAAGACCAAGGAAGCGAAATTTCCGTTAGCGATGTCCACTACATTCCACAGCTGTCCGTGCCTCTCCTCTCCGTCAACAAAATCGTAAGTAAAGGGTACTCGATGATGTTCGACAACGCTGGCCGCAAGGTGATGAACTCGACCGGCGACCTGGTGGCTACTGGGTGCCACGTAAATGGACTATTCAATGGGCCACCTCAGCGAGGCGAATCTGAAAAAGCTAGCGAGCGATCTGGTGAGTGGTATGAATTTAAATTCAAATAGCGTTAATGATTGCGGCGTGTGCGCCAAAAGGGCAAAAAGGGTTCCAGAGCCAAAGAATTGCTAGAGGTCGTTCACTCGGATATTTGCGGTCCGATGGAGGTACTATCGCTAGGGGGTAGCAAGTACTACATCCTGTTTGTGGACAACAAATCACGCCGCATATTCGTATATTTTCCACGAACGAAAAGTTTTGAGGGCGTTTCAAGCTTTCCACGTGATGGCTGAGCGGCAGACCGGTTCGAAAATCAAAACCATCCGAACCGAAAACGGGCTGGAGTATACCAACAAGAAATCCAGAGCTACTGGGAGAAGTTTGGCATCCGGCATCAGCGAACGAATGACTACACCCTACAGCAGAACGGTATGGCTGAGAGGGCAAACCGGACAATCGTCGAGCGTGCAAGGTGCATGCTATTTGAAGCAATCCTGCAAAAATCGTTTTGGGCAGAAGCAGTTTCGACGGCGGTGTACCTCATTAATCGATCACCGTTCCCCGGTCATGGGATGACACCCGAAGAGTGCTGGAACAGAAAGAAACCGGATTTGTCCAACATTCGGATCTTTGTAGCAAAGGTGATGGTTCATGTCCCGAAACCGGAGCGGCGTAAGTGGGATGCGAAGGCCCATGAATGTTGTCTAGTTGGATTGGATGAAGACACGAAGGCTATATCAAGAAGCCGAGATGTAACGTTCATCAAAGAGAACGATGCCGGTACCTTGGTGGCAACAATCAAAAGCAGCAAACCATCGATCATCAAGCTAGACTTGGAAGAGGTGGTATCGATTCCAAACCCAGAAGATGCTACCAGTGGGCATCCCGCGAATGGTGCAACTGGTCCAGTTGAAGTCGAGGAAAACGATTGGGATGAAGAATTCGAAGAAGCAGCAAGCAACATTAGTAGTTTTTCCACAGATACCGTTACTTACATCACTGTGCTCCCTCCACGACAAACTTCAAATCCACCTTTGTCACAGGTGTTGAGGCGCAGTGATCGGGAGCACAAACTTCCAAGCAAGTATAGAGATTTTGCAATCGATGACAACAGCCCATTGAATTCCGATGTGGCGAGTGGTGAAGCAAGCGGTTCATCCCTGGGTCCTGAGCACTCGAGACAATTTACTGGTGTGGCCTCTCAGCAGCAGAGTGACGAACGAGCCACGATTTCCGACGACCCGACCACGCATCAACCTAGCAATGAGTCGAGACAAATCGCACAAATGGAAGGTTGCCATGCTTGACGCTCATATGGCGAACGAAACGTGGACCTTGACGGAACTTTCTGAGGGTAAGATGGCGATCCGTTGCAAATGGGTCAACAAAACGAAGCTGGATGCCAATGGAAACCTTGATCGACACAAGGCGCGACTTGTGATCAAGGGGTTTTCGCAGCGAAAGGGGATAGATTATGACGAAACTTACTCCCCGGTAGTCCGTCACAGTTCGCTGCGATATCTGTTCGCCATAGCGAAACACAATTTGAAGGTTCAACGGTGGACGCTGTCACCGCTTTTCTCCAAGGTGAACTGACGGAAGAAATCTTCATGGAGCAGCCTCCGCTGTTCGTCGATCGACGGAATCTATCCCTGGTGTGTCGCCTCAACAAGGCACTATACGGGCTGAAGTTATCCAGTCGAATCTGGAATCTGAAGCAGTTTGGGCTAACTCAATCGAAGTACGATTCCTGCGTGTACAACCGCATCGAGCGAGGGTAGCAGCATGATTTTTGTGGCGGTCTACATGGATGACGTCATGATATTCTCCAATGACAGCGGATGGATTGAGCAAACGAAGGCGTTCCTAAGTGGTCATTTCCGTATGAAGGATCTTGGTACGGAAAAGAACTGCCTTGGAATCCGGATCATCCGAACGGATGGAACCATTGCGCATGATCAGGAAGCCTACGTGGAAGGGATGCTGGCAAAGTTCAACATGGCGAACTGTAAACCAGCGAAGGTACCGATGATCGACAAGCTAACGAAGGACATGTCTCCCAAAACGGATCAAGAAGCGGAACAGATGGCCAACATTCCGTACCAGGAAGCAGTTTGAAGGCTGATGTACCTCGCTCAGTGTACTCGGCCAGAGATTATGTATGCCGTGAATCAGTTGAGTCGACTTCATCTAGGTCAAGTTCTATCAGAAGCTCAACGCATCCCTCAACGGCTTTGTGCCGCGAGCCGAGATGTGCATGGATAAGGATGGGAGCATCGTGACGGACGAGCGTGAGGTGATCGAAAGATGAAAGCAGCACTTCAACGAACACCTGAATGGCGCTGAGAGCACAGGCAATGAAGGTCTATACAACTGAGAAAATGCCATCGTCAGTACTGCGGACGTTGAAAACCAACCAACTTCCACTTTGTGGGAGGTTAAGGAAGCCGTTCAACAGGTCAATAACAAGGCAGCTGGGAAGGATGGTATCGGAGCGGAACTCATTAAAATGGGCCCGGAGAAGTTAGTCGCTTGTTTGCATCGGCTGATAGTCAGAATCTGGGAAACAGAACAGCTACAGGAGAAGTGGAAGGAAGGGGTGACAAGTTATCACCATTCTAAATGCGGCCTACAAAGTATTATCCCAGATCATCTTCCGTCGTCTGTCATCTGTAGTAAACGAGTTCGTGGGAAGTTATCAAGCCGGCTGCGTTGACGGCCGATCGACAACGGACCAGATCTTTACTGTACGGAAAGTCCTCTAAAAATATTGTGAATACCAGGTCCCAACGCATCACCTTTTCATCGGTTTTTTTTTATCGACCGCGTAGGCCGTGGAGCTATGGAAAACCATGGATGAGAACAGCTTAGGAGACGGATAAGAGCGACGATGGAAGGTGTGCAAAATTATTGTGTGGAGGTTTCAGGCGTTTTGATTCCGCCTGGGACTACGACAAGGTGATGGACTTTCGTGCCTGTTGTTCTATATTGCGCTAGAAGGTGTTATGCGAAGAGCCTGGTTTAAAAGCCGGGGCTCGATGTTTACGAGATTCAGTCAATTTGTTTGCTTCGCGGATGATATGGACATTGTCGGCCGAACATTTCAAAAGGTGGTAGACCTGTACACCCGCCTGAAAAGCGAGGCAGCCAAAATTGGACTGGTGGTGCGACCAAGACAAAGTACATGCTAGTTGGTGGGGCCGAGCGCGACATGGCTCGCCTAGGTAGCAGTGATACGATAGATGGGGATACGTTCAAGGTGGTCAACGAGTTCGTCTACAGAGGCGCATCATCAGTGGAATTCGGGCCTACTATGGCTCCACAAGAAGCTGCGGTAAAAAAAAGACTCACACCCGCACCGAATGTACCATGTACAAAACGCTCATAAGGCCGGTAGTCCTCTACGGGCATGAAACGTGGACGATGCTCGAGGAGGACCTGCAAGCACTAGGAGTCGTCGGGTGCGAAGGCGTGGAGCGCAGCGAGCTAGGTGGGCGGATCAAGTGCGCATCGATTTGGTGAGCGTGGGGCAGAACCGAGGATGGAGAGATGCAGCCACGAACCGAGTATTGTGGCGTGAAATTGTTGATGTATTATATGTTTAGATGTTAACTAAATAAATGAAATTTAAAGTACCCGATGCAACGTTCTATTTTTTATGGAATTTCGGATCAACAAAAGGTACAGGCTGTTTTACCATTTTCACTGTTCTATTGCATTGTCATTCGTTAATTTAGCCTCCCTAATAAATAACTACAACTATCTATCGAATACCTATAAAACATTCCATGCTTGGATTTACTATACTCTCCCAAATACACACGCTGCACCTCAGTGTTTTCAATCCACCACACCATAACGTTCATGCGATTGGTAAAATTTCAATAATCTAAAACGCCAAACGTTTTGTTTCTTTCTCAGCTACAGCAAGACGCCACTATCAGGTCTAAAACAGGTTTTACGACATTTCAGAATGTATTTTCTGTGTTTGATTTTAAACCTACGTAGAACCACTACATCGATAATATATGAATGTGAAAACATACAGTTTTTTTTGGTGAAAGATTTACTAGAATATACTTTAAAAATGTAAACTGATCAAAACCATAAAAAAACCTTTGAGTTTAATTATTCTAAATGTCTTTTATCAATTCAAAACTATGTGTCTGAGGGTTCTAGTTTCAGAAGATACATACACAGGTAGTTTTATTTGTTACATTTGTTTTATTTTTCTCTTATTTTCATGAAGGCAAGATTGGCGTCGTCGCATCATTCTGAGTACTTATCTCAATGGTTCTTTCCAAACTTGAAATAGGCCATTCCCGTTCGATATATGCCATTATCATTGTATTTTCTGTACTGTGAAACAGTTTGAAATCAACTTTCAAGATTGCACTAAAACTTCAAAGGCAAAAATCTCACGAACAAAGTATCCAATAACAGTGCACTTTTTATGTTGGCTTTGTGCACTAACAGAAAGCTTAAAATAAGAAGATCAGTTTGGTTGGCCAACTATTGCTTCAGTTTACTGCCCATAACTGCATAACAGTCACATTCGACATTTTTGACAAAATGGAGTTAATACCATGGAGAGTTATCAAATGATAAATACTTTCGATCAACTTACTAAAATTTGTGAGATTGTTCTAGAAAACTCGAAAAAAATACCAAGTTGTTTTGTCACATTGGCAATTGTAACCGCATAACAGTCACATTGAGATTATACATGAGCCTCATAATGTAGTAGCAACGAAATTTCTATCAGAATTATTTTCTGACTATTCGCCCAATATGCAATATGAGTTGTACAAAATTTCAGCCTCAAATAAGCTCTTTTGAATTCCTAATGATTTTTTGAAATTTTAGTTTCCTCCCATACTGCAGTGAAATGCAAACTTGGTATCCCATTTACTCAATGCCTACTTTTGTCGAATGTTACAAATATGCAGTTATGGGCAGTTTAGTGCCTTTGAAAACGTGAGTAGGGGCACAAGTTGGCCATTCTTGGATTCCTGTAGGCTTTATCTCAGTGGGAATGTCACGTCCCGAAGGAAACAATAATCTTTTATGGAAACAAAATAAAACGATTAGATTCCACGGGAATGGCCTATTACCTTTGAATGGATGCCTATCTATGATGAAATAATTTAAAATCCATTGTTAGCAATTGATTAGTAAATAGTTAAAAAAATCTCGCGAAATTGTGATGTTTGTAAACCGATTAAAATATGTCGTAGATCAAAATCCTCTTAACCCACCGTTGTTAAGTTATGGAATATGACCAAAGAATACGATTCATATTTGCGATCAAATGTTAGGTTTGGTTAAGGCGAAGTAGGCCGTCATTGATATTTGTACTAGGCATTGATGATTGTGGCTAATTCGTCTAACGATTGCGAATTAGAGAAAATCATTTGGTTTTGGTTTGAAAAAGTATACTTTCTGCATGTAATCGCAAGTAGTGATACTTTTCTGAATGAATATTACTTATTTTTTGCAAATCGCAAGCTGCAAAATCAACATGACTGTCAAAACGAATGACGGGCTACTTAACCTTAAGGCAAAGTAGGCCGTCATTGAAATTTTAACGCGTCGTTGATGATTGTTGCTAATTCATCGCTAAATTTTGATTCGAAAAAAATCAGTTGGTTTTGCACTGACACAGCTGAAAAAGTATCAGTATACTTTATGATTGTTAGCGGGTACAGTGATACTTTTTCAAGTCAAATAAACTCTTAAGGCTGCACTGGACGGTGTTTTAATCACCCTCTCCATTTGAAGAAGCAAATCTCAAGAACCACTCAATGTATCGATGCGAAAAATGTATCTCTATAATTATATATACAGTATTGGACAAAACATTTGCATCTTGTTCGATTTTCCATACAAAATGACCAACTTTGATAAACTATATCTCAG
Source organism: Aedes aegypti (assembly GCF_002204515.2). Lineage (NCBI taxonomy): Eukaryota > Metazoa > Arthropoda > Insecta > Diptera > Culicidae > Aedes > Aedes aegypti. The sequence continues at coordinate 320,242,432 of NC_035109.1, read as the reverse complement.
TTATTTATTGACATATTTGAATGAAGTTTTCACAGATTATCAGACATAACTTGAATTTAAACATATATTTTTGAGTGATTTTTCCAATCACAAGTTGAAAAGAAGTAACGGTTTGACTAAAGTGAATTTTTTGATTTTTGATTTTTCATAATTGACATAACTAAACATATTGAAGGAATAGCTTCATGGTATCTTGAGCAAAGTTGTAGATTCTGATGAGATGAATAAGTTTGCTGAAGACAGTTTTTGTGTAGGGCTATCAGATTTTAAGATAAAAATTTTTGAATTTTTCGTCAAAAATTACACTTTAATCAAACCGTTATTACTTATAAACTCGTGATTGGAAATTCAAAAATATATGTTAAAATCCAAGTTATATCTGATGTTCTGTGAAAGTTTCATTCGAATCGGTCCATGAATAACTGAGATCTAGCTTACCAATGTTGGTCATTTTGTATGGAAAATCGAAAAAGTTGCAAATGTTTTGTCCAATACTGTATGTAGTGCACAACCCGATAACTTTTCAGTTTAATCGGTTCACTAAAACTATATATTTGCTTCTGCAAAGTTTTGATGGCAATTGTTAGAGTGAGACAAAAGATAGGGAAAATAACACGGTCTCCCGTGTCACCTTAAAACTGAGTTTTATCACTTTGAAACTGCAAGATGTAAAGTCATCATCGCTGCCAAAACGAATGACGGGCTACTTAGCCTTAACCTTAAGGCGATGTAGGCCGTCATTGAAATTTGTACGCATCGTTGATGATTGTTGCAATGAGTTAGCCTGAAGTCGAATTGATGAAAAGCTGTTGGTAGTGCAATGTCTACTCAGCGTCGTCGCCATGCAGTTCTACCAAAATTCCATCATGGATTTCATCGGTAATTCCTTCATGATTCCACCAGGTGTTCATCTACAAATTTAATCAAGATTTTGTCCAGTGATTTAGCAAAGAATTCTTTTGAAAATTCCTTCCGAAAGCTCACCTGAAATTACTCATGAGATTCCACCAAGAGTTCCTCAAGGGATTCCATCAGGAGTTTGGAGAACTTCAAAAGTTTCCATCAGAGAAGTTCCACCAGGAATTCCTCCAGCGATTCCATCAGGAGTTCCTATAGGTATTCTACCTTCAGGGCTTCCATCAGACTTCTGGGGATTTCATCAGGAGTTCTTCTAGAGAATCCATCAGACATTTCACCTGGAATTCCTCCAGCGATTATATCATGAGTACCTCAAGGAAAAGCATCAGGATTTCTTTTAGGGATTGCATAAAGATTTCTTCCGGGGATTCCGTCAGGAATTCATACAGGAATCTTATCATTTTTTTCTTCACAAATTTCATCAGAAGTTCCTATAGAGATTCCATCAAAAGTTCCTCGGGAGTTCCTGTAGAGTTTCCATCAGGAGTTCCTTATTTGATTATATCAGAAGTTTCCTTAGAAATTCAACCTGGAACTTCTCCAGGGAGTTCTTCTGGAAATTTAACATGAAATCCTTCAGGGATTGTATTAGCATTTTCTTTAAACATTCCACCTGGACTTTCTCCAGGGATTCTATCAAAAGAGTTTGTAGGGATTCCATCAGGAGTTCCCCTGAGTCTTTCAACAGGAGCTCTTTTTGGGATTTCATCAGGAGTTTTCAAAGGGATTCAATTAGGAATACCTGCAGTGATAACAACAGAAGTATTTCTAAGGATTTCATCAGGAGTTTCTTCAGAGATTCCACCTGGAATTTCTACAGGTGTTCTTTCAGAAGTTTCTCTAGGGACTTCATCAAGAGTTCCTTTGTATATTCCTCTAGAGATTATTAGGGGTTCCTTAAAGAATTCCATCAGGAATTCTTTCAGAGATCCCATAAGGAGTTTCTCCAGGGATTCCATCAGAAGTTCTTCTAGGGATTTTATCAGGAGTTCCTCCAGGATTTCCATTAGGAGTTCCTTCAAAGAGTCTACCGTGAATTTCTACAGGAGTTCTATCAATAATTTGCCTAATGATTCCATCAGAAGTTTAACTAGGGATTCCATCAGGAGTTCCCCTGAGTCTTTCAACAGGAGCTCTTTTTGGGATTTCATCAGGAGTTTTTAAAGGGATTCAATTAGGAATTCCTGCAGGGATAACAACAGAAGTATTTCTAAGGATTTCATCAGGAGTTTCTTCAGAGATTTCACCTGGAATTTCTACAGGTGTTCTTTCAGAAGTTTCTCTAGGGACTCCATTAAGAGTTCCTTTGTATATTCCTCCAGAGATTATTAGGGGTTCCTTATGGAATTCCATCAGGAGTTCTTTCAGAGATCCCATAAGGAGTTTCTTCAGGGATTCCATGAGAAGCTCTTCTAGGGATTTTATCAGGAGTTCCTCCAGGAGTTCCTTCAAAGATTCTACCGTGAATTTCTACAGGAGTTCTATCAATAATTTTCCTAATGATTCCATCAGAAGTTTATCTAGGGATTTCATCATCTTCAACAGATTTCATTGGGTGTTTCTGCAGGGATTTCATCAGAAGTTCTTCCATGGATTACGTTAGAAAAACTTCTAAGATTTCATCATCTTAAGTTCTATCGAATCCCTGACATCAGGAATGCATCTAAAAATTCCTCCAGGAATCCCTCTAGGGAGTATTTAGAATTTCATCAGGCTATTTATTGCGGATTCCTCTCGGAATCGATTAGGGCATTCCACTCGAATTTTCTTCCAGGGGTTTCTCTATGGAATTCTTCAAGAGATCCAGGAAGTCTTCAAGGGAGTCCTCCCGGAATTCCCTTTAGGAATTTAATCAAGTGATGCCTCTCGAAATTGCTCAAGGAATTATTTTTTAAGGAATTAAGGAATTCCTCGTATTATAAGGAATTATCTTATAAGGATCTCATCACAGGAATTACTCAAGAGATTCTTTCTGGAATTTCTCATTCATCATGGATTCCTCTCGGAGTTTCTTAAGGAATCAATCTTGGAAATCCTCAAGAGATTTCCCGGATTTTTTCAAGGAATTTCTCGCGGAATATGTGCAAGGGATTTTTGGAGGGGGGGGGGGGTATCTCCAACGATTTTACCAGATTTTTTTGTAAGGATTTCTTACAAGGATTTTATCAGCAATTTGGGAATCCACCAGTGTATCGTACTTCGGGGATTCCTCTGAGTATTCCACCAGTGTTTCCTCCGTGGATTCCGCCAAAATGAACTTCAAAGCTCTAATAACGAATTTCCTGTGGGATTTGACCACAATTTCCTATGAAGATTCCACCAGTAATTCCTTCAGAGACTTAACCAGTATTTTCTCTTATTATTTCACCAGTAATTTTTCGAGAAAGAAGTTTTTTAAGTAATTTTACCAGGAGACGAATTCCATCCAGAATGAGTCCAAAAAAATAAAAAATCGTGCTCGATAGTCTTCGATTTGGATTAAATTTTGCACATGTTTTTGTTATGGTAGAGTAAGTGTTTTCCATAGAAAAAATGATCATTTTGACTCAAGTGTAACTTTTGAAAATGGTCTATAAATTTTTACATGCAACTTATTTGAAAAATTCTAACTCCGAAACTGTTGATTTTAGAGAAAAATGGTCTATGAAGAAGTTGAAGTAAACCGTTTGGACTATAAGAAAAAAAAATACACTGAAAAAATATTTTATTTATTTTCATAAAAAAAAAACAAAAATAAAACTTAAATTTAAAATTATACAAAAACCCCATTTTTAATATTTTTTAAATTTCCACCAAAGAATCTTGATAGTAAACAGATGTTTGGGATAAAGTTTGATGATGGAGAAATTTTTAATAAAAAAGTTTTTCTAAGAACAACTTGTGGTCGATTTAAAGAATTTTGATTTTTTGTCAAAATAAATACGTGCTGATGATACAGTAAGTCTCTTGAAATGATTCTAAGCCATAATGATTATATGAATAATTTCTCTAGAAGTAGCCATTTTCGAATTATATCGAGTTTAATGCAAAAAATATTATTTAAATATTAAAATAGGCAATTTTCATTAGTTATTCGCGAATTATATCGAAAATGGCTACTTCTAGAGAAAATATTCATATAAACATTATGGCTTAGAATCATTTCAAGATACTTACTGTATCATCAGAACGTATTTATTTTGACAAAAAAAATCAAAATTCTTTAAATCGACCAAAAGTTGTTCTGTGAGTCTATGGTGAAAATTTAAAAAATATTAAAAATGGGGTTTTTGTGCAATTTAAAATTCAAGTTTTATTTTTGATTTTTCAATGAAAATAAATAAAATATTTTTTCAGTGTATATTTTTTTCTTATAGTCCAAACGGTTCACTGCAACTTCTTCATAGACCATTTTTCTCTTAAATCAACAGTTTCGGAGTTAGAATTTATCAAATAAGTTGTATGCAAAAATTTATAGGCCATTTTCAAAAGTTATACTTGAATCAAAATAATCAATTTTTCTATGGAAAACACTTATTCTACCATACCAAAAACATGTGCAAAATTTAATCCAAATCGAAGATGGTCGAGTTCTGTGACTGACCGATTTGACATGGAATCCGTGAGGAGTTTTTCTAGGGTTAAAGCTGGTAATATCACCAGAGTTTCCCCAGAATTTCCACCAGAAAAATCTACCAAATTTTCGCCAGAAGCTCTACAATAGAACACTTCAAAGGTTTTACTAGGATTTTCCTTCAGGGTTAGCAAAAATTCCTCCAGGGAATTCACTGATATTCACTCAGAGAATTAAACAAAACATTTCTTTGAATGAGTTCAGGTTTTCTTTAGATTTTTTTTTAAGTTTTTGAAAAAATCCATGGAGCAATTTCTTGGGAAATCGCCAAAGAAATCACTGTAGAAATTCCCACAGAATTTCTTGGAAAAAATCCTTAATATATTTCTGGAAGAACTTTTGAAGCAATTTCTGAAATTAGTTCCTAATGGATTCTCTAAGGTGTTTCCTGGTGGATTCCTTGGAAAAAATCCTTCAAGAAAAACTGGAAGGAATTGATGGATAAATTCCTTTAGAAATCTTCGGAGAAATTTATGGTAGAGTATTGAAGTAATTCCTGCAGAAAGGAAGGAAGAATCTTTGAAGAGAACACTGATGGAATTTATAAAAAAAAAAAATATTGAAGATTCCCTAGAATAATACCGGAGGATAACCAGGGGAACCTCTCAAAACATTGGAAGAGAAATCTCTGAAGAAATTCCTGATGTAGGAAGTTTTGATGAATTCTTTTGCAGTATTCCACGAATCCCTGAAGGCTTCCTGGTGGAATCCTTGGAGGAATTTTTGGTGGAATCACTGGAGGAGCTCCTTGATGAACCGTTGAAGAAATTCAGGGTAGAATCATTGTAAGAGTTCCTGGAGTAAATCTCTGCATATATTTCGGGAGGAATTTTCGAGGGAATTTTTCGAGAAAATCGGTGCAGTATTTTCTGGAGGAATTACTAGGGAAATCAGTAGAAGAATCACTAAAAGATTTTTGATAGGTGTGATTCCTGGTGGAAATTTTTGATGGAATTCCTGTATTATTTTTTTTCGAAGGGATTTCTTGAACAGTCTCTTTAGAGTTTAGAGTCTTTTTAGAGGAATTCCTGGTGGAATCGCAGTAAAAAATCCTGAGAAGTAGATGAAAAAACCGAATTTTTTCGGTTCGACTCAAAGTCGAGTATAGTACACGACACTGACGACGGCCTTACAGTTAAGGTCGAAATACGCGTATCTGTCAAAGGATACAAACTCTAGTGAAATTAAATGGTATAGTACTAAATTCGGTTTTTTCATCTACTTATAGGTATTCTACTAAACAGCTCGAAGATTTATTAACAATACTGAGAATCTGTTTAGGATTTCCTGAAGATTCGCTGGAGGAATTCTTAAATAAATCGTAGAAAGATTTTTTGGTGGAATTCTTGAAAGAAGCATTTGATGAATCACTGAAGAATCCCTCGCGAAGTTTTTGTATAAATCCCTAGAGGAATCTGTAGAAAAATTAATACAAAGAATCTGAAGCAGCTCCTTGTGGGGGACGGACCTGGTGTAGTGGTTAGAACACTCGCCTCTCACGCCGAGGACCTGGGATCGAATCTCATCCCCGACATAGTCACTAAAAATTCTAGTGACGACTTCCTTCGGAAGGGATGTAAAGCCGTTGGTCCCGAGATGAACTAGCCCAGGGCTAAAAATCTCGTTAATAAAGATAGAAAAAAAAGCTCCTTGTGAAATTTAAGAAGAAAGAATGAATTTCTTGAGGAATCCCTTGAGAAGTATGTGAAAGAATTCGTGATGTGATTCCTGGGTAACGCGGGACGGAATCCTTGGAACTAGCTTCTAGAGGAATTCCTGAAGGAATCTACGAAGCAATTGTTATAGCAATCTATGTAGGAATTTTTGGAGGCAGCCTTGGAGTAAGCCCTGAAGAATTACTGAAGAAATTACTTAAGGTATGATCTATGAATGAATCAGTGGAGTAAATCCTCAATAATTTGTAGATGAACCTTTTAAGGACTCGCAGAAAGAAGGCCACCTTAAGGTTTTTTTACCGGTGGAATTTCTGGTAGAATCTGTGGATACATTTCTAGAGGAATTAGAGAATTAGAATTAGAATTAGAGGAGACCACTAAAGGATTCTGCATAGAATGTTTGGAAAAATTCTCATAGCCATTCCCATATTGATGACTGATCAGAATGTCCCCCTACAGAGACCCATCATAATTTAAGAGTTTAAGGAAATGTTATAGGGTCCTAAAGCCCTGTCCCAATTTTAGTGCCAAATTTTAGTGCTTCAGTTTAGGCCAATAACACATGTTTACTCAATTTTCTTATGTTTTCCGTTGGTTTTAGTCCAAAAACATTTTTTTAAGTTTTTTTAGATTTTGTAACACCCCTTGGCTTAAACTCAAATTTTAAGTGTATTTTGTTTTCCGTGTCCCTTCCGAAATGTCAGATAGGAACATCCCCAGTGTAAAAACTAAAACTCCTGTGGTGTTATTGTCGACTAAGCGAACGTCGAACATGATCAAAAGTGTCAAGGTTCATTTATGGACCCATTTTTTAAATTAAACTTTAAACATGATATAGCCGTTATTAGAGCGGTAAAAATTGCTAAAGTAGTTGCAGTAACATGCTCTTTCGTGTAATTGAATAAAAACAAGATTTCATTTAAAATTTTAGGACCCAAATTGGGGCGTGTCTGCATTTGAAGTGCTGTCATAATACCTGAATGCAATTCTGATGCTGAATCAAGGCTCGTCATTCGTACTCATGGTTTCTTGGGGTACTTTACTGGATTGTTGATTCTACGTTACATGCACATGATCTTTATGGAATCAATATTTGGAACCATGGATAGCAAATATTTCATCATAGGTGGGATTATTCTACTAGTGGAGTGAAGTGAGGAATCTCGATCTCGTACGAGACCGTGATTTCCCACCTCACTCCACTCGTAGAATAAACCAAAAGGTCACTGTATAAATTCGCATAACCGTGAAACAATGAAGCACTAATACACTCTTCCGGTGGTAGTGATGGTGACAACGGTAATAGGAAGCTTTCACTCATAGGCGCCCATTTACCTAGTGTTGATGCGGCCTTCTGGGTGACGCATGGGGCGTCACCCGGGGACTTCCACCGTCCTCCGACGAGGGGGCTCGCTGGAACATCGGCGGAACCGCCAAGTTCCGCAGAGGGCTGGCCTGGGGCGACTTACTGGCTCGGCTACTGCTATTACTGACATTGTTGTTCAGCGGATGTTCATCAGCTTCCGACGACGACGATGCTACGGGTTGGGTTTGATGAGTTAGAAGAGGGATTCGAGGAGTTGGTGGGTGGCATGCACAGGAAGAAGTTTGTAGATCCAACGCAAAAACCAGATCGAGTGATGTAGACGAGTCGGGTGCAGGGAGATAGAAGAGAAATGGGAAAAGCATAGATTAGCGTAAATCTAACTAAAGTATAACTAAATGTTTAACGAAAATATCTAAAATCTAGTCCAACTTGATGAAGAAGCAATGGATGCTGTCTAAAAAATTCTACAAAATGGGTGTCAATTAAATGCACACAAAGGTGATAAAACAATTCACAATGATTAACCGAATCACACAAGTAGAATGGGTGGTAAAAAATCTGGAAGTAAGGTGAAATGAGCCAAAGAATTACACAAGAACAGTTAATTAGTTTGTAAACAATTGAAACAGAAATAGTACAGCACACAACATTAAGCTAAAGTAAGAGTAACACAAACACACAAGTAAAGTTCCCGCAAATGAAAACGAATCCCAAAAACAAACCAACTGATTCTCCAGAAAGTGGTAGCATTCAAACCAAGTTTCCACCAAAGGACTAACCTTCTACTAGGAACTATCTGTTACTAGGTATAGGTGATATAGAAAACTACTAACCTTTTTCGGAAAAAATGCCCAACTTTGAGGGATGTGCCAACAACACATCTGAATCGGGGACAATCGGATAACTGAAAGCTTTTCGATGAGAGTGGATCGAGTGAATTTTGGGAGCCGTTTCTACCTTTTATGGCTATGTAAAGTTCTGAACAGAACAGAACAGAACGTTTTGAAGAGAAATTTCCCTTCTTCGTTGGCATCTATGTTAACTTAAATTTTCATCCCAGTTTGTACAAAGCCTGCCTTTAACTCTATGTTCTATGAGTAATCCCAAATTTCGAAATAATGTTATGAATTATAATTTCTATATGGTTCTTTCTCACTTTAAATATACTTTAATTGTAGTTATACAGTAGTAGTAATTATAGCTTTGGTTCCGGGTCATTCATTCAAACGCCATGTGGCCGTTTGGACGAGCACCATTTTGCTGAAAAGGCCATTTGGAAGAAAAATGACACTAATGGGAAACTGTAAATAGCATGTCAAAAACAATATATGATGCTTCATATCTCGTCTAGACTGATATGAGCCATACGTTATGAATGAAACCGTACAGAGTACGACTGTGACATCACTACCTAATTTAACGTTATTACCGATCACTTCATACAGATAAACTATCCGTCATAAATACGGACTCACTAAAAAAAGTATTGCAACACTCAGCTGAATATTGAATCAACCCCCAAAAAGTTCAGCATCACCTCAAAACAGGTTAATTTATATTGCTTGGTGCCGCTAGTGAGCAAATACAATTAAGGATTTCAAGCGAGTTATATCATCTGATCCAGATAAGATAGAAAATTGGAGTCTTGAATATCCAATGATTAAGACCTGAATCAATAGGAAACAGACTTTAGAATATTTAGGCTGTAAACCGTTTTGCCAATTCTATTAACTATTAGTTAAAATTTGACATTTTGATAGTTATTTTCCCCTCAAATGGTTAAACTGATCTTCTCGGTTGACCCATTTGAGCTTTGGCAGTCGAGTAGTTATTTCAGAACAACTCAAATTCACGGGAGCAGAAAATAACCATTGAACTGTCAAGTTTAACCATACTCCAGAGCAGGGTTATTTTGAACCGAAGCGGAAATAACTATCGAGCGGTCAAATGTTAACTAAAAGTTAAACGAATCAATGAAACGGTTCACACCCTTAGGGTGAAGATGAATCGAAGCCAAACCTCAAATTTTCAAGAGCACAAATCTGGAGAACCGAACACCTGTTTGAGTTGAAAACTTAATCGATTGGTCACACCCAGCTAGTGACCAATCAATTAAATTTTAAGCTTAAACGGATGTTTGGTCCTCCAGATTCGTGCTCTTGAAAATATGAAGTTTGGCTTCGATTCATCTTCACCTTAACGATCATTTGTGATTATTCTGCGCGGCGTTTGAGGTGACACGAGTCACCTCATTGACGATTCGCTCCCATTTGATTAGCATTAGTAGCCTCACGTTACCTGAGGTGAGAGCGACTCTTTTCGACTCACACGTCGCGCAGAATAAGAACAATTGACAAACGAGCCATAATTGTATCGCTTTTATCCGCTTGCATTCACACAACGCGTATGACATCTATCGTTCGTGGAAGATAACGAGTCACGAAGGAGACACACCACTCACCGTTTGGCATCGATTGATGTGTGTCACCATTTGTAACATTCGCTCACACTCTCTTATTCTGTTCAAGAATTAGAAACGAATATGCTTCATTTTCTTAGTTATGTCTGCAGCTAAACGGGTGTTTAATTAACCAATAGATTATTATTAATTAAGTTCAAGGTTGCATTACCAGAAAACAATTTTAATCAAAACAAAAATCACCCGAATGGCTCGATTCTGTTATCGTCTGTGAGAGCTTCTGTTCTTGCACGCTCTCTCGTCGGGTATCAAGTGAGAGAATGAATATCATCATTTATAGGGCTATCGGATTGCGATGTGCCACGAACTGTTGCGTACTCACTCACGACACTTTCTGAGTATGACTCGATCGGCTTATTCGGATCAAAATCCAAACACTGCTATGAAACACTTGAATATGATAATAGACCTGAATCACTTATATATGAGGTGAGAGGTCCTCAATTATTTGAACATGAGTCCTGTACTGGTTGGAAGTTAAACTAAAATGAATAACTCCAACTCGCAATGAATCGATCCTAAAACACTTGAAAATGAAGTGAATCACTTGGATATGGAGCGAACCAAACCTGAATCACCTGAATATGAGGTGAATCAGTCCTGAATCACTGGAACATGGAGTGAATCTGACATGATTTTTTGAATATGGAGTTCTGAATCAAACCTGAATTACTTGAATATGAAGTGAATCAAACCTGAAACACTTGAATATAAAGTGAATCCGACATTAATCGCTTGGATATGAAATGAATCAACATGAATTCGTTGATTATAAAGTCAATGCATCCTGAATCACTTAAGATATGAAGAGGTTCTAACTTGACTAATTTGAATATGATGTTAGTCAGACCTGAATCACTCGCATATGAAATAAATCATACCTAAATCAGATCAGATCTATATAATTGACCAGACCTGAATCAGTTGAATATTGTCGTTTTCGTTTGGGTCGGTGATCGACACAAACAAATGAACGTCGGGTTGGAGTTAAACTGTGGTTCAGAACGGGTTTCGCCAGTTCCAACCTAGGTTCAAAAATGAATTTGACGTATGGTATGATACTGACCTTAATCACTTCCACTTTCAAATCCAAAAGGCTTTCTGAACAACATTCTGAACATTCTATCTTATCAAAACATGAGATATTGGGGTTTCGGTTCATTTGACCGAACGCCATTTGGCCGAAAGGGTCATTTTGCCGGATGCCGTTTGACCGAAATTGAAAACCAATAGTGAACACAGCTAGCATGCATTTGTAATGAATTTCCAAGCTGGATTTCGAACAACTGATTCAGCTTATTCTGAAAGAAGGCTAAATCATCATTGATAACAGTTACCTTTTAAGTGTTAGTTCAAAAAACAGTCAGTGCTGAAAAAAGAACTTCCAAAATGGAAGCAATTACCTATTCACTTCTCTGCTAGCGGTAATAGCTGTTAGCAGAGGTTAGTCAGATTTCGACACTAATTTCACTACCGCCACCTGGTGGAAAAAAAATCGAACCAAACTGTTTGCATTTCGGATGTCCTTGACCTTAAACAACTTTGTCGAAGGCTTGAACTTTCTATCTTATCTGGATGATGAGTTAGATATTCATTTTTATATACTCACTAGCGCCATCTAGCGGCACAATTTTGAATCGAATCACCTTTTCTCTACTTTCTGAACAACTATGTCGAAGACTCGAACTTTCTATCTCACAAGATCACAAAATAGAACATGCTTAAAATGCTCAATTTTACATGCTCACTAGCGCCACTTGGGGCAAATTTGTGAACCAAACTGTTTGCTTTCCGAATGTCCTGGATCTGCTGGACTAATTCGTTGAAGACCGCACCATTCTAAATCATCAGTATCTCCTGTTTTGAGATGATGCTAAACTTTTCAGGGTGATTCAATATTGAGCTGAGTGTTGCAATACTTTTTCAAGCGAGTCCGTATTTATGACGGATAGTGTAAGTGGATGTGCTTATGATTATTCTTACATTATCAATTGAAGGAATAGCCTATTTTTAAAAGAAGATAAAATCTATTATGTAAAGAATCAAATTCATTAATTCAACAATTATTATCACAGTTTTACTCGTAAGAAAAGTTATGATGAAAAGAAGAAAAAATATCTAACTGAGTAGCAGCAAATGCAATATCGATAATTAAAATAACAGGCTTTGATTGCAAGAAGTGGTAATCTATGATGAAATTTTATGCAGCTATAACACCATAGATACTTGTATATCTTGAAAGAACTGCTTGTGACTACAGGAAGGCGAAATTTCAAATTAAAAGTTACTTTGACACTAATAATTATAAGAAATATGTAACTCGAAGTAATTGCCCTACGTTGAAATAAGGAAGTGTCTATATTTTTTTTTGGGTCGCACTTCTGAGAATTAGATTTCAGCATTGTTTGTAAGTTCATAATTCCACCAAATGGCCGGATATTCAACCACTGCACGTTTACGGCGTCCAACCATTCATATGTTGATTAAATGCTAACAGGACCTTGAACAGCCTTGTAATAGCACAATATGCTCGTCCAACCAGATCCACGCTCACCTAAAAAGCTTCAAAACAAATGAAACGACTCTGAATTTTCGCTCTCGGAGAACATTGTTTTCTATTTTCATCATCGAAATTTGTTAACACATATTGACTGACTGCAACAGCAAATCTACTACTTCTGGTCTTTTAGATTGGAACTGGCTCTGCCTTCCCGCCATTGAACGCCGAAGCACCACGAAAACTTAATAACACTCACTACCCTCTACCACAAGCGGAACGGAATTTGAGCAATTTGGTAAAACTTCCTGAAACAAAATCAGCTGCTGCATTGGTTGAGAAACTTCAATGTTCCGTCCACGCTTTCTTAGTTGTCTGCCTGCCTAGTTGATTCAAGAGTTTGCAGTGTTTTTTGGTACAAGAAACCCACCAAACGCTGGGTTATGGTTCGATAGCTGTTCGATAAATAAAACTTTATCAACTTCCAAACCTTTTCCCGTCTCGACTGTTTCCGATCGTATGCAAATCATTCGTTCCCAAAAGTAATAAAAAAATGAAAAAAAAAATCATAGTGCATTAACTTTTTTTTAAGAATTCTAGAGAAATTATTCGAACAATAGGGTCCTAAAGCCCTGTCCCAATTTTAGTACCAAACGCTTAAGTTTAGGCCAATAACACATGTTTACTCAATTTTCTAATGTTTTCCGTTGGTTTGAGTCCAAAAAACATTTTTTTAGATTTTGTCACATCCTTTGGCTTAAACTCAAATTTTGGGTGTATTTTGTTTTCCGTGTCCCTTACGAAATGTCAGATAGGAACAACCCCAGTGGTCGAACTAAAACCCCTGTGGTGTTTTTGTCGACTAAGCGAACGTCAAACATGATCAAAAGTGTCAAGGTTCATTTATGGACCAAATTTTTAAATTAAAGTTTAAACATGTTATAGCCATTATTTGAGCGGGAAAAATTGCTAAAGTAGTTACAGTAACATGCATTTTCGTGTTATTAAATAAAAACAAGATTTCATTAAAAATTTTAGGACCCAATTGAGGAAAAAACTTCGAATCAGAATATTATCAACTGAACTGAACTGTGCCAATGAATGTGAAGCAGTGATCTTATCCGCTTGAAGCACGACCTAAAGCTGATTTAAAGCTATAACGATTCACAACTAGCATTTTTACCATCGCGGGTGAGTAAATGTTTGTGCAGGACTGCTGACGATTCTATAACATTTCGCAGAAAATCATTCCCCCGAATTTCACTACATAGAATATATCATTCCTCAAAATGCGCCATTCTCCAGGACACCAATACCTTGAATGCACAATTTCCCAGAAAACTATATTCATTCATGTTTTTAAGAGTCTTGCTAAAACTATCTGAAATAACCATTTCAAAAATCGCTTGCGTTTATGTTAATTAGGCAAATTACATAGGTTTTTAACAGCTGTTCCGCACTACATAATGGTAGAGTCTTCTTCTAGTCACATCCTAAAACTGTACAAAAGATTTGTTTAATTTTGCACAATACTTCTTCCAGTATGATAATGGTCCATACCGTCATTTGGCATAATGGTCATCTAGTATCATTGACCATTAAGCATAACATAAAGAATTGCCTATTGGAAAAAATGTATATAATTAGAATCCCAGTTATGCCGAATAGCCCCTTAGTTTTTAATATAATTATGCCCAACGGTTTCATGCCAAATGATCTCATGTCAATTATGCCCCTTGCCTCTATCAATAATAAGATTAGACTGGAAATAAGGTGCACCACTAGGATAAAGAACTAACTGGGCACTTCCATGATTAACTTTGGCATGACGGGTTTTTCTCAGCCGAAATTTTGCAAAAAGAACTACCATCAGTGCACCAATATCCGCTCATGCTCCAGTAGCCCGCTCACACTGAAAAAAGATAAGTTTGCACAAAGTAAATTTGAAAACTATAGCCGCTATACGGTTGAAATCGACAAATTGAATCATACTGTGGACATTTTTTTGTGTATTTACTCAAATTACCTTACTTTTCAAGCTCGTGAGCGGGCTACTGGAACATGAGCGGGTACTGGTACGTTGACGGTACTTTGTCACGATGTATGTTAAATATTATTACTAAGATTGTTCCTGGAGGTGTTCCTGGGATATTTCTTGCAATTTTTGTTTGACTCGATCATTGGCAGAATTTGCCAGAGATGCTACCCAGATTTCTAGTTAAACCATTGCAAAAATCCTGGGGAGATTTTTGCCTATCGATTGGTGGAATCACAGACTGAATCCATTGAAATGACGGAACTCTTTAGAAGTTTCTTCATCACTCAAAAAACATTCCACTTGATATCTGTACCAGATTTCTGGTTAGATTTTTGAGGACGAATTTTGACAAGGTCTCCCAAAAGTTCCAGTGAAGTTTTTCAACGGATCTTTCCCAAGACCCATCATGAGCTCTGGACAGTTTTGTTAACAGGCATTGAAAACGGCCAACTCGGATCATAGAACGGTAAGTCTCTCAATTTCTTGGAAAGTACTCGCATTCTTTTCGACATATTGAGGGTTTGGAACTTCGACATCGTAGCGCTGCAGGAGGTTTGCTGAAAATGGACGTATAAAAATGGTTATACCATCTACCAGAGCTGCTACAACAGAGACGAGCTGGGCACAGCTTTTATCGTGATGTGGGAAATGCAGAGGCACATGCACCCTACCATGTGCCTCTGCATCGACAAAGGCATGTGCAAGTTGCGTATCAAAGGCCGTTTCTTCAATATTAGCATAATCAACGCGTACAGTCCTTGCCTAGCAAGTGACAATGACAATAAGGACGCTTTCCATGCGCAGCTGGAACGAGCATAAGCCAGATGCCCAAGCCATGACGTCAACATTCGTATCGGAGATCTCAACGCTCAGGTTGGCCAGAAGGAAGAATTCAAACCGATTATAGAGAAGCTCACCAGTTTACGAATGAAAACGGTCTTAGACTCATTGTTTTCGCCGTATCCAAGAAATGACCATACGTAGTACCTATTTCCAGCATAGTCTCCCGTATGGGTACACCTGAAGATAACCCTAATAGACCGAATCACAAGTTGACCGCGTTTCGATTGACTGAAGCAACTTCTAGGATTTATCGACGTCAGAACCTATCGTGACGCAAACATGGATTCGGACCATTACCTTGTGATGGTTAAAGTGCGCCAAAGACTTTCCGTTGTGAACAACATTAGGTACTGACGCCCGCCACGGTAGAATGTGAAACGACTCAAGCTACCCGAAGTCGCAACTGATAACGCTCATTTATGAAAATGTGTAAAAGACCAATCAGTGTAAATTTTTTTGCAGATTTTCCAAGAAAAATATCAATAAATTTGTTCAAAACTCTGATATAAATCTTTGTGAATTTTCTTGAAAGAACTCCTTTGATAGATCTACTAGAGTAACTGGCAAAATATTTGAAGGAAATCCTGGGATAGTCCCTGAAAAAAATCAAAATAATTTCTGTGGAAGGTAGTTGCGTTGAAGTGCTTTCCCGAAACAAATTCCTCTAGGCATCCCTTGAAAAAACATCACTGGAGTAATTTATTGAAGTAGTCCCTGAAAGTATTTCAGAAAAAAATCACTAGAAGAACTCCTGAAGCTTGAAGAATGCTCAGAAGAAATTCTGAAGAATCTGTGGAATACTGACGTAAAAAACTCTGAAGGTTTTGTTGGGGCTGCTACACTAGGATTCACTGCAAGTAGAATGAGAAAAAAAGTTACTTAAGCAGGGCTGGTAGCGTCTGAATTACTTTAAAATAGCAACTTTAGACACCTTTTGCTTGAAAATTGAAACCAGAAAAAGTCCATACAGATTTAAAAAAAAAAATCGAACAAGATGCAGGATATAAAGTTTCCATAAAAAAATCAGAGAATACGGCCAGACATTTTTATATGAATATATTTTTTTAGGAATTGCAAGTATTACTGATCGTAATCCAACGCTCTGGCCGGCAAGGAGACCCTTTGAGCATGCATCTTTTTGTCCTTTACCTCCGTCCCCTCCTGGTTAAGTTACGCACCATCTGCAATCATGTGCTAGATTTGATAGTAGCGTATGCTGACGACATATCGTTCATGATAACTGACATGAGCAAACTAACCTCATTAAGCAATCTTTTCTGGACTTTGGCCGGTGTTCAGGGTCTTTCTTGAATTTCCACAAATCTTTTGCTGTTAACATCGGGATACAACCTACGTGGCTGTTTGGCCACGGGAGTGTGAATCCATCAAGATACTAGGAATAACATTCTTCAATTCGCAAAAGCAAACAACTTGAGCGAAATCATAAGGAATGCGTCTCAGTTGATGTGGCTGCTCAAGCCAAGAAATCTCACCTTACATCAGAAGGTTGTGGTGCTTAATACTTTATTCACATCGAAGCTATGGTTTCTAGTATCTGTGTTCAGCATTTCGAATCAAGCCATAGCACGTATTACTTCGCACATAGGAAATTTCATCTGGGATCGATAATCTTTAAGGATTCCTGAACAGATCACCCTGCTTAAAATATAGGGTAGTCGTTAACTTGCATCTCCCAATGCATAAGCGCAAGGCTTCGCTGATTAGGAGGTTTCTCAAAGATCAGTAACACACACCAGTCGTTAGATCCTTCAATCACTGTCTTCAAAATCCACCAAACGTAGCTGCGATCCCCGCTCTCTGTCCCTGCTTGAAGTGCATCGCCAAGGAACTTCCTTACGTGCCTGGGCAATTTAGAGAAAACCCTTCGACATCTGCTCTGATCAACTATTACCGTGAGAAATTAAGGAGGCCAAAAGTTGTTGATTGATAATTATAAGCAAAGTTTTTGGTCGACAGTGACTCCAGTCGAGTCATTTTTGGTCGACTCGACTTATATAATACACACTCAATCAGACTATTAGCGTTCGGTAAATAAAATCACCGAACAGATCAGTAATTTACAAGAACACCAATTATTCGGTAATTCATCAAGTTTTGACAGCTTATTACAAACAAAACTACCGAACTACGGTGAATTTGAGATGATCTGTCAACAAATTTACCTATAGACCCCTATATGTGTATTAGAATGACATGGAACATGAAAAAGGGTTTATGTCGTCACTTGCAGTGACGAACTATCCAAAGTTTGTTTGAAAATTACATAAACGTCAACGCTACGAATAAAAATGTGTTATTATAAGCATGAAACGAGCTCACCAGTTTATAATATATCCTAAAACTGAACACGAATATCTTTTCGCACTCGTACAATGCGAACCGGACACGATTGATCTTGATTCGGTCCCTCACCAAACAGGAGCATGACACGGAATCAAGGGACCACCCACTACTCATTATAGTGATTCTGAGCCCATATGGCTCTAAGTCATTCGGTATAAGGTCATTTAACATAAAATCGTTTGGCATAGTTAATTCAATGATCAAGTGTCATTTGGCATAATAGACATTTAGCAGCATAATGACTATTTCGCATAACATGACGAACATCCAAGTCACAAAAAAAACATTATGATGGTAGGATCCCAGTTATGCTAAGTGGCCACTCAGTGTTTAATATAATAAAAGCCAAGTATATCTATGCCGAACGACTTCATGCCAAATGATCTCATGTCAAATAATAAATAAGATGAGACTGATAGAAGGATGCATCACTAGAGTAAAAAACTACTTGGGCACTTCTATGATGGAATGGCGAGCTTTTCTCAACCTAATTGTGTAAACTTTGCAATAAGGAGCACTTCCATGCGATGCATGTTAAATATTATTACTAACATCGTTCCTTGAGGTGTCCATGGGACATTTCTAGCATTGTCTGACTCAATCATTGGCATAATTTGCCAGATATGCTTACCACCCTGACAACCAAAATGTACGTATAACGAAATCACCTGGAGGCTTTGTACGTGCAACATTTCATTCATAAGATGTCGCGAAAAAGCCTTCTACGTACAAAAGTGGAGGCGATATACGTGCATATATTATGTTATGAATAATAGCACACAATGCGAGTGTATAAATTTTCTACCGAACTAACCTGAGATCTTATGCGACTTAACTTATGATAACAAATGTTGATTTGACAGCTGCTACGGATTGATTCGACTCACTTTGTACGAGTGTACGAGACGAAACAAAATGTACAACTGAACTCAGAAAAAAGGCGTTTTATGCGAGGAACCCTTATCAATCTGACGATTTTATCGACCGTGTTTTGCAAGATCATTTTTGAAAATTACCTGTGGACTTCCGGACAGATATGAGGTAGCCTTATTCCAAGGTTATTGGTCGACCTAGCTTTCTAGAAAATAAAATTCAGGAAATGGTGCATTCTGGAGAAGCGTTCATTCCATAAAATTCTGGGGAATGTTATAGAATCTTGCTGACTCTTATTGCTTCGAACGGCTACTAAACACATCTTACAGTACAGGACATTGAATTAGATACAAACATACAAGGAGCACATCTCTGCTTTCAAATGCATTATTTTTTAAAGTCTCAAAACAGAGCGGGCTTACAGCCAGTAAACAAAAGCTTAGATGGGTTGTGAAAATCACAGCATACGAGGGCTCATTAGTCACGGGATTAGGTTGGGGTCTCTCTCTGTCTCTCTAGCATAACGAAGAACGACAAAAACACGGTAGCAACTATACATCATCGATTGGTTTTCGTTTCCTTTAGTTGAATTTAGCAAAGCGCTTGAAAGTGCGTCCACCTACTACTTAAAATGTTCTTCTTCTGTTCAATTTTTGGCTACTCGGAGAGGTATGATTTTTGGGTGGGTTGCGATAATACTGTCAACACTCACGCTCATTCTCTCGTTAAAAATCATTGGTGTACGTCATCCATTACAAGTTTACAAGTGATGCCATACACGAGTAGATTATTTAATTTTCTAAGATATTCTAGCTGTTTTCCACCGATGAATCGACGAGACAGCTCATAGCGTTTTCCACCACAAAGAATCTTTTATTGGACAAACAAATTTGCACATTTTAATGATTGAACGTTAACAATATGGAACAACTATTGAAACTATCTTGTCGATCCGTTGGTGGTCATATGACGTATCCTTCATGCTAAAATTCCAAGATATTTTGTTTTTTTCCTATTAATTTAAACCATAAGCCTATCCGAAGGTAAGTTATTGGCGGTGCGAACGCCCGACTTTGATAAATACAATTGTGATGACTTTCGCTACGCCTGAATCCTAAAGTTGTAATAAAAAAACAAAGAAAAAAAAACCTGAATTGCTATCTCCTTCAGTAACTTAACTGCACCATCGATCCTGCGCTAAGCGCATAAAGAAAAACGCAGGACGATCGGTAACCCGGAACATGGAACTTAACGGATTCAATCTTCCAACCGTAAAACAAGAAATAATAGCTACAGCTTTAATAATAAATATAAACGGAAGAAACTCGTTATTGGTGCGAGTTATGCTTTCTACTGCTAGCGCGCGTCTGATGCTTTCGATTGGCTTGCAGCGGCTGTTGTTGGACAGTGGCATTGCTGCTGCTATGCGTACCGTTTCTACCTTCGTGATGGTGATGGTGGTGTGGAGGATTCGTACCTTGTGACGTCATTAGCGGCTTCGGAGGGTACGGGATGCGGAACAGCTCGATCCGCAGGTAGGCGCAGATCTCCAGACATACCTGTAACGGAAGCGGATGTTCGGGGGAACATTAGAATAGGGGAAGTTTCAAGATTTAGTAACTAAAATATCATGATCTTTACTGTGAATAAACCACCTTAACCCGCTCTTTCCCATGGAAGCTCCAGAGCTCCATTGATTTTCGACGAACTTAAGACCAGTCGAATCGACCTACTTTTGTTTTTGCACTAACCTAAGAAGAAATCTCAGGTTTCTAGAAGGAATTCAAAGAATAATTTATAGAAGAATTACCATAAGGACGCCATTCACCGCTCATTTATGCTGTTAAACACATTAAATTCTGTCAAAAATAGGGGTTTTCGATATTTTTCGCAACTTTTTGCGCTATACGCAAGACAAAACATTTGTTTTTGTAGGAAAGAAGTTGAAATGTGAACAACGTATAATGGTACCCAATTCCATGCATGTCAATGATACATGTGTAGGGCGCCATTCACCGCTCATCCTAAGTATGAGGCTCTATATTCACAACTAGTTGGAATTAGTTTACTTTCATTAGCTGGTTGTTATCTTTGTACTATAGTACAACAACATATTAAAGCGTAAAAACTACAAATTGAACTTTAACACTTTACTTTTGTAGTTTTTAAACATACTCAAATAATCCCTCCCCTAAATTTAATATAAAAAGTGTAGTAATATTAAAGCGTGGCAGCTAAGAAGCATTTTTCGATCTGCCATAATAAAATCATTGTTCAACTCGTGTTTATCACCTTAAACAGCCTAAAATTATTTTTTATAAATAGTATATAAAATTAAATAATATGAATTACATTCTAATACAATCCATTCTAGTATACGGTAGTACATGTTAATGACTTTTATTGCGAAATTTTGTTCAGATTTTTTAAAATAATTCAATGGCGTCCTTACGGTACTTGAAGGCCCCATACTCTGCGCACTTAAGGCTTTTCAAATTTCAAATAGCTGTAATTAATTGAGAACAAAACACAATACTCTGAAATTTTGGGAGCAAATACTCATTGATCTTATGTATAAGGAAAAAATATAAAAGCTTCACTAAGTAATAATTTTTATTGCAAATTTTAAATTTTTCTCAAAGGTGTTCGTGTTCCTAACTCTGCGCACTCATTTTTGCAATGCTCCTTATTCTGCGCATTTAGGTTCCTAACTCTGCGCACTCGATAAATTCTTTATAGCAGTTGAAGTATTTAACCAGAAGCATTACTAGCATTTAAACTCTGCATCAATCTTAATTTTCTTGCTTTATACGGCTTTACGTCCCCAGTGGAGAGTGGAATGTCTCTAACAGTTTACTAAGTGAAGTAAATTTTATCTATAATTCAATCCATGATAATTACTGTTACTTAAGTGCAACTCTCAAAATAATCGAAATCATCATCTGATTTCCAAAACATGTAATTGACTTAGTTTTCTAAAATCTAAACCAACATACAAAAAGGGTACAAACTACGTCTTTTTTGCGTTCATCCTTGGCGTGCAGAGGAAAATTAGCTTTGACTGTTTATGTATTTTCACTAGAAAATATGGTCGGTGTTAAGTCAGAGTGGACCAAGTGACATTTTTCATATTTTGAGAAAAATGGGTTTAAAGTCTAACGCTCTGTAATTTTTGAACTCGTTAAAATTTTGATTCAATATTTCTACACCTTTTTGCGTTGCTTTCAAACAGTATAATGTGAAGTGATAATCATGAAAAATCATAATTCAAACCTCTGGTAGAACGATTTTTTGATGGACTATGTGAACTTGGTCCACTCTGATTGAACAATTTCTAGGAAAATAACAATCATTGAATGCTTGCATGGTCAAAGTGAGTGCATATCTCTAATATAAACAGATCATCAGGACCCTTCGACATCTGTATCATAAATGGTTCAATAATCAATATAGTCAATATCGAAATCAGTGACATTACGATAGCTTGAAAATTAAGGTTTTGCAGAGTCAGGGCATTGATGACCATAAGTTTTCAAATATGCGTTCAGTCAGAGTGGACCAAGTGAAAATCTTGAGTACCGAGCAAAATATACTGGTCCAATAAGCGGGTCCTAGGACATTCCATGCATACACCATAGAACTATAATAACCTTCTATCGGACTCTGAAATTGACTAAAAAAATGCAATAATCAATCAGTTTATTGCTTTTCAACACTTGGTCCGCTCTGTCTGCACAGAAATTATTGCAATTTCTGACCACCCATCCAAATATGGTAAATGGTCAAAAATCAAAATCAAATGCATCGATTTAGGTAATATTTATAAATTTCTATTGATGGATAAGTAGAAGAATCATTCGATGTCGAAAAATCTGACAAATCTCTTGAAATGTTTTTCATTTCCTCGCATTCCTCGGCGTGCTGATCATTTTCGATGTTATGGTAATAAGCACTTGGTCCACTCTGACTGCACACTTTTACCGGTTTTTATTGATCATCCAAAGTAAATTTATTACATATCTCTCGCAGTTTACAGCATTCATCAAATCTGATCAAAGTGTAACGGAGGTAAGGTAATTTCACATCTAATGAGAGAATAATCCAATTTTCCCAAGTTTTGTACTTGGTCCCCTCTGACTTAACGCCGACCATATAAAAACCAAATTTTCTTTGGTTCGGTTCGGATCCGGGCTTGGTATTAAATAATTGTCTCGAATTCGGGTCGGATCCGAATTTTGAATTTTTGGTTTGAAGAAAATAAATAAGAACGTGGTTTTGGTTTGTTATAAGTCAAACCCGAACATTTCTACTAAATACAATGAATAGTTTGAGCGAAAGGGTATACTAATTCTTAAGCGAGACGTAATTAATAAACGATTCCTGTTACAGATCAATAACAGTAAAGCCTGTCCACGATAAATTTCGGACACGGATGGCGGGTGTACCACAGAAAGTTCGAGAATTTTACAGAAAGAAGGATTAACATCCTTGTCAACTGTTTATTTTGTAGATATAACTCTTTTATTCTGAAATAAACAATTGTTTTTGTTGAATTATGAGTAACTTTTTTTTGCTGCCATTATTTGGGTGTCCGAAATTTAACGTGGACAGGCTTTACTTTATTGGCGTTTCTATATTGTAAATACGATTAAACCTCGATGTTTCATTACTCGTTATTGACTCATGAAACTATACAAAAAATCAACATTTTTTTATTGCATGGTAAGGGAGCATTCAAAAATTACGTCCATCGTTCAGGGGAAAAAGAGTCTACGAAAATGTGACAATGCATGCAATAGGTACTGTAAAATTCGCAACAGAGAATTGTGGAGACGGAGTGTAGAAATCCTTAAAATATGATGGACGTCATTTTTTAATCTTCCTTTACTATGATGATCCCCTCAAACAATTTTCCAAAGTACTTCTATTCCATATCTCGATGGTGTCGACAAGTCGATGGTTCCCTACAATATCGACCTCTGGAGGGTTGATTGTATGTTGAAAATAACGTTTTTTAACTGTTGCGCATAGTAAGGAACATAGTTGAAAAAAGGTTCCTTACTATGCGCACTTAAGAAGAATACGAAAATGAAGAGAAAATAAGTTGCACTTTACCAGTGATGATTGCTCGATAAATAAACTAGTGCCTACGTACTAAAAATCTGAAATATGTTCTCTTTAATTTGCTTCAAATGACTTAACCCTCTAATACCCAACCCCGCCTTTAGACGGGGTACACTTTGGAATTTTGTGTATTTTTTCGTAGCTCAGAAATCAAAATGATTTTATTTGTGGCTTTAACCTTGACTCATAACATGCATATAAGAAAAGTTTTTTATGACTTTTAAAACTTTTTTCTATTTTTGAAAATTGTTTGAAAAATTGTATTCCTATATAACCTTCAAATGCCTGGTGTTCATTTAACATGTAATATAAAAATGCGAACCTTTTTTATTTTTCTACGATCAACCTATTACAGAAGAAGAGCTTGGTGGTATTAAAATAATTTTAAACCTGTTGTTCCGTTAATTACACGGAAAATAAAAAATATCACAGAAAAAAATTAAAAATTTCATATTTTTAAAAGTACCCTGAAAACTTAAATTTTTATTATTGCCAAAAATCAGTAACCAGAAGAGGCTTCAAGAAAAAATGAAAAAGGATAGGGATGTTCAAAAATAAAACCAAAATTCACAAATTCGTGAATAAAACTAAATCATTGCCCAAAACGTGTTTAGAACGATTTTAGATAACGAAAAATGATATTTAGATCGAAAATAAAAATTTGGGTATCAGAGGGTTAAGTGATGATGTACTCCCTTAGCATTTTTGCTAACGGGCAGTCAATTTGGACGTTTTTCAACATTTTTAAAGCTATTTTATTTTTTATTAAAGTAATAAACGTAAGTTTGTCAAGAAAATTCTTCGCGTACTTTTTATTACTATTGTAGCAATATATGAATAAACAAATTTAAACAAAAAATTAAGTATTTTACCAGATTTTGGTGGATTTTGGTAAAAGTGCGCAATGTTAGGAGCTGCGCAGAGTTAGGGGCCCTCACGGTACCACAAGTAACATCTGAATTAATGACTGCAGGATGCAATACTTAAAATAAACAATTGCCTACATAGTGATAGGAAAGCAGAACAAGAGAGTTATACGGTGGAAACCGGTAAGCAACCGAATCTCTGTGTTGAAAATAAAGGGCAACTACAGCCTGATCAGCATATGTGGGCCTCCGAGCGATAAGCCCGATTACATAGAGGATGAGTTCTATGAGTGTCTAGATAAGGCATACGGAAAGTGCCCAAAATATGATGCCAAGATAGTCATCGGCGACGCAAATGCGCAGATCGAAAAAGAAGACATCTTCCGACCCGTCATTGTTACGAAAAGCCTCCATTCCGTTAACTATGATAATGCTCTGCGGATTGTAACCTCCGCTGAAGAATATCCGCAAACACACTTGATCTCTAGTGGCGATGCCTGCTCCCAAATAGACCACGTACTGGTTGATAGGCGGCATTTCTCAGATGTCATGAATGTCAGAACCTTTCGAGGCCCTAATATCGATTGTATAACATTTTGCGGTAATCCACTTCGCGGTGTACCATTTCGCGGTTTGTCATTTCGCGGCACGACATTTCGCGGTTAGTACCATTTGGCGGTATGTCATTTCGCGGTCAGTACCATTTCGCGGTATACTGTTTCGCGGTTTGTACCGAAATGTTTCATATATCTTAACAGAGCAATTTGAAGAACTGCAAGTATTCAAAAGAAGGGTAAATCTCCGATGAAAATATTATTGATGATAATGCCAACAATTTTCAGTGCAACTCGTAGGAAAAACCACACCGCGAAATGGTATAGACCGCGAAATGGCATACCGCGAAATGGTACTAATCGCGAAACGGTAAACCGCAAAATGATACACACCGCGAAATGGTACACCGCGAACTTGTTGACCGCGAAATGGTTAACCGCGAAATGTCGGACAACCACCCTACCACAAAGCAGTGACAACAACAGCGAGGGAAGTAATTGATCAACAACGAAGGCGGAACGACTGGTTCAATGAAGAATGATAGACGTGAAGAATGCCACCAGAGGCCGTTAGCTTGTGGCCGGTATCCGACAGAACAGAGAGCGGTACAGGACAGCGAGAGCCGAAGAAAAGCGAATCCTTTGCAAAAAGAAAAGGCAGCACGAAGGAAGTGTGGTAGCTGAAGCTCAAGATAGCATGAACCGGCACGATATGCGAAGATTTATTTGGAAGGGTCAATGGCGCGCGTCACACCCAGTAGCTGCCATGTGCAATGATCAAGGCGAGCTGATAAAACGGCGGTGCCTGCCAGGTGGAAGGAATACTTTTAGCAGTTTCAAAGTGGCGTACGATGCAGTGAAAAGAAATGAGCTGTGGCAGATAAGTTCTGAACATGGTTTTCCGACGAAATTTATTAGGCTGATACGTGCTACACTGGATGGTTCGAAATCAAGTGTTCGGATTGCAGACTAGGTGTTAACCTCGTTTGTGACGTTAGACGGATTGAAGCAGGGAGCCTCACTATCGAATTTACTGTATAATATTGTACTCGAGGGTGCTATTAGAAGACCTGGCGTGCAGAGAGATGGCTCTATCATCAAACGGTCGCACATGCTCCTTGCTTTTGCGGGTGATATCGACCTTATTGGAATCGATCGCAGATCAGTGGAGGAGGCTTTCATGCCTCTGAAGAGGAAGACAGCAATAAAGGCCTGACCATTATTTCTACAAAAATATAGTACATAGTTGCAGGTAGAGATAGAGGTGGGCTTGTTGGAGTAGGTGCTGAGGTAATGTTTGAAGTTTATCTTGGAACTAGAGTGCCCATTTCCTGACCATTTTCGTCATCACGGGATTCGGGATAAAATTTGGTGCTTGTCCCGGAATCCAGGGATTTTTTTTAAGATTTTCTATAGAAATAGAAGTGGAATGGAAGTAAAATCAAATTTACTATTATAAAATTAAAACTACCTTTCAAAATATAGGGGCCCAAACGCAAAAGGTGTAAGTAATATGTTGGTCGGTTTTTAGTGAAGTGTATTTAAATATTCTACAGTAATCAAACTTTCTTACAGTCATTTTAAGCTGATTTTTCCATCCAACAGAAAACATATAGTAATTTGTGGAAGATTGGCTAGTTTTTTGGCCCCCATATGATTTGTTAGGATTGAAAAATTGCTGAGAAACTTTAAAGCCGTTTGACTTAAAAGTCATTTACACCGATTTGCTTCTATCCACTTCAATTGAGATTGAAGAGATTTTTATGTTCTGTATGAAGTACGGAGCTAATAAGTTATAACTACATTTCGCTATCTTATTCGTGACAAAACATAGTTTTTCATTCATTGGATATAAATCATCGTTTTTTGTCCCGGGATGTCCCGGGATGGACACTCTACTTGGAACACTTGTGACATGTGACAACGTTGTTTCCAGCGAAGTGAAAATTCGTGTTGCGGCTGCAAATAGGGCCTTTCACGGCCTAGGTCCCACAACATGCAAAGGGAAACGGAAATGCACTGTATAAAACGTTGATTTTTCCGGTGGTTCTCTACTGGCACAAAGCGTGGACGTTGGAAGACGCGGACTGGTAAGCTTTATCTGTTCAAGCGGAAAGTGCTGCAGACAATACTCGGTGGGAAACTAGAGAATGGTGTGTGACGCAGACGCATGAATCACGAGTTATATCATGTGTATAAAGATACGAATTGAGCGTGAAAATTACGGAAGACTTCAGTACGTTGGTCACTTAGTACTAGAGGGTCTTGTTTCCCGGGCTCGAAAAAATCCCGGGATCCGGGATTTTATTTTTCACAATCCCGGGAAATCCCGGGATCCCGGGATTAAATCAAATTTTTCTAAAATGGCCAAAAATCGGCCGGCGCAGGATTCTGAAGCAAAGTTTAGCTGTATAGAGTAGCTTCGAAATAACGTAATCTGATTTTTATGGATCAGTTGAAATTTAATCACCAAAAAATAACACCATTCTTCATTTACCAATATAATTGAAATCTTCCTGCCATTTTAAGGTGAAACAGCTTGGAATCAACTTCTAAGATTGCATTAAAACTTCAAAGCCACAAATCTCGCGAAGAAAGCATCCCACAACAGTGCACTTTTAATTTTGGCTTTGTGCACTAACAGAAAGCTTAAAATAAGAAGACCAGGGACGTTTACCAACTATTTCTCCAGTTTTGTGCCTTTGAAAACGTGAGTAGGGGGAGAAGTCGGCCATTGTGCCGGCCATCTTTGGACTCCGAAATGTTTCACCTTAAGAGTTGACACAATTGCTGCCAGCATGTCATACCAGGATAATAAGGTAGAAAAATTTACCACCAAAGCATGAAGATGACATTTATATTTAAAAACAAAAACGTTTCTAAAATTTTGTTTCTAGTTATTAAGTTTTATTTTGTTAGGTTTTGAAATTGAATTGGAAATTACGTTACAAGCGTACCAGAAAGATTATACAAATTCAAACGCAAAACCCCACATAACCTCAATAAAATCCTTATATAGCGAGCTAAAAGCAATAACAAATAAACATCCATGCATTAACAGTGACCAGAACAACATGCCGTTTGTTTTGAACCATAATTTGATAATTACATACAAGTATTTTCTAGTGCAATATACAATTTCGGGAAATCCCGGGATTTTCTAAAATATCCCGGGATTCGGGATTTTTGAGATCCCGGGATTTCCCGGGATTTTTGTCCCGGGATTCCCGGGACAAGACCCTCTACTTAGTACGAATGTCGAAGAAATTGTGAAAATAATATTCAGCAGGAAATCAGGTAGATGTAGGAGACTTAGTGGATGACCACGAATACGCTGCTGGCTGTACCCAGTAGAAAAGGATCTGGCGACCCTAAACGTTCGGGGCAACTGGCGAAGTATAGCCCAAGACCGACGAAGATGGAGCTCTATCATACGCCCGGCAATGGCGTGACGCTACGCTGTAGCCATGAAGGTACAAGGTTGGTATACAGTGATCTCTTACGGTGGAATCATTAGATATGAGAAAATTGTTTGCTTAAGTTTTTTTAGATATCCATTCTCTACAAAGTCTACGACTAGCTGACACTCACCTGCCCACAGTACCGAATCAGATCTACTGAGCACCACAGCATCGCGAACCATAGCACGTAGTACTCCGGAAGAAAACTGTTGAAGTACTGGTTCAGGAACAAACACAGGGGTCCTATCAGGCCCCAATCCAGGTATTCCATCTCACTCTTGGTCATGTGGGCAACCTAAAACAAATGTCAAAGTTGATCATTTGCGCTTATTCCGATCTAAGGTTATGTACTTACCACTAACCGGTTGGTCACCTTGGCGGTGATCATCCCGAACGCCATGATGTACAGCGCTGGGTAGTTTTCGTAGATGTGGTCGGTGGACTTTTGTGAGATGACGTACGCCGGTACCACAACGAAGAGGAACGGTATGATGGGCGAGAGGACGCTGGTTCCCTGTTCGGTTGTCCCATCCGGAGGCATCCGAGGCATGTCGACGAGAAAAGAGGTGGAAATTGGAAAATTAGTAAAATGGCCAATTCTCCTTACAGTCGAGAATGGAAGGGAGAAGTTTGAAAATTAATGTCTTGATATCTATGTACAGTATGGAGGGACCGAAGACAGGTCTGGATGATAACATTAATTTTCAAACTCACGAGAAACAATGAACATGAAACGAAGTGAACTAAGGTGAGGGAGTATGGGGTTTTTACGTTAGGATATAGGAAAATCAGTGAGGAAATGGAAGACGCTATTATTTATGGAGGAGAGGTATTGTTGCTAGTTAGTAGTGATAAAGTGTTGGTGAGTATATTTTTGAATTTCAAATCCTATTCATTGCTTTCTTTACTACTAAGCATTTACCACGCTACCTTTGCCAAGTGTACAACAAAACTAACAAGACAGTTACAACAAACACGCACACACAACACAAAACATCAGATTGATCTTAACTTCCTTCAAATATACAACTATGATATTTTCCTAGTTAGTTAATACCAAGACATGTAATTTCCGTGCCAATTTTGTTTTGCCAATGGATCCATTGTTAAGAAATATGTTAGTTTTAAAACATTTCAGGTGATATGTATTGCGATGACTCATGAAGCTGTAAATGAATGGAATATGTGATTATTGTCTTATAGATAAAATGATGATTGCTCAAATTGAACTGGGTGCCATCAAGTATCAAAACTAGTTTAGCTGTTCACAAATCTATAAATAGGAGAACCTCTATTATTGAGTTGCCTCAATAGCGTATTTGCTACTCGATTCCAGTAAAGAGATGATAAGACTCGTGTAGCTCCCAGTAAAGGTATCGAAAAATAACTGCACTATCTAAAAAATACCAACGCAAGATTATTTTTAGCTAATGCTAACTCGATATAAAGTGTTGATAGACTCACACTCAAATCTCAATTAATATGCTCTCCCGTGAGAGCAAACTCATTAGAGATCTGCTTCGCAAATCTCACGCTTGAGATTTCGATGCAAAATCACTCAATCAACTCAAACTGTAAAAAATGATTCAGTCGCAAAACCCGTCAAAAAACTCGTAAAACCCGAATGCAGTTGTTGACGTTAGAAAGGATTACTATAATTTTACTGTGGACTGTGGAAATACGAGACAATGAGTCAAAAAGGTGAGCCAACTCATCCATGATTTTTTGACTGCTGAATTGCGTGATTGATAACTCATGCATGAAAAATATCAAGAGTGAGTTATGAGAAAATGAGTTTTTCACAACACTGGATGTGACAAAGATTTGCAACTACATAAGAAGTCATGTGGTTCTCGCAAAATCCGAGAAAGCCAGTTTTGAACAGATGTTCTCAAAACTTCTAACTTTGATATTATTTGATGACAACTTTTTTTGATTTTTGAAGGTGCATTATTCTCAGTGTGTATAATTAGGTTAAAATGATTGCAAGTTGAGGTCCTCCGGATTTTTTTTTTTGCAGTTGATTCTGTACATGATTTTATGTGTCCCAATCGAGGCCTGCAAACTATTTATAAGTATCATTTGTATTAGTCAATCTGCCAAATAATTGAGTTAGGTTAAATTATGTGCATAAAACATCGGAAAGTTCTAAAAAAACATTGAGCCATCTCTGAACTTCTCGAAGTAAGGCCCTTCAAATCTACATGCATAGAGGATGCAAAGTAAGTGAACTTCCGACGGTAGTCGAATGAACTAAATTTAATAACTTTTAAAAGTGCCTTATGAATACATACCCTAAAGAAAACCTTTCTAACTATTTTTGACATCATGTTGAAAACGTTGCATTTGTCGCGTAATAATTCAAAGGGATCAATCCTCAACCCGTTGATTCTTAGAAAATTCGATGTAAATATTGTTCACCACATTTTCAATGTCTATTTCTCAATATTTGAATCAATCAATGTGATTTTTGCATTCGTACATCGTGCGGCAGGTACGATTATACTCTATGCTCAGGGAAGTCAAGGAAATTTCCATTATGAATAGATCCTGGACCGACCGGGAATCGAATAAGATTTTGATAAATCTTTATCGTCTTTGTGGAAATAATGCAATGAAATTTTGCAATTCTCAATTCGTTTTTTCTCAGTACGACGGATTGAACTTACATTCTTAATTATACGCGGTCGTTGAGGAAATTTCATAAAATTTCGTGAATACGTTTTACGGCGTGTGATTGGAGTGAAGTGTGAAAAAGTACAAAGATTTTCCATAGTGAAAATAAGTGCTCGGCGAAGTCACACAGGGGGATGTGAAAAAACTTGTAGGGGAAGGGGTGGTAAAATGAACACCTTAAGGAAATCATCTTGTTTCTGATAGAAAAACGAGGAATTTGTTTAGTTCTATCGCACAACATCAAAAATAGGGATGTAATCTATAGCAGCGACATGGATTCAGACTAAAATAGCTAAATTTTAACATATTTTCATCGCTATCAAAAAGCGATGCAAATGTTCATTTTACCTGCACTATGTGGGTAAAATGAACAGCGATTGGTGGTAAGATGAACACCATGCAAAAAACGTGAGCAAAACAAATATTTCTGAAAATTTTCATTGCTCCTACGAAAATACATCCATTAATGATTGTAACCCATTCAAAAAGAATTCTGAAGATATCAGATTTGACATCATATCATAACGATATTAACCTCACTGAAAAACCTCAAGTCTTCCGAGCTAAAAGTTACGTCACTTCTAATTTTCAAAGGTGGTTTTCTAAAAACTTAGATTTCGTTTATAATTTTACTTCAATAGACCTACGTATCAACTTGAACACTCAGATTAATGCTCTAAATCGTCCATGCGTGATAAAAATTCATCGAAATTTGTTTTTTCTCGGTAAAAGGCACGGTGTTCATTCTACCACCCCTGTTCATTTTACCACCACTTCCCCTATCATAAAGTGGTGTGGCTCAGTCGATCGCTAAGCATTTCTCTCAAATCGTGTTCGTCCATGCGATTTCGGTGAAAAAGTGCAAAGTAAATAATTGAACTGAAGCTATTTATCGAAATATAGTAGATTTATTGCATTTTTGTTGTACAATTGTACGAATAATAATAGCTTTCTCAAAATTACACTTGGGAAATAAATATATGGTGCAGGTTTGAATATTCACCGTAGTAGAACATTTTAATACGACGAATATTAGCGCTTACGACGAAGTAGAATGAAACCCTATTGTCATCTTTTTCAATCTTCAACTTGAAAGGTAGGATCAAAATCTAATGATTGATTTGGGCGGAATTTTCACAGCATTTCAGACACAGTTTGTATTTTAAAACATATAATTTAGAGTAGTTTTTTCACGAATTCAAAAGTTCTATTTGGGACTAAAATGATTTCTTAAACTTCACAGTACTAACATATAAAATCGATTTTTTTTTCTTTATCTTGCATAAACTTGGTCAGTTCTCAACCTATTTTGATGATTCTACCACGTTTAGATCAGGCATCTAGTATAGTTTTTAGAAAATTGTGGATGAAAACTGGCGTAGTTTTCAATAGGGCCAGTCGCGGCCAAAAAAGGATACTCGACTGCAAATACATTGAATAAATCTAAAACTTTGGGTAAATCATTACATGATGGACACTTAGATACAAATATTCTATCCTGCGCAGCTTAAGACCATATAGGACCATTGCGGCCACATGGTCATCTGATACAGGTTCCGATAAGGAACCTAAGGGGACACTTAGGGAACTTTACATATGGGTAGCGTTTGACGGCTTAAAGTCAATTATGTTTTTATCTCTAAGGAAGTAGACACGGCGCCATAGATCATTAACAGGACATGGCCTCTCCGGATTTTCCGAAATCGGTTCCGGTAGGCTTCAAATGGGACATTTATAGCGAAAAGTCTATAGCAGAGTATTGTTTGAGACGACTCCAAATTTGCATTTGCATATCATGTGGCAAGCACAAAAATGCTATTTGACATGGGAAGTGTGATTCCCTCGGAGAACATGTTTTATAATGGTTACCCGGCAGCCAAAATGTTTGATGAAACTAGACAACGAATAGCAATCTGCTGATGCAAATTCTGGAACATTTCTCAATGTAGCTAGAATATTAAGAACTCTTTTGGACACTGTCTCAGGCGTTAGCTTCTGATCAATTTAAGATAATTGGGCTTAGTATCAATTTTCCGGAAACGGTCCAGAAGTGTTTTTTTTTTTGCTTAAATATCCTTTGTTTTTTGGATGATTTATATATCAGTTTATTTTAGAATTTACCACAAAAATGGAACTAGTTTTCTAGAGATTTTTTGATGAATTCACATATGACTCTTCCAAAGAGTTTCATAAAACTCAATCAAAAAACGTCCGTTAATTATTTAAGGAGTTCTATCAGATATTTTTCTTATTTTCTATTCTAAAAGTCTTTTTAATACAATATAATAAAAGCCTCATGAATACAATATGACATATCATGTGTTTCGAGTCGTCACAATACTCTGCTACCGGCAAGTCTATAAGTGTCCTAATGGAACCGAAATCAGAAAATTCAAATAAAGCCATGTCCTGTTATTGATATATGGCACCATGTTCTTCTTGGCATTTACGTCCTTACTGGGACAGAGCCTGCTTCTCAGCGTAGTGTTCTTATGAGCCCTTCCACAGTTATTAACTGAGAGGTTTCTTTGCCAAAGGTGTGACAGGTACGATGATACTCTATGCCCAGGGAAGTCAAGGAAATTTCCATTACGAAAAGATCCTAGACCGACCGGGATTCGAACCCAGGCACCTTCAGCATGGCTTTGCTTTGTAGCCGCGGACTATAACCACTCGGCTAAAGAAGGCCCCCATGTCTATCTACTTATAGATAAAAAATAATGAACTTTAAGTCTCAGAATGCTATCAGTATTTGAGGGCTTCGTGGTCGTGCGGGTTATGTCGTCAGGCATTTGGCTGCATCTTGTCATGGAATGTGACTTTGATTATCGCTTCAGTCCGATAAACTTTTCGTGAGGAAGGTTTTTCGACTATGTCATTGGGCATTGTATGCAGACGGGGTTGATGGCTACCGCTTCTGCTTCATAAGCAGAAGGTCATGGGTTCAATCCCAGGCCCGTCCTTTTCCTCGTACTTTGTAGTTGTATATCTCTCACTTGCTTCTACCTTCCACTCTTAATGTATCACACTCAAACTATTCGTTCATAGCAAACACTAGAACCAGATACGGACAAGAAACCGTTTCCCTAACACTTCCATTCTTCTACGTGCACGCCTTCCTTCGTCTGATCCATAGGCAGTCTGCTAACTACAAAAGCAAACATCTCTGCCATGCCTTTCCCCCAATCCATACACTCCGCATGAACTGGCGTAGATGCAGTCGGACTCCACGATCTACAGTGGGCCAGTATAAGTGCAACATCATTTCCTCTCCCTTCCCCACATTGGTCTGCATTCTGACGTGGCAGGCACCATTGCACACTGGTCCAGGAAGCTAATTTAGGCGGACATGAGGTTTTCGTCAAGATTTATTGATTTTAGAGCCATAGTTTCTTCTGAGAATATGTTCAGAATTTTTAGTACTACAAAATGTACGGATCAACAAATTGTTTACGGTGATCGCAAAAGTGACTTATACGCCAACTTTTTTTATTTTAACGAATCGTAAGTTGGTATGTTCAGCAAAGTTGTAGCAAATGATCATAGAAACAACTTTGCCGAACAAACTTTTTCTCGGTTTTGCTTAAGAGCCGAGATAATTAAGTATTTTTATTAAAAAATCGTTTTTTGCTCCTAAGTGTTTTATTTTTTAGTTTAATTGGCCTACTATGTTCTACAAAGTTTTCATATTTATCATTTTCTACAACTTTGCTGAACATACCAAAGTTGTATTTCTTATGATTTTTATGTTATTTGAGATTTCATCTTAAAATTAGCTACTTTGTATGCCTTGTATCTCAACTATGAGCACCTCAAAAAAATATATCTTTCCACCAAATGATTTTGCAGTCTTCGAGTACATGTGAGCAAAATTTGGAGAAGATGATATTTTTCTATCTCGTTTAAAATCGATTTTACTAATAGACGATATGAGATAAATCCATAATTATTGAATATTCATACATGTTCAACTCACAAAAGTCATGGCTACCTAAGTACATCAAACCAAAGGTAACAAGTGTATTTATGTAGAAAGATAAAGTACATCGTTTTTCAGTTGTTTTCGACTAACTTGGAAGCTTCTGCATGAAATTTATCGTCTTTTCCTCTACCATTATATAATCTATTCCTAAGCAAGATCATCCGGTTGGAAGTCAACATAAGCTGTATAACATACATATACAACATTTACAGTCCGATTGAATTCTGTGGCATGATTTTCCCAGAATCTTCTGATGGATTCCATGTTTCATGTTTTTCTTTGGTAATGCAGCATGCCGGACAACACCACTTGCGTGCAATAGTTGTAGGCGTATCAGTAAGTGTAACAGCATTCTAAAGGATCGCCACGAAAACCCCTCAAAAGAAGGTTGGGGCTGAGACTGAACGAACCTCTTCCAGCTGGTAGGAACTCAAATGGTCGTAACACGACACGCCGTTTTTTACGGGAAGTAGATATTGTGTATTTCTTTCACTACTGGACTGCGGAGTGCGGCCTTATAAGTGCGAAAGTGTGAATAAAAGTGCGGGATTGCATTGACTCCTGTTGGTGTCTTCAGAGCACTTATTTCTCGAATAACGAAGAATAAGTCCCCCGAAGACACCTACCCGATTTGATTGAATTGCGCACTTTTGTTAGCGTTTTCGCACTTGTAAAAACTTCTGCAATAGTTTACTGGTGAAAAAAATGCGCAATACAGTAGCAGAAACAATGGGACTTGACCAACACCTCATTTTTCGGATCACAATCATTTTAAAAGTAGCCAACTTTAATCGGGAGATTAAGGAGGAGGCATTTGATCAGTATTTGTCAAAAACGTAGTGTTAGTATCACCAGTTCCACGATTGATACGTACTCTCTCCAATGGTGCAAAAACTACTTTCGCATGGAGTGATGTTGTCCGGCATGCCGCCGAAGAAGCATATGAAATGCGGAATAAATCCATCAGTAGATTCTGGGAAAATCATGCCACAGAATTCAATCGGACTGTAAATTTTGTATATGTATTTTATACGGCTTTTGTTGACTTCCAACCGGATGATGTTGCTTAGGAATAGATTAAATACTGGTAGAGGAAAAGACGATAAATTTCTTGCAGAAGCTTCCAAGTTAGTCGAAAACAACTGAAAAACGATTTACTTTATCTTTCTACATAAATACACGTGTTACCTTTGGTTTGATGTGCTTAGGTAGCCATGACTTTTGTGAGTTGAACATGTATGAATATTCAATAATTATGGATTTATCTCATATCGTCTATTAGTAAAATCGATTTTAAACGAGATAGAAAAATATCATCTTCTCCAAATTTTGCTCACATGTACTCAAAAGACTGCAAAATCATTTGGTGGAAAGACATATTTTTTTGAGGTGCCCATAGTTGAGATACAAGGCATACAAAATAGCTAATTTTAAGATGAAAAACTCAAATAACATGAAAACCATAAGAAATACAACTTTGGTATGTTCAGCAAAGTTGTAGGAAATGATAAGTATAAAAACTTTGTAGAACATAGTAGGCCAATAAAACTAAAAAATTAAATACTTAAGAGCAAAAAACGATTTTTTAATAAAAATACTTAATTATCTCGGCTCTTAAGCAAAACCAAGAAAAAGTTTGTTCGGCAAAGTTGTTTCTATGATCATTTGCTACAACTTTGCTGAACATACCAACTTACGATTCGTTAAAATAAAAAAAGTTGGCGTATAAGTCACTTTTGCGATCACCGTAAACAATTTTTTGATCCGTACATTTTGTAGTACTAAAAATTCTGAACATATTCTCAGAAGAAACTATGGCTCTAAAATCAATAAATCTTGACGAAAACCTCATGTCCGCCTAAATTAGCTTCCTGGACCAGTGTGCATTGTTGCCTAAAAATAGAAGACCACCAGCACTCATACACTGAGGGTATCTGTTCCAAGCAGTCATCTGGTTGGTTCCTTGTGTAAGTGCAGCTGATCTGGCGATACTGGAGTAGCATCCACGGGCAGCCAATCAAGCTCAAGCTCTATGTCATTGGGCATTGCATGCTAGTCCGTTGTCTAGTGCGGACATAAGGACATAACTGGAATATTAAGAGGCAGGATCCGTCATTGATTTCGGAATTTTCAAAAGCAGTTTTTTCGTTCAAAATCAAGAAAAGTCACTGGAAAATGTGTTCACTGTATTCTATTCTCCAACCGAAACACAGAGAACATATTTCCATCGAATAATATTTAGTTTTTAGCTGCCTTAGCTACCGGAAATCGGGTCCTATTATGAAACTACGCCAGTTTTTAAAAATAACTTTCTGAAAACTATATTACATTCCTGATTTAACCGTGGTGAAATCATCAAAACCGGTTGACAATTGGCAAAGGTATTGCAAATAAAAGAAAAAAGTTGGAACTATTTTCTATGTTGGGACTGTAAAGGTTAAGAAAACTTTCAAGTTCACTTAACTCAATTAACAGTGAAAAGGCTTGAGTCATTTTTTAGCCTAGTGGCTATACAGCAAATCCATGCTGTAGTTGGCTTGGATCAATTATCGGCCTAGGATCTTTGAAAAACGGACATTTTCCTGGGCATATTTCATAAGCTCCAATAGTATTTCAAAATGGCACTTTCCAAGCTCGTAGATTTTAAGATCGAATTCCATATAATTTTTGGATGATAAAGTCCATCCATGTTCAATTCAATGAGTTTTATGTCAAATTTATAATTTGGTATTTGCTTCTCTAATAATTTTGGCAAAGATTTCGTGAGGATTGCATATGGTCAGAATCCAGCCCGGGCTTCTTTTAAAATTCGGCCCTGAAACCTGTTAGTAGCTTGTCCAGAACTTAATGTTCTCATAATTGTGTCACAAATATTCATTGGATTTTGACATCCTGGCAAGAATTTGAAAATTCTGGCCAGAATATTCTTAGAATGAAGCTATAAATTTGCAAGAATCTCCGTCAGAACCTCACCAAGACTTATTTTAAGTTTCCGTTCTAGAATCTGGAAAAGTCCGTTCACCCAAATTTTCTTAGACAATTCTTTAAATATTGTGTAAGAACTTTTCTAAGGATAGTGTCCCGGATTTATTTTTTGTCAACAATATTTGTTTGAACTTTCATCTATTTAAAGGCATAGAAAGTTATTGGATAGATTTCCTTAGTTCTTTATTGATTTATATTTGACTTTATCTAGGTCTTATTGAATATCTTTTCAATCAAGCGTTTGAACATTTGAAAACTAAAGCAAACTTAGGAGGATCGTGCAATAATGTAAAGAATCTTCAGAACAAATAAAAACCTGAAATTGAAAAATCTTAAGTTGTAATGTATAAAAATTCAAGTTGGTAGAGCAGCAGAATGGCCAAATATGAGAAGGGTCTTCAAGCTGGAACCGCGAGCCGTACGTTGGGCCGGCCTGTTCTAGAGAGTTTTCGGATGATGAAGAATACCTGTTGAACTCCAATGTTCATCCCGCTCAATTTCAAAAGTATATTTGGTCGGCGTTAAGTCAGAATGGATCAAGTCAAATTATCAAGACCCTTTGACACCAGTGTCGTAAATTCTTAAATAATCCATATAGTCAATACCGAAATCAGTGGCATTACGATAGCTTGAAAATTAAGGTTTCGCAGGGTCAGGGCATTGAAGACCAGAAAAAATGCGTTCAGTCAGAGTGGACCAAGTGAAAATCTTGAATACCGACCAATGTATACCGGTAAGCGGATTTTAGAACATTCCATACATACACCATAAAACTACCATAAACTTCTATCGGACTTTGAAATTGACTAAAAAAACATGCAATAATCAATCAGTTTAGTGCTTTTCAACACTTGGTCCGCTCTGTCTGCACAGAATTTGTTGCTGTTTCTGACCAACCATCCGAATATGGTAAATGGTCAAAAATCAAAATCAAATGCATCGAATTAAGTAATATTTATAAATTTCTATTGATGGATAAGAAGAAGAATGATTCGATGTCGAAAAATCTGACAAATCTCCTGAAATGTTTTTCATTTCCTCACATTCCTCAGCGCGCTGATCATTTTTGCTATTATGGTAATAAGCACTTGGTCCACTCTGACTGCACGATTTTATCGATTTTTATTGATCATCCAAAGTAAATTTGTTACACATCTCTCGCAGTTTACAGCATTCATCAAATCTGGTCGAAGTGAAATGGAGGTAAGATAATTTCGCATCTAATTAGAGAATAATCCAATTTTCTCAAGTTTTATACTTGGTCCCCTCTGACTTAACGCCGACCATTTGGCATATTTCCGAATGTTTTGTGTATAATAAATACGCAGTATAATTCGAACTTTTTTAAGTCGCATTCTAACGACTGAGCATTAAATTGCCTGAATTCGCTGACATTTGTAACAAAAATGATCCAACCGAAATTGTTCCTCAATTTTTTATCAGCGGCTGTTACGATATTTTCTACGTCGATAACAAGCCTTGAATCGGGAGCAAAATCTGGACCGCAACGCGGAATTACTTATTCGTACATTTGCCTCACATGATATCGCATTCAAGCGTCAAGTTCATATCAATTTAGCACCTCGTCGACTGTCTGATACCGACTGCATAACCAGTCAGTCAGATACGGTAAGCGTATCGCCGTTTTGTTCCAATGAGTATAATTGAATCACACACTGATGCTTCAATTAAATTTAAATAAATGCACAAAAAAAGAAATCGCAACCTCGTCGAGATCAAACAGTAGCAATACTGTGGGAAATTCAACGGAATTTCATCACGGTAATACAGTGCAGATATGATGATGTAGTTAGGGCGATATGATCATATGAACTAAAGTTACGACCTACAAACAATTAACACGGTAACATGTTAGCACAATTTACTCTCAAACCACCAGTCAAAACAAACTAAACAAAAACGAAACAAATACGCGCAGTGCATTTCCCCCATGGTGGCCTTCCATGGGGAAAAAACTTCTTCAAGCCACCAGGAGGGAGAGGCAGCCAACACACAATCCTTACGGCAACGGTTGATCCATTCTTGCCGACGCCCCCCGTGAAGATCACGGACGCATTCTCATACGCTAACAGCCCAAACACAAACACGGCAAAGTAAAGTGGTACTATCTTAATGTCGACGCCACCCAGCATCGGAAGCTGTGTTGTTTGAGGTTGGACATTGATTGGCATTGATTGCATTAGGATTGCAGTGATGACGGTAGTAGTAGTAGTTGTGGTAGTGGGCAGTAGAGGCAGCATTGGTAGTAGTGGTAGTTGTAGTTATAGATGAAACCATGTTAGGAGAGGTTGAAATTAAAAAAGGAACTTATTAAAATCGAAGAAAGTGCTCGGTCGACTCCGTTTTTTGATAAGCCCAGGAACAAGTATCGTTCGATTAGCCGTCCCATGTCAATAACTGATCCCCAAAAATGACGGTTATTGAAGACTATATTAACGCCATCTATTGGCTGCTAGCGGCAGTAGCGGTATCAATTCCCGATGAGTAGCTATTGCATGTTAAAGTGTGCGTCGCAACCCATGTATGTCTAGGATTAGTTACTTCTTTGGAAAAAGTGTCGAGTATTGATCCCGAAAGTGGCGGGATTTAGGTAAAACCATAATTTGAACAAAAAATGTTAGCACATGTTAGGAACATAACTAAGCCTAATAAAACTATAATCAATTCTATTGAGTCCTTACAGCAACGGTTGAGCCATTTTTACCGACGCCCCCTTCATGGAACGTTCTACAGAAGGTTATGAACACCTGTAGATAGCCGAGCGAGAAGATCGTACAGACCGTGTACAGGTTCCACGTGCCACCAATGACTGGGATCTGTCGGTTTGTTGGGTGTTCGAATACCGCGGAGACACATTGGTGTGCATTATATGTGTGTGGATTATGATGATGGTCGCGTCAGTATCACCGTCATCAGTCAACCGGATGTTGTTGTAAGTGCGTCGCACCATCGCAAGGCGGTTCGGTTTAGCAGTGATTAGCATGGTTATGTAGACACACATACACACATGTAGATATATGGATATGGAAGGGACCCATATGACCATTAGGGGAAGAGAAAAAATATTTGGTGAGTTAACATCGACGAAACCAATAAGTATCCTTTGTTCGCGGACTTTTCAAATCCCCAGAATTAGGTTCAATAATTAAAAAATATAGTAGGATAACCTACGATTTGGTCATTTAGTATTTCTATTCTCATCAATAAGATATTTGAAGCTCTTTTATGTTTTTCTAACCCACTGAGCAGACTAATCTCCAATTTTATCCATTATGCAAAACGGTTTGAGATATCCACAAAACGAATAGAGTTGAAAATGCTATTCAACGTGTGCACCAAATGCACAAATAACGACTAGCATTTTGAATCATTTGCGTTTTGTAGATGCAGTCATTGTAGCAGCTATATTCAATCCTGTCTTTATAGGGACGCCACAATCAAACAAGCTTTTAGGTTTCAAACGACCTAACGTTCTACATGTGTCGTTTGAAAGCTGAATTGATGATCAAAAAGACTCAAATTAGACTTCAGGTAATTTGAGACCTTCCTGAAAGTGAGCTAGATTGTGGCTGTCACTAGTGCTTGTTGAACGCTTTTAATCAATATAGACTTACAATAATTTTCTTAAATTATTTTAATAAAAAAAAACTACAGTGGCCGGCAAAAACAAAGGTCATTTTGCCGTTCTTTATACATAATGGCCAAGTTTGGAAACTTGGATCTTGACTCCTAGAGCTCCGATTGATCTGACATTTTTACCGCCACTAGGAAATAACTTGAAATCTGTGCAGTAAAAAATTCACACCATTTTGATCACACACTTTGAAGGTATCAAAAATGTCCCATATTGAAAAATTTGTTTGATATATTTTGAAAAAAATGCATTTTTAGAAAAATTTTGTTCTACAAACAATTTTTTCGTAAATTCTTTCGTTTCAAAAATTAAGCATTTTTTACAAAATAGGGCATTTACGATAACTTTAAAGTATGTGATTTTTGCACTGCGCAAATTTCAAGTTATTTCCTAGTTGCGGCATAAATTTCAGCCCAATTGGAGCTCTAGAAGTCACGATCCAAGTCATCAAACTTGGTCATTTTGTATGGAAAACGGTAAAATGATCTTTTTTTTCGCCGGTTACTGTACAATCTTGACTTCCGTCATATCTTATCGATATCAATTACAGCCGTATTCCAAATTTTATAAACAGTCATTACTCATGAGTTACGATTTAATCTATAGTTTTTGAGAATTTTCTCGTTCAAAACCAATGTTTTGAGTTATGACATGACGATAACATTCTAAAACAGCTCGTTGCTATTCGTTAGAGCTCAGATTTGATTTTACTGTACTTCTGATTTTGATTGGATATCTTTTGGGACCTTTCTTCTCATTGGTGTACTTTTGGCTGCTCTTTTTGGTCACCTATTACGGGAATGAATTCTCTCTCCCTAGTTAAACTTGTTATTCAGTCAAACACCATCAGTTCTCTACCAGATAGGATTATCTATTCAGTGAAAAAAAAATTTGTAATATATTTTGTATAAAGTGTATGTCATCACTAAACATGCTGCTACAAATCCTGAGTACAATCCATGCCTTATTTCTAAAAAAAAACACTCAGAGCAAGACATTCACACATGCATAACTGCCGGGTACAGGCGTATAGCGAATTATTTTCGAATATTGTTGTGCTGCCTAGTTTACCTAAACACTAAATGATACTAAACCTTAAGTTACACCTATATTAGGCCTTTTCAAGTGAAAGAAGTAGTTTAATCAAAGTCTATGCTCCACACAAATTACCAAACATCTTATTTTTTTCAATTTAAAACGTTGGAAAATTTTTTTTATTGTCCTGTTTATGAAAAAAATAATTTTAACAATTTTATATGGTCTAAAGTTACCGTAGGAAATATGGAATTGGTTGCTCACGTGACTAGTTTACCCTATTCGCTTTTGGCCGTGCCCTATGGCAAGCTTCTCCCTACTAAGAGACTACTACCACAGTCCCAACAAATCGGACAGTTTGTCCCTTACTGGATAATGAAAGTTACAGCATAATGAAGTTAATATGGAAAACAGCTCATACTTCAACATTTGCATCACATTTTTCAGAAAAGTTACTACACACATCAACCGCAAACGCATCATTCCTGCACAGACATTTATGTTTCATGCACTTAGGTATTTTTTCTAATGAAAATGGCAAAACGCTATTAGTTACAGAAAGAGGGCATACGGTACGGGTCGATTATTATTCATTCATATGGGTAGAGATGGAAGCATTCATGGACATGTAGTTTCAGTTATTTGCTGACGACTCCAAAGATTGATATTATTAGAATTTACTCTGGATTCATTACGGAAAAACCTTACACAAGAAAAAATCAATGTGGTTCACTCGATTTTCAATGTAGAAACATTTTCTGAATCATTGTCCAAGTTTGTTTTTTGGAAATTCAACCAAAAAAAATCAGAAAAACTTGGGCGCAGATATAGAAAATATACGAGACACGCACACGCAAGTACACAAAAC
The DNA here is from genome assembly GCF_002204515.2 of Aedes aegypti. Taxonomy (NCBI): domain Eukaryota; kingdom Metazoa; phylum Arthropoda; class Insecta; order Diptera; family Culicidae; genus Aedes; species Aedes aegypti. The sequence goes on along the minus strand of NC_035109.1, from coordinate 320,198,598 downwards.
AAAGTATTTGAATAATAGACTGGCCCTTAAACAAAAAAGTTGTAAAACCTAACGGGGCACCCCCTAGAAATGAGCCTTAGGGTAAGAAAAACGCTCTCTCGAAATTTCAACTCAATTGATTGCTTCACCAGCTGGCGCATTCGATTTGAAGTTTGTATGGGATATTCGTCTCAAATATATTGAAAATTGATTCTATGTCACTGTTTCGTTCCGTATACTAATTGTTCGCGTTCAATTAAGCCCAGAATGACAAATACTCTAGTTGGTACCCTAATGAACATAATTGCAGAAGGTTGTATCTCATTTTCATTACTTCTTCAGTTGTTGAAAGTTAGGCTTAGATCAGCACTCCCGTACAGTCACTTATATGCATGCGACATGTGCCTAAGCTCGCCCACGGTCAAAGGTGGCTATGATGCGCTTAGTGGCTACCTCCAAGCTATTTTGAAGAAATACAAGCAGTGTTGCATGATATACTTCAGATAGTTAAAACACCAACTTTGTTAATTTTGATCATGGTACAATCTTCTACAATATTCTTCGCTATTACATCAAGTAGTGTTTTTGACATTCTGGGGCCAATTGAACGCGATCATCAATTTTCATGAACCAAACAGTACATGATGTGCTGTTGCTCATATGTTTGAGCTGAAAATCCCATATTAACTTCAATTCAAATGCGCCAGCTCATGGAACGACCAAATGAGCTGAATTTTTCAGAAAGGCTTCGTCTAACCCCAAAAAATAATCTTGGGGGGTGCCCCGTGGAATCCTACAACTTTATTTTTCTCCCATACTAAGCTGGGCCAGTCTATTGAATAATCTCAAGAAAAATTAACTTTAGCAAAAAATACGTCTTTGATAGCTAACGGTTATATTGTTGATATCCATACATCACACTATTATTTGGAAATCGTTATGAATCGTTTATCAGAAATTCATTATCCAGCTAATTACAGAAAATTGTATCAGCAAATAAAAAAAAATGACAGAATCATTAGCTACGAACACTATAAATTCGACGTTATTCTGAATTAAATTTAACACGAAGTTCGAATTCAAAAATATCCAAAAGATTTGATTGAAAATTTCATTCTTGCATTATACAAAAGTTTTCCATGAAATTCCTCCGACAATTTTCAAGAAATGCTTCCAAAAGTTTTTTTTCCAGATTCATCCTCCAGATAAGAATGATTAGTCAGACAACCTTTGTCACTAGAGACATAGGAATCCTCTGCATCTATACAGTTATCATGGAAAGAAGTTTGTGCTAGTGGGGTAATGACAGGGTGTGGAGCACTGCGCGAATAGCCCGCCAAACATGTTTGATCTTTGTTTTTCACTTACCCCAAACACGTGGCGCATTCAAAGGAATAAACACAATATTAGGAATACAAATCTGACAAAAACTCCCTAAATTTGTGATACAATCTGTGAAAGAACATGTGAAGTATTTCTGTAAGGATTTCATGATTTCTTATTCCAACTCTTCAAATATCGTGGAAGAATATCCGAAAATATCTTGGACAAATATTAGAGGTATCCCATTATATAATAATGGAAGGAATTCGTGAAATCACATGAGAATTTTCTGACGTAATCTCTGAAGGAACTCCGGAGGTTATCCTTGGATAAACATATTAGGGAATGTCTGGAGGAGTATCTGAATTAATTTTTCTGAAAAAAAAAACCTTTGGAAGACTTTCTAGAGGGACCTCTGGAAAAAAATCCTTGAAAATCATAGAAGTAGTTTACAAAGGAAATTTTGGAAGGCTTTATTTCAGCAATCCTTGGATTCTTTGAATACTCCTAGGAGGAAATTTCTAGAGACATTTCTCATAAAATCTATAAACAACTTGAAGAATTCTGCCCCATTACCCCGAATGCCATTTCCCCGAGTGTCATTACCCCGAATGTACCATTAACCCGAATGCTGTATCCCCGAATTTACAATTATGTTGACATGATGACATTAATGACACTTCCTCATGATATTGCAATTCGGGGTTATGTCATTCGGGGTTATGAATCGTGCGGGGATTTGGAATCAATGGGGGGGGGGTGGGGGGTGGTAGTTGGTAATGACATTCAGGGTTATGGAATTCGGGGTAATGGGGTAGAATCAACTAGAAGAATTCCTTTGGAGATACGTCAAGAATGTCTTATTGAAACAGAAAAAAAGAAATTTTTTGAGAAATTGGAAGAATTTATGAGCGAATGTTGGGGATATCTTATGTTTTTCTCTGGGAATCTCTAGAAAATTTTTTTTAGGAATTTTTAAAGCGAATCCTAAACGAATTGCTAAAAAGAATATGAATCCAGAAAGTATTACAAGTCAAAATCATAAAAAATCTTCCAAGGAAATCTTGAGAATTACTTAAAGGAATCCCTGAAGAAATTTGTGGAAGAATTTCCAGAGAATTTTTGGGTAAGAATTGTTGTAATTTTATCCATAACACGATTATCTTCGAGTCATACAGAAAATCTTTTATCTTGTTACCCTTAATTTATTATTACTTTATCAACTTAATGAAAATATCTCCAGTAGTTCATAGTATAGCTTCTCAAAATAGTTAAGCACAGTTTTTGTTGAAGTAACATAAAGGAACTTACGTATTTTCAGCAGTTTCGTTATTTATATCGGCAAATCATCTGATATTTGCTTTCATGCAGATAATGGTTATGCATATTTCAAACCTAATAACTTTCAGAAAATCTCCCATGAAGAAGAGAACGAAGCTGCCGAAAGTACAACAAAAAACTGTTGAAAAAATGACACGATACAATTTTTTTTCTTCTTTTTTTAGGGTTCTTTTGGGTTCAACAAATGTTTCGTTGATTTTTTAAGATCTTCTTCTGGAATTGTCTGTTGCTAAAAAATATATATATATATATATATATATATATATATATATATATATATATATATATATATATATATATATATATATATATATATATATATATATATATATATATATATATATATATATATATATATATATATATATACACATATATATATATATATATATATATATATATATATGTGCAGAAGAACTATCTGAATGAATCGTGAACAAAGATCTAGGAGAAGGTTGGATTAAGAGTCTTTTAAGACATTATCCAGTTATTTTATTCCTGAAATATCTGTTGTTAATCTTAACGTCTCTAACCACCGACAAGGCATTTTCAAATAGCTAAATAGCTGCCATTTCACAAATTTTCATTTGATTTTTTTTTAGTCACCCTCAGTGGACTTTAAAAGGGTAAGAGTTATTCAACATTAATGGACAATGTCAAATTCGGAATCCTTCCGTACATAATCCTGATTGACAGCAGTGGCAAATACAAGAAATGTGATTATTTTTTTATTAGATGCATTACAACATCAAAGTTAGGACAGTCAAAGGGTTGTCCTACCCATAGTTCAACAAGAAGTGACATTATTTTAACAAAATTTCTACAGCCAACTCTGTAGATGTCCTTTGATAATTTACATTGAGCATTACTATAAATATTTATTGACAAATTATTGGAATATCCATGGAGAACTCTCAGGAGATCCCTAAAAAATCATTAAAACAATTCATTGATCAACCCAAGAGCTGTCGCATTGTGTATTGAGTACAATGCTCGCTTGCTTTACACAGCACGAGCGTGGTGCTGTAGGCGATAGGCGAAGACGACTTTGAGATTTTAAGGCATTCTTGGAAGAATATGTTGGCAATTTTTCGAGCGATTCATACAGATCTTCCGGAGCTTATACAAAGTTTCTTGGCTGAATTGTCGTATGAACTTTTGGAAGTAATCCTGGATTAATACCAGAGAAATTATAGGAATAAATTTTTCCTGATACATTGTGGCATGATTCATGCAAAAATCGAGTATTGGAAAATTTCATAACAAACATTGAAAATGCTTTCAGATTTGATGATGAAATTACAGAAGTTTCTGCACGTTAAGTTCTTTTAAGACAGTTTACAATAAGTCACGATTTGTTCTGTAGAATTAGGAAAAAACAATCAGTTTCGCTATAGATAAGTGTAAGAAAAGATTGAACCGTGCTCTTGTCATCTGTATAATTTTCTCGGGAAAGTATCGAAGTGAAAAGCAAATTTTACAAATTTCATTAGGATTTTAAAATGTTTTTTTTAATATTCGTATCGAAAACGAGTTTATAAATTTCTCAATCCATTTATTCAAAGTCTACTTTTTACACGGTAATCTACGAATTATTGGTCGCTTCTGCCAAGCTCTGCTAGGCTACCTCGGGAAACTTAATTTCACAATTCATCGAAGAGTCCAAAGAAAACAAACAAAACAGCTTCAAGGGAACAACATTGGCGACCGTTAAGTTTATCAGTTTGTTCTGTTTCCGAAAATCTTTAAGTGAATTTTGATTTAAAAGTAAGTCACTTAGTCGATCTAATTGATGATCTTGAAGCTTTCTCAGTCTTGTAATAATAACTGGCTTCATAAAACAGTTAGTTTTAGTACCCTAGTATTTAGGGTCCTGGATTCCATAGTTTCAAAAACACTTCTTGACTTCCATGGATAAAGTTTTTGCCAATGTTTGTCCTACGCATGGTTTCCAATGTGGACGCCAGAGAGGCCCTGGCGCAAATTATGCCACGAGCGCTGTAGTGACATATTGTATCGAATTCACGAAGATTTAGATGTTGCACGGTATGTTTTGAGCCTAATGATCACAATCAATCGTTTGCTTAGGTTTTACATAAAAACTTCGGTGTTGTAATTACAATTAATCCAAAAATAATCATATATCTCGTATTTGGCACTGCTGTGACCCCAGTACTATACGAAATATCTCAGGCATGGCTCCGAATTGTATTGTCCATTTAGGGCAAATAACACTGCGGAACACGTTTTTGTCTCCAGCACCAAAATACCGCTATTCACTTAATTAAGCGCTGCTGAATCCATTGCCGTTCTCAGAAATATCATAGCACGTCTAGTTTTTGAGATATTGACTGTTGAAAATGCAAAAAAATGACTATTTCAGCCAACTTGCATGCAAGTTTGCCAGCTTGTAAGGTAATATATTGGCTTAATTTGCCGCAGAATTCAAACTTTATGTGTATAACAATACTTATCATCAAAGTTTGTATTACACGCAAATAAAACCGTTCCTGAAAATACGAACATCCAGTCGTGAATTCCAGAACAAGCTGTTTTTTGCTTTACGAATATACACCATGAACATAAATCACGGAATATGGAACTATGTTCCACAAACCATTCGTAACGCCTGCGAAACTGATGGAGCCGTGATTTTTGTTCTCGAAAACAGAAACACTGTTCATGGTGGTGTTTTGGAAACCGCAATTGTAATTACAAATGACTAGATATTTTTACGGTCCACTCTCTGTACATGAATAGTTTATGGAATATTTTCTCCAAATTTGAGTATATAGCGTACGATTGCAAATGATTTCGGCCACAATTTCATAAATTCACAATCGGAAGAAAGATAGCAAGGCAGCAGAAAATCCGTACCTTCAAAGCATTTGAAAGCTACGATTTAGTGAGGGTATGACAAATTCCAGCAGCAAATCCAGCACCATTTTCCAATAAACACAATTTGGCAGCAACAACAGCAGGAATAACCATTAATTTGGATAAAAGATGTTGAAACAGTCTCATATGCCATCAAAAATTCAAACGAACTTGCGGATTCACGCTCAGGTCACCTTCGATGACTGTTTATTTGTTGTTGTGCACGCGTTATTACTTTTGACAGTGCGCATGAACAAAGTTCTTGTTATGAAGAACAAAATCGCGAAAATGATCTTATGGATTCTCGATACTGTGATTTCCAAGTCATGGTATAGGAAGCGTTACGAAACCCACTTGTCAGTGAAGCAGACAAGAACTGTGTTCTTGGATCAGTGATTACGTTCATAGAAATGAGATACAAGCAGTCATGCTTTTGGGAACCGAATCACGAAATAGGACATGTCATGCGTTCTGTTTACCATGACTTTTTGTTCACGCATATGGGAACAGATTTTTTTGCGTGTACTTTCGATACGGAAAGTTATTTTTTGATGGTTTAGAGAATTGTTGTATTTTGCCATATAGAAGATACGAAGAATTTTGTATGGAGACTGCAAGCATGTTGAAAAAATCGTTTTAATCGAAATTTTATCGCGCAATTTCAATCAAATTATGTCTGAAATGAAAGTTCAAGTTCTATTTTGCATGTTTGGTGGATTAGATTACAAAAAAGTTTGATAAATTGTACTTTAAATTTCATGTAAACATTAATAAAACCAGTGTTTTATACAACTTTGGCGACCTGTAGCTAAAAATTGTGACGTGCTGGAACATTTCTGAGAATGACACCAGATTCAGCAACCCCAAATCTACTAAAGACACATAATTTGATCCTTGAGACACGCAAAAATGTCATTTTTGTTACGCTGTGTAATTTGTACCATTTTAAAGTCAACTGAAGGTGGTTTCAATTAAATCGAATGGATATTGATGAAATGGCAGCAATTTGAAAATGCCTTGTCGATGATCGGAGACGTAAAGGTTAATTTTAGAAAATAGAAAATAAACTATCGAAAGCTTCTTCATTGGGAAATTTTTTGCATGATTCAAGGAATTTAATTTTAAATTTTAGACAATTCAATAAATTTTATGGGTTTTAAGACGGTTCGGATTCAGTGACTCAGCATAGAAATATCGATAAAAAAAATCACTATACACCCGATTCTGTTTTTGCACGGGGGATGCGTACCGTGCAAAAAAAGTTTTCAGTTCAAAATTTCAAAAACCGTGCAAAAAAAGTAACACCATTTCTCAACGTTTCATGCAAAAATAAGGTTTTGGTGAAAAAAAATGTATGGAAACTTTTTTTGCACGGCAGTGTAAAAAAAATCCGTGCAAAAACAGAATCGGGTGTACTTAAAAGTTATTAGTATTTATAAATAATCCGTGCATAAAGATTAAATTTTGAAGAGCATTGTAACAGTCAAACATAATCATACCAAAATGATGAATTTTTTAATAGCCTTCCGGGGCCATTGGTTAGTTTTTTCAAACATTATTTATGATGTTCTATGAGTTAAGAACACTGCCATATTACATGCCTTCATTCCCTTGTCAGCTTTGAGGTTGCATGCTATTTCTGATGAAATATCAAGAATTGACTCTGTGTTCAAGGTGTGCTCCTCACAGCACTCCATAAGCGAAACTTTCCAAATTACCCCTATTTTTTATACTTGCAAAACTATCCTCACAATGATTGATTAATCGAACAACTAAAGCTTTAAGCTTTTGTGTTAAATTTATTAGATTAATGACAAAAGTTTTTCTAGATGTTCGTTTACATAGATTGATCACATCCTAACAGTAAGTCTAACACTTCAGTAGTGTCGCTGTTGTATTTTGTACATCATTGCTGGTGAAACCTCGCTTGTCGTACACAACAGCAGCCTGGTGGGTTTGACAGTGGCAAACCGCATGACGACTGGAAGGTTAAAAAGTTGGTCCAATAATATATGCTTTACAACAAATTTAAAATCGTTCGGAAGCGACCAACTTCTCCTCGATTATATTGCTTTTAAGGTAATCGAAATTTGACAATATTCAAATTGTTTCGTATTCGGTTTTAATTAAGAACGACGTTTTTGTTTCAAGTTTCAATTAAAATCGTCAGAAGAACGCGCCCAAAAGTTAGAATCAGCGAGTTATCAGTAAATTAACTACATGCCTATGAATGCTTCGATAATTGGACCAGGAGCTTATAACATTCACCGTCTCATAACAAAAAAGGTTTCTTAGACACAGGGAAAATCAACTGTTAATACAAACTATGCGTCGGGTGATAAAACTGTAAGTTGATACTCAGACACTACGATAGATGATAGTGGATTGTTGGAGAGTAGTAATAGAGTTTTTAGCGAGTCAAGAGGAAACGGGGTGAATGGGGACATTTTGTTTAGGTTTCGATCGAATAGGATAATTTCCAGGACAGAAGAAAGCTACGTAGTATTATTACATCGAGGGGTATCGAATCGGGGAAAACTTACGGCTACGGTGGATCCGTTTTTGCCGACGCCGCCGGCTCGTATCACTGCGAAGAAGTGCATCAGCGACCAGCTGCCGCAAATGACCGTCATCACGGACATGGAGTTCCAGAGTTCAAAGTTTCCGAATATCTATAATTTGGCGAGATAGCGATGGCGATACATGTAGGGGGAGCGTGGGGTTCAGGGGGTGGTATTTGGAGCGCAAGACATGAATGTGAACGCAACGAAAACGAGCGGGGAAGAGATAATGAAGATACAAGATGAGGTTACAGGTTGCATACAAGGTGATGGTCGGAGTTGTAAAGATACTGCAAGCGGTTCATGGCTGCTTCTGTCTAGCGATTTTTAATCATGAGGATGGTGGTCACTATAAGAAGGATTCATACGGTTGTTATTCACTGAACTATAAGAACGAAACTCAAGCAAAGCTAACGACTAAGTGTGTTGTCACCGCTGTAATCTGACCCCAAGTTACCCCTGTAACTGTGCTTTCCATTTTTGTGCAATTTTCGCGATTAGGACCAGACCACCACAAGTCGGTTGATAAGGCGTCGAGCGTTTACTTTGTACCGAAAGGGAAACGCTGCTTAGTGCTAACGATCATTGGCCCAGAGCGCACCTTTGACCGCTATGCGGCAATCCACGTCATAAAAATTGTGCGCCCTGACTATCGAGGAGTACTATTTATCAGCGTACGGTTAACGCATACACGGTGCTCCTCAGACCGTCATTATCAGAAAAAATGTATCAAATCTGTGCTCACCAGCAAATATCTTTAACTTACCTGAATGCACTATCTGGACAAAAAATAAAAATACGGACAGTACCGTTCTGAATTCAAGTTCTTTTGATAGTATAAGTCCACAAATTCTAAGAGTATCCAGTTTTTTTTTTATTTGTTGCTATTATCAGAAGAAATATTTAGCATTTGTTTGTATACGTATTTTATACTTTTACATACATTCTGTAAATGATATATCAACAATATTCTGCGTCACGTCATTTTCCAGACGTAACTATCTAAAACATTCATTTCAAATATATATAAACGTAGTTATCTAATATTGCGAATCGTCTTTTGATGTGTTCAATGACTCAGCATACTGACGTGTTATACATGATTTCCATATTTAATCAATTGTTAAAGGCTCAAGCGCTATAAGGCATGACGGAGCGAGTACCATCATGTAATTCAAATACAAGGGTTAAGCACGAGTTTTGTAAAAAATTGTCGAGATCCAAACATGCATGTTTTAAATGAAAGTAGACGAAATGTTATGCGTCATGAAACATCCGGCAGAAAATTTTATCTATTTTCATCTCGACATGGTGATAATTGATAAATTTCAAATTTCAATTCTGACATGGTGATAGTTGGTAACGGATTTCCATTGGGTATGCTCAATTTTTTAGTCGCTTATATTTTCAGCTCATGTGATTTTTAACCTTTATATTTTTCCTAGTTTTTATGTGAAGACGAATGCCAAAATCTGAGCAAAACCCGTTAAAGTCCGCCGGTGAAATGGCCATTTCGGCAAAAACGATTCCGAAAAAGTGAATTATGTAATTATGAATATCAAACTTCATGATTTTGTAGAATATTCTAAGCATTTATTTGCGTTGAACACGTCATGTTCCATATCAACATGGTTCTTTAAGACGTATTGGTGTTCTATAATGATTTTGCGAAGGAGTTGTGTTCAATATTACCTACGTCAGAATTTCGTTCAAGAATCATGAAAAATCCTGCTTTAATTATATTAGAATCATGTCAAAGATGTTAGAAAAATCTACTCAGAATTTTGTCACAATCGCACCTAATTTTATTTGAAAATCTTGCCTAGGGTTATCTTAGAATCCTGCATGACATTTTGCGAACATCAACGCATGATTCTGTAATCAATGTTTCTAGGATACTCCCAGAATCTTCATTATAAATTTATAGTACTGGAATCTGTGAAACATCTGTCCAGAATTCATTCAGCAATCCACCCAGGAATATATTTGTAAACCCTGCCCAGAGTTTTGTGAAAATTTTATTTTGACGATTCTGAGAAATCCTGCTAATGGAATATTGCCTAAGTTTTCCGTAGAATTAACTCTTAAAAGGTGTGGACGACTTTTTTGCACTGATTTGCTTATGTCTTTGGCTCAATCGATAAATTTTCGAAATTTTAACAGTATTCTGTAGGAGATTAGTTGACGTGTTCAGATACAAGACCGGAAGACTTAGTAGAACCAATCGGAATAAAATGTTGTTTTCCTTAGTGTGTCAAATAATATCATATTTTTTCGACAAAGGATTACCATGGGAAGCCTTTCTAGCCAGTTTCAATACAGGTAACAATCTTAAGTCCAGCTTCAGAACTCCGTTTTTGATTCCAAAAGACCAATTTTTATCATAAAAACAGCAATTATGCGAAACATCGAATAACACTATTTCAGTAAATTATAACTTAAAAAGTTGGAATTTTCTGAACGAATAGGGGTCATTTTTAGTTTTATTAAGTAATAAAATATAATTATTTCGTAAAAGTAAATCTCAAGAATGATTCTGATCAAATCCTGGAAGGATCTTCTTCTTCTTGACTTTCACGTCCCCACTGGGACACAGCCTGCTTCTCAGCTTAGTGTTCTTATGAGCACTTCCACAGTTATTAACTGAGAGCTTTCATTGCCAAAGTTGCCATTTTCGCATTCGTATATCGTATGGCAGGTACGATGATACTCTATGCCCAGGGAAGTCAAGGAAATTTCCTTTACGAAAAGATCCTGGACCGACCGGGAATCGAACCCAGACACCTTCAGCATGGCGTTGCTTTGTAGTCGCGGACTCTAACCATTCGGCTAAGGAAGGCCCTCCCCCCCTGGAAGGATATCGTTGCGAATATTTATCCTGAAAAGATTCTGATGAGAATCCTTGAAGTATTCTGAAGAAAAATTTGGAAAGGTTTTCATGAGAATCACAAAAGGATCCATATGAGAATCCTGTAGAGATACTGATGCAAATGCTGAAACGTTTCTGATGAGTATCCTGGAACGATTCTGCTGAGAATTCGGCATCGATGCTGATGAAATCCTGAAAGGTTTCTGATGAAAATCGTGAGAGGATTCTGGTGAAAACTTTTAAAAAATTCTGATAATATTAGCTTGAAATGCATTCTGACAAGCATCTCAAGAGATGATCTCTGATGAGAACCCTGAGAGGATTCTGAGGAGAATCCTTGGGGGATTCTGAAGAGAATTATGATCCTGTGAGAATGTTAATGAGAATCCTCCTGATGTTTCGCATAATGGCGGTTTCTTATGCTAAAAATTGGTCTTTTGGAATCAAAAACGGGGTTCCGATGTTGGACTTAAAATGGTCACCTGTATTCAAAAGGACCAGAAAAGCTTCCGATGGTAATCTTTTGTCGAAAAAATATGATTTTATTTGACACAGTATGGAAATCAACATTTTTTTTTTTTTTTTTTTTTTTTTTTTTTTTTTTTTTTTTTTTTTTTTTTTTTTTTTTTTTTTAATTTCTTTATTCGTATCATTCCAAACATTACATTCATTTCTTATATCTAGGTGTTCTGTGTTATTTGACAACACTATCATCCTAATTTGGTAAAACAAATTTAAGATTTAATTAACATTTTGTTAACAACATATTACATTTCATTTGCCGTAGCAGTTCAGTTTTTTTACAGGTGAGTTGATTTCACCTGCTTATAAGAGAAAAAAAAAGTTTTTAATATACTTAACCTAACTTAACCTAAACATATAACGCATTAATCGTGGCAATAGAAGATTGTAACGATTTTTGCCTGAAATTATTAATGATTGTATTTGACATTTGTTCCAATGTTTCAACATTGGATATTCTATGTAATTCATTGGTACTATACCAGGGAGGAAGCCTCAGAATCATTTTCAAAATTTTATTTTGAATTCTCTGCAGAGCTTTCTTCCTGGTATTACAACAGCTAGTCCATATTGGTACAGCATACAACATGGCTGGCCTGAAAATTTGTTTGAATATCAACAGCTTGTTCTTCAGACAAAGTTTTGATTTTCTATTAATAAGGGGATAGAGACATTTTACATATTTATTACATTTGGCTTGAATGCCCTCAATGTGATTTTTGAAAGTTAAATTCTTATCTAGCATGAGCCCTAGATACTTAACTTCCTCTGACCAATTTATTGGAACCCCTCTCATCGTGACAACATGTCTACTTGAAGGTTTCAAATAAAGAGCTTTTGGTTTATGTGGGAATATTATTAGTTGAGTTTTGGAAGCATTAGGAGAAATCTTCCATTTTTGCAAGTATGAAGAAAAAATATCCAAACTTTTTTGCAATCGACTACAGATGACACGCAGGCTTCGTCCTTTGGCGGAGAGGCCTGTGTCATCCGCAAACAAAGATTTTTGACATCCCTGAGGTAGCTCAGGTAAGTCAGATGTGAAAATATTGTATAATATTGGTCCCAAAATGCTGCCTTGAGGAACACCAGCTCTTACAGGAAGTCTTTCAGATCTGGAGTTCTGATAATTAACCTGAAGTGTACGATTTGACAGATAACTTTGAATTATTCTAACAATGTATGTTGGAAAATTAAAGTTTTTTAATTTTACAATCAAACCTTCATGCCAAACACTGTCGAAAGCTTTTTCTATGTCTAGAAGAGCAAGACCAGTAGAATAGCCTTCAGATTTGTTGGAACGGATCAAATTTGTTACACGTAAAAGTTGATGAGTGGTCGAATGTCCATGGCGGAATCCGAACTGTTCATTGGCAAAAATTGAATTTTCGTTGATGTGGGCCATCATTCTGTTCAAAATAACCTTTTCAAAAAGTTTACTGATGGAGGAAAGCAAACTGATTGGACGATAGCTAGAAGCTTCTGCAGGATTTTTGTCTGGTTTTAAAATTGGAACAACCTTAGCATTTTTCCATTTGTCAGGAAAATATGCTAATTGAAAACATTGGAAATCAACATATGATTCCGATTGGTTCTCCGGGATCGCATACTAGGTATCTGAACATGTCAAGTGGCCAAGTGACTTGATACATTCTATTTTCATATACTTTCACATAAATACATTCAAAATCTAGTGAAATTTTAGCAAGGAATAGGAATAGGAATAGGAGGTGTACACAACATTTCCAGCCGTGTATCCTGATTGGCCACCGGTATCCAAATTTGTGTGGATGTACTTGGAAGTGCAACTAATCCTCTACACAACATTGTTAAAATTTAGAAAATTTATCAATTGAGTCAAAAGATATGAGCAAAAGAGTGCATAAAAGTCGTCCACGCCTTTTAAGGATTAATGTACAGTATTAGTAAGAATGAAACCTTCGCAGTGGTATTCGGTTCAACTAGTTTAACCATCTACCATTATATTTTGTTTAAGCCTAATTGAAGTTCAGTTTTTCTTATCGAATATCCATTGCATTCAACTTGCGTTTCAATGCTCACAACTCAAGAAGATTCATCCCAGTTGCACGAAAGTTGCACTTGTCTACGTGTTTGACAGTTAGTAGTTTGTTTCAATCCAGTTGCAATATAGTTGAGTTTCACATTGGGTATCATGATACAACGAAAACATGTTCTAGCAACAGTTTATCTGTTTAAATGGTGTTTTCAGTGCAATTGTGAGTCAAATTTTTCAACAAGTGTAGTATGTGTAATATAATTATTACGCTTTTTCAAGTTTTCCAGTATTTTTAAAATTTGGAACCTAAACTAAATTACCATACTGAAACATTAGCTTGAAATGCAATCGAAAATTTTAATAATGATCCTTGATGTGTTCTAACTATAAATAAGCACAACAGTCAACGGGCCAGATATGAGAAGAATAAAGTAAACTTCTCGACAATTTACAGCTTGAAAAGGTATAGCTCTTAAGAATACGGAAAATTTATCATCTCTCTTAACCAGTTACAGCGGCTGGAAAGGCCTAGTTAGATAGAAATAAACAGTAGACCTATTAATACTTCGAAGAATGTCTGGAAATTCCCCAGTCAACCAATATTTTGATTTTTTATGTCGGAATGCACAATTTGGTGAAAATTTGGGTGTGATTCGAATCAATTATGTATTTTTGAACTAATTTCAAGCTCCAAAAATTCATAATCACCGAACGGAACACCAGAACTTATCGGAAACACCTCTTCATAGTAGTATATTCAATTCTACGAACTTCTGTCGAACACGATTTTATGATTGTAGTAAGTTTTAACATAGTTTGGTTTGGCTATGTGCTTCAAAGTTCTGGAAAATCCCTATTTTCGGGATGATTTTTCTCTGAAAAACATTCTTGTATAAAAATTTTAGATTTTCAATTTCCAGAACATGAAGACTATGCAAATCTAAAAGTTTAAGGTTACGATCTACCTAACAAAAAAAAAATGGTAAAAAGAAGTAATTAGAAAGCACATTTGTAAATCCGCTGTGTATGAGCCAAGAACACCACTATGAGCTTCGAAGGATGTAAAAAATGAACAATTTAGCACTGCTTTTTCTCAGTCGATGATTTAGAATCGTTCTGAATAGCCAAAGCGATCAAAACAATCATTCCTCGGAAAGAAAAGGCAATGCTAACTTGTTCAATTTATTCATTCGCCGGTACATGTGTTATGGACGATTTAACTATATCATCGAGTTAAGATGCGGTGTTCGATCTTTGGGCACATCTCGATCAAACAATGTTAAAACTCAATTTTATCTAACATTACCAGAATAAAATTTGCTTTCAAAAGTGATCAAACCTTGAAATAAGCGCAAAGACATATTTTTAACTTGAAGCATGCTATAATCTTTATTAAATCAGTTGAAAATTGACCATACATTGTTCTAGGCAGAAGATTTCAGAATACTGCTTGACCGGAAGATTTCCAGACATTTTTTTCAAATATGAACAGGTCTAATACACAGTGTACGATCAATTGAAATGTTAAAATATGGTATTCCAAGCAGTCTTTATTAGACTGGCATGTCAATATCTTTCTGAAACTCTTCCAAGCTGTAGAATCACGAACAAACGTGCAACTTCTGTGAAGTAATGGCATGAGCTTTTGCTTATTAAGACAGACATGTATAAATTCTCAGTCGATGATTTAGAATCGTTCTGAATAGCCAAAGCGATCAAAACAATCATTCCTCGGAAAGAAAAGGCAATGCTAACTTGTTCAATTTATTCATTCGCCGGTACATGTGTTATGGACGATTTAACTATATCATCGAGTTAAGATGCGGTGTTCGATCTTTGGGCACATCTCGATCAAACAATGTTAAAACTCAATTTTATCTAACATTAACAGAATAAAATTTGCTTTCAAACGTGATCAAACCTTGAAATAAGCGCAAAGACATATTTTTAACTTGAAGCATGCTATAATCTTTATTAAATCAGTTGACAATTGACCATACATTGTTCTAGGCAGAATATTTCAGAATGCTGCTTGACCGGAAGATTTCCAGACATTTTTTTCAAATATGAACAGGTCTAATACACAGTGTACGATCAATTGAAATGTTAAAATATGGTATTCCAAGCAGTCTTTGGTAGACTGGCATGTCAATATCTTTCTGAAACTCTTCCAAGCTGTAGAATCACGAACAAACGTGCAACTTCTATGAAGTAATGGCATGAGCTTTTGCTTATTAAGTAATCTATCTGTGCAAATGCCACATTTTTGAGGTTCATGTACATAATAATTTCAGTTGTTATTTACTTTCTATGCGAATCTTTAACTATCGATTTTCTTCCTATAATTTTCGTGCATCACACACCACTACTCGAATAACAACAAAAAATGTATTCCAACGCCAATTTAAATTGCCATTATCCGTAAATTAAAGCTACGATAGTATTCTTATCAGAAAAGAAAAATTTTAAACGGAATTTAGAGCAAACATTGTTTGGTCTCATGAGACAATTGACTCTGCAATGCCTCAAAACGACGCAAAAGCCTTTAAAAAAATCTGTTTACTACCACAAATTTTCATAGTTTGTAATCACAGTTTGTCATTAAACACATATAATGACGATTGAAGTTATGAAGTTTAACCTACCTAAAGTTATTGCCAGTAACGTAGCAGTGTTACTTGAAATTAATATGACGAAAATATTTATGACGATTATACCACAGAAAGGGAGTAAATCAAAATTATGTGGGTGGATAAATTTGTTTTCCTTAGCAGTTGTGGGCTTATATCAACAAGGGCCGATTTTTTCACCTTCGCTTAAGCCGTAAACCACGTTTACCCATACGATTAAACCAGGTTTAAGGCCTAAGCGGTGGCGAAGAAACCGCTTACAAGAGGCGTAAGTTTAAAACGGGCTAAGAATAAGCTATAGAAATCGACTGGTGGTATAGAGTTGATGAAGATGTTTTCTGATAATAACGCCTTGGAGAACACCGTGACATACAGAGCTTTGAACAGCAACAGACGCTAATACAAATCACGCCATTTCGCGACCGTGGCCTCAGCTGTAAACGTATGCGTGAACCGTCACACTACTGACCCAGCAGACTACTGCCGGTGCCTATTGTTGGCAAATAAAATGATTGCCAAGCACGATAAGATTGAGCGAAGATGTAGGTCACAATATTCGTATTGTGATGGTAAATCTACGATATAATACTCTACGCTTTGCTTATCAGAGCTTGCATACATCCCAAAGAATATTCGCTGTATTTATCTGGTTAGATATTCAACTAAGAACCTAATTGCTGTAATAAAACACCGAGCTGAAACAAAGATATGTAGGTATGTGAAACTTTAGAATCGCTGCCCTTCGGTCGCTCTAGAATGCTGCTTTCGTGATCGTGAGCTCATGGTATTGCTGCTTCCGTGTAGTTTGCGGTAGATATTTAGGCCTCACATGCTTCATGAGTAGTTGGAAATCATTAAGTGATAGCGCAGTCTTTACATGCTCAAACGCGCAAAGATAGCCGACCGATAAGAAAATTATTTTAGACCAAACTTATTCGGTTGTATAAAGTAGTAGTTTTCGCAACAAGGTGCAGGATGATGATTTTTACAATTCGAGTTGTTAATTTATCTAACGAGGATTGTCGAGTTGGATAATTACGACGAGTGTTGTAAAGATCGAGTTCTGCACCGAGTTGTGTGCAATTTTTTATGCAATTTTGTAAAACGCCTCTTCAAAGAAATCATATTGAGTATTTCATAACATATTTTTGCAATTTCTGAAAATTGTTGTGTATTGAGTCATTATCCAACTTAAACTCCAACTCCAACTCTTAATTGTTGCAGCTCAATTTTTGTGAGAAGGTTTTGCCAATTGTCAATGAGCTCCAAAACTGACCACAGTCAAGAACGATTTTGCATCGTCAGTGCAACCGAAAAATGTACAATTGTAACAGCAAATCATTTGTTCCGAGAATGAACCGAAATTGATCAGTCCCAACCAACGAGTACCGCACACAAAACCTGCTAATCAGAATCGACACCACGCGCAAAACGTAGATAGGTACGTACATATGTATGTCCGC
Source organism: Aedes aegypti (assembly GCF_002204515.2). Lineage (NCBI taxonomy): Eukaryota > Metazoa > Arthropoda > Insecta > Diptera > Culicidae > Aedes > Aedes aegypti. Next base: position 320,181,016 of record NC_035109.1, on the reverse strand, counting down.
ATTCGAGCAATTCCATCCAAACGTCGGTCGCCGGCAGCGATTCGAAAACCGACAAAAAATAAATAATAAACAACTGTGGCGTGATATCGCCGCGTGGACACCATGCTTGAAGTGGCCAATTTCTACTTGAGTTTTTGTTTACCTTGATTGTGACGTGACGCCCGGTCAGAGTCCATCGAAAGCAGAGACGTTTTTTTTCGGTTCCGCAATTTTTATTCTCATTTTCGTTTTTATTTGTACAGTGATCGTCAAAATTAAGTACCCACTTGCTTGTTATTATGCAAATTGGCAAAAAAAATCGTATGTCATTCGACGTTTTTTTTTCCTTTTGACAAACAATTTTTGAGAATTTATATGATTACTTGCAAGTGGGCACTTTAGTTTGGCGGTGACTGTACTTTTCGTCAGTCACTTGCTGGTTAGCGGGATCGCGTTAATGAACGATAAGTGTGGCTATAATCGGTACGAATGACCCAGTTGTACCCGCGGAGTATTTTGTCAAGTCATCCGCAGCTTTTAACGCAAGCTACTTAGAAAGCTACTCAAATGACGATCAAGAAGCAGCAGCGATTCGAAGGACACCATATCCATGTACTCTGTTTCAGCTAAGGCGACATTCAAAATCATATAACTATAATCAAATAATTCCCACCCCCGCTAGTCAAAAAACCAACTTACTTTCGTCATCCAGATGGACGGCCCGAAGACGGCCGATATCAGATGGATACCGATGATGGTGCACTGGGCCTCGGTGACGTCGATCTTACCGAACCGCAGCGTACCGGAAACGTACGTCTGCCAGTGGGCACAGTAGAACAGGGTCATGGCGCAGAAACACTGGAAGAACATCCACCGTGGATAGTATCCGAGTTGGCAGGATATGCACGCCGATAGGGCCACGAACACCGTGGATATGGAGTCGCACCCGTGGTCGAACAGTTCTCCCAGCGGGGTGGACGAATTGGTACGGCGCGCTTGTTTGCCATCGATCGCATCCAGACTTTGGTAGATGAACAGACCCAGGGCACACAGTGCACTGGCCCATCGGGGAGGTTCCTCGCGACCGTTTGGACTGAAGCTGCAAAGAAGAAGAAAGATAAAGATGTGTTAGTTTGATTGTTTGAACTGATAGTGATGCTGTCAACGTAAATACGTTGTATGATAACAAGACTGATGCATTGCGGGTGACGCTAGCAATAAATTAACATCGACACGGATAGTAGATGTTTATCTTTAACACCTTTTATGGATATAGTTAGTTACCGTAGCTTGCTAAGCTGTAATGGATGAGACTCAAAGCTTTTCGATGGTGATTTATATCTCGATATTCTCGATAGATTTATATAAGGCCAAAAAATCCGGCATTAAACCGTCAGATAGAAATTGCAGTGTATTTGATAGATTTTCATTACCATTACTTCGATTTTGAGCAAAGGTTCGAAACAAACACGATGACGGTTATTTTCCTCTTAAGGACTGTAAGTACACACAATGTGCGAAAAGTTTTCATAGTATTGGGCGATATGCAGAAACGCGTTATCGAACAGTGACCGATCAACAAATGAATGTGAAGATTGAAGATGATCCTCAGAGGATCGTCGGCCGATTTTGTGAACACGATCGCTGTCCATGTGATGTCATCAAGATCATCATAGGAGATTTGCATACTTAGGTTGTTCAGGACTAGGAGGAGAAGTTCATATTGGAAAATCCAACGGACGAACGAAATAATCTATGATGGATTGATTTCATCGCCTCCAAGAACATAGTCTGGTCATTCGTACTCCAACATACGGTACCGACGCCTGTCTAGATATGACCTTGAGCGGATTCCGAATCCGGATGTCGCCACAGCCTACGTCTAGCATCTCGAACGAACGTTGCCGGAAGAGGTTTGGTTTACCGAAGACACACCGATGACTACTGGAATACAATAACCTGGGCAGACGGAAATTTCATAATTATATCACGAAACAAACAAATTTTGATCTCATATCTTAATCTGATATTGAAAAGATGTTCGTCAATTTGGTAAAATTCAACGCGACAGCTCGACATTTGAAAATATGTACAAAAGATCAAAAGTAGTTCTTTCACATGAAACAACTTATTTCCATCGTCTTCCAGCTGTGAGGCATAGCCGTATGGTTAGCATGTCTGTGCAAGAATTAACGTGGGAGGAATGACAGTTGGAAGAGTAAAAAATATCGATAGGGCAAACGCTCCCTTAGTGGAGGTAGCTCCAATAGTGGAGGTAGTGTGTTTTGACATGTTTCGCACTTTTTTATGGCTATGTGATATTTTTCTATGATGTACGATGTGAAAATGATACAAGTTATCGAAAAATATTCATGAAATTTAACCATAAACCTATTTTAAACAATGATTTTGCTTAAATTGTTTGCTCCTTTGTACCTATAGTGGTGCATCAGTACCTATAGTGGAGGGTCCCATAAGAAATCAATGGTTTGCGCCACTAAAGGAACCATTCTTAAAACATACCTCCACTAAAGGAACAGTGTTCCTATTGTTGGTGCAAGGCTTTTTGCAGGGAAATTTCAAATGAATCGTGATTTTTATACATTTGAATGATAGAAGGATTTGAGATCTAGCGATTGATACGCTAAAATCATATAATTCATGATTTTATCACCATGTTTTAGCAGTTTTCCCTTAGGTGCACCACTAATGGTACATTTGCCCTAGTATAGAATGTACAACCAAGATACACATCTCCAAAGTAGTCTACCTATGGACGGAGCCTGGGATTGAACCCATGACCTTCTGCTTACCTAGTAGAAGCGATAGCCATTAGACTACCAAGCACCATAACCTGCCAGATATCGTTTTGATCTTATAATATCTTAACAAGATATGGCTCAATACTATTTTTTATTATTATTCTTGATCTTTTATATCTTATATCCAACAAACCAATAGCTGATTATAATCGACAGTACCTATTCACATTGGACGGAGTCGACAGAACAATTGGTTCGACAAGGAGTGTGGAATAATTCTGGAGAAGAAGAACGCGAGCCAAGCAGTAATAATGTAGCAAGGTACTCGGCAGAACGCAGCACGTTTGGCACGTTAAAGATCTGCCTACTCCAAGAGAAAATATGGCAACTGGAAACGGCAGAATGTGAAGAATTGCTAAATTTAAACTAAACTAATTTTGTCAGGCGGGCACGAGATGATTGAAACGTGGAAGTTGCACTACGACGAACATTTGAGGCGGAGTAGGCCGTCATTGAAATTTGTACTGGGCATCGATGATTGTGGCTAATTCGTCTCACGATTGCAAATTGAAGAAAATCACTCGTTTTTGCACCGACATAGCTGAAAAAGTATCAGCATACTTTCTGCATGCAAGCGCATGTAGTGATACTTTTCTGAATCAATATTACTTAAGATGGCTGAGTTTTATCAGTTTGAAATTGCAAGCAGTAAATCAATATGGCTGCCAAAATGAATGACGGGTTACTTAGTCTAAAATGGCGTTGAGGACACATACACGGAGGTTCAAGGAAGTGAAAGCAACGACTACCGCTGAATGTTGAACACTAAAAATTAATTGGCTTCCTCTTTGAGAGAAGTCAATGATGCCGTTCAACGGCTCATGAATAGTCGCCAATAGCAAAAAAGTTTGTGTCAAATTATCAAGCCGGCTTCATGGACGACCGTTTGATTACGGACCAGACCTTTACAGTGCGGAAAATCCTCCAGAAATTCCGGGAATATCAGGCCCCTACGTATCATCTGTTCATTGATTGCGAAGCGGCATACGACCAAATACAGCTATGGAAGATCATGAACGAGAACAGTTTTCCCGGGAAGTTCACAAGGGGGTCCGCGCCGTCATTGGTATGTGTAGTTTTTATAGATAGATAAACAAATTTGATCAATCAAATCATCTCAAAGTTCAACATGGTTTTAGGCCGATGTCTGTTGTTGTTTGATTGTTGGTAGAATTCTAATAAAATAACATAAGAGAGTTCCTGCCAAAAAAAAATAACGAATTCTTCACACGGCTCATATTCCTTCTTCCTGATTCCTTAGAAGCCCACTATCTACTACTTAACTACCTGACCTGCAAGGCTAAGACAAGCGAAGGACTTTGGTTACTATTGTTCAACATTGTGTTAGTTGGTGTCATGAGGAGAGCCGGGTTTAATAGTCGAGGCGAGATTTTCATGAGATCCGGTCAGTTTGTCTGCTTCGCGGACGACATAGATACGTTTAGAACGTTGGAAGAATTTCAAACAGTCTCAAGTCAGAAAACCAAACAAACTTACTATATCGATCTTACGTGTTTCGCAGATGAAACTCCACACGTTCCACTTTAAACCAACTATTTTTTTTCACTTTTAGAACGTTTAATTTTCGGATTTACACGTAAATAAACGACGTAAGTAAGATTTTCAACTTTCGCGACCTAACCGCTACTTTTACCGCTTCATTGTATGGAGAGGAAAATTAACTCAACCACGAATCAAAACAAAGCACTAGTCGATTTTACACTGGTACAAAAACGTCGTAAGTAACTGAATGAAACGGCTTATCATTTTGTCATATTTTTTTTGTTGGAATAATAGAAACTACTTAGTTTTTTTACGCAAGCTGATTGTATGCAAAATTTAAGGCTAAGTAGCCCGTCATTCGTTTTGGTAGCCATGTTGATTTTGCAGCTCGCAATTTCAAAAAGATAAAACTCAGTCAACATAAGTAATATTGATTCAGGAAAGTTTCACTACTTGCGCTTACATGCAGATAGTATGTTGATACTTTTTCAGCCAAATCAGTGCAAAACCAATTTATTTCCTTTAATTCGCAATCGTGAGACGAATCAACCACAATCATCGATCCCCAGTACAAATTTCAATGACGGCCTAATTTGCCTTAAGCGATGTATACGGCGAAAATATATTAAAAAGCTGATTCATGTTAATACAGTTTTAGAAGACAGGTTGTGATTCTTCTTAATTAATGTATTCCAAACCGTATGAAAGTTACTTACGTCGATTTGAAATAGTAATCGAAATTTGATCTGTTCTATTGGATCTGTTAAAAATTACGGAGGGTAAAGAATCTTCATATACGTAACAAATCGCTTCCCAGCAAATCGAAGACGAGTGTCTGCCTACACTAACCAATGCTGCAATAGCTTCATGATATCTACTGGGAATTCTTTCATTGACCTTTGCTGACTTTTTATGCGGTGGATACTTTGATCACTGTATTGTTTGTTGTTTTATTTCAGAACAGATGAATAGGTAAAAACCGCAGAAATTCATAACATATTTGAATTCATCTTTCTCAAGACACCCGGGTCGTGCACCGAGATCGGCAAAAAATAAACACCACAAACGATACGCCGTTCACCACTTTCACTACTTGAGAGTGGTAAGTACCGAATGATGTCAGAGAGCCGTTGCGTTGTTGCGAATTCGTTCAACTCTTACGAACAACGCAAGTGAAGCCGAAAAATGAATCCACCCTGCCAATCTCGGCGCACGTTTGGCGGCGGCGGCGGTGGATGATGTTCCTTGGCAACCATCAGTCAAAGAAGTCAGCATCCGCTGCTCTGACGAACCAATTTTGCCAGACAAACCGGCACACGTCCGAAAATAAATCTTAAAGGCAACCGTCCAACTTATGTATGTCCACACATCGGGTCGGATTGCGACCTTGTTTCTAAGTGGATTGCTAACATTCTATCCTTGTTTTGTCCTACGGTGGGCGAGTGACTTTGAACTGTCACGACTAAACCCTTTGTGAGGTATACAAACAACTGCAAAATTTTTATCGGCTTCTAGCGCCCTGTGTAGAAACTACAATATATGCACATGGCCATGGATATAGCCAGAGATAGTCAGGCGTTACCCCATCCCCCTCAAAATTTCTTCGAAGGGATTGTCTTAAAAATGTAATAATAAATGTAGTATTCATCCATTATTCAACATTTGCAATAAACAATATGATAGCAGATCGAATAAGATTGGGAATATTCCTTAAATTCAAGGGATTGATCTGGACATTCCTTCAAGGACTCCTTCATTGCTTGCTCTAGGAATAAAAAAAAAACAATCAATAGGGGAACCTGGTCCAATTCGGACCCTGTTCTAATTCGGACCATTAAGCATTTCTCAATACTGGCGTAACTGTAGAGATCGTGAGTACCGTTGTTCTATCCATCGTCTGGCTTGGATCTAACACAATAAATTTGACGCCTTTCAGTTAATTCGTTTGACTTTTATAAAAGTTTGTTGTTTTGAAGTGCTCTGGTGTGCTGTCGGTTAGCATTTTTTCCAAGCTTCTGTTAGTGACAATAAATCTCCAATGTTTCTGTGTTATTTTATAATCGAATCCTCCAAGCCTAAACTTTCATCTGATCATATGGCTTTGATATATGTATGCACTGTTTGTGCTCAACTAGTTTGAAAATCACAAAATATGTGTTGGTCCAATCCGGACCTTTGTATATGATCCAAAAGGGACCTCTTGATTTTCAACGAGCACTCAGTCTATTTCAAGAGCTCCACCCCGTGAAAGTCTTCTCGGCTTGGTAGAAAATCACAAAAGTTGTAATATTGATCGATGATGTCTTTGTTTCTGGTGCGGCCAAGAAAAAGTCTTCGAAAAAATCTAACAAATACGGTAGACTACCAAAAAATAAAGGAATCAATAATCCAGCTACTTGAAAAGCATCTCCAGCCTAGTTTGGATACGGCTTCCCAAAACAGTTTGACAATACGATACAAAAAGACGTTTACGATTGCTGAGAACCTTTTTAGTTCACCTTTTTAACCCGATATTTTCATGCAAAGTTTAAATGTGTTGAAATTTTACTATATTCAAGAATTTTTTGAATGTATTTTGTCAAAATAACAAAAAGTTCCAAAATAAAAAATATGTGTTCTTTATCTCGATATCTCCCATATATGATGGTCCGTTTAAAATCCAGTTAGGGAGAGTAAACTGTACTTAGATTTGAACCAGTTTTGGAATTCACCCTCTTTTTTTTTAAGAAATTCACATTTTACTTGAGCTAAATCTGGCTCGAATTAAACTAAAATTTTTCACAAATTGGGTTTATTTTTTATGCTTGAGCTTACAGAAGAAGTTAAATAAGCCTTGATACCAAACAAATTGGAGTTATATATCATAACTACCATAGCCAAAACGATAAAACTTAGGGTGGTCCGAATTAGAACATGGCGGGTCCGAATTGGAACAGGGTTGATCCAATTCGGACCTTCTGGAGCGTTTTGTTCAAACATGCCTAGTCATGTCCCGGTAGGAGATATCCCAAAACTCTTTGAGAGAAAAGTGTGCGCGCTGAATTAGACGTTTATGTAAACTCAAATTTTTTCATGTCGTTCATCATACCGAAAAGGTATGGCCAAAAAACTGTTACTAGGTCCGAATTGGACCATGTTCCCGGTCCATTTCTCCGGAAATAACGCCAATGCACATTGGTCCCAAAGCCATATATAGGAAGATAAAAATGATTGCGCCTAAACCGTCAATTTTAGATGTATGGTGTCTTCGGCAAAGTTTCTCCATATTTTTCAGTGATGTGAAATTAGGGTGGCCCGCATGGTTTACGAGATCAGAATATATATTTTTTTTTTGCTGACGCATTTAGGCCTATACAATTTTCTACAATGTTTTAGAACAACCAATTTAGAGCAACTTTGCCCAAATTTCTATCTCTTATGGTTCGCGAGTTGAGTTTTTTTTAAACAAATAAGTTAGGGTGTTACTGAAAATGTCTGAAAAATGTGGAGAAACTTTTCCGAAGAGACCATATATCTAAAATTGACGGTTTAGGTACAATCATTTTTGTCTTCCTAGATATGGCTTTGGGACCAATATGCAATGTTTTATTTTGGATTACGTTCTGGTTCTAGAATTCTTCCATAAATTAATAAATCTCTTTTTGGCTAAACCGAACTCCTAAGTTATTTTTGTTTTCAAGTTAAACCTTTTTTTAACCTTATTACGCGATTGTTCCACATATTATTCTGTTTTTTTTTTCTTAGATTGCTCATTAAAAAGCTTCAGATATCCTTATCGTGAATGTATCACAGGACTGATCATTTTAAAAAGTGAACAGCTGGATTATGCTATAACTTTTTCTATTTATTAATGAAATCGTAATCGATTTTCTGTGCATCGTTCAACTAGTATTCTACGATGTTATTAAAATATGATATCTAACAAAATGCTTATGGTTGAAGAACTAAATAGGTTTCTTTTTTCAAACAATTCCAAAAGCTGTTCTTCAAAGCCAAACTTTTTTTTCGCATAACAAAAATGCTCACAAATCGTGTCAAAGATCCTTCGGTAGTGACGCTTGCCCCTGCGGGTAGGGCAGACGAAGCAGGTTCAATCGATTCCCTAAATTTTAGGGTTTAATTTCTATAGTAAGGGGGGTCTGTAGCCTTGAGGTTACGCTTCCGCTTCATAAGCGGAAGGTCATGGGTTCGATTCCCAGCCCCTCCACAAAAAAACCCGTCCAGCCACCAGAAGACGCCTCACGGAGCACATCCATCCTCCGTCAGTATCAGATGGTGACTGAGACAAACTGACCCTCTTCGCAGGCAGCTAGCCTCACTAATAGCAGAGCTCTCTCCTACCTGCTCGGTGTGAGAGTAAAAGAGTAGGAGAGAGTGAAACTAGATGTAAATATAGATAAGTTGAAAATAGATCTGTATCGATAAAGCAGCTACAGATCAACTGAGTCCGACACAGTAGTGGCCACGAGCACAGAGTGCCTAATATATAGAAAAAAATTCTATGGTAGTAATAACAAGTTCTCTTTCAAAAGTGTTCAGGTAAATTCAAAATCAATTTGTATAAATCAATTGATTTTATTATTTTATTACCAGTAATGCTCTGAATTGTCGAATTGAGCTGACCCTTATAAGGTACAGTGGGGAAGTGTATCAGTGGGGTAAGTGGATCACTCGTCAATATTAAGAATGTTTTCGCACCATTGCTTCATTTTAGGTTATATTCTTACGCCCACACTGATACTATTGCAAAACTGGTACTACATGTACACTAACACAAGCATACTCGTTAGCTGCAAAAATCAATTAATTTGAAAATTGTTTTCCATCAATCAAAAATCCATTCTATCTCTGTCTAAAATCGAATACTATTATATTTTTCAACACGTGATGAGCATTTCAGTTCTAATTGAATGAATCACAATGAAAAATATGTGATTTTTATAAATAAATATAGATATATTGCACACGGTGCACTTACCCCTACTTTTTAATGGGGTGGGGTAAGTGGATCAAGTATTATTATTATTTATGATGCTGGAACTAAACGAGCAACTCTATGAAGGCGTAGGTAATTTTTCATATAAAACCTATATAAGTACTTCCATCAAGACGTGATTTACACCTAAAAATTTTATTCATTTCAGTTCCCTTTAAATTTAAAATATTTTAATCAAAAATAAAATCGGAATTTTCTATGGTATTTGGAAAATTGTTACTTCAAAAATAACTTGATTTTTTAGATAGCATATTAAAAATGCTTTTAATAAAAGTTCTTTTTGAAAAAAATGTTGAATTTTTCAACCAATTCCTAATAATTATAGATTTTGATTACCTTCAAAAATTCACCGTTCTACACCAACTTTTGTAGGTTCTCTTCCAGACGCTTTCAAGAATTCACCCACTGTTTCTCTCAGGTATTGCTCAGGTCTGCTCAGGTATTACAAGAAATCTATGAAGAGCTCTTCCAGGAACTCCTTATGACGTTCCTTCAGAAACTTCTCAAGCTTTTCATTCAGGAATTATTCCTGCAGTTATATCAAGAATTCTATCGAGGATTTCCTTCAGAAAATACTGCAAAATATTATCTAGAAATTCGAATGATTACTTTTCCAATAATTTATCAATAATTCTCGAAAACTTATTCATACAGACTCAAGTCAAAAAAGTATACAAACTTACTTTATCGATCCTACGTGTTAAGCAGGCGGAATTCTACACGTACCGCTCTGTACCAACTCAACTTTTCACTTTTAGAACGTTTAATTTCCGGATTTACAAAACGACGAAAGTAACATTTTCAACTTTCGCAACCTAACCACTACTTTCGCCGCCTTGCTGTATGGAGAGACAAAGTGACTTAACCACGAATCAAAACAAAACACTACTTGAGCCGATTTTACACTGGTAGAAAAACGTCGAAAGTGACTGAATGAAACGGCTTATCATTTTCTGATAATTATTTTTGTGGGAAATAATAGAAACCACCTAGTTTTTGAACGTGAGCTGAGTGTATGCAAAATTTGAGCGAAGTACACGGCAAAAAAATGTTAAAAAAATGATTCATTTTAAAACAGTTTTAGAAGATAGATTGTGATTTTTCCTAATTAATTTTCTCAAAACCATATAAAAGTTACTTACGCCGATTTGAAAAAGTAATCGAGAATTCTATTCAATTTATCTTAAAAAACCCTCCAGGAGTTCCTTACTTACTCATGGACTGGAGTTCTTCTAGTGATTCTCGCAGAAGTTCATTAGGAACTTTATCAGACATCACTTTAAGATATCTTCAGAAATACTTCACGTTCACGAAGTTCTTGAATAATTATAAAAATCTTGTTAGTTTTTGCAGGTATCACTGGATAAATTCCTGGAGGAATTTAGGGAAGAATTTCTGGAGTAATTTTTGAAGGTATCTTAAAAGAAATTCCTAGTTAAAATCCTGAACGACAGAAGAAATGCAAAAAAACTAATAAAGATTGAAAATGTCCTCATCTAGTAGAATTTTTGTAGAGGTTTTAATTAAAAAATTGGAGGAACTCCTGGGAATATTGATGAAAGAATCATTGGACTGGTTTCTGGAGGTATCCTTAGAAAAAATCCTCCAAGAGTTTTGGAGGAATTCCTTAGTAAGTTCGTGAATCAAACATTAAATAATCTAATAGCTGGGCTATTTTTGGTCTCTTTTTCAGGTATGAGGTTTTTAAAGTTCCTATTTTTCAGACATTCAGCCGCTGCCGGCCCTGAATTTTTAAAAGTTACACAAGCATTTCCCAGAAAATTAGTTTAAAAACTCCTCCAAGGAATTCTCGAGGATTTTTTCTTACAATATCCCTAATAGTTATTCCTGATGAAATATTTGCAGACTGCGAAAAGCAGTATTCTGAGGAATCTCTAGAGGAATGCATTGTAGTATCTTTAGCTGTGGATAAATATAGAGGTAAAAGTGTGCTAGATTTTCTTCATACATTAGACGTCTTATCTAGTCTATTCAAACACAGCCTAAGTACTAGCTTAAAAATAGTTGAAAATGATAGCCTAGAAGTAAAGTAAAACGTGAAGCCATGCAAACATAAATCCTAAAGGAATTTTTCTATCTTTCAAGAATCTATGTATTGAGAAACTTATAGTTTGGTATATGGAGTAATCCTACACAAATATTTGTAGGAAAATCGATGTATTACATCCTTAAGAAATAATGCAACACATTTTGGACAAAACTTGTACTAATTCCATGAATAAGTTGAGATATTTCCTTGAGATAATTTTGGAAGAATGCAATAAAACAATAAGGTACAGTGGGGGAAGTGTATCAGTGGGGTAAGTGGATCATTTGTCTATATTGAGCATAAATACTTGAATATGTTGAATGTTTTCGCAGCATTGCTTCGTTTTAGGTTATGTTCTTACGTCCACACTGATACTAATGCAAAACTGATACTACACCAACACTAACACAAGCAAACTTGTTGGCTGCAAAAATCAATTAATTTTAAAATTGTTTTCCGTCAATCAAAAATTCATTGTATCTCTGCCTTAAATCAAATTCTGCTAGTTTTTTCAACGCGTGGTGAACATTTCAGTTCTAATTGTATGAATCAACATGAAAAATATGTGAATTTTATAAATAAATACAGATATATTGGACATGGTACACTTACCCCCACTTTTTAATGGGGTGGGGAAAGTGGATCAAGTATTATTACCATTTATTGACAGACTGCTTACGATAATTTGAATAAGTTTGAATACTCGCAAATATTGTTTTGTTTTTACTGTTTCTCATTACTAGCTTAAATTTGTCTAATTGACTATAGAAAATTTGAACTAATCCACCTAAAATTTATTTTAATCTTTCTGGTATAAGAAAATATAAAAGAATGAATATTGCAAAATTCTAACAAAACTTTTCGTGGTTTATTAAAGCTGAGTTGCAAAACAGCAAAATATACAAATTTTCCAATTGACAACATATTATCGTACCTTATTTAACCATATAAATTGTTCTAGACAGATGATACAAATACATTCAAAAATAGAATAAGAAGATTTCAGTTTGTTAAACAAAAATAAATGTATCTTATATTTTTAAACTACAAGTGTTTTTCGAAAACATCGTTAGGAATCATCCTACAATACTTCTTTATAACTTATGTGATTATAATAAAGAATTTTCTCCAAATAATTATAGCTACAATGTTTTATTTTTGTTTGAATTAGTGTGAACTAATGTATAAATATTTTTAATAATATTTTGATAAAATGAAGATACTTTTCAATTTTTATGGTATCAAAACATAACATAACTAGCACTAATAACAAGAACGAGAGCAATATCATTCTTAGTATACATGATTACACCATATATGTTTTGAGAAAAGATTTGTTTAGTGGTGATCCACTTACCCCACCATAGTGAGGCAAGTGGATCATTTGGCGCAAATTTTCAAGTCCCTCATACTCAATACATAAAAATCAGAAAAATCTTAATAAATGACAATTTGAAGTATATTAGTCCATCATTTGTTATCCACAGAAAAAAGTATGAATTACATTATTTACGTAAGCTGTACGTAATAATGAAGTTGACTAATGATTTGTCTGTATCCACTTACCCCATGGTACCTTATACAATTGAACTTCATGTGCAGTCTGAAAAATCTACTGCAAGATTTTTAGAATAAGATCCTGCTAGATAAACTGGAGAAATTTTTGGATAGTGCGCTGATACAATTGTTAAGAAAACCATGAAGGTTTGCTAGAGATATTCATGGGATGCGACCTTGCGATTCTATTCTCGTTTTGTCCTACACGGTTGATGAGCGTCTTTCAACTGTCTTAACCCTTCGTATGGTATACAAACAACTGCGAAATTGGCACCAACATACCACAACTAGCGCCCTGCGCACAAATGTATAATGTACGTGCATCCAAATCTAAGCGATGCGTAAAACATTGTTCAACTGCGTCTGCGATCTGGCCTAGGCCTCACATACGCAACACGAGAATATCTTGGCTGAAGAAGCTCTATAGTTAGAAGAACCAACAGCATGTTCCGCTTCGACTCTCAACGCAACCCACGTCCGAGAAGAGGGTAATGAAAGACGCAAAGATTGCAAGAAAGTGCCTCCGCTATGTACCTACAGAGAGCAGACGACTGACTGACGAGTTCGCGAATTATATAATTGTACATCAATCATCTATTTGCGGTGCTCTCTTTGCGCTACTTACTCGGTTATAGCACAAGAGTCTGCCCCGTGTCGATGCTTCGTCCCCAGGTGGTCAATTATTAGTGTTACATCAGGGCTGGTAGCGAATAGTGGTATCACCACAAAGAGTTATTTTTGTGATCAGATTGGAAAAAATAGTGATCAAACAGTGGCTTACGGTTTTCAAAAAAAAAAAAAACAATAATAATAATACAAGTGACTTGAATTGAAAGTTAAAACGCTTGAAATCAGTTTGAGGTGAAACATCTCGAAATCCGAAGATGGTCATCACACCAGCCGACTTGTGGCCTTGTGCTCCATATGATTATGAGAAAGATATCTGAGATGATCTACTGTATGTTGTAAATCTAGTCGAGTACAGTAATTTTTACTGTATAGTACTTCATAAATCTCATTAAGAAGGAAGATGCTCAAATTTATAAGAGTTAGTATAGAATAATTATAAGCATTTTGGTGAATTTTAAAAATCATAATATACCGGGAGAAAAAAAGTTTAGAACATAGGGGAATTTACGTATTCTCGTCGGTCTAGACTAGAAATCCTTTATAAGAGAGATTCGCGGAAGCTGACATTTCTGTCAAAGTGTGAGCCAATCGAGCAGCGAGAGCTGTCAAAGTGTGAGCCAAACGAACATGCGTTATGTTTGTTTTGGACTTTTCTTGAGGAGTAATGTTATCCGCTTGAAATTATTTCGGTAAAAGTAATTTTGCATGAAGCAAAAAATACCTCCCCGAGCAGAAGAAAATAACTACTGAATACCAAACTGAGGTATTCCATACCAGACAATTTCCAATACCAACAACCTGAATGAGGTATGAATGAGCCCTGCATAAGAGGTAAAATACTTCAAATAATATCTCAAGCATGTTCTACTGATACCAAACTGATAATTCGATCAGGTATTGTAATACCTAAATAATACGTGATGGATTTTCATATAAAACCCGAGGAGGAACAAATAACTCCCCAATAACTCATGCATACCATATTTTGGTATCATACCAAAATTAGGTATTGTTCAGTTGTCAATACCTCAATTTGGTATTATATTGGTATTGCGAAAACTGTTTAAAAAAAAATCAATAATACTTCATTGAGGTATTCGACAGCTATTGAGGACTGCTTGAAGTATTGAACTATTATTGAAAAATTTCACTTTTATATGAAAATCCATCACGTATTATTTAGGTATTACAATACCTGATCGAATTATCAGTTTGGTATCAGTAGAACATGCTTGAGATATTATTTGAGGTATTTTACCTCTTATGCAGGGCTCATTCATACCTCATTCAGGTTGTTGGTATTGGAAATTGTCTGGTATGGAATACGTCAGTTTGGTATTCAGTAGTTATTTTCTTCTGCTCGGGAAGTGAAATTTTTCAATAATAGTTCAATACTTCAAGCAGTCCTCAATAGCTGTCGAATACCTCAATGAAGTATTATTGATTTTTTTTAAACAGTTTTCGCAATACCAATATAATACCAAATTGAGGTATTGACAACTGAACAATACCTAATTTTGGTATGATACCAAAATATGGTATGCATGAGTTATTGGGGAGTTATTTGTTCCTCCTCGGGTCATTCAGGTTGTAAGTACTGGAAATTATCTGGTATGGAATACCTCAATTTGGTATTCAGTAGTTATTTTCTTCTGCTCGGGTAAGGTGAGATGTCATTCTCCTCGAAGATTAAGATTACAACATGTGAACTGAAACTGCACCGTTGCTTGCGTATAGCAATAAACTCGGTGAACACTTACGTCAAAGAAACACACTATTTCTTCGTTGTGAAAAGAAGAAGCCAATCCAACCCGATCCAGCAGAATGATGCATAAAGGCCCAAACGCAATGATAGCGCAACGGAAAGCGGAACCGGTTCGCGAGCATGAACTATAGCATGTTTGTCGACTCAAACTTGATTCACTTTCGTTCGTCGACAGCTGAGTCAAAATGGTTTGATTCATGCTGGCGAACCGGTTCCGCAATCATTGCGTTTGGACCTTAAGCGTTAAACCGTTTTATTTACTGTCAAAAGCTAGCTACAAACGCTATGTCAAAACATCTGCTGGCTATTACCGTAAGCATAGAAGTAAACTACTGCTTACATTTAGGATGTTCTTCTTTCAGCACTGACTGTTTCTTCAACTAACACTAAAAAACATATTAATGTATATAAATGATGATTTATGAATAAGCTGAATAAATTCTTTGAAATTCATTATAAATCCATGCTAACTGCAGTTCACTTTTGTTTTCAATTTCGGCCAAACGGTATTCGTCCAAATGACGTTCGGCCAAACGGCATTCGGCCAAATGGCATTCGGCCAAATGACCCGGAACCAAATATTCAGTATCTAGAGAAAATTTTAGATGCAATGTTTTTGAATTCTAAAATCTTCTGAAACTAAATATGATTTTTTTTTATTTTAAAAATTCAAGTCAAACAGATTGAGAAGAATGCAAAAAAATGTTACACCTAACAGTAAAAAAGAGATTTAAAAAATATCGAAACATCGCTAATTATTGATAAAAATTAAACATTTCCAAGAAA
This sequence comes from Aedes aegypti, assembly GCF_002204515.2. Taxonomy (NCBI): domain Eukaryota; kingdom Metazoa; phylum Arthropoda; class Insecta; order Diptera; family Culicidae; genus Aedes; species Aedes aegypti. The sequence goes on along the minus strand of NC_035109.1, from coordinate 320,164,928 downwards.
CATAGCGTGGCAAAATAGTACTTAAACCACTAATATTTTATAGGACATGTTCCCGCCGACACGATTAACGGATAATAATAACGGGAATAATTACACGGAGAGATGTTTTCTAGTTCACGATTTTTTTCCAACTGATTTGTACAACTTAATGGTGTCATATTTATACTACGCTCTTCTCTATTGAACTTGTATAAAATATTCTCGATGTGCATCGTTGTATACAATATTGTGTTGAAGGATAACTGTTATACAATAGATAGATTGAGTAGGCCACAACAGGACATTTCAATAAAGGTTTTTGATCAAAATCACAGATATTGTAATTCAAACATAACATAACGGATGTTGACTACACATATGTTATACCTTCGGATACGAACCAGCTATTTCAGGTTTTTCTAGGTTTTTGTAAAAATATTCCAGGTTCAAGAAATTCTCCAAAATACATTATTGATTGACGAATAAAGAATTTGAGATGACTACTGTAAGGATCGTGTGTACCGTTTTTCTACCCACCGTCTGGCTAGGATCTAACATAATACATTTCAGTTAATTTGTTTGATATTTATATTAGTTTGTTGTTTTGAAGTGCTCTAGTGTGCTATCGGTTAGCATTATTTCCAAGCTTCTGTAATCGACAATAATTCTCAAATCTTTCTGTGTTATTTTATAATCGAATTCCCCAAGCCTAAGCTTTCATCTGACCATATGGTTTTGATATGTCTATGCACTGTTTGTGCTCAACTAGTTTGAAAATCACAAAATGTGTGCTGGTCCAATCTGGATCTTTTGATATGGTTCAATACGGATCTCTTGGTTTTCAACAACGGTAGCCCACCGAAAAAGGAATCAATAAACCAGCTACTTGAAAAGCATCTCCATTAATACCACTGCCTATTTTGGATGCAACTTTCCAAATTTGTTTGACAAACGATACAAAAAAAAGTTTACGAGTGCTGAGAACAATACAATCAACTTTGCCTTACCCGATATAATGTGTTTTGAACTTGACAATTTAAAGTTTGGCTTCATTTTATAATCACTGTAATATAGCGTACTTTGACCCTAAAATTTTGTCTATACGTCTCTATCTTGTTGTTCCGAGACTCTCTTTCAGTTTCCCGAACAAGTTCACCTTTTTAATCCAATATTTTCATGCCATAATTCAATATGTTGAAAATTTTACTATATTATGAGCAAAAATTGATTTTCCAATGTATTTTGTCAAAATTACAAGAAGCTCAAAAATTAAAAAATGTGTGTTCCTTATCTCGATATCTTCCATACACGATGGTCAGTTTAAAATCGAGCAAGAGAAAGTTCACTGTACTCAATTTTAAACCAGTTTCACACTTTTTTTTTAAATGACATTCACATTTTTTGAGCTAATTATGACTCGCACTAAATAGGAATTTTTCAAGCATTGAGTTATTTTTTATGCTTACGCTTATAGAAGAAGTTCAACAAGCTTTGATAACAAACAAATCGGAGTGATATTTTATAGCTACCATAGCAAAAAGCGATAAAATATAAAGTGGTCCGAATTAGAATATGGGGGGACCGAATTGGAACAGGGTTGATCGAATTCGGACCTTTTGGAGAATTTTGTTCAAACAAGTCTAGTCATGTCCCACGGTGTGCTGGAACACACATATTATCGGACTTGCATGAACCTCCGATCTTTTTTCACTAAAAGTTAGCCTTGGTAGTCAAAAAAAGCTTGCGGAATATTAAAAAATCTTTCATCGGCAAAAAATTGAAAAAAGACGATTTTTGTATTTTTACCCTTTTTCCATATATGAGTTCATAGGAAAATATTAGAGATACACTTATATGATGACTTTTAACGACTTAATGACCAATTTGACATATCTTTAACATGAATGAATTCTTAGATGTTTTAAATTAAGCATCATTTCCTACATACACTAACACAATATGACCAGCCCATGGTGGTATGCAGTATTTTATATAATGGAAATTTCACTTTTCACTTCAGAAAAGCTCATACGAACGCTTTGTATTCTTCTTTCTGAATCAAATCAGTAATATTTTACGTATGTGGTATAGTTTTCTAATCAGAATAGGAATTCCCAGAAATTGATACACATGGCAGTATAGGCTGTATTCATGTGCTTATACGCGCAAAAGTCTTGAAAGAGGGTGCACTATAACATGATTAACAGTAAATGGCTTATATAGCCTTAAGGTGGTCTCAAGCTCATCGTGATACAAGTTTTGTGCAGTCACTAATCTACTCATATGCAATGCGCACATTATATTTGGGGTTCGAAGTGCCTGTGAGTGAAAGGGCTGGATTACTTCGGATAGCGGAGATGAACCAGCCAAGGGCTGAAAATCTCCCTAATAAAGATAACTAACTAACTACTTCGGATAAATGTGGCGACGGTAACAAATCGATCCAACGTAATCCAGCCCTTTTATTCACGACTTCGCACTTATGGAGGGCACATTTTGCGAAATAGACACAACAATTTCAATGACCAACATGGACACATAAATTTTAGTATCGTAAAACGAGGTATCTTTGAAAATGCAGGTAACTTTGATAGTGCGGGATCCGCAACGTACTAAACAAAATAACAAAAAAATATGTTATTCAGTTAAGCAAAACGAATGCGAAACTAAGGAGTATCAGTATGACACTTCACCTCTGAGCTGTTTTCGTGCCAATCAAGAGTATATGAGGCTTTATATTCGGACATTAAAAAGTGATGAGATTTTGGTACTTTCAAAACGCTCACAAACAATCTGTTTTACTATCACTATTTCATGAAACTATAATGAGTTCGGTACGTATGCTTGATGGCCTAGCTATAGTAGAACATGAATCCGGTATCAAACCTTATAGCGAAAAACAGTTTTACAATTTGGAATCATTTTTGCAATCAAGGTCACAAATTCCCATATATCATTAAAAGCCTAGAGGTACCCAAGTAACCATCAAGCATTTAAAACTGCATTGTTTCAGCATTATATTCGCTTCAACGGCAAGGCAATAAATGCTAATTAACGATATATCTGCCTATAATGCTGTCGCAATGCAGGTTTTGGCGAAATAACGGGCTATCTTAGTGCTATACCTTCAGAAACGTTTCCAATGACAGCTAAAAAGCGTAACGCCTCAGTACTGAACATACCAAAACAAAAATATTGTTTTCACACTCTCTTTTTCTCTCACTGTCGCATATCGTCCTTTTTTTCTCGTCTGGTTGTTTTTTTGCCTCATATTTCATAATTGCGACTCGTACCTGCAGCCTGAAGATGCCATCATTTTGCTCTGCCGCGCTCCAGAATGTGCTAAAGGTGATTTAGTAAGCAGCTTTGATTATTTGCCGTATTTAAACCACTGTTCATACGTGGGGCTGTCTTCGGAGCAGAGAGTCCTGATATAAACATAATAATATTATTCATGTGCAGATGTATATTCATTATGAATATAGCTTGCCAGCCATGTCTAGTTCCCTTCTCGATTTCTCTAGATTTACCCTGCAATAAGGGTTATTTTCGAAGCAGACAATTGAACGAGGTTCATCTAGAAGTCGGAACGAAGAAAAAATGTATTGTTTGCCTGCATCCCAGCATTTCCCCGCGACATTCTTGAGGGTGGTGGAAAGAGAAGGCCAGAGGGAAGAGAGAAGGGTATAGCAAGTACGAGTGATACCACGCCGACGCGGACGATGTGTTCGATAGTGAAAAAACATGTTGTCAAATTTATAACGTATCATCTTCACTCTTCTCTCCTGCTGCTTAGAAGCAGTAGAAAAGCATTTGAATTGCTTCTAATCGAAGACTGCTCGTGCAGGAGATATGCTAATTAGTAGCCAACAGATTTTGAGCAGCAGTGCGGATTCTGCTTCAAGACAGCTAAGCAATCAAACTGCTTCTATAAGACATGAAGCATATCAAATGCTGTGTACAGTCCGTTCTGCGGCTTATTTAAATGCTTCTTGGTTACCTGGGTATGCAACGCCTCATGTAATTTTACAATATTTGTATGTGTTCTAGTTTTGGATGTACCGTATACAGGTTTGCGTAAAATCTTCCTCCATCTTTCAATCAAAACAAATGTGAATAACAAGACCAGCCAGAGTGAACATACCATACAAAATAGAAAAAAAACATTGCCCTACATAATATTATGGTGGTTTATTTTAATGGTTGCATGTAAATATACAACTGTCTGTTATCTTAAAAAAGCTTCATGTTCAATGACGAACTCCAATGATTTCAATTATTCAGTAGAATAGGAAACATTGATTGAAACTTGATAACTTGTAGTATGTTTACCTTAATAAATGTATGTAAAAATGCGATGTCGTTAATAAACGGCATACCACCATGGGCAGGTCACATTGTGTGAATGTAGGTAGAAGTTATGCTCAATTTGAAACGTCTTGTAATCGATTCGTGATCAAGGTATATCAAATAAGTCTTTGAGCTATTGCAATGCATCAAAATTAGTGTAACTCTAATATTCTCCTATGAAAATATGAAAAAAGGATAAAAATACAAAAATCGACTTGTTTCAATTTTTGCCGATGAAAGATTTTTTAATATTCCGCAAGCTTTTCTTGACTATCAAGGCTAATTTTTAGTGAAAAAAGATCGGAGGTTCATACAAGTTCGATAATATGTGTGTTCCAGCACACCGTGTGTCCTGATAGGAGATATCACAAAACTCTCTGAGAGAAAAGTGCGCGCGCTAAATCTGGTTTTCAAGAAAACATAACGTTTTTCATGCCGTCCATCGTGATGAAAAGATATGGTCAAAAAACTGTTACTAGGTCCGAATTGGACCATGTTCCCTTATGTTTGTTTTAAATGTGTAAACTACAAAGAAAAAAAATTAAAAAAGAAATGATATGATTTTTTTTTTATGAAAAACAAGGATGCTTATCAAATGATCTGAATCTAGGGAAACTAAGGCTGGTTGCAATTCATTGTTTTAAAAATAAGAACTTCAGAGATCTTTTGCACGAAAAAAAAAACAAGGATCAAAAAGAGATCATACATTAATTAGGGATGCATACGAAAAAAATCCTAGCGGGAACAACGACATGAGAGTTTGATTCGTAGCTTGATATATTGAAGAATATTTCTAAGATATTCTTTTTTGATTCCTCGTGGCATTACGGCAAGTATTACTGCTCATTTAACTGTTGATTCATTTCACATATTACTCCTAAGATCTTTGCAGGAATTTGTTTTTTGCTCTCACGAGCTGCCTAAGTAATTCTTTCAAGGTACTTTGAATATATTGAATATTTGAGAATATTTTGCACACATATTCGAGAACTCCTGACTTCTCAATAAATTCTTGCTTGGATTTTTTTTTTCACGATAAATTGTTAAGATAACTGAAAAAAAATGAATCTCTGAATAGTGTCCTACAAGACTTTTAGAAGAACTTCGGACAGAATCCGAAGAAATTTATTATCAGAGCAATGACTGTAATAATCTCTGTAACATTTTGATAAACAGCTGGAGAAATGCCGAGAGTAATTTCTGGAGGAACTTAATGAGAAATTCTAGGTTGTGTTTAATGATTCTTGGAAAGTTTATAGTAGATTTCATCGAATCATGCCTGAAGGAATTTTTGGAGCAATTCATGAGATTATTCGTAGATGAACTTTTCAAAGAATCCTTATGAAAATGCCTGAAATAATGAGTGAAGAACTAGCCCGACGAAATAATTCACAAAAATATAAGCCTGCAATAAATGAAAAAAATCAGCAAACGAACTATTGTAGGGTTTTTTGGAAAAACTCGGAATAAAACTTTGTGGAAAAACTCTTGTAGAATCTGTGCGAAATCTACTTTGAAAAACAAAACAACTAGAGATTTTTTAAAGAATCAGAATTTTCTGCACCAAATTCTAAAAAATTTCCTCTAAGCATCCTTTGAAAATCGCTGGAGCCTCCATGGAAATGTTCCTGATAGTATTCCAGAAGGAATTTCTGGAGAAATCACTAGAATTCCTGAAGCAATCCTCGGGTTCCGAATAAAATTTCATTATATAGAACCTGTGGAACAGTCGCGTAAATGACTCTCTGGAGCCTCCAAAATTTTCGCACCAGTATTGACTACAAACAGATTACGGCAAATAAGTGATATAAGAGACCATTTTGATTAAAATAGATACTTAAGGTCTCCCTAATGAAAATTATCTATCATTTTTAGATACTTGCATTGAAATAGTGATAAAGACTCTCAAAAGAACCCTGCCAACCTGAGAAACGTACTATTTTTCGTACCTGTTGTATGTTTTGCTTTTTTCCTACAAAGTTTATTGTTATTGTAGCGAAGGCGAAAAATGAAATTTGGAATGTTCTCTACTACCTATGTTTAATATGCTGATGAACGACACTCGGCTGGAAATGGGAATTGTACTTGCCTTTACTAACTTGTCTAAACATGTTCTATGCCGAATAAATAAAAATCACTAAAAAAATGCACGGACTAGATGCATCAAGTAGCCTTTTGATAGCGGCGTAACCGAATATATGTTTTGAATTACAAGATTTTTCGTCACAAAAAGGACATAGTATTACGGATTCAAAATTATTTCCCTGATAGAAGTCGAAATTCCCTCAAAATTCCAGATTTTTTCAGGATGAATACAATTTTCTGATAATTCAAGGTTTTTCTCAAGTAGTAGACACTCTATTATACTTCACTGGTATGGTGGCCCAAGACAAATGGGGTAACCGCTCAGAAGAAGCTGGCTAAGTAGTATATGCTCGCTTGTATATCATTGACAGAAGAAATGAGAAGTACACCTCTGGATGCCCTTCTTAATATGCTTCCTTTGCATCATTCATTAAACTGCAAGCTGCAAAAAATGCCTTGCAGTTTATCCGTTACAATAAAATACTAGATGGTCTTGGTCACATGAAGATCATCAAGGAATTCAGTTTGAATTCAGATATACAACAATAGAAAATTGGATGACCTCGAAGACCTGGGTTAAACCAAGCTGCTCTTTTTGGGATCCTGGTGGGGCAAGTTTACGTCCAGGCTCTATTGTATGTTATACCGATGGGTCAAAGATGGGCGACAATACTGGAGCTGGAGTCAGGTTTGCAAATATATATCTTCTCGGACAGTCAAGCAGCTTTGAAAGCTCTTAATGCATTTAATTGGCGTTCAAAGTTAGTGTGAGAATGCTTTCTTTCTCGGAAGAAGGAACGATATTACATTGTACTGGGTATCCGGCCATGATGGTATTGAGAAGAATGAAATCGCCGACAGTTTAGCAAGCCAAGTGCAGCCTTGAACTTTGTCGGCCCTGAACTTTTCTGTGATAAGGCTGGTTTGCTACTGACAAGAAAAGGAATCGCCTATCTCGATGCGTGGAAAATTTCTTCCCAGAAATGGTCCAGAAAATCACATTTTTCTGATCGCAGTACGCAGTTGTCATTTCAAATGGAGCTCTCTGAAGGAAATTTCTTGACCCATTCAGTCAAGGAATTTCTTTTCTTTTCTTGAGCTGAACAGCATACTTAACTATAGATAGAATTCAATTAGAATGCCACGGATACATCCAAGCAAGCGAAAGGATTCATAAAACCCACGGACTATGGGACTCTGCACTGTTTTGATTGTGCATGGGATTTTGACGTTTACTGGCCTTGTTTTTTGCAAGATTTTTGAGCAGAGCCCCATACTGAATCTTAAGGTGAAGATGAATCGAAGCCAAAATTCAAATTTTCAAGAGCACGGATCTGGGGTAATTAGTTGAGCCTAATTGGGATAGAGTGCTACATTAACCAATGTCTATCACATTTCATTTGTGAAAAGATATTTGATAAGCACTAAATAAAATATAGGTCATACCGCAATAATCCTAAATGATGGAAGCAGTGGTTTAAAGGCTCTACCGACAAAGAAAAAAAAATTGGCCCTAAAAGTTTGGACAGGCCTGATTTATAGTGACTGCCTACAAAAAAGTGACCAAGTCAATAAAAAGTGGTTCGCAACCAGCCCTGCAGTGTTACATATATACCTGAACCACATGAATCATCATCGCAGTAGAAGAAAATTATACCATAGATTACACGCTCGAATTGTTACGAATGCCTTCTAGCATAAAAACCACGAAAAAGGTACTCACTAGATAAGGATAAGCGTCGTCAAAATGTTGATAACGAGGCCCACGATGGTGATCAGATTCGGTGCCAGCCAGAGGGGAACCTTACTGACCAGCCAGCACCACCAGGGCTGCAGAAACGGATCCAGCAGGCTGACGTTGGAACAGGAATACTTGTGGTCGCCGAGCTTTTTCAGCTGCCCCGGCTGCAGCAGTTTCTGTTTGTAGAAATACATCGCTTCCTGCTTCCTCCACTAAATCGCCCTTGCACAATTTCTTCCTCTTAATGCTTTTTTTTTAATTCACGCCTTGCAGCTGTAGGGCATGGACTTTTTCATTCCACGTAATTCTTCCCTCAATCACTTATGCTCCTAATGGCCACTTTTATTTCACTGAACAACACTTCCTTCTAAGCGCACGATAGAAAGAATTTCACCTCTGATTCATTGAATCTAAAGACGGAGATGAGATGATTTTTTCCCCAATCAGGAACACAACAGCTCAATGCAAGTCACACGCGTGCGAATTCTTCCGAGTTTTGACACCGATTTTAACTTTTGCTTCCGATTGAACACTCGTGTTTTCTTCACGCACCCGATATACCGCGAAAAGGGCTTCAATTGACGACTTTAAAAAATTATTTTCGTCCTGATGGACAATGCCTTTCGAGACAATCCACAGGGAAAAAAGTGCATTCGCGATGATCGCGCAATCACGGACGAAATGAAACAGCAGAGCAACCTGACTGACAGAACGGCGGTCGCGGAAAATCAGGCGATATTTTTTGTTGCTTTTTTTGTTTACTTCTTGTCGGCCACTGAACTGAAACTGACGCGTGGATGGCCGAAGAAGGGACTAGGCATTTAGGTCAACAAGTGTAACTTTTCAATGTAACGTATCGGACGAATGTTCTGGTCATACACGGTGGTTTGCGAATACCCTTTAATGGGTGAAAAAATACCCATTTTTGAATAGCGTACCGATCTGTCAAAAAATGGGGGAATTTAAAAATTCAAAAAGAGTAAAAAAACACCCATTGTTGAAAACTCTTTGTGAACCCATAAATGGGTGAAAAAACAGTTATAAACTGAGAGAGACTCGCGAAGAGGAAAAATATCAACGTCATATGCAGCCCAGATTCCCCTCTCACGAAACGTCAAATGCAGCCCACCGTTTTCGTGGCTGAAAAAGTGAAAAGTATTGTGTTCAAAGTAAACTGTTATTAAAAACCTCAGTCAGCGAAGCAGTTTTTTCCAAAGTTGCTGATAAATCTAAGCAGAAGATTAATTATTTCTAATGTCTGCTACGTTTGCTGGCATGAAATTTCACTCAAACGGCTATTTATGATTCGATGTGATGCAAACCCAATCATTGTTTGCTGAGAGGTTCATGTGAGAGTTTGAACGGCTTGCGCATAATTGGTATAAACACAAAATGGAATAAGAAAAAAACTCAGCAATCACAGAAAAAGAAGACCGTCTTCGCGAGTCTCGTCTCAGGTTATAAATAGTTAACTTCATTTCGGACAATTCATAAGTCGTTTTGATCAAACCACTATCTTTATGTTTGATAATTAAGTGATGCTCGTAGAACATTAATAAGTGGTAAGTGATACTAGCATAGGTGTAAATGAAATCTAATTTAGATTATTTGAAACTATTTCCAGATTCCAGGAATCTCTTGGTTGCTTTGAGCTCAGCTCCGGAATATGCAATGACTGAATTCAACATGAAAATCTATTGAGTTTTCTTTTCAATGAATCTGTTGAGTGCATTGTATTCGTCAATAAATTATATGAAAAGAGAAGTTTTATTATTACTAAAACCAAACGAGAAAACTAAACCATTTTCCTCCATCCATCACCTAAAAAGGGTATTTATTCACCCATTTTCCCGTGCGGTGGCGTTTCGTATAATGGGTAAAAAAATACCCATCCATTGACATAAACCGCTTTTACTCTTTAAAGAGTAAACCGTGTTTACTCATTAAATGTGGAGAGGCACTTCTAGCGGAAATGGGTGAATTTTTACCCATTAAAGGGTATTCGCAAACCACCGTGTAGGTCTTTTCACGAGACAGACGTTTCAAATTAGCTGATTTTGAAGCTTTTGACAGTGCTCCTATGAAAATGACGGTACTCCACGGGCTTATTCACAAAATTCATAACGCTAAAAATGACCATTTTCGACACCCACCCACCCCCTCGTAACACTTTTTGTATGAACATTTTACAAATTTTGTATGAGCCGTAACACCCACCCTCCCCCTTCAGCGTTATGAAATTTGTGAATGGGCCCCCACCAATGCATAAACGGACTTGTCACGTAAAAGGCCTATACTCAGGTGACGCAGATGATTTTTTCGTACCACACAGCGAAAACTAATGTAAAACCTAATGAATGGCTCAATGTACGCAATGATGGGGCTTGTTCATAAATTTCATAACGCTGAAGGGGGTGGGTGGGTGTTCTCGAAATGCTAATCGAAAGCTAATACAAAATTCATAGAATATTCATACACAAAACGTCCCTTGTAACAGGGTGGGTATTAAAAAAGGGCAATTCTCAGCGTTATGAAATTTGTGAATAAGCCCATCGGGCCCAGAGAGCCGTAGCGGTAAACGCGCAGCTATTCAGCAAGACCAAGCTGAGGGTCGTGGGTTCGAATCCCACCGGTCGAGGATCTTTTCGTAATGGAAATTTTCTCGACTTCCCAGGGCATAGAATATCTTCGTACCTGCCACACGATATACACATGCAAAAATGGTTATTGGCATAGTAAGCTCTCAGTTAATAAGCTGAGATGCAGGCTCTGTTCCAGTTGAGACATAACGCCAGAAAGAAGAAGAAAGCGAAACAAGCGCCAGCGTGGTCCTTGAAAAATTTGAACTTGTAAGGATCGTTTTAGTGAAAAACAGCCGGTTACAGAATTCACCTTAAAGCGAAGTATGCACTTCAACAGAAAAGTAATCGCCTATCTCGATGCGTGGGAAATTTCTTGCAAGAAATGCTCAAGGAAAGCATTTTTCTTTGATCGCAGTACGCAGTTGAAAAGAAATGTCAATTCAAATGGAGCTCACTGTAGGAAATTTCTTGAACATTTCTTGAGCAGAAATGTTTACTTTTCTTGAGCGAAACAGCATACTTAGCTTAAGGGTTTGTTCACAAATTTCATAACGCCAAAAATGGCCATTTTTGATACCCACTCACCCCCTCGTAACACATTTTGTATGAATATTTTTTTAATTTAGTATGAGCTGTAACATTGTAAGGACACCCACCCACCCCCTTCAGCGTTATGAAGTTTGTGAATGGGCCCTAATATTTATATCACTTTCCTGCATTGTGCTTGATTGCGTGCTCCAGGGCTTTCCGGTATGTGCCAAGGATGCAAGCTCAGATGCCACAAATCTACACGTCCTTACCTGAGACGAGACTCGCGAAGACGGTCTCCTTTTTCTGTGATTGCTGAGTTTTTTCTTATTCCACTTTTTGTTTATGCCAATCATGCGCAAGCCGTTCAAACTCTCACATGAACCTCTCAGCAAAAAATGATTGCGTTTGCATCACATCGAATCATAAACAGCCTTTTGAGTGAAATTTCATGCCAGCAAACGTAGCAGACATTAGAAATAACTAATCTTTTGTTTAGATTTATCAGCAACTTTGAAAAAAACTGCTCCGTTGACTGTGGTTTTTAATAACAGTTTATTGTGAATACAATACTTTTCACTTTTGCAGCCATAAAAACGGCGGGCTGCATTTGACGTTTCGTGACAGCGGAATCTGGGGTGCAAATGACTTTGATATTTTTCCTCTTCGCAAGTCTCTCTCAGGCCCTTACTGGGTTTTTCTAAACTTTCATTGCAGGGGACAACTATACGGTTTCGTTAAAGTACACTACAATACAAGTAAAACAACGACGATATTACAGCAAGGAGATAGCTCTCAAATGTTTTTTAATTAATTTAAGATATTCAACTGTTTCGGGTGGATTTCATAGCACTGCAGCAGAACATATCAATGATTACGGGAGAACAATCAGTCGTAGAACCACTAATATCAACGACGGATTGAACATAATGAATATTGAAACAAATGAGTAAGATGTTAAAAAATCATATATTTTCTTGACTTTTGTTTACAACAGTCCAATAAAAATGGCTAATTGTATTCATTGCATGGAATTTCAAAACTTTAGCATTAGCATTAGCATTAAGTAATTTGCACAAATTCGTAGGTGGTACAGTCCCGCATAGAAATTTACAGTACCTAAACGGTCTGAATCGTACTGTAACCAAAGCTCCTATTGTCACCTATTTATCGTAACTTCCATCTATAGTCTATTCAATATAAGGCAATCTGACTTTTAATCGCCTTTCTCTTTCCAGCACACACACGTTTATGGATTGTTTTCATACGGAAACCGTTTCCGTATGAAAACAACAAACAAAAAATCCCATTTGATCTTTTTGCTGGAAAGAGAAGGGTGCGATAGCCTTATGGTAAAAGAACAATACGAGTGGTTGATGGTATTGTCACATTGAAAATTATTGTCCACTTATTTTTCAAAATGGTCCCGCTATGAGTAGACATTACAGAAACAGAGAAGAACCATAACTATTGATGTTCGTACCTGACCCCAGTCAGATTGCTAAAAAAACTGACAGTCGTGTTTGTTTATCGCAATCAGCAGCATTTTTGAAATTGCTCCACAAATTTTTGTTTTTTGGTTACATTCATCCCGAATAAATATGAACCGTATCAGTACTGTTTCCCATAGCTTCCTAAACCATTTCCAACAGTATCTGAACCATTTCGAATAATTTGCTAAATAACAATATATCACCCCTACGTAAAACGGTTTTCACAATTCGGCAAACAGTAAATAAGAAAATAACAATGTTTGGAATAGGCGGTTAAGTTATGTAACCATTCAGAATCGTCGATTTTCTCGAACAAAATTTACGATCGACAATTTTTCAAACGGTAGCTTTATTATCCATTTATTGCTAAATTCATCATACGACAAACAGTTGAGGAACAGTTCAACCATATATTTATTAGAAAAACAAATAACGTATGTGTAATTATTAGGTCCACTTCCACTGGACTTCTGAATCTATTTCACTTTGGCACCGAAAACAAAACAAAAATAAACTCACGGAAACATTACACGCTCAAAAAGCGTCACACAGCGGTTGCAATTTAACAAATAAGTGAAAAAATGAATTTTCCTCTATCGATTAATAAATTTGTATTGCTGCGCCCAGGTTGTTTAGCTCTTTTGGTTAAGATGTACAGAAAAGCATTTTTTATTACCAGTGTGAATCCCTAAAATCAAGAACATTTATTTAGAGTTATTATGAAACGAAGATAATTTGTAAATCTATATCGTTCACAAATACCAAAATATGTAACTATTCGCCAAATTGTTAAGCATTGGTAAAATAATGTAAAATGTACATGTGTTAGTGTGCTGCACAAACTCAAACAAAATCCATTTGCCAAGTGGTAGCGAAATATTTCCACAATTTCTTTTAGAATGGCATTTCCAAATTGTTGAACGGATTCTGAACAGTATGGTATTCAGTTACTGTTTGGTATGGGTTGCTTAAACAGTTTCAAATAATAAAGTGTTTTGAGATTCATATTGTATTACATCAAAACAACTGTTTGTGGTACATTAATTATTTCCGATAGAAGAAGTTTACTGTTTTTAATATGAGACAAGCTGTTTTTTTGCTATGCGGGATAGTATAAAGTGTCTGTTTATCACTTAAAACTATTGGCGAAGCACGTTCCACGTATGAAGGTAAGTGTTTTTTTTTCTGATTATGGCACAGATCTGTAGAAGGAATTACAGATGGTTTTTCATATAACAGTCATCCGAACTTCTTCCTACTGAACATCCAGAGGAATCCACTATCAGCAGGACATTGGAAGCTTATACATTTTCGGAGAAAAGGCGCCTCAGAAATCATTCCAGCGGATTCTGGTCATCACGGAATGTTTGAACGTCCCTGTTATATTGCTACGCCTCGTAGACCGTTTTCATTTGATTTGTGCTAGTATCATTGTGTGAAATAAAACATGATTCACCAATATATATATATTATGTTCATATTTCATTACAAAACTTGAAAAAAAGAAAATGGCAAAGTCCCTGCTCGCTCTCCTTAATCCTTACGGTAATATCATAAGGTAGCCATATTCTAAACAATCTAATATCCAGTACGTCAACCATAATAAGTATGTTCTTAATACGGTTGGCGTTCAAAATTACTATAGGAAAAATGCTAATTTGAAACGTAAACATTCTTAACAACCCGTTTTTCGTATGGTCGATTGTCTGAAAACTGTAGCCATTAAGGTCGAAACATTATCCCAGTAATATCCTCCAATGGTTCATGAAACCATATTAATTTCAGTTATAAGAGGAAAATACACCATAATAGACCACTGTATGAGGATTGCCCCTATCCCGTCCGATACCATAGCCAGAGATTTGGGATTAAACTCAGGCTCCTCCAACAGTCGAGAGCTGTCCTGGCCACGTCCTTGCGAATGCTGAGGGATGGGTAGGGATGGTTTGTTGAACACCTACTTATGAAAGATGAAGAGAACTCTGTTGAATTTTAATGGAAAGGGTGCCCGCATAAACTGGAACCATATCAGTACATTTACCCGAACGATCCACAACCACTCACAACAATATCTAAACAGTTCCGTATAACACCCAAAGCAACAATAAACTAGCAATACCGCGAACTGTTTTTACAATCTGGGAAACAGTAAATGGACAAATAACAATGTGGGGAATAGGCGGTTAAGTTTGCTTTTGCAAACCTGGAGCGTCTGTACTCCACGTTAGGAGCGGCTCACAACAGCGTCTGTTCCCCATGTCAGGGGCGGCTGATCATCGTCCGAGTGCCAGAGAAGGACTCTAAGCTAAACTGCGCACTATGGCCCTCCGAACATTTAGGGGGAATGGTCCTCCGGAAATCTAGGGGGTTGGTGTCAGGCCCTGCAAGCCAACCGTAAAAACACATCAGCACAGGAACGTCAACGAGAGAATACGGACCGGAACAATCGGCAAAGACCACAGCAACGAAAATGGACTAGCGATTGGAAACTCGGTACGTGGAACTGCAAATCTCTCAACTTCATTGGAAGTACTCGCATACTCTCCGATGTACTGAAGACCCGCGGTTTCGACATCGTAGCGCTGCAGGAGGTGTGCTGGACAGGAGCATTGGTGCGAACGTTTAGAGGTAATCATACCATCTACCAGAGCTGCGGCAACACACGCGAGCTGGGAACAGCTTTCATAGTGATGGGTGATATGCAAAGGCGCGTGATCGGGTGGTGGCCGATCAATGAACGAATGTGCAAGTTAAGAATCAAAGGCCGATTCTTTAACTTCAGCATAATCAACGTGCATAGCCCACACTCCGGAAGCACTGATGATGACAAGGACGCATTTTACGCGCAGCTCGAACGCGAGTACGACCGCTGCCCAAGCCACGACGTCAAGATCATCATAGGAGATTTGAACGCTCAGGTTGGCCAGGAGGAGGAGTTCAGACCGACGATTGGAAAGTTCAGCGCCCACCGGCTGACGAACGAGAACGGCCTACGACTGATAGATTTTGCCGCCTCCAAGAACATGGCCATTCGTAGCACCTATTTCCAGCACAGCCTCCCGTATCGGTACACCTGGAGATCACCTCAGCAGACAGAATCGCAAATCGACCACGTTTTGATCGATGGACGGCACTTCTCCAACATAACCGACGTCAGAACCTATCGTGGCGCCAACATTGACTCCGACCACTACCTGGTGATGGTGAAACTGCGCCCAAAACTATCCGTCATCAACAATGTACGGTACCGACGCCCGCCCCGGTACAATCTCGAGCGGCTGAAACAACCGGATGTCGCCAATGCGTACGCGCAGCATCTTGAGGCAGCGTTGCCGGATGAGGGCGAGCTCGATAGGGCCCCTCTTGAGGACTGCTGGAGGACAGTCAACGACGCTGCCGAAAGCGTTGTCGGATATGTGGAACGGAGCTCAAGAAACGATTGGTTCGACGAGGAGTGCCAGGAGGTTTTAGAGGAGAAGAATGCAGCGCGGGCTACAATGCTGCAGCATGGTACGCGGCAAAACGTGGAACGATACAGACTGAAGCGGAAACAGCAAACCCGCCTATTCCGGGACAAAAAGCGCCGCCTGGAAGAGGTGGAATGCCAAGAGATGGAGTTGCTGTACCGTTCCCAAGAAACGCGGAAGTTCTATCAGAAGCTCAACACATCCCGCAAAGGCTTCGTGCCGCGAGCTGAGATGTACCGGGACAAGGATGGGAGCATCTTGACGGACGGAAGCGAGGTGATCGAAAGGTGGAAGCAGCACTACGATGAACACTTGAATGGCGCAGAGAACACAGGCACAGAAGGTCAGGACAGCGAAGGCGATGGCTACGTCAGCACAGCGGACAGCGGAAATCAACCAGCTCCCACGATGGGGGAAGTTAAGGATGCCATTCAACAGCTCAAGAACAACAAAGCCGCTGGCAAGGATGGTATCGGAGCCGAACTCATCAAGATGGGCCCGGACAGGTTGGCCGCTTGTCTGCATCGGCTGATAGTCAGAATCTGGGAAACGGAACAGCTACCGGAGGAGTGGAAGCAAGGCGTTATATGCCCTATCTACAAAAAGGGCGACAAACTGGAGTGTGAAAATTATCGTGCAATCACCATCCTAAACGCCGCCTATAAAGTGCTATCCCAGATTCTCTTCCGTCGTCTATCACCTATAGCAAACGAGTTCGTGGGAAGTTATCAAGCAGGTTTCATCGACGGCCGCTCGACAACGGACCAGATCTTTTCCGTGCGGCAAATCCTCCAGAAATGCCGTGAGTACCAGGTCCCTACGCACCATTTGTTCATCGATTTCAAGGCGGCATACGATAGTATCGACCGCATAGAGCTATGGAAAATCATGGACGGGAACAGCTTTCCCGGGAAGCTCACAAGATTGATCAGAGCAACGATGGACGGTGTGCAAAACTGCGTGAAGATCTCGGGCGAACACTCCAGTTCGTTCGAGTCTCGGCGGGGACTACGACAGGGCGACGGACTTTCGTGCCTGTTGTTCAATATTGCGCTTGAAGGTGTCATGCGGAGAGCCGGACTTAACAGTCGAGGCACGATTTTCACGAGATCCGGACAATTTGTTTGCTTCGCGGACGACATGGATATTATTGGGAGAAAATTTGAAACGGTGGCAGATTTGTTCACCCGCCTGAAACGCGAAGCAACAAGAGTCGGGCTAATGGTGAATGCGTCGAAAACAAAGTACATGCTGGTTGGCGGAACTGAGCGCGACAGGGCCCGCCTAGGAAGCAGTGTTACGATAGACGGGGATACCTTCGAGGTGGTGGACGAGTTCGTCTACCTCGGATCCTTGTTGACGGCTGACAATGTTAATCGGGAAATACGAAGGCGCATCATCAGCGGAAGTCGTGCCTACTATGGGCTCCAGAAGAAACTGCGGTCAAGAAAGATTCACCCCCGCACCAAATGCACGATGTACAAAACGCTCATAAGACCGGTAGTCCTCTATGGGCATGAGGCGTGGACTATGCTCGAGGAGGACTTGCAAGCTCTTGGGGTTTTCGAACGCCGAGTGCTAAGGACGATCTTCGGCGGCGTGCAGGAGAACGGCGTGTGGCGGCGAAGGATGAACCACGAGCTCGCTCAACTCTACGGCAAACCCAGTATCGTGAAGGTAGCTAAAGCTGGAAGGATACGCTGGGCAGGGCATGTTGCAAGAAGGTGGATTGACCAGGTGCACCAGGACCTGGAGAGCGTGGGTCACAGTCGAGGATGGAGAGAAGCGGCCATGAACCGAGGGAATTGGCGAAATATTGTTGGCGAGGCTTTATCAAGATAATTGATGTAAAGCCAAATAAGTAAGTAGGCGGTTAAGTTATGTAACCATATAAAAATGGCGATTTTCTCGAACAAATTTTTTCGGAGACTGTTTGTCAAACTGTGCACATATTGTACATTTTTTGCCAAAATGTAAGGCAAACAGTTTACAAGCTATTTAACCATAACATTCTAATGAAAAGGAATAATGTATGTATAATTATTCGTTTACGGTGATTTGTGGTATTTAAACCAAATACTGGACTGTTATGATACATTTATACCATTAGATGAATTGCGATAAAATATTGTAGAGGATACAATGAAACAAGTAAATGTGTAGAAACAAACTCACTCCAAATTTAAAAATATGTACGTTTTATTCAACAAATATTCATGATGTTCGAAGATGTATTAAAATGTAACTGATTTAAGTTTGAAGAAAATTAAGACTACACATAGTACTTTGTCTGTGGTACTTGTTTTCTTGCGTGTTAAAAAAATGGCGAACACACTTTTATTTAGATTGTTTATTATTGACTCATTTAAAATTGCACTTCACTTTTTTTCGTCTATATGGAATAAATTTTCACATCATATTGTCTGTGTGCCGAGCTAGTATAACTAGTATTTTCGGCCGCTTTGTTCTTTCCGTCACAGGAGGTTTTTTGTAAGCTATTGGGCTAAAAACTTGCATCGATACTATTAGCATCTTACTGATGAATTTCGGAAGATTTGGTCGACAAAACCCCCTGTGACGAAAAGCACAAAACGACCATGAAAATCGATTCCAACTGGTTCCCCGAACCAGTAGTTTCTCTGTGCGGTAGCTTCATGCCGTTCTGGCACAATATAAAACACTTCCTGTAAGGATCCATCCTGCTGCTGGAGATCTAATGATACGTTCTGGTTGTGGAGACCGGAACGTGTCGCGTATCGGCTTGAAGGAGGTTGCCACGGAGGTGTTGTCGGTTCACATCTGCCTCCTGCTCAGCGCCAGCATTGCGAATCCTTTGGGGGAGAGAGAAGAAATTTAGTCCCGTTGTAGGCCGATTTGAAACGGTTACTTACCAGCTGCAGTTCTGGATCCGGTACCGGATAATAATATAGATTTTGTAGCACAAAACTAGCAGAAATCAGAGTCTATATACATATAAACGCTGGCAGAAACCGGAGATAAAAATTTTGTGGCACCGCAAGGATATTTGGTTTTTGTTTTTGGCACACAGGCATAGGAACACGCAAAAAAAACACCACGCAGGTGTAATTTTAAATTTCGAAAAAAAAACGTTTTTTTTCTTCTACTCACCTTTACTGGAAAAGTTAAAAAACACAATTTTGTTGTTTATTACACATGTATTTACTTGGGATGTGCAAAAAAAGAATTATTCATGTTTTGTGCACTTGCGTGGTAGAGTCACGTAAAGTTATTTGGATAAATTAAATATTTCATTACTGTCCGACTTTAACACTACTAATTGGTTTTTTGTGAGCGTGTATAATAAGGCTGCTTGCACAAACCAACCGTTTGCTGTAATGTATTAATTTGATAATATATGGTAGAAGCGCAAATCATTCGGCAAATGGTGGCCTTATAGCTCCACTGTTTCTTACGAGTCTCCCCAGTCAACATTTTGGCTGGTATATTTTTTGCTATACATCATTATATATGAATCAAATCACTCGTATAAAATGCATGAAAACGCTATATACACACGAAAGTGGAGGCCATATACGCACTTCCCACGACTGTTTCAGACTTTCCATGGTCAGCAATACGATGCAACAAAATTCCGATAAAAATAAAAAAAAAAAGTTTCCAGCGAGACTCGAACGCCAGACCTTTGAATTCATAACCCAGTGCTATACCACTACACCACAGACTGCTTCATGAATGAGGAGCGATTATTTGCCAATATGAAAGGAAGTTTTCTCTACAACACACACACTTTGTTGTTCTTTGAAGCCCACCGCCAGAAGATATCAACCTCGGGTGGCAAATTTTGCTAAGTTATTGCGATTTCATTTGATGCTAGGCTGCATTGATATATGATCTGTCAGTTTATACAACTTGACGCGATTCTAGATTATACTATTTACGGCATGGTTTGTTGTCAACAAAGTTTGTCGACAATGAATCGTAGTGGAGAATTATATACAATTTGTGTTAACATTTATTCGTTTTGATTTGGCATATTGTGCGATTCTGATTTTTGACGTATGAATATGAGATTGTTGGCACACATTCTTATACGATACGTGGTTCACTGATGGGTCAACCCCTATATAATTTTACCGTTTCCAGCCATTTTGAAATGATGTTACTATTTGATATGGATTACTCAAACCATTTTTAATAATCTAATGCTTTAAATTTAATATTGTTCAACATGAAAGCTACTGTTTGTGGAACATTAACCTTTACAGCTATAAGAAAATTATTGTTTGCAATGTATGGCAAACTGTGTTTTTCTATGCGGGTGGAGCCATGGGATACGTTTGGTCAACGTTTCGGCATTATATCGGTGCTGCCGTCATTGATCGTCAATCAGGTTGATCGTCTGCTGCGTTTTGGATTTGTTGAAATTGCATGGGATTTCAAAACTTTATGTACAAAATGTATAATTTCCAAAAAAAAAAATCATTCGCCTATATAAAATCCGTTTATACTAGCCGAAGCCTCATGTGTTAAAATGCATCGCATTGAGTGAATAGATCTAATATGGTATTAGAATCTAGTATATTATGTATCCGGTAGAAATCAAGACCAACATTTATTTATAATTATTGTTTTCTCGGGCCCCGTGCGCCGCAGCTAATATGTGAATAGTGCGCTGTGTTCATAAAAATCGTAAGAATGCAGCGCCACTCTAAAAAACCGATTTCAAAATCGCGCGAGTTGAGGCGCGTCGCGAGTCTCACTGGCGCGATCCGGTTTGGTGGCGGTGCGACAATATTATATTCTTAGCATGCGGTATTTTCTCAAAAATGTCTCATTTTTATCTTTAACTGGAACCCAGCTGAGGCCAATTAAACAAACATCAAAATTGCAATTTAGATTGCGAAGAACGTTTCAAATTTCAAATGACACTACAGCCGCTTCGCTCTTTGTATTATTTTACACAGGGATTGTCTCAACGGCAAACATTCAAATTATCAAATTTTCCGTTGGATTCCTGTGGAGTGATGTATTTTGTATCATACTACCTAAGAATACTGTGTCAGCCCGTCTTCACATCACGACTTATTAACAAAAACACGATTTAGTCACGATTGCATGAAAAATAACGTTCAATTGCATTATTAGTTTAATTGAACTATTCTTTCCATACAATTTCTCGACGACACTCTCGCGTAGCACATATTTACATTATGTTCATGGATGGCGATGATTAAATAAATCACATAATAAATCGATCGCACGAATCTTCCCCTGCTGCAGAGATTCCCTGTTTACCTTGTTTCTACCACTTAACACTCTTCTACTTCAATTTTCTTATTTTATCATCAATTTTGAATTGGCCACATCTGAAGATGGTGAAAAATAATCCATAACTCAGTGTTTGGGGTTTGATCCGAATAAGCCGATCGAACCGTATTCGGAGAGTGTAACAGTTCGCGAACCATAATAGTTTGTGGCACATCGCATTTGGAAAGCCCTTTGAATGTAAACATTCACTCTCTCGTTTGGTAAGTGGCACGAGAGCGTCCAAGAGCAGTAACTCTCACAGACTGCAACAGTATCGAGCCATTCGGGTGCTTTATGTTTTGCATAAAATTGGTAATAACTTTCATATTTTCTGGTAATCCTGGGTAATGTAGCCTTTAACAACCTAATTATAATCTATTGGATCATTGAACACCCCTTTGTTTGTAAACATAGCACAGAAAATATAAAATATTTGCCTCTGTTTCTTGATCAGAATGAAAGTGGGTCGAATGTTACAAGTGTTGACGCACAGCGACCGGCGCTCCAGTGCCGGCAACATATACGTTCAGTGAAATATTATTCTGTGATATGCATTATAATGTATAAAATAAAATAATCGGATGCTTAATTTGTATGCAGTGTAGACTGCCCCTAAAGGCATAACTGTCCCATATGGAAAAAGTAGGCATTGAGAAAATAGCACTCTGAATTGGAAGTTTGTTTTCTCATACAAATGTTCATAATTTTCTAGTGCGTTTTTGCGCGCCATATTCATATAGCACCACTGCATGGATAACTCATTTTGCTTCAATTGATTTGTTTGCAAATGCAATTTGTGTTGAAAGTTGATATAGAGACTGCTATACGTTTATTTTTCAATATGCGACACCAACCTCATATTTTTCCACAACATTTTCAAACAAAGTATGTTAATTTTTATATGCCTATATTGTATATATTGAATCATGAATGTTGCGATGAAAAAATGTGTTGGTTCGAAAATCAAAATGGGACAGTTATGCTTTTATTTGCAATAGAGGATATATATGAAAAATATCAAAGATATATTAAAAGCTACACACTACTATAGTAAAATCGAGGATAATACGCGATTGGCGTATTAACTTCGATGGAGCTTACCATCATAAATATTATAAATATTGCTGTTTACGTTTGACGTGCAAATCCAGTCTAAAAGAGCTTCAAATGCGGTAACACAAAGTAACCAACGGATACTTAGTAACCATGATCCATATTACCGCCAACCTAGCAAAGAAAACCAATCTTTGACTTCGCCTTCCTTGTTAAAAATCTTACCGCGTTTGGTGTTCCCGCATTAAATACATATTTGCATTTCAAACGCACACAGCAATAGTATTTTTCATTTTTACCGTACGCATTTGCGATGAATATCCTAATTAGCGAGAAATGAGATGGGGCCTTCTAGAAAAATGTTATTTTTTATGTTATAACTTTTCTTCTTCTTTCTGGCATTACGTCCCCATTGGGACAGAGCCTGCTTCTCAGCTTATTGTTCTCATGAGCACTTCCACAGTTATTAACTGAGAGCTTACTGTGCCAATGACCATTTTTTGCATGCGTATATCGTGTGGCAGGTGCGAAGATACTCTATGCCCTGGGAAGTCAAGAAAATTTCCAACCCGAAAAGATCCTCGACCGGTGGGATTCGAACCCACGACCCTCAGCTTGGTCTTGCTGAATAGCTGCGCGTTTACCGCTACGGCTATCTGGGCCCCACCACTTTTATGTATATTTTTGAATGACTGTTGTATGTTTCAGTGAGAATAAGCTCTTAGGGTTTATTCACAAATTTCATAACGCAAAAAATGACCATTGTTGACCCCCTCCCACCCCTTCGTAACGCATTTTGTATGAATATTTTTCAAATTTTGTATGAGCTGTAACAGATAGCCGTAGCGGTAAACGCGCAGCTATTCAGCAAGACCAAGCTGAGGGTCGTGGGTTCGAATCCCACGGGTCGAGGATCTTTTCGGGTTGGAAAGTTTCTCGACTTCTCAGGGCATAAAGTATCTTCGTACCTGCCACACGATATACGCATGCAAAAATGGTCATTGGCATAGTAAGCTCTCAGTTAATAACTGTGGAAGTGCTCATAAGAACACTAAGCTGAGAAGCAGGCTCTGTCCCAGTGGGGACGTAACGCCAGAAAGGAAGGAAGGAGGATGAGCTGTAACATCTTAAGGACACCCACCCACTCCCTTCAGCGTTATGAAATTTGTGAATGGGCCCTTAGAGATCGTTCAAATATTACGTAACGCAATAGGGGGAAGGAGAGGGTCTTACATAGTGTTACGGTCCATACAAAAATTTAAAATTTTCTATACAAAAGCCGTTACGTGGGGGAGGGAGGGTGTCTAAAATTGGCGTTACGTGATATTTGAATGAAGCCTTATACACTGAAATCAGCAGAAACCCAATTTGTTTACATTTTGAACTTGAGGCCTTTTGAATGGTTCGTCTTGAGTTCTATATTTTTTCCTTGTATAGAGTAGTTGACCTAATAACAGAACCCCTCTATTTTGGCGATCTGACATTTCGAAACGTCATCGTGTCGTTTGTTTTGCTCTATTCGACGACACAAAAAAATCCTTTGATCGTTGTTCGTCCATTATTATTCATGCGCTCCACCAGAGTCTATGAATTAAATTCATCGTCTATATAATTCAGAGTCTATGAATTAAATTCATCGACTCTGGCGCTCCACCGTCAGGTTTCGACTGCAAATAAAACAAAGTACGTGTGGATTTTGTCTTTATTTTATTCTAATTTACTATCTGATAAAACCAGGTGATAAGTGAATATAAAATCCCTCCCCATAGAAATAACCTAACAGCAGCACCATTGAGATTGAGACAGTGAGCAGCACCCAACAACGATGGCAGACGGAAACAGCTCCGACGAAGATTTTCCCGACGATTGGACTTTGTACGCGAACCGGCCGGAGTGGAGCGATATCGAGCCGCTGAAGCAGGATGACGGCGAAAATCCGGTAGTGATGATCCAGTACAGCGAGAAGTGTAAGTCAATCTTTTGAAGATATTCTCTTTGGAATAGCTATCCAAGGGGGAACCATGTAGAGTATGGAGGGGCAAGATGGGACCCTTAAGTACAGGGCTCATAATATATTATATGTTTCCATATAAATCTAATTGTACATTGTTACTTCAATAGGGCCTAACTGACATGAGCGATTTCTCTTCATCGATCATCTCTCCCTAACAACTAATAGTTTGTAATGTTTCTTGTTAATACATCTTGGAGTTCTGAAAAATAACCTGAAAAGCATGATTTTACTGATAACTTTTTATTATTTTAACAATGTATGTTGGATTTTTTTTATTTTAAATTATAAAATCAAAACTTCATGATGAACACTGTCGAATGCTTTTTCTACGTCTAGAAGAGCAAGGTCAGTAGAATAGCATTCAGATTTGTTGGAACTAATTAAATTTGTTACACGCAAGATTTGATGAGTGGTCGAATGTCCATTTTGGAATCCGAACTGTTCATCGGAAAAAAAAAATGAATTTTCGTTGATGTGGACCATATCATTCTGTTCAAAATGACCTTTTAAAAAAGTTTACTGATGAAGAAAACCAGGCTGATTGGACGATAGCTTCTGCAGGATTTTTGTCCGGTTTTAAAATTGGTACAACCTTGACATTTTTCCATTTGTCAGGAAAATATGCCAATAATTGAAAACCTTTGTTGAATATATCAACCAAGAATGATAAGCTATTCTTTGGAAGTTTGGATGAAGACAATTCCATCAGCGCCAGGGGCTTTCATATTGTTGTTTGTTTTTTTAATGATAATTCTGACTTCTTCCAAAAAAGTCTCCCAGGGATTGTCGAGAACGGTTTTCTTGATTGAAAATACTTTTGAAATCCTGAGTAATTTGATTTTCAATTGGAACGAAATGTATTGATTATTCGTAGACTTACACGTTCTCAAACTTAAAAAATGTGATACCAAAAGCAGCCCCTCCTGACGGTATTCAACTATTTTTGTTACAGTCAACGATGTGTTCAGCTACCTGAGGGCGGTCATCTCCAAGCAGGAAAAATCGGTGCGCGCCCTTGGGCTTACGCAAGACGCTGCGAGACTGAATGCGGCCAATTACACCGTGTGGCAGTACAGGAGGGACATTCTGAAGGCGTTGAATTTCAATCTGTACGACGAACTGGACTACATCGAGGGGGTGATTGAGGATAATCCGAAAAATTACCAAGTTTGGCACCACCGCCGTGTCATTGTGGAGTGGTTGAATGACCCCTCGAAGGAGCTGGAGCTGACCGAGAACATTCTGAACATGGATGCGAAGAATTACCATGCCTGGCAGCACCGCCAGTGGGCTATCAAGACATACGAGTAAGTAAAACGTTAGGGGTAGAGTGTTCCTCAGACCGTTATTTTCAGAAAAAAAATCTATCAAATCTGTGCTATTTACTCGTTTTCTATAACTAAGCTGCATGTCTTGGAAAAAAATAAGAATCATTTTGGGACTTGTTAAAAGGCCGAAACCACTGTTTTAAAGAAATCTTTGAAAATAATTTCACTGCATTCCCGATTTCAAGTACAGTGCAATAAAAGGTTGTCATGATCATTGATTCGGTTTGGATCCAACAGCAAAGCAGCTCGAGCAAACAGCTGGTATGGAAAGTTTGTAAAACAATTACGATTATTCTCCTGTTAACCCTCTAATACCCAAATTTTTGTTTTCGATCTAAATATTATTTTTCGTTATCTAAAATCATTCTAAACACGGTTTGGGCGATGATTTATTTTTCTTCGCAAATTTATGAATTTTGGTTTTTGATTTTTATTATTTTTATTTTTGAACATCCCTATCCTTTTCAATTTTTTCTTGAAGCCTCTTCTGGTTACTGATTTTTGACAATAATAAAAATTTGAATTTTTACTATACTTTTGAAAACATGATTTTTTTAATTTTAACGGAAAAACAGATTTGAAATCATTCCAATACCATCAGGCTCTTCTTCTGTGATAGGTTGATCATAGAAAAATATAAAAGATACGATTTTTTATAATACACGTTAAATTAATCCCAGGCATTTGTAGGTTATATAAGAATACAATTTTTCAAACAACTTTCAATAATACAAAAAAGTTTAAAAAATCATAAAAAACTTTTCTTATATGCGTGTTATGAGTCAAGGTTTAGGCCAAAAATAAAATCATTTTAATTTCCGAGCTACGAAAAAATACACAAAATTCCAAAGTGTACCCCGTCTAAAGGCGGGGTTGGGTATTAGAGGGTTAACGTTACTTACATCGTTTTGAGGTAAGTCCACAAATTTAAAGGAAATCAGAGAGATTATTTTTTTTGTATTTATCAGAAAAAAAGGCTATGTTTTGAAGTTACTTTGAAATTTTTGTATGAATTCCCTCAAAAAATTGCTGAAATTGCTCTAAAAATCGTGCAGGGATAACTATATCTTGCATTCAGTATCAAAAGGGCGTAACTGCAGTAATCGATTTATCTGCATCGATTTTTTCTTCAGCTTATTTCTTGGCCGGGCGACTGTTTTTCGACTGCTACATATTTTTGACTCAGATGAAAGTACTCGCCTTCTTCGTACTGCACCTTAAAATGTTTCGAAAATCGATTGAATTTCGTGTAATAAAGCAAAGAAAAAAATCTACTTTGAGAAATCGATCACTGCAGATACGCCTGTGTGATATTCAACGCGAGATATGAAATCTACTCTGGCGGAAATAATTATAAGGACACCCTACTTTTAGCAGGCTTCTTGCAGACAGCGATCGAAATAAATGTTAAATACATACGATTGAATGTTTATTAGTAATTAGTATACTTATTATGTGTATCAGTTTGATAGTTTTTGCACGTTTATGTGAGTTGAGAACGATTTCTTTGTTAACATAGGAGGAAATTAGTATACCTAAGGACAAAATTCCCGGGTTGCCTGCTTACCAGTGAAGGGGGCTGTGTTTCTCAGCAATTGCATAGTTCAAGCGTGTGCTAGAATAAGGACGTAAGTCGCATGATCAATTTATCTTCATCGATCCTCTCTTTTGTGATTAAAGGTGATTAAAGGAGATGCAAGTCTGTCAGCATTTTTTCTCGTCGGGACGCAAGATTGCATCGCTGCTAAGCGGTCCGAAGTGAAGAAATGCTGACAAACTTGTAGAAGAGAGGATCGATGAAGAGAAATCGATCTTGCGACTTACGTCCTTATTCTAGCACACGCTTGTAGTTGTAGTTTGAACGAGTTAAAATAGTTTACTGGCGATAGAAAAGAACGAACAATATTTACCCAAAATTGAATTATAGCGTTAACAACGATAATTATTAGTAAAATCCTTAACAAAAAACAGCTAGTCGAGTTCGAAGGAGGCAGGGTAGCAGCATTACGTGAACAGGTTCTATCATTGCGAAAAATCAATGGTAGGAGCAAGATTGGCATGCATATTTACCTAGAGATGAGCCAAAATTATGCAACCAAGAAGCATAGAGGGTAGACGGGCGCCCTTATACTAAGAGATAAAGATGCGTAGGATGCTTACTTCCCCAAAAACCAATGCCGAAACGATTTTAAGATTTTCTGCCCGGCTTATTCGACAAGTTTAGAATGACGATCCCAAAATCTTGTTTACAAAAACTAATACTGTTCCGAAACTTACAAAACGCCATAAGAAGGCCCGTTACGCCTCCACCCAAAAATATAGATTTAGGTACCGTAATCCGGGGTATCATTGATCAGCGGGTAACATTGATCGGAATGACTCATCTCGTTAAAAGATCGTATCATCATTTATTGATGGAACATTTCCAAATCACGAATGGTGCTTCTCTTTTTTATTTTCATAAGCTAATGTAAGTGACGATTTTTGCGAAAATTGCGTTTACATTTTGCGTAAATTTGTCAACTTTTTGAAACAATGATTTCAATGTTTTTTTTTTTTTTTAAATCTTTATTTGAGTGTATTTTAACACACGAGGGCTAGTTCTACACTTAATGATTTCAATGGGTAAGGATGACACTACCGAAGATTCATGTCTCACATAAGTTCTGCAAACGATATGAGCAAGGGAAATGCGGTTCTTACTAAAAATGGCATCACCAAAAACTATTCCGTTGTCACAAATTTCATAAGTATGCTCAATTAGGCAACATTAACAAATTACTGTAAATAATATAGAATTCCCTTAGGAAATTGCCTACCTTTAGGCGTATTCCGTGGTTCCAAGTGTTTTTAATTTTAAAATAACTCAAAAAGTAAATGACTTGTAAGCGTTTTGCCTTCATATTCGGCTTCGGGGGGCATGATTTAACTAAGTAACGATATTTTCGATATAACGGAACGTTGTTTACATAGGTGATCAATGTTACCCCATATCAGCTAAATCAAAAAATCACTTAAAACATTTTTTTAAACATGCTTAAATCTTTCAAAAAAACAAAATGCAGTATATAGTCACGAGCTATGGGTGGCAGTACTTGTTTTAAAAATATAAAATTTACGACATTTGCATTTTCAAACGAAATATTTAAGAAATATTCAAAAAAAAATGATCAATGTTACCCCGGATTACGGTATGACGAATAGCGGAGATGAACCAGCCAAGAGCTGAAAATCTCCCTAATAAAGATAAATAATAATAATAATGACGAATATTTGAATATTGTCTAAAATGGCGAAAAATAGTTTAGCTTGGATGTGCAAGATGGATTCAGTTGTCGTTGACACAATGAGAAGCCAACCAACGGAGAAGAGAAAGTTTGGAAGAGCGTCTGTAATGAGCTGGGCTGGATTGAGCTTGGTAGAAAAAATATCCAGTACGTACAATTTTTCTTATCTTTTGCTGAGGATGCTATGGGAGAAAAATTGATCTTCTAGCAACACAAAATACAGTTCCACGCTTCAAAGAATTTCAAACAGTCCCTCGAAGAGTGAAATACTTTTGTATTGGTGTGGTCTGCTTGCTACTTGGTACTGAATCCCATAGGAAATAATTGAAGACTACTTTCTTACAATGTCTTCAAACATGGGAAGACTTACAACACCGTTCAATACCTAAAGAAGGCGACTGAACTCGAGTGGTCAAAACTCAATCCGAACTTACTAAAATAGAATATTTCGTCAATGCCACAGCGTCTCCATGAAGAGATTGCCAAAACTGGTGCTGCAACATATCATTAACAAGGATGATTTCAGTGAATTTAATTTAATACTCTAGAAAAAAAAATAGTCAAAATTAGTGCTGTTTATATAATTGTTTCCACCACAAAAACATAAAAAAATCTACCAGCGTTCAAATATCATCAACCTGTAAACATTATTTAGTTAACCATAGTACATGTAGCGGTGATCGGGGCGATATGGGCTACAATGCAAGTGACTTGCAATGTTGCCTTTCATGTTATGTTGATAATTAATGTTAATATCTGCTTGAGATTTTTTTTGCAGCGATTTTGAAAACCATGTTTTTTGCGTGTTCACTTACCAAACGGGGCATTATGAGCCACCCAACGGGGTGGTATGAGTCACCTCGTTTAGTCGTATAATTTTTATTTAAAATGGCATAGAGAAGAGCTGATGATAAAGCACACGATAATGGAAAATAAATTTTATTAGCCTTGCTTGAAATTATTACATAATTTAAGCGGCTTATTTTTTGATAGCCTACATAACACATAGTTATTCTACTCAGGGCCAATTTCTTCACCTTCGCTTAAGCCGTAAACCACGTTTACCCATACGATTAAACCAGGTTTAAGGCCTAAGCGGTGGTGAAGAAACCGCTTATCAGTCTTCAAAATATCCTTTGCATTGCGTTGCTTTGATCTATAAATTAGGGAGCATTGCTTTGATTTGTTCTTATCTAAGACAGGACGTGATAGGTCAACGTACAAAAATGATACCATTTGCCAGTCAAAAAAGACCACTTCTCATTGGTCGTTTTGGCAAAGGCCTACTTTCGTTGAGTTGGATTTCAATAGGGCACATTGTTGGTAGCCCGGCCGTGTTGCTAGATCATAAATTAAAGTTTCATAAAAAGTTTGAAAATTTTTCATGAAATCTTTTTGTTTCGAATCCATTTATATTCGATGTCAACTTTTCCCCGTATTCTCCTACAATACTAAAATCAAGGAAATATACATAATTTAGAGTAATATCTCGCATAACTTATGAT
Source organism: Aedes aegypti (assembly GCF_002204515.2). NCBI lineage: Eukaryota > Metazoa > Arthropoda > Insecta > Diptera > Culicidae > Aedes > Aedes aegypti. The sequence continues at coordinate 320,134,227 of NC_035109.1, read as the reverse complement.
CTCGCCCTAAAAGCCATTGGTAACCATGTGTGTAGCTCGGTGTTTCTGAGTATTTGGATGGATTAACACGTTATTTAACAACGTTATGGCGAAGAAAGGATCATTATCTACCTGCCGGTGGTGTTGGTTTGATTGCCTATTTGTTCATTTGCTTAGAAACAACAAGCTACACACGTGGTTACCAATGGCTTTTAGGGCGTTATCCCAGATTACGCGAGATATAATGGAAATTGTGTCAATTTTCTCTACTAGTTTTGCCGGTTTCTAATATAAACTTTTTTTTTTTTAACAAGGGAGCATCCTTTATTGCACTATATGAATTAAGCGTGCAAGAAACAACCAAATTATGGGCCTTGATATTTGAATTTGTTTACAAGATTTGCTTGAAAAGAATACTGGTAGCACTGGCTTTTTTATCGTCAAGGATATCGGCCGAAAAACAACTGGGCAGTCTTAGTTGAGCTGTCACGTCCTGTCCTAGGGTAGAATAAGTAAAGCGAAAAAAGGGCATGAGGTACAGAATATGTTTATTTTGGTGCTTCAGGTTCCCATCTTTCTCGTAGAGCTCGTAGTGCCCGAGTTTTAGCCGTCGATTGTTGCCGCTCATTGCGGTTTAAGTTCTGTACCTTGTATGTATGTAGTCCAGCTCTCTTCTTTGCATTCTGGACGTAGCTCTGCGACATGCCTATCTTTTTAGCCAAATCACGGCTTGAGACGTTGGGATTTGCTTTAATCACCCGCTTCACCTTTCCCTCCGTCTTTTTGTTCTCCGGTCCCGGTTTTCCTCCAGCTCCTTTGCTGTGGTCCAACGTCAACCGCTCCTGGAACCGCTCTTCAACGCTGGAGACGGTTGAATGGTGAATGTTCAACATTTTTCCCAACTGCCGGTGCGACAGATCAAGAAATTCCAGGTGTTTGGAAAGAATTTGTTCTCTCGACTCGCATTGGTTCACCTCCATTTTCGTTGAATCGAAAAACAAAACTTCAAGTTTGACAGCATGTAAACAATACACATCAATGAGAAAGTCTCGCGTAACAATTCTAAAGGGCCAATGATCAAATTGTAAACAAATCGGGTTTTGATACCATTCGATAGCACCTCCCAACACCCACAAACTATGCAAACATTGTCAACATAATCATAAAACTTACCGTTATAAACTCGGTTTTCAAAACGGCCAATAACCGCTTTTTTCCAAATCATTCATTGGCCCCCGCTCGAAAAGGCCAATGATTGGTTCTCGCTCCATCAAGAAGGCCTACAATCGGAAAATTTCGCAAACTGTCATTGGCCTTAGCATGGTGAGAGGCCAATGACTCTCTCTTGCTCATTCATTGAAAACCGAAAAGGCCTAGCCTTGGGCCAAGCACGCTTATAAAATTCTATTTTGGCCAATAAAAAAGGCCCATGCCTTGTTTAAAATCAAAAATGGGCCAAGCATTTAAACTCATCATTTTTTCCGCATTTTTGTCAGTTTTCAGAATAAAATCGATTATTAGTGTGTAGTAATAGTAAATCGTCACTCAACTAGCAAGAAATCACATTGATTGATTTGAATACTGAGAAATAGGAATTGAAAATGTGGTGAATAATGTTCAAATTGAATTCTCTCAGAGTCAACGATCTGAGGATTGGCCCTTTAGAAATGTTACGCGAGAAGTGTGCAAAATTTGGTTGATTTTTACCCAATGGTAGAAAAGTTATGACCTGTTGAATGTGTCGCAATAATTTCGTGTTCGCCCTTTATACTTCAAAATGATCCAACTTTATAAGTTCCAATAAGTTGAAACAGTGTGTGGTAGAAAAGTTATGACCTGTTGAATGTGTCGCAATAATTTCGTGTTCGCCCTTTATACTTCAAAATGTTCCAACTTTATAAGTTCCAATAAGTTGAAACAGTGTTTTTTGATTTTACGAATAATGCGTGTTTTCTAATAATAAAAATCGGTCTTTTGGAATCAAAAACGTGGTTCTGAAACTGGACTCAAAATGGGAAAATCTTCCCACGTCTTATAAGGTGAAAGTGCACTGCGACCGCTACAAGGCATTCCTTAGTATTTATGATATGAATAAAATATGTCAGCAGTACAGTCGCCTCTCTACATCTCGATATCGAAGGAACCATCGAGATAGGGAGAGATCGAGACAAAAAACAAATTTTTGATGAATACTAGATTGAAAAACACAGGCAGCGCGAGTTGTATGGGGGTAGCTCTGAAGGGTTTTCCCAGGGGAGTTGACGGAGAGCAAACCTAATAAAATACTTTTGAACACGCTCGATTTTCAAAATCTGTGTTACTTGGTACGGGGCCCACACTGGAGCGGCATATTCCAGTATACTTCTAACAAGAGAACAGTACAGGGCTTTTAGAGCGTAGATATCGGTGATGAACGTTGAATGACGGCGAACGAGACCAAGCACAGAAAACGCCTTGGATACCGCCAATGAGACTTGTTCGTTGAAATTCAATCTGCTAACCATTATCACACCCAGGTCTCGAATGGACTCAACCCGTTCAAGTGAGGCTGAACCGATTTTATATGAAAAACAAATCGGAGTATGACATCGAGTGAAAGTGATTACTTTGCATTTTTTTATGTTAACGAACATCCCGTTTTCTTGGCACCAGTCAGTGAGTTGATCGATATCATTTTGCAAAGCTGTACAGTCTAAGGCGGAAGCGATAATCCGGAACATTTTGAGGTCATCGGCAAAGAATAATTTTCATGAAGACACTCGGTCAGCTAGATCGTTGATAAACAGAACGAATATTAGAGGACCAAGCACACTCCCCTGCGGAACTCCGGAAGGGATGGGGAAATGAGTTGAAACTTGTTGGTTAACTTGGACAAACGCTTTGCGGTCTGTGAGATAAGAATAAAGCCAATTAGTGATCCAACTCGGGAATACCAAATGACGCAGTTTTTCAATAAGAAGGTTATGCGGAACCAAGTCAAAGGCCTTAGAAAAAACCACGTACACCGAGTCAACTTGGCATCGTGATTCCACTGCAGGAAACAGAGTGTTGACATATTCCATCAAATTTGTCGTTGTTGACCGGTTTTCGACGAAGCCATGCTGGAATTCGCTGATGAAGGGTTTTGCGGCATTGTATAAATAACACCGGTTTCGAACACTTTACCAAGGCAGCAAAGTATCGAAATGCCTCTGTAGTTCTCGACATGATTGATGGATCCTCCTTTGTGGATTGCTATCATTCTTGCAGTTTTCCACATAGCCGGGAATGTACCCTCTGTTAGAGAGCGATTGAAGGTCAGTGCTATTGGAGTAACCAGCTCGTGTGCGCAACTCTTTATAAACGATGGTGGTAGTCCGTCTACCTCTGGTCCCTTAGATGCATCCAGACAGTGCAGCAGTTCTAAAACTTCCCTGGTGGAAAACCGGAAATCCGGCAAGTTGACGTCATACGATGGAAGATGGTGGAATCTGGCTGCTGGAGAAGAATCTCGAAACACGCTTTGGAAAAAGTTGGCAAATAGGTTTGCCGCCTCTTTGGCTGAGCTTGCTGTTTGTCCGTTGTATTTGACGTTGCATGGAGTGCGTTTCGATGACTTCTGTGCTCGGACGAATGACCAAAACGAGGATGGATTCTGTTTCAAGTTGGATTGGATGTTTTTTACATATACTGTATGGACCTATGCACGGGTTCATTATTTGACGTTTTAGCGGTGCCGCGTTATTTATGTGACCATGGAAACTAGTGAATTCGGCACCGCTCAAACGTCAAATTAGTGAACTCGTGCATCGGTCCATAGGTCGATGAAAGCAAGTCGTTGTAGTCAGTTTACAGCTGGTGAAGTGCAATTCGATTTGCATCAGTTCGATCGCCGAAGTATTGATTCCGAGTTTTTCGTAACCTGTTACGCATTTGACGGAGTTCAGCTGTCCACCAAGGTTTGCAATTGACGATTGCTGGAGCAAGCCGACGATGAGGCACGCATTGATCGAATATGCCATGCAAAATATTATAGAAAGCACACACCGTTTCGTCCACAGAAGAACAGCTGAGTTGATGAATCCAATCGATTGAAGAGAGTTTATAGCGAAGCGCATCAGTATCACATCGCTTGAAGTCGAAAGCCGTGACATCCATGGACCGATGCACGAGTTCACTATTTGACGTTTGAGCGGTGCCGTGTTATTTACGTGACCATGGCAACTAGTGAATTCGGCACCGCTCAAACGTCAAGTTAGTGAACTCGTGCATTGGTCCATTGGGACGTTGTCAAAACATGGTGAAGTGTACCGTGTGTCAAGTCTAAAAATAAACTGTTTGTGATGCTCGTCCAAAGGTGGGTCGATGAATTCGATGTAGTCAGGAGTGTGTGCGTATGCCAAGTCTAGAATTCTACCATTAGAGTTGCTTATAGAGTTCAACTGAATGAGGCCACTAGTGGAAAAAGATTCGGTCAAAATAACGTCTTGTTCGGTAGAAGCATTCGTCGGTAAATAGCCATTGATGTCTTCGTCAAACTGCCACTGCAGGTTAGGAAGATTGTAATCGCCTAGAGCTAGTATGATGTCGGTATCTGAAACCATATCGCAAAGAGCTTGGATGGCATTGGTGTGAGCGGTGTAACTAGCTGGAATGGAGTTTGGTCGAAGGTATATAGCGACGATGATGAGTGATCGGTTGGCAAGTTTGATGCGAACTACCATCTGTTCGAGTTGACCGCAATCACCTAGTTCAAGTGCACTACATTGAAGAGCAGTCTTGACCGCGATTAGTACACCGCCACCCCTCGAAAATTCACTTGTTGCCGCGCTACGATCGCATCTGAAGATGTTATATTCAAAGGAGATTTCACTATCGATGATATCCTGCCGAAGCCACGTTTCAGTGAAGACGATGACATCGTAGTCACAGCTGCTTAGCATAAGGCGAAGCGCGTTGGTTTTCGTACGAATTCCCCTAACGTTCTGGTAGTATATGCTCAGAAAGCGATCGACTGGCGTTGACTGCATGTTTACGGGAGTAGTAGCTAATCCCCGCTGATGACTAGAATCGTGGTGTGTTGTGCACTGTTCGTCAGAATGGTGGGTTTCCACAGAATGCTGCGTGCAGTCAGGTGTTCCGTCATTTGCATCAACAGCAACGAAATGTGTTCTGTGGGTATCCAAAAGTACTTCAGGCAGATGGAGGGATGAGTAATTTGAATACTTGCCTGCGGGTGGAGTGTGGAAGACCCCTCCCCTTTCCACGAAAACAGGACCGGGATGTCTTAGATGGCAGGAACTGATCCAGTGATGAGAGAAACATGATTGATGGCTACTGTTGGAGAGAGAAAATGTATGCAGACTGAAGGGACCTATGAAACCATCGACATAGGGAGAGATATCGAGATGTAGAACATCGAGATGTGGAGAGTCGACTGTATATGTAGTAGTGATATATTGATATATTTGAATTCAAGATCTTAGAACGTTGTTCAAATACATAGCAACAACCCTAGCAACATTTGACTGACAAACACAAAACAAAAAAAACCGGTTTAATACATCCGATTCCGTGGGAACTTTTTACGCGTAGTTTGTTCGAACACAAAAGTGAAAAACTATTAGTTTTCTATGTCTGGGAAGTACTCTAGACGAAAATGTAGAGTGTATAGAGTATTCCATCAAGAATTTGAAGTGCTGCGGTGTATGGAAGGAAAGTTATACACGGAAATAGTTTGTGATGTGAGAAAATACAAGTGTTGTGAGAAATTCAATAGCATTCGCGAAGTGATTTTAGTTTTGCACAAAACTAATGAATTATATATTATAATGATCCAGAATATCTCCCGACACAAAGAAAACTCACTGTTTTAATATGAGTAGCAAAATATGCTTATTCTGAAAAGGTTAGTTGGTATATTTTTTATTTTTATTGAACGCTCGCTGTGGCTGTGGTAGAGTATGCATGAGGGGAAGCGTTCAGAGGGAAGAAGGAAGAGGGAGTTGACGGGTGCCATCTTTGGACGTTTGGGACAATGTCCTTAAGTAGTAGTAGACGGCCTTACAGTTGAGGTCGAAATACGCGTATCTGTAAAAGGATACAAATTCTAGTGGAAATGAATGGTATAGTACTAAATTCCACTATTCATTTATTTGAAAAAAAAAATGCTTGTTTTTAAATAGTAGGTAAGTTTATCAATTATTTCATTATTGAAACAATTAGTAGACAATGAGATTGACTTAATAACCAAAGAATATTGACGAATAAAATTTGGGTTATGTTTAGGAAAATTTGGAAATTGAATAAGCTAATTTTGACTTGCTGTCGCCTACATGAGGTAACATTTGTCAAACTTCTAATAAAAGCCATTTTTCCTACACTTACATCACATGGTGATCGCCAATTTTAACTTATCGCAATGGATTTTGCAAAATCTAACCTCACATTTATTCGTCAATTATTCCAATAACTATTAAATAAGGTACAGCGGGGCAAGTGGGTAAATGGGGTAAGTGAAATCAATTGATATATATTTCTGAATATGTGAATGAACGTTTTAAACTCATGCGTAAACCTTTGAGGCCATTGAGATCATTACGATAGGTAAGAGATTTCTGAGATTTTTCAGCCATTATTGCATTATGGAGCGAAATATTGTTAACCTGTCAACTATAACTCCGTAACAAGTTGGCGGCGTGCAATCTTATTTTGATATTTTCAGTGGAAAAAAGTTGCAGAAAATAATTTTCTGTACCACTTCTAAGTTGTCCATTCTGACAGTTTTAAACTGCAATAAAAAAAGTTTTAGAATTATTTCGACATAGACCTAAAAATAACTAAATTGAAACACCGCCAATTTTCTAATCACGTGGGGCAAGTGAAAAGTTTCTCATTAGAGATTGAAATTGTGTTTTCTCTTTAGGTAGCTATAAGTATTCAAGGTTCGCAATTATCATAGAACAATAGAACGTGCTGATAATTCAAGAAACACTATACTCAAAGCGATAAATGCTATTATCATGATCAAATCATGGAACTTCTCTAAAAATAAGGTTGCCAAATATTACGATATCAATATGTTTACTTCGGACAGCCGATTAAAAGGAAGACGTTGATTGAAAAGTTCCAACATAAGAGAACGCACGGAAATCGTGGAATGTCTATGTTAAGCTAGTACAAAACATGAAAAATGGGGTATAGGTGTATCCACATATAAAAGTTTCTAAATACTTTATTGAAGGATTCCGTTTGATTTCTCTTGAAGGGTCATATCCGATTTTCTTAAGAACAAATAACGAGCGGTGGATATTCTACAGAGCAGAAATGCAATTGCTGTCCCATGATGTAAGAACTAACATTGGAAATGTTGCAGTTATAATGTTGTCGAATCATTTCAACAAGCATACTGAACAGAAGAAAATTCAAGTTACAAGAAAAAAGTTTTCTTTGTTTATTTGTTACTTATGTTATTGTTCATTGGGGCGCCTTAACAAATGTTAAAGGTAGTAGAAATCATGAATGTAACTGTTAGTTTTTGGATTTGTTGTTCAAAACGATAAACTTTTCACTTGCCCCGCCTGTGGGGCAAGTGAAAAGTAAAGAGACATTTTTCTAAAACTTTTTCTGTCCTGTTTTTCTTCAATTTAACATAAAAATCAATTTCAGTATACTGCTTATATTTGGTGGGAGTCAAGCTAAAAAATATACACAACCTCATTTGTTTTAGTTTAAGGTCTCTAGAATTTGAAGAATCCCAACTATGCGAAATCCATTACCCACTTGCCCCACGGTACCTTAGTATTCATCTATCTAAGTTTGTCTTGAGTTCATCGAAAATCAATGGAGTTCTGAAGCTACCATGGGATAGAGAGAAAATCTGTTTAAGTTTCCTTGATTTCTTATGAGTTTGTGAACTTATACCAAAAAAGGGGCGAAATTCTAGGACAGGTCCTACGTTTTTAATTTAATTTCGCCTAGACATGCAGCTTAGTCATAGAAAATAACTGGTGAGCACAGATTTGATAGAGTTTTTTTTTTCTGATAACGGTCTGGGGAGCCATACCATGAGGCCGTCACGGTATGTTATCTCACTTTTATGTTTTTACAGTCTCTTCGAAGATGAGTTGCAGTACGTGGACCGGCTCATTTCGGAAGATATGCGTAATAATTCGGCATGGAACGAGCGCTTTTTCGTGCTCAAGCACACCGGATTCAGTGCAGATGTACTGGAACGGGAGATAAACTACGTCATGAATCGCATTCGGCTCATCAAAAACAACGAGAGCCCGTGGAACTTCCTGCGGGGACTGCTTCAGCAGGGTGACGGCAAGCTCGGTCAGTTTCCGGAGGTGGTCGAATTCTGCGAGGATCTGTACGATTCCGGCATTCGATCGCCGTATCTGTTGGCATTTTTGGTTGACCTGTACGAGGAGAAGTACTTCGAGACCAAGCAGGCCGGTAACGATCCGGATGAGTACAAGGTCAAGGTGCAGGACCTGTGCGAATCGATGGCCACCCAGCACGATAAGATCCGATGCAAATACTGGCGGTACATTGTGGAGAACTTCAGGAGGAAGATCGATGCCGAAGGAAACCAAAATGGACTGTAAGGTCGTTTTTTTATGTCTACTTAAGTACCACATATTCAATCAAAATTTAATGAAGCTTTGAAATGATAAGAGAGGGCGTTTTTATTAAGTTTTCATAGAAATATTTTGAGAAAGCCTGCATAAGAGTGGACTACCTGGAATTTTGAATAATTTCTTGTATATTTTTTTTGTTAGAAATGAAAAAAAAAAAACGTCCAGAAGCCCAAGCAGGACAGTTCGGTTTTGCGTCGTCCGATAGATTTAGCTCACGGTTTCGCGCATGTTTTCGTCACTGGAGTTTTTTTTTTTTGTTTTTTCCTGTTTTGGAGCGTCTTGCTGGGTAGTGCTTCGTGAAGCCCAAGCAGGACAGTTCGGTTTTGCGTCATCCGATAGATTTAGCTCACGGTTTTGCGAGTATTTTCGTCACTGGAGATTTTTTTTTCCTGTTTTGGAGCGTCTTGCTGGGTAGTGCTTCGTGAAGCCCAAGCAGGACAGTTTTTACATTCAGAAATGGAATAGTGAAAAATGAAAAAGTGATTTGTTTGATTTGTGTCCTCAGTACTGTTGGTTTTTGGCTGCCCTAAGTTCACCGAACCATCCGGAAGTGACAGGCAGCACATAAATTTAGAGAATCAATCCGGTGAGTTTGTTCCAGTATGATACTTTTTCTTTTGTGAGCCTTCCGGATCGTTTTTGTCCGCGTCGTGGAACTTCTGATCGTTTCTTGAACGGAAAATGTTGTTTTCGGAGTTTGATAATTATGTTCAGATTGCGCATTCTGTCCGGGCGGATGTTAAGCAAATAACAATCGGTTGTGGATGCTTTTTAACCGTTCGATGACCCTGGAGGGATCGATTCTGCTTTTCGTATAATTTTGAGCAGAAAAACCGACTGTGTTATCCTAGGGTGTTTAGTTCGAACGCGCTTCCGATGACCCTGGAGGGATCGGTTTTGCTTTTTACTGGTTATTGAGCAAAAATATTACTGCACAATCGACAAGCATTTCGCGAAATACTATTTATACTATAAATAAGCTATTGTTTTCTCTTTTGATTGCCGGCATTCAAAAGATTAATTTGAAAACGCTTAAACAACAAATATTTATGGTCTATCGCCAGCTTTCTAGGCGAATCCTGACAATATACAGTTGTGTTCAGAATAATAGTAGTGAAAGCCGATTTTCATACAAAATGCTCAACTTTGTCATGCTGTTACTTTGTTTCCATATGAGCAATCGGCATGAACTTTTGTCAGTGAACTACAAATATGCTCAATTTCATTATCACAAAATTTGAAAATTTTCACACTACCGGCTAAAAATTTAAGCACCAGGTGAAATCGCTCAAAATAATAGTAGTTTTAATAATTTCAATATCTGCTGTATTTTGAGTTTTTGAATTTTTCTTTACTCATTGTTTCAACCATTTCCACCCAAGCTTCAAATGTATAAACAATACAATTTTTTACAAAATTGTTGCTGAACAAAAATTTACAAAAGAAAAACTACTATTATTTTGAGCGATTTCACCTGGTGCTTAAATTTTTAGCCGGTAGTGTGAAAATTTTCAAATTTTGTGATAATGAAATTGAGCATATTTGTACTGCCCATAACTGCAAAACAGTCACATTCGACATTTTTGACAAAATGGAGTTAATACCATGGAGAGTCATTAAATGATAAATACTTTCGATCAACTTACTGAAATCTGTGAGATTGTTCTAGAAAATTCGAAAAAAAATACCAAGTTGTTTTGTCACATTGGTAATTATAACCGCATAACAGTCACATTGGGATTATAAATGAGCCTCGTTATGTGATAGCAATGAAATTTCTATCAGAATTATTTTCTGACAATTCACCTAGTATGCGATATGAGTTGTACAAAATATCAGCCTCAAATAAGCACTTCTGAGTTCCTGGTAATTTTTAGAAATTGTAGTTTCCTCCCATACTGCCATAAAATGCACACTGGATAATCCATTTACTCAATGCCTACTTTTGTCGAATGTTACAAATATGCAGTTATGGGCAGTGTAGTTCACTGCCAAAATTTCATGCCGATTGCTCATATGGAAACAAAGTTACAGCATGCCAATGTTGAGCATTTTGTATGAAAATCGGCTTTCACTACTATTATTCTGAACACAACTGTACCTTCCCCAACCTCCAACTCCGTAGCACTTATGAGGGTGTCGCTGAGTCGGTGGCCTCTCATTAAGTAAGTGCTACATCAACATTTCCTTCCCCTATCCCAAGTTACGGTAAAGATGGGCGTGGCCGGGAATAGCGATATTCATGCTTTTAGTATTCTTGTTTATGATTTAAACAAGGTATACTCCCCTGCCTTGTTCTTGAAAGTAGTCAGGATGAGATTATTAAAAAGAAACATGAATGTTGCTAGTATCCAATCTACGAAGTCTGGATCTGTAACTACGCTAACGCTAACGCTAACGAAATGAAAAAAAACGTCCATGGACTAGAAGTTTAAATATTGAGTTTGCGTCGCAAAACAATCAACTGGTTTTATTTTCTAGGAAACAGAATCTGGTCCACCAAAAGCTTTTGGAAGCAGATTCAAAATGCACTTGCACACCTATACTTGGTTTTTCTTCTTGACATTACGTCCTCACTGGGACAGAACTTGCTTCTCAGCTTAGAGTTCAGTTTGGAAATGCTTCCATAGTTATTGGCTGAGAGTCACAAAAAAGGTAATACAGTTAAAACGTATTTTTAAAGTAGATGAATAAAACAAATTTAATACTATACCGTTTAATTCCATTGGAGTTTGTATCCTTTAACAGACACGCGTATTTTGTCCTCAACTGTAAGGCCGTCTTCAGTGTCGTGTACTTATAGTTATAAAAAAACACTTCATTTCAACACCGAACTAATAAGAAATCCTCAATTCAAACACTTTCGTAATTTATTTTTCAAAGCATACAATTTTCATTTTACATTGAATGGAAATCTAATACAGAATCGTGCAATTGAACGTCATGTTCGATTCAAATTGCCCAAAGGAAAGACAATCCAGCGCCAAGCACCATCACGATTGCAAGTACTTTGCCATCGTAGATTCTACCTCGAGCGCCATTATCCAAACTCGATGGCGGTGGTGATGTGCTTCTGTTTTCATTCAGCACTATATTATAACCGATAGGGTTTTCTATCGTTACCTTCTTGAAGGTATCATTGGTAATCTGCACGCTCCGACCAGGTTGCGCCATTACTGGCATCGCATCCCGAAATGAATAGGTAACATTGAGCTCCGAGCTTTGAGTAACTGGTGTGGCCACCACCAGCATGACACCAAGAACCAATCCCAGATGAATGGAGCAGTGCATTTTGACAGTGTTATCGGGTTGCTGGACTGATGACTAATGACTCAATCAATGCTAAGGTAAGTGGTGAAGTCAAGCGTATATTGAATCCAATCACTCCAATTTGTTTGCCTATGGCGTTGGAGCAACTAATGATATTACAGAAGACAATCAGAATGTCTATTTAATTGGGAGGGTTTCGAAAAGCACTGCCAACAAACCCTCGATGATTTGGATTCGGGTATCATTATGATAATGATGGTAAAACACTGAAACCTCCATTTACGTATTGGGTAAGTAAATAGAATTTAATATAGAATTATTACGTAAATGAACCATGTATTACGCAAATGGAGATCTAATTATACTGTTTGCCAAAGGTTGGGTAAACCATTCCAGATGTTATCCAAGAACTACTTGGAGTACAGATCGTTAGGTCTACATGCGTAACGAGTGACTTTCTAGAACAGTGCTCCTCAGCCTAACTGGTTAAGCGGGCCACATCAACGCTTTCAAAACATGACGCAAGAGTTTATTCAAATTGTTTCCATAGAGATTGCATTTTTTTATAAACACAAAGAACAGGACTTTGGACCTAGTTCTGAAGAAGGATTTCCCCTTGAGTTATCAAACATATGGATTAATATAAATTTCAGATTAATCAAACATTGAAGAAACTTTTTGGCAATGTAAAAAAACGAACAAATTTCTCAAATCATCAAACTTGTCTACAAGACTAGGATCTTTCGTTGATTCCAAGACCTACAAAACATAAGAAAAAAGACTATATCATAACACAGAACTTAAAGCTGAAAATGTAGAATTACCACAAAAGTTTTTTTTTTTTTTGATTCAAGAAAATTTCAAAAGTGAAGGAATATCAGAGTCTTAGACAGATTTTAAGCCATTTCTGAGCTGATAAACGCAATCGATTCTCCATAATTTCCCAATAACACTGCGAAACATGTTTTTTCTAAAGCATTTAGAAAAGTATTGTGTTTTGCCATATAAGAGAAACGAAGAATTTTGTAGTATGGATACTGTTTAAAAGAAATCGATTTAATATAAATTTAACCAAATTATATCTAAAGTGAAAGTTAAAGTCCTATTTTGCAGAATGGGGGAAAATATCAGATAAAGATTGTTTGATAAATCATACTTTAAACTTCATGTAAATATCAATAAAACCAGTGTTTTATTATAATTTGGCAATCTGTAGCTAAAAAAAAATTCCTTAGCCGTGTGGTTAGAGTGCACGGCTACAAAGCAAAGCCATGCTGAAGGTGTCTGGGTTCGATTCCCGGTCGGTCCAGGATCTTTTCGTAATGAAAATTTCCTTGGGCGTAGAGTGTCATCGTACCTGTCATACGATATACGAATGCGAAAATGGCAACTTAGGCAAAGAAAGCTCTCAGTTAATAACTGTGAAAGTGCTCTTAGAACACTAAGCTGAGAAGCAGGCTCTGTCTTAGTGGGGACGTGAATGCCAAGAAGAAGAGAGTGCCTCGAAAAAGCCTGAGTAAACTAGTCGGTTTGGTGTTTTGTTTTTCCCCTAATTTTGCGCGAGATTTGCCGGGAATGTGGTATAAAGCTCCAAACGCTCGAGTTCGCTTTCGCGCGTCCGGAGTGTTTTTTTTTTATTTCTTTATTAGTATCATTCCAAACATTACATTCATTTCTTATATCTAGGTGTTCTGTGTTATTAGACAACACTATCATCCTATTTTGGTAAAACAAATTTAAGATTTTATTAACATTTTGTTAACAACATATTACTTTTCATTTGCCGTAGCGGTTCAGTTTTTTTACAAGTGGGTTGATTTTACCTGCTTATAAAAGAAAAAAAAAACGCTTTGAATATACTTAACCTAACTTAACCTAAACATATAACGCATCAATCGTGGCAATAGAAGATTGCATATTTACAAGCTACAAAACATTCGCTATGTAAACATTGTATGAATTTTTCACATATCGTGGAAACTTGTTGGGAACATCATAAAACTATCGAATCGTCACGATTCCAAGAAATTTGTGACAGTTTTATGTTGAAAGTTGTTTTTTTAGAAAAATAAATGATCAAATGTCTTAATTTTACGACTCATATTTAATTATAAAGTGTTGGTTTTCATATTTTACAACACAAAAAAAAAAAAGGATTAAGAAAAGTAAATAATTGTAAAAGATATATAATTCAATTCGTATAAACAGTAAACTCACAACATAATCCTTAAAAAATACTGTTCAGTCATTTTTTTACATTAATCTGCTATACAAATCAATGGCATCTTTCAACAGTTAAAATAAACTATTCTTACGCCATCTCAAAACTACTAAGAGCCAAAATAGATCTAACAAAAGCAAAATTTTATTGTTTATGATCTTGTGAATCATTATTTGTATACTTCATAGATTGTATTTGGAATAAAAATTATTTTTAGTTACAGGAAATTATTAGATTCTTCTACATATCGTTCATATAACATTAAGAATCAGAACGAATATTTCTGTACAAGGCGAATTATTTAACTCAGTACTTGGTAGTTACACAATTCGTTTGCATTAACTTGAACAATCAAGCATAAGTCGCTATTTATTAGCTGACATTTAAAAGGAAGTAAAGCTGACATATCAGCATGCAAACTAAAAAATATGAATAGCATGTTTTTGTGAAAAGTATTGTATAGGTATGTGTAATTTTTTCAAGCTTTACAATTTTCTAAATTATGTATATCATTGAAAAACATTCGAAAACATCACAATGAACGATAATAAATAGAATCAGTTTGAAATTTATGATGAAAAATCATTTTACTATCAAAACGTATTAATTTCTAAAAGTGTCCAAAGTAGCCCCTTTTTTGTCTTGAAGGACACATTTTTTTCGTTATTCAAGCAACTTTTTTGATTTATTGATGGATTTGCCTCATATTTTGCAAATTGATTACGTACAAATACAACTTAAATATGCGCAAGAATTATCGAAATCTATCCATTATAAATAGAGCTAAAAATCCTCAAAGTTGAAGAATGTGGAAATAATGTCAAAAGAAGCCCCGTTTGACGGTAACGATTTTTGCCTGAAATTGTTAATCATTTTATTTGACATTTGTTCCAATGTTTCAATATTGGATATTCTATGTAACTCATTGGTACTATACCAGGGAGGAAGCTTCAGAATCATTTTCATAATTTTATTTTGAATTCTCTGCAGAGCTTTCTTCCTGTTATTACAACAGCTAGTCCATATTGGTACAGCATACAACATGGCTGACCTGAAAATTTGTTTGAATATCAAAAGCTTGTTCTTAAGACAAAGTTTTGATTTTCTATTAATAAGGGGATAAAGACATTTTACATATTTATTACATTAGAGTGATTCCAAGCAACAGCACCAAAATTTGGTAAATTTTTTAATTCATTTTTTTCTATTGAGCTGAAACTTTGCACAGTTTTCCAGTTCCATCTAAATCGTCATTTTCCGATATCAAATCTTCAAGTTGAGTCACGACTAACTTTTCAAAAGGGTGTATGTGAAAATGGTTCAAAAATATTCAAAAAGCTGCACAGCAAAAACGGTTCGTTCGATTGTTAGACAACTGAAGAAACAAAGTTAGACAACTAAATAAAGATTCCAAAAAAAAAATACACACAGCAAAAACATTTTTTTTTTGCATTAAAAAACATAATTTTTGACACAAAAACTCAAATATCTCAAAACCCTATCGGAATACCAACGTAACGGGAAAACGGTCCATTATATTAGCTATCTACCATAAAAATTTGGTGATGGTAAACCAATAAACAAAAAAGTTATGACATTTCAAACATGTCACAATTTTCACATTTAGTAGAAAAAAAAATTTTTTTTTTCGGTGTAAATTATTACGGGAACCGCAGTTTGTTGCTGATTTTATTGTTAAGGTGAAGATGAATCGAAGCCAAAGTTCAAATTTTCAAGAGCACGGATCTGGAGAACCAAACATCCGTTTAAGCTGAAAACTTAATCGATTGGTCACTAGCTGGTGGTGACCAATCGATTAGGTTTTCAGCTCAAACGGGTGTTTGGTTCTCCAGATCCGTGCTCTTGAAAATTTGAACTTTGGCTTCGATTTATCTTCGCCTTAAGGGCCTTGCGTGAATTAAACAAGTCGTTTTCATGTATTCATTAGTATTATGTATATTATATGTATAAATATTATGTATATGCATAAATATTATATGTATATGTATATATGTATAAATTAAAATGAATTAACAGATTACACGAAAATATTTTTTTTTTTACCAGGATATTTTTTTTTAGAGTATGATCGATGAGTTTCTAAATGTTATATATAAACTTTAAAAGTTTTGGATTTGGGTATGCGTTATGAGGTCATGAAAACATTTTATTAATACTTATTTATTTATTTATTGTTATTCAATTTTTTACAATATCGAACACTTTTGCATCATTATCAGTACAGTTCGAGTATAGTTTTGCTTTAATTTTATTTTCTGACAATGGAATGAAACAGTGAAATTTTTGGGTTCCTTGGATCGTTTTCGCGTTATTATATTGCTCGCTGAGCTCTGATGCCGTTAATTCGTACTCTTCAGTAGTAGTAAAACAAAATGATAATTTTGTTAAATCTTCTTCTTTTCTGCGATTCGCCCAATCAAATAGTTCTTTTGCAGTTTTAATTGGATGCTCACGTTCTTTGGCTAAACTTGCTCTTGTGGCCATGCGCTTTATGGTTCCTCCAATAGCATCACAAGGACCTTTGCCATGTGACGTAGCAAAGAAATGCCATTCTGCATCAATTCCGTACTTTGATTTAAATTGACATAGGCTCGAAAAATTCTTACGGTTTTTGTACTGCGATGCTGCTCCATCAGACATGAAATATATCTTTCTGATTTCTTTATCCTTATCAACGCGTAAAAAGTTAATCATTTTGGCAATGAACAAATTTACAGATACTGAGTCGTGTCTTAAATCTTCGGAAATTACAATAAAACTAAAATGTTCAATTTGCGTACTTCCATTGAAATAAATAACGAATGGATGAATTGTAGCTTGTTGTACGTTCCAGTGATGGGACTGCACTTCATCTTGCAATACAAAGCTATAGTTTTCAGAAAAATCACAAATGACTAAAAATTCATCATCTTGTAATGTATTTTTCGTATTTTTTAAAAAGCGGGATTGCTCTGTTTTAATAAAGTCGTGAGGAATTAAACTTTCTAATTTCAAGCAAAAAAAATGACACAAACTCATCTACAGGTTTTACAATAGTTTCTAGGTCACACCTATCCGTGGTCACCCATTGCTCAAATGATAACTGATCAATATAATTTTCTTCAAACTCAGCGAATAAAGTATTTTCCAATGATGAAGAATCTGGACAATCCGAACAAGATCGTAGATAGCAATTTGATGTTGTATTTTCACACAAAAGACTACCAGTTAACATTTTAATATCCTTTGATAAATTGATTCTTTTCAAACTATGTAAGATTAGGTTAATATTTTCGTGTGTTGTGCACACACAAACATTATGTGTTCCTGAATTGGATAGAAGCTTGCATTGCCTTGGACGAAGGCTTGCAAATGAGGAAAAACCTACCTTAATATTTTCGTTAATTTCCTTGAAGCGTGTATACGCTTCTTTCAAAGTAGTCATCATTAATCGTTTTTGGATTGCTTGACGCTTTCCATCTTTTTTTCAGATCTTAATCTTTATGGCCAGGCATAGCTCTACTTACTTCATCGTCTTCAAAATATTGAATTATTTTTTCTTTTGTCTCATCTGTTAATGAAGTACTCGACCTAGCATTTTTGGTTGCAAGACAGTTATTTTTGAATTGTTTTGCCTCTTTTGCTGTAATTCTATTGGTTTTGAACTCATCAATGGCGTCTTGAATAGACCACGAGCTTGGCAGCATCGACAAAATCAATAATTTTTCTTTCCTTGTCGTGGCTAGATTCGAGAACCTTTCCTTCATATTCATAATTACCTCATCGTAGTCTGTATTTTCCACATCCTCAGGTCCTAATTTGAAGAGGTTTCTTCGTACAGCTTCGTTGATTTCACGGTATTTTTTCTCGGGATAATTGACGTATCCCATCTTCGTCCATTTAATCGGAGTCACTTTTATTCCAGCTATCCCTTCGTTGAAGCGTTCGATGTTGACCTTCTGGATGCACTCATCTTCTGATTGATTTGTTGAAACAGATGTCGCTGATGGTACCGTGGCAAGACTATCTGCACTTGGTACTTCTGGTAACTCCTCAGTTGTTGTCGGTGCATCTAGTAATTCCTCAGTTGTTGTTGTTTTCGAACTTCCTGCAACCTGATCCACCGATGATGTACAGATTGCCCGTTTGTCAACGTTTGAACGGCAGGACGTACAAATGCGTAAATTTGTATTCAATGTAGACATTGGAGCATAACCAGCCGCTTTCAGTTTATCTATGGTGCTTTCGGTGAGATTTCGTAGCTCTTTCGAACACTTTTTTTCTGCAAACGGCCTGCAACAGTTGAGAAAGCGACTACTCATGTTGCTCGTTAGATTTTAATAAACAAAATCACTTTTAAGTTTTTACTGACTAGTTTGGTGTCGTTTGCTTGACTGAAGAAAAATTTTACAATTAAATCTTTTATAACCATAGTGGTAGTATATTTTTAGCTTTTTCGTGAGTATGTTCATGGTATGTACCTATCATGTTTTTGATGTTGTTGAAGTTACTCGCTTTCTCCCAAATATGATTAACAAAGTCTATCCTCTACCAAGGCGGGTCTATACCCAGGTGTAATCAGATTTTAACTTTGTGGAGAAAACCAGCGCCGAGAAAACCGACCTGCTTTACGTATACTAGATCACCTGGGTATAGACCCGCCTTGTTCTCTACGAGGTAAACTTTTTGCAGGTAAACTAGTCGTATACCTGTATAGAAAACTTTTCTTGTAGCTTTTGTCTTCAATATTAGATTTCTTATAGGTTTCTTTTATCAAAAGGTTGAGAGAATTGAGAGAATTTTTCTTCAGTTACGTACAATAAAAAATATGACACTATCAAGACTTTAGATAACAACACTGGATCGCGTCTAACTTTCTAATAGATGCTATAATAGTTATGAATAATTAAATAAAATATTATGAAAACAACTTGTTAACCTCATGTGGTACCCTTAACAAAAAATTCAGCAACAAACTGCGGTCCTACAAAAAATTAACAATAAAAAAAAAAAAAATTCACTAAGTGTCAAATTTGTGAAATATTTGAAATGTCATAACTTTTTTGTTTATTGGCTTACCATCACCAAATTTTTATGGTAGATAGCTAATATAATGGACCGTTTTCCCTCAAAAAATTACGTTGGTATTCCGATAGGGTTTTGAGATATTTGAGTTTTTGTGACAAAAATGATGTTTTTTAATGCAAAAAAAAAAATTTTTTTACTGTGTGTATTTTTTTGGAATCTTTATTTAGTTGTCTAACTTTGTTTCTTTAGTTGTCTAACAATCGAACGAACCGTTTTTGCTGTGCAGCTTTTTGAATATTTTTGAACCATTTTCACATACACCCTTTTGAAAAGTTAGTCGTGACTCAACTTGAAGATTTGATATCGGAAAATGACGATTTAGATGGAACTGAAAAACTGTGCAAAGTTTCAGATATTTTTGTAAAGGTCGATCAGAATCGACTTGCATGCCTCCGTGGAATCCCTCATTAGGCTTGAATGCCCTCGATGTGATTTTTGAAAGTTAAATTCTTATCTAGCATGAGCCATAGATGCTTAACTTCATCTGACCAATTTATTGGAGCCCCTCTCATCGTGACAACATGTCTACTTGAAGGTTTCAAATAAAGAGCTTTTGGTTTATGTGGGAATATTATTAGTTGAGTTTTGGAAGCATTAGGAGAAATCTTCCATTTCTGCAAGTATGAAGAAAACATATCCAAACTTTCCAAAATCGACTACAGATGATACGCAGGCTTCGTCCTTTGGCGGAGAGGCCTGTGTCATCCGCAAACAAAGATTTTTGACAACCCTGAGGTAACTCAGGTAAGTCAGATGTGAAAATATTGTATAATATTGGTCCCATAATGCTGCCTTGGGGAACACCAGCTCTTACAGGAAGTCTTTCAGACCTGGAGTTTTGATAATTAACCTGAAGTGTACGATTTGACAGATAACTTTGAATTATTCTAACAATGTATGTTGGAAAATTAAAGTTTTTTAATTTTACAATCAAACCTTCATGCCAAACACTGTTGATTGCTTTTTCTATGTCTAGAAGAGCAAGACCAGTAGAATAGCCTTCAGATTTGTTGGAACGAATCAAATTTGTTACACGTAAAAGTTGATGAGTAATCGAATGTCCATGGCGGAATTGAATTTTCGTTGATGTGGGCCATCATTCTGTTCAAAATAACCTTTTCAAAAAGTTTACTGATGGAGGAAAGCAAACTGATTGGACGCTAGCTAGAAGCTTCTGCAGGATTTTTGTCTGGTTTTAAAATTGGAACAACCTTAGCATTTTTTCATTTGTCAGGAAAATATGCTAATTGAAAGCATTTGTTAAATATATCAACTAAAAATGATAAGCTACTTTCTGGAAGTTTCGTGATGAGGATGTAGAAAATTCCATCATCGCCAGGAGCTTTCATATTTTTAAATTTTTTAATAATAGTTCTCACTTCTTCCAAACCAGTCTCCCAGACATTTTCGAAAACGTTCTCTTGATTGAGAATATTTTCGAAGTCCTGAGTAACTTGATTTTCAATTGGACTAATAAATCCTAAATTGAAATTGTGCGCACTTTCAAACTGCATAGCAAGTTTTTGAGCTTTTTCGCAATTAGTTAGTAATAATTTGTTTTCCTCTTTCAATGCCGGTATTGGCTTCTGAGGTTTTTTCAAGATTTTAGATAATTTCCAAAAGGGCTTGGAGCCAGGGTCCAATTGAGAAATCTTATTTTAAAAATTTTTCATTCTTAGTTGTAAAAAAGGTTTCTTGATTTCTTTCTGCAAATCTTGCCATATAATTTTCATAGCAGGATCGCGAGTGCGTTGAAATTGCCTTCTCCTCACGTTTTTAAGACGGATCAAAAGTTTAAGATCATCGTCTATAATCACAGACTCAAATTTTACTTCACATTTTGGAATTGCAATGCTCCTGGCTTCAACAATGGAATTTGTTAAAGTTCCAAGAGCATTGTCAATATCAAGTTTTGTTTGTAAGGGAATATTAACATTAAGATTAGAGTCAATAAATGTTTCATATATATATTCCAGTCGGCTCGAAAATAATTGAAAGTGGAGCTGATAGGATTGAGAACCGCTTCATGGGATATTTGAAATGTAACAGGGACATGATCAGAATCAAAATCAGCATGAATAATCAGTTGGCTACAAAGATGACTAGAGTCGGTTAATACCAAATCAATCGTAGATGGATTTCTAGAAGAGGAAAAACATGTAGGGCTATCAGGGTATTAAATTGAGAAATATCCTGAATAGCACTCACCAAATAAAATTCTGCCGTTGGAATTATTTTGAGAATAATTCCATGACCGATATTTGGCATTAAAGTCACCAATGACAAACAATTTTGACTTATTGCGAGTCAATTTTCGCAAGTCAGTTTGGAGCAAATTAACTTGCTGCCCAGAGCATTAAAAAGGCAAATAGGCAACTATGAAAGTATATTTACCAAACTGTGTTTCAACAGAAACACCTAAAGTTTTAAAAACTGTAGTTTCAAATGACGAAAACAGTTAATGTTTTATACGCCTATGAATGATGATTGCAACTCCCCCACATGCCCCATCAAGTCGATCATTACGATAAACAAAAAAGTTAGGATCTCTTTTGAGTTTAGATCCAGGTTTTAAATACGTTTCGGTAATAACTGCTATATGCACGTTATTAACCGTAAGAAAATTAAACAGCTCGTCCGTTTTACCATTCAGAGAACGAGCATTCCAATTTAAAATATTTAAATTATTATTTGGATCCATTAGAAAAACGCAATCCAATAACAATTTGATTTGTAAATTTTACGCCAACTTGGACTGCTTCAGTCATAGTGGTGGCTTTGAACATTGCACCAATCATAAGATTCAATTGTTCAGTTAGAAAATTCAAATCAGATGCTGACGTATCACTTGAAGTGGGTACATTTGATGATTTCCCATTAGAATTTTCGGTAGACGAAGAAGCTGAGTAGGAGTTACCTGTGGCGGTAGGGTTTTTTTTACATTTGATTTTAAACAAGTAGAATGGGTACTCAAAGAACGAATAGGGGAGGAGTTCAAATTATCTCCTACGATATCGGCAAAGGATTTACTGTGGGTAGATACATTCGAAATTGAAAGATTCGAACGGCTACCCGACGGATTAAAATTATTCCTAATCAAGCGATCGTTAACTGAAAAATGAGTATTGTTCCATACTCTACCAGGCAAATTCCGGAAACGACCGTTATCGTAACGGATATTATCTTTCATCTGCCTTTCACGAGCCTCAACGACTCTCTTGCGTGAAGGGCAATTCCAAAAATTTGACTTGTGATTAGCCCCGCAATTAGAGCATATACTTACTTACTTATTTGGCTTTACATCAATTATCTTGATAAAGCCTCGCCAACAATAATTCGCCAATTCCCTCGGTTCATGGCCGCTTCTCTCCATCCTCGACTGTGACCCACGCTCTCCAGGTCCTGGTGTACCTGGTCAATCCACCTAGCTCGCTGCGCCCCACGCCTTCTTGTTCCGACCGGATTCGTGGCGAACACCATCTTTACAGGGTTGTTGTCCGGCATTCTTGCAACATGCTCTGCCCAGCGTATCCTTCCAGCTTTAGCTACCTTCACGATACTGGGTTCGCCGTAGAGTTGAGCGAGCTCGTGGTTCATCCTTCGCCGCCACACGCCGTTCTCCTGCACGCCGCCGAAGATCGTCCTTAGCACTCGGCATTCGAAAACCCCAAGAGCTTGCAAGTCCTCCTCGAGCATAGTCCACGCCTCATGCCCATAGAGGACTACCGGTCTTATGAGCGTTTTGTACATCGTGCATTTGGTGCGGGGGTGAATCTTTCTTGACCGCAGTTTCTTCTGGAGCCCATAGTAGGCACGACTTCCGCTGATGATTCGCCTTCGTATTTCCCGACTAACATTGTTGTCAGCCGTCAACAAGGATCCGAGGTAGACGAACTCGTCCACCACCTCGAAGGTATCCCCGTCTATCGTAGCACTGCTTCCTAGGCGGGCCCTGTCGCGCTCAGTTCCGCCAACCAGCATGTACTTTGTTTTCGACGCATTCACCATTAGCCCGACTCTTGTTGCTTCGCGTTTCAGGCGGGTGAACAAATCTGCCACCGTTTCAAATTTTCTCCCAATAATATCCATGTCGTCCGCGAAGCAAACAAATTGTCCGGATCTCGTGAAAATCGTGCCTCGACTGTTAAGTCCGGCTCTCCGCATGACACCTTCAAGCGCAATATTGAACAACAGACACGAAAGTCCGTCGCCCTGTCGTAGTCCCCGCCGAGACTCGAACGAACTGGAGTGTTCGCCCGAGATCTTCACGCAGTTTTGCACACCGTCCATCGTTGCTCTGATCAATCTTGTGAGCTTCCCGGGAAAGCTGTTCTCGTCCATGATTTTCCATAGCTCTATGCGGTCGATACTATCGTATGCCGCCTTGAAATCGATGAACAAATGGTGCGTAGGGACCTGGTACTCACGGCATTTCTGGAGGATTTGCCGCACGGAAAAGATCTGGTCCGTTGTCGAGCGGCCGTCGATGAAACCTGCTTGATAACTTCCCACGAACTCGTTTGCTATAGGTGATAGACGACGGAAGAGAATCTGGGATAGCACTTTATAGGCGGCGTTTAGGATGGTGATTGCACGATAATTTTCACACTCCAGTTTGTCGCCCTTTTTGTAGATAGGGCATATAACGCCTTGCTTCCACTCCTCCGGTAGCTGTTCCGTTTCCCAGATTCTGACTATCAGCCGATGCAGACAAGCGGCCAACCTGTCCGGGCCCATCTTGATGAGTTCGGCTCCGATACCATCCTTGCCAGCGACTTTGTTGTTCTTAAGCTGTTGAATGGCATCCTTAACTTCCCCCATCGTGGGAGCTGGTTGATTTCCGCTGTCCGCTGTGCTGACGTAGCCATCGCCTTCGCTGTCCTGACCTTCTGTGCCTGTGTTCTCTGCGCCATTCAGGTGTTCATCGTAGTGCTGCTTCCACCTTTCAATCACCTCGCGTCCGTCCGTCAAGATGCTCCCATCCTTATCCCGGCACATATCAGCTCGCGGCACGAAGCCTTTGCGGGATGTGTTGGTATTTTTAATCAATGTAAACCAAATTTTCATTCTAAACAACAGGTAAATGTTAATTTTGAATTTGTCTGTAAAAATAATTTGAACTACGAACTTCGTTTTACAATAAAGTACCCTAAACTACGCTGTACATACCTCCACATAATTGATGTCATCGTAATATTCAATTATCTTTGAAATAATATTCAAATTATATTCAAAATAGCACCCTATTTTGCAATTTATTGATTTTATAAGAAAAAATACAAAACAACTTGAATGAGCAGAGAGCATTGATATACTATTTAATAGAATATATCCTGTTGTTTTCATCATTTTAAAAAACGTTTGTGTTGCGGTTATGGCAATAATATTTATTCTTTAAATCTCTATAATAATGTTTGATAGTAAAATGTAAATTAAAAAAGATAATTACGCAATGTTTTGATAGGAACATTAACTATGGATTATGTATATACATTTAGGAGCCAAACATAAAGAAATTGACTAAAATTTTTGGTTTTGGATTTGTTATAAATGTTATACTACCTAAGATTCAAAAGTATAAGTTGTCGATATCCACTCCTAGCTACTCTAAAACTGATTATAATTTTTTGAAACTTGTGCAATATTCGCAGTTATCATTCTTAAGGAAGTGATGTTGAAAAAAATGCAATTTATTGTTCAACTTACCGAATATTTTAGCAAAAAACATGTGAAAACTGGTATTTTTCTTAAGTTTCAAATATGTCCGCTTATAAATTTTCCAAATGTATTCTACTGCATCTGAACAACACAACGAAGAGCTTAAGTAATCATCTAGTCCATTAAAAATTAGTTTTGAATGCTGTATATTTCTTTTTTGTTAGGTATACGAATATGGAATTGGGGCAATTATAGCCATAATCTCAATACTTTTCCATTATTCCAAAGATTTAAGCAAATGAATACAGTTTGTCATTGCCAAATAATAGATGATACCTATAACCTTCATTATTGATAAAGTATATCGAAGTACATGCACCATTTAATAGATTTATACCAACTTGATATGGAAACAGTGCCCCGTACGAAAATGAGATTGAGTCACTGTAAGGCCCCTGTGAAGTATAACCGATTGAAAAGCATATAAATTGAAACATATTGTATGATACTTGTGCGTTATTAGACTTTTGAAACACTCAACTTCCGAACGGTGGGCGAAGATTCGGATTCCAAAGCTTGAATTACACTGCGGAACACGTTTTTGTCTCCAGCACCAAAATACCGCTATTCACTTAATTAAGGGTTGCTGAATCCATTGCCGTTTTCAGAAATATCATAGCACGTCTAGTGTTTGAGATATTGACTGTTGAAAAGGCAAAAAATGACTATTTCAGCCAACTTGTATGCAAGTTTGCCAGCTTGTAAGGTAATATATTGGCTTAATTTGCCACAGAATTCAAACTTTATGTGTATAACAATACTTATCATCAAAGTTTGTATTACTTTCGATATGGAAAAGTTATTTTTTGATGGTTTAGAGAATTGTTGTATTTTGCCATATAGAAGAAACGAAGAATTTTGTATGGAGACTGCAAGCATGTTGAAAAAATCGGTTTAATCGAAATTGAATCTCGCAGTTTTAATCAAATTATGTCTGAAATGAAAGTTCATGTTCTATTTTGCATGTTTGGTGGATAAGATTACAAAAAAGTATGATAAATTTCATGTAAACATTATTAAAACAAGTGTTTTATACAACTTTGGCGACCTGTAGCTAAAAATTGTGACGTGCTGGAACATTTCTGAGAATGGCACCAGATTCAGCAACCCCAAATCTACTAGAGACACATAATTTGATCCTTGAGACACGCAAACATGTCATTTTTGTTACGCTGTGTTACCTAAAATAAATAGAAATTAATGATCTTTCCATGATTCTTATTCCGGACATAACCTTACTTTTGCTTCATTTTACGGACACCTTGTTTCAAATTCCGGACAATTCACGAAAAGAAGAACTTTAATGGTTAAATTATAAATAAACTCTCGCATTCGTAAAAGCAACGTCAAAACAAGTTGCGCATTATAAATTTTCATGGATTGCTATTTGAAATTCATATTAAAAAGCGCCTGAAAGTTGGGAACTTTCAAACAGGAAATTTTGAAACATTTCAATTGAAACCTTTCCCATACAAAGTAGAGTGTCCTGAATTAGAAGCTGTCCGGAATTTGAATCAAAACGGTACATTCATGAACGCACCTCATTGACGACATTTTCAAAATTCTAACGACAGCTTATTACACGGGTTGCTATGAGCGCTTTAATCCTAGCAACAAGAGTTACTCAGAACTACTCTGTAAATATCTTGCTCAAGATTTTGCTCAAAAGCAAACGCTGTCCCACCCCTAGGCTGTATTCTGATTATTTTTCGAATTTCACTATCTTCACTATGGCATCAATGCCATCACCGTTTGTTTGTTTACATCATGGCATGGTTGAAATTACGCATCGGCTGCCGATTTATCCGGAGTATAACCTCAATCTCGCGATTGATGCTGTAATGTCGAAGGTAATGTACATTAGGAGAAGCCGCTAAGGTCTATGGAGTGCCGAAGGGAACGATTCACTTCCGTTTCAGCCCAGAGTGGTCAGGGAAAGTGCTTCGCGGACCTAACCATGCCCTCACAACCGACGAGGGACGCGAACTTGCAAGTTGAATGAATGCGGGAGTAAAACGGTCAACATTTAGCGACAATCGTTCAACATTAGGATAAGATTGGTTATGTACCGTAATTTCGGGTGAAATTGATCATTTTTTACGGTTTTTCTAGTCTGTTTTCTATAATGTTAACAAAGCCAAACAACTAAATGCAGGAAAACAAGTACGAAGGTGAGCCTCATCGTCTCATGTAGCGAAATTTTCTAACAAATGTCATTTTAGTGTTAACAAATATCTCTAAAATAAAAAAATCAGGGGATTTCATTTCGGGGTGAAATTGATCACTTGTCAATGCCATTATTGTTAGTTTTCAAAACAACTCTACATGATAAATTTGAGCTCTCTGAATCCGAATATGCTTGTCAAATTCTTAACAATGCAATATTTATATAAATAACGAACAGTTATATTTCAACAATTACGCGAAAAACGCCTAAATGTATGCAATTTTCTAAGGAATTCAATGATATCTAACAGAAATTCAATTAATTCAACCATATGAGCTAATTGGTACAAGTTTTGGTAATGAAATCTGGTTTAGGGATATATCTCAAGCATCCTCACAAACTTTCAGGTTTATACCATGTTCAAATCCTTGCTTAGAAATAGAAGTTTATAGTTGTTTGTCAATACTACACCGTCCATGATTTTGAAATTTTACATTATTTTCATAATAATAAACATTCTTTAACGCAAAAAAAACTTCACAACACACAATTTGACAATAGTTACGACAAACAACGTTCATTTATTGCCGCTTACATTGATGTTTGTGATCCATTACGAATAAATAAAATCGTGTGATACGATGACCAATTTCACCCTTCTGAACAATTACACCCGATTTTACGGTATGTGTTCAACAATTGGGTATAGAACTATATTTTTAAATATATATTTTTTCATTTAAAAATGGACATTACAGTGCCAAAAATGTAACAAAAATAATGTTAAACAATCGTCTACGGTGTTGAATGCTTTTTTAGCAACCTTTCTATCAGAATTTTCATAAAAATTAAATAACATAAAAACGTCTATCTTAATCGTTCAACATTTGGCGATTTACCCTACCTATACTCAGAGTGAAAGGGAGTAAAGAAAGTAATAAAATGACAAGATGGATAGAATCGCAAGCGAGCGACGAAAGAAATGAATAGAAGTTGAAAATTTGTTTTTAACAGAAGGCCATATGTATGAACAACACAATCGAAACGACAAATTGTTGTCTAACGTCCTGGTCTTGAACGGCTGGATGTTGTAGTGTTGAGCACTACCAACACTAGACAGGCAAAAATTTGTCGCCTCGTGCATAGACCATTTTCGATTTTCAACCAAGCATTGGCCTTTATTATAAGGCAATTTGATTTTTGTTAGCGTGTAAATTGACCCAAGGCTTGACCCTTTCTGTTACTTCGAATGGACAAGAAAGAGTCATTGGCCTCTCACCATGCTAATGTCAATGACAGTTTGCGAACGTTTCCAGTTTTAGACCCTCTCGATAACTATAAAGGTAAATTCTATGATTATGTTGACAAAGTTTGTATACTCAGCATTGAGAATAGCTGCGCGTTTACCAATAGAGCTATTTGGACCCCAGAAGGATGTAAGGCATTTATAGTGTAAGTTTGTCTGTGATGTACGTTATCATATATTAGAACTAGGTCATGTGCCTCTCTTAGCCGAGTGGTTGGAGTCCACGGCTACAAAGCAAAACCATGCTGAAGGTGTCTGGGCTCGATTCCGATTTTCTTGAGTTCCCTGGGCATAGAGTATACGAATGCGAAAATGGAAACTTTGGAAAAGAAAGCTCTCAGTGAATCACTGTGGAAGTGCTCATAAGAACATTAAGATGAAAAGCAGGCTCTGTCCCAGTGAGGCTGTAATGTCAAGAAGAAGGTCGTGATGAATCATAAATCAAGCGTGTGCTAGAATAAGGGCGTACATCGCATGACCGATTTCTCTTCATCGATCATGAATAAAGGTGACAAGATGCAAAATTGTCAGCATTAATTTCACCTTAGGATGCAAGATTGCAGTCTAAGGTGGAAAAATGCTAACAAACTTCCTTTATTCACAAAAGAGAGGATCGATGAAGTGAAATCGAATACGCCTTACGACTTACACCATTATTCTAGCACACGCTTGAAATGGAAAGGTACTATTTGAAGGCATTCATCGATGTTCATTACAAATCGATAGCTTTTCACATTTGTTAGAACATTTGGCGTCGAGAAGGATTGTTTGCTTCGTTAGAAAAAAAAACACGATCTATTTTTGATGAAAAACACCATCTTTGGCATTGAACAGATACTCGTACCTATTAAATATGCCACGCATGCTGCAAAGTTATTTGCGTTCGCTGGGAAGATCTAATATTGGTTGTCAGCTGCATCGCAACCTCGCTAATTGTACACAGCACGAGCGAGGTTGCACCGGCAGTGGTCATTCACGCTAACATCTTCCATGAACCTCATAGCATCGCAAATAATTCGGAAAGTTGTACATATTCCAGTTATGCAATTGTGATTTTTGTTGAAATTAGGATGTATCTTGAATGTATTTCCATTATGTCGACCATTTCGACAAGGATTTCTTTCCTCTCTATTCGGAGTTTTCAATACCGCCAGATAATTCGCATCGCATTGTATTGTTGTATTATTATTACTTATCTCATTAATTACTAGCATTTTATTCATTCATGTTTTTGCTTGTTTTGTTGTTGTTATTTGTTGTTCTTTTTCCCTTTGTTGCTGCTATTTGTTTGTGTGTTTGTGGAAAGGTTTTTTGTTGTCTGCCATTTCTGTATTCGATTTTCGTTTGATTGTTTACTTTGTCTTGTCTATTAGTTGATGTAGGAGTACTCCTTGTTTGTCTTACTTTTTTTTTGTAATTAACGATGGCTTTTACGCGCGCAAAGGTGTGGATGACGATCCGGATCGGCACTCGCTTGGCACATTGCACTCCTTCAACTGTTGCTGTTTGTTTTCGCTCTCTTTTACTTAATTATGCAAGGTAGGAATAGGTAATTGTCTTCCGGTTATTTGCGACACTTTTTCCTGCAACCACAGGAGCATCGTCCCCGGAAAGGACAGGAAACGATATAAGCACCTACACTCAAGGGTGTCCTTTTGCCCCGTTGTCTGCACTTTCTGTACAGCTAGTGGTGTACTGTTGGAGGGTAGTGTGTCAGTGTATAATTGTGTAAATTGTTCTCCTAGCGAAATATCTTTCAGTGTGTGTGGTTCGGTTCTCTATTCACTTGAGGATATTTATCATAATCTGCTTCGGTTCACTTAAAACTGCACTAAAAGGGGTTTTCTGTAGTTATTTTAAATTATTGTAGATCTATTCGTAAAAATGTGTGATTCGGTTGCTGGATGTTGCTCTCTAGTAGTCGTTCCCTATTTTAAGAATGGGACTGTGTTTCGAGTGTAGTTTCATGGAGACGCCATTAGCCATACGGCTTTCCGTCATGAACGTTAGCTAATTATGGCAAACGGCCGTATGACGAATCAGGGAACTACCATTCATTGGGATTTGTAAAAAGGATTTGCTTAGCGCAAGGAATTGATAAACTGAGAATGATACTCGGTTAAAAAGTCTATTATAGTGTAAGGATTTTTCCGTACAACATATTACATGTTTTCTTCTTGTGTGACTGTGTTTACACTTAAAAGCTATTACACATAATGACAAAAGTTGCGCTTTCTGCCTACGAAACGAAATTAGACCAATTTTGTTCCTACATTTGTTTTTGTTTAAATAGTAATTATAAGATCTGCTAACGGTTGCCTACATTTAGGATTAATTACAAAACGAAAAGAAAAAAGTTGCTCCAAAAACTAGACTATTTTTACGAGACAAAAACAGAAAATATCTATATAAACAAAACTACACATCTTTCGTAACTCTCAGATTTTTTTTTTTTTGAAATATTCCACTTTGATTCACACTCACGATTATCTCCGGTTACCTTAGTAGTGTGGGTAGGGTTTTTTTTCCTGGTGTTGATTGAATGTATTTGCGGCCGAGATGCGATCTCGCCACGTTCAAACCTAGATATAGTAAAACACCTGAATTTGATTCCTTTTGATTTCGCGTGTATCTCACAAGCACTTCGACCATTTTGTTTCAACTAACCATTCAAATGTCCTGCAAGATACTTCTAGCTGATAGGTAAATGGGGATTATCTCTCATTTGTGTCATAATGCATGCCTGTGTGTGTCAATCAATGTACATCGGTTCTCTGGCTTCGCTCTTTTTTCGCGCACTGACTCGTTTTCTCTTTCTCTCTAGACGCAACCACTCTCGATCTTTGCATCGCGTTCTTATTGGCTTCTTGAATATTTTGTGTTCACGTTCCCTTTTGTTTCGTATCCCTCTTTCGATTCGACTTTTCCCCCAGTTAAACATTAAAAATATATAATATTTATATAGCAAAAAATAATAAAAATACTTATATCTTATGAATGGTAGGGCGCCACGTATATTGCTGGGAATAGTCCTTTCCGATTTCCAATTTCGCCGTTCCACCAATGCTCGTCAGAGCGATCCGTAACCGTGATGACGTCCCCTCGCCGGAAGTCCAGCTCGCCGGACTCCTGCGCAACGAAGTCGTACAGGGCTTGCACCAACATCTGGAATAAAATTAGAAAATGGGAGAGATATGAAAATATTGTCGAGTGAATGTAAGGTGACTGAAAGATGAAAGCGGGACTACGACGAACATTTGAATAGTACCAAAAGTACCATGTACGGAACGCTCATAAGATCGGTATTTCCCTACGGGCAACAAAATAGCTGGAAAGGCTGATATCGGAGCGGAATTCATCATTGATGGCATTATAGAAACATTTTAGTTTTACTGTTCTTGCCATAATTCCGTTTCATTGATTTTAGATGGGCCTTAAGGGGCTGACCATTAATTACGTAAGACAATTTTAGCGGTTTTTCAACCCCCCCTCCCCCCATGGTAAGATTTTTTGTATGAAAACCAAAAATAATTTGCATGGCGCGTAAGAAATCTCCAACCCCCCCTCCCCCCATAAACCCTTACGTAATTAATGAACCACCCCTAATAAGGAACAATCTAAGTGATGCTGAAACACAGGGTTGACTGAGGTGGGATGGGAGCAAATGTTAGATAACATGTTTCTCTAGGGATTATTTTTTATTTCTCCCAGTTTTTCAAATCAGTAGAACAATCTTTTTGGGGATTTCTTCCAAAATTCATTCAACTTTTTGCATGTTTAGTCCATTTATTACTAAAATATCTCTACTCGTGGTAATTTTTCTGAAAATATATTATGAATAACTTCGTGTATTCCTTTGAGATTTTCTCTAAGGACAATTCGAAGAAACCTTCTCCAGTGTTTTTTTTTAATTGGAGGACGGACCTGGTATTGTGTTTAGAACACACGCCTCTCATGCCGAGGACCTGGGAACAGATACCATTCCTAGATAGTTACCTAACATTTATGTTACAGTGACCAATTCCTTCGGGGAGAATTAAAGCCATTGGTCCCGAGATGAATCACGGTCATAAGGATAAAAAAAAAACGATATTTTCTAAATTTGAACCAAAATCATCTTGAAGGATACGTAGGGCCGATGTTCCCTTAGTAGACAGTCCCCTATAGTCGCACTAGTGGCTTTTTACGGCCGTTTTGCTATAAATCTTTGCAAAATATTTTTTGATATATAGGTCAGGAGCTATTAATCTGAGTACCATCGATACACAGCTAGATTTAGTTCAAAACATGATCGAAATAAATAGTTTTGCTTAAAATTTGAGCTCCCTTACACCTATAGTAAACCTATTGTTCCTATAGTAGCACTACTAAGAGAAACTATTTTTTATTAAACAAAATAATTGATGAATTAAGAACTTTGTTATATCACTCGAAAGCTTTTGATCCATAGTTTAAAGGAAAAATATAAAAGTTTTGTGAAAACACGGTTTTCATTACTATTTTTCCTACGCAGTGTAGCTATGTCTACTATAGGAACAGAAATTAGAAATAGTGCTACTATAGGCACATGTGTTCCTATAGTGGCACAAGCGATAATAAATAGAAAAATACTATTTTTCTTATTTTTCATATTATTCCTACAAAACCAATATAAAAAGCTCTCATAAGATGTAAAAATAATGGCGCTGCCTTTATTTTTCGATTTAATACGAATATTTGTTCTTAGCTATGCGGTTATTGGTACATCGACCCTATAGATCTTTTCCACAAATGTTTTTTCCAGGAAACACGCCAACTTTTTTTCAACTATTCAACCGGGAATCGCACTCAGCATTGATTGATGTTTCTATTTTAATGTATGTAGGAATTCGTGCAGTTTTGTATTTTACTTCGAAGATTTTCCCAGAATTGAAAACAAAGTTTATTACACAAAGTTTTAAAAGGTTTCCCAGATGAAATTTCAGAAATTTCTTCAGGAAATTATCAAATGATTTTTCCAGCAATACAAATAAGTATTACTCTAGGATTTTTCCTAGATTTTCTAGGAAATCCCTAGGTTAATCCTGAAGGATTGTGTTTTGAGAACAGGAATCGCTGTAAGGATCTGAGAAAGAAATCTTGGCAGAATCCTTGAAAGAGTTTACCGGTAATTCTCGTACAAATTACTGAAAGAGTTTCTGAAATTATAAGTTAAGGACAGATTTGATAGATAAACCTCTGGTATTTTTTAGGAGTAATCTCGTTGGGTATCGTTTAAATAACGCAACATCTTTAAAAAAAATCCATTCAAAGGCTATTACGTGGGGGAGGAAGAGGATTTAAAATTAGCAATTTTGCGGTGCGTAATATTTGAATGACCCTGGAATCCCTCCAAGAATACATGGAGTAACTGAAGCAAAAAAAAAAACTCTGAAAGAGCTTATAGTGCTACTCCGGATAGAATCACTGAAGAAATTTTTGGAGAATTTTTGAAAGAATCTTAGGAACTGGAACGAGTATGATCCACTTGAGGAATTCTTGGAACATTCTTCTCAGAAACCGCTGGAGTTATCACGAAACATATCTAAATTACTGGAAAATATTGGAAAAATTACTAAAGGAAAGTTTTTAGCACACCCTGAAGGAATTATTAAGAGATTACTATTTAGTAGAATAAAACATTTTGAAGGAATCTTTTGGGACAAATTTCTAAAGGAATTACTTTTTTTAAGTTACTGAAAAAATTTGCGGAGAAATTGTTTCGAGATAGCTTCATGACATTAATTAAGTAGCAGAAGAATTCCAACAATTGAGATTTTTTAGAACAATAATTTATTGTTTGAAATCTGTTTTACATGGTACCGTCAAACGGGGTATCTTGCAACAGGGGTGAAACTTGCAACACTTCGACATGTAACCGAATAGTCGTTTTGTTCAGCATTGAGTTAAATTATTATGATTTATTCCGCCGTTTATTGACCTTAGGTATACAACAGAAGGTTTTGACAAGGGTTTGGGTATCGTTTATTTTTTGGTGAGTTTGCTGGAGGTGAAAATCATATTGAAATTTGGATTGTATAAAACTAATGTTGAAAAACGTTCTTCGTACCACACAAACGGTAGAAATATGTCATTCGAGGCACTTGCTATCAGTTACAGTACTTAGTAGTGTACAAATTTACAACATAAAAGTTTTGATATTTTTTTGCTTAAACACTATAAAAATTCAAAAACGTTTTTGACTACCCTTGTGGGGTAACTTGCAACAGCAATTTTGATCTCAATTGTTTGATATTTCCTGCCGTTTGTCATCGAAAACACATGAAAAGGTAAAATTGAACATATATTTGTACAGTAACATTGAAATGTTTGTACCTCAATCAATTCAATACACTTTTTGTATTTATTTTTGGAAAATTTAAATAAATCGTATTATTATTAGATTTAGTCTAAGGAAAATGAAGAATAATTTAGAAAATCTGCATAAAAATTAACTTACAGATCAGTCATTGGGAACTCTCTGCATGAAATGTGATGGAAGTTGTGCAAAAACCCAACAGAGACCATTTTAAAACATACATATCAATATGTTATACGTCGCTTTGATTTTAATATGTCTAAAAAATAATTTATGTGAAGTAATACCTAAAATATCATTGTACAAAGTTGCATTAAAACGTTTTGATGGCTTTCCAATAACTGTCAAGACTTATGATATGCTAGAATTTTCCAGTGTGGACACCCTATGCAATGTCAATGAAGTTTTCAATCAAATTGGTTCAATACTCATAATTCAATCAATACTATTTAGTTTTCTAAGAGAAAACTAGCCTGTTTCTGATAATTGTCATGCTTTTACTGTAGAAAATTATTAAATGACCATAATAACACGATAAAGGATACATTTTTAATAGTGTACTTTAGGTAGCACTGTGTGTTGCATGTTACCCCACATCAGCGGTAGCATTGAAAATGCATATTTTTCGTCTCTCCTGATTCCAGAAAACTAAATACTTATAAAATTAATACCGCGTGGTATTCTTTACGTGGCGATTAGGGTACCAGATGGTTTTTGTCTCATCTGAATCCTCAATTTTTTCATCCATATTTCTTTAAAGTTGAAAATTGTTGCAAGTTACCCCGTTTGACGGTATATAAAATAAACATATTTTTAAAGCCTTCCTTTAATAAGACTTTAATTTTTTTTAGATTATACTTTCTTGAAAAAGATCAACTATGTTATATACCGTTTGAATGTTTGCAACAACTTATCGATACACTCCATAGTGTCACTTCGGATGAAATTATTGAAGTGACTATTGTAGATTACTGAAGAAACTTTTGGAGAAATACCTCGGGAAATTAATGCAACAATCCTCGAAAGAATTCTTACAAGAATCACGGGAAGGAATCTAGGAGGTTTTCCTTTAGGAGGTCTCGGGTTATTCTTTAAAGAAAACGTTGGAGTAATTAAGGAGATTTCTCTGAGAGAATCACTGGAAAACATATTGAAAGAATTACTGGAAGAATGTCTAGAACATAGCCTGCATGGAGTTGTAGAAAACAAATCCTTGAAGCCCGGACTACCTTGAAAAAATTGACTACAACAAAATAGTGACGCAATCATTTCAAAATTTGTCACAAATAACGTTTTTATTCCAATAATTATGTTTGCGAAAAAAACATAATTGAAATATAACTTGCTATAACAAAATCTGTTTGTTTTTTTGACTGAAAGCACAATCATTACACAATTTGTTATAACGAGTTTCACTCATCTTTTCTTGCAGACAAGGCCGTCGTTCGCAACGCATATTTCAAACAATTGTCAAATTGCCATGATATTTCGAACACACATACAACTTTCTCCCGTCTGACCTACCCATTAAATCAGAACATTCAATCAATTCTGTTAGTGATCATTGAAGCAAACACATAATTTTCTTGTAATTCTTGAGTAGACGAATACCATGTCAAATCGGTCAGTCACAGAACTCGACCATCTTCGATTTGCAGTAAATTATTCACATGTTTTTGGTATGGTCAACTAAGTGTTTTCCATAGAAAAATCGATTATTTTGATTCAAGAATAACTTTAGAAAATGACCTAAAATGTTTTTGCATGCCACTTATTTAAAAATTCTAATTCCGAAATTGTTGATTTTAGAGAAAAATGTTTTATGAAAAAGTTGTATTGAACCGTTTGAGCTACAAGAAAAAATATTTTTAATTTTTTCATGAAAAATTCAAAAATAAAACTTAAATTGGCTTCGTGGACGTGCGGTTAGTGTTACCAAGCATTTAGCTGCATCATGTTAAGGGCCCAGATAGCCGTAGCGGTAAACGCGCAGCTATTCAGCAAGACCAAGCTGAGGGTCGTGGGTTCGAATCCCACCGGTCGAGGAACTTTTCGGGTTGGAAATTTTCTCGACTCCCCAGGGCATAGAGTATCTTCGTACCTGCCACACGATATACACATGCAAAAATGGTCAATTGGCATAGAAAGCTCTTAGTTAATAACTGTGGAAGTGCTTATAAGAACACTAAGCTGAGAAGCAGGCTTTGTCCCAGTTGGGACGTAACGCCAGAAAAAAGAAGAATGTTAAGGAGTGTGGGTTCGACTCCCGCTTCAGTCCGTAAAACTTTTCGTCGGGAACAAAAAATTGTTTTTTTTTTAACGAAAAATGCCAAATTTTAGCCAGTTAAATATTTCTCTAAAGCTGAAACTGGTTTTTCTCATTTGTTAAACCCTTGAGAAGGACTTTGCAACAATTTTTAAATAATTTTGAAACTAAAATATGTTTGCATATGTTAAAAAATAATATTCAACTCGTAATTAAGGCAAGATTCTTTATAAATTTAAGTTTTATAGAAAAATGAAATTTCCGGCAAAAAACTTAAATAATCCCAAGAAATTTGATTTTTTCATTAAAAAATTCATGTTCTTGGGTAGTCTTTGTTGAATAACTAAGTCAAAACTATGTTTTAGAAAAATGTGTTGTATGAACGGTTTGAAGACAACTAAATTTGCTTCAAAAACATATAAAAAGATTGGGAATTGCTTGACCATAACTTCGGTCAAACATATATGACTTTTTTAGTAAAATGAGGAAAAAATTGGATAAAAGTATTTTTAACTAAGACTAGTTTTGATTTTAGACAAATTTGATGTTCTACAAAATTTTCAAAAATTCAATTTGGAAGATAATGGTGCTCAATGTTTGAAAAATAACAAAGTTATGTTTACTTCACTGAAGGTCATTTTTTATAACTTGAAAATTCGCCTTCAAGACGTTTGCGCCACCTCTAAATGTTAATATTTTAGGCTCAGATTTTGAGGTTTCTCTTTTAATGTGATTTGAATTCAGTAGAGCACACGAATGTTTGGTTTTGAGAACTTTTGAAAAATAAGCCGCACCCAGCTCCTGCAAGGATTTCAGGAAGAATCTTAGAGGCCGGAGAAACCGCTGTATTAATAACGGGAAGAATCTCTGAGAAAATCAATGGAAAAAATATTGGAAGAATTATTTAGGGAATCTCTAGAAAACATCAAGAAGAAATTACTGGTAGAATTTTTTACAGGAATCTCTTGGAGAAATTTCTTAAGGAATTCCTGTAGAAATTCTTTTGAGAATTCCTCAACAAAATAATGATCGGGTAACTCATAAGGTACCACGGGGCAAGTGAGAATCTGGGGTAAGTGGGACGTTTCGTCATAGCTCACTTAGGAAAAGTTTTTCATGGAGATATTCTTCTAGAAAGTTGAAGATACAATGACAAGGAATGTATTAAGTACAAAACATATTGTTATTTTTATTACCATGGGGTTCAAGTAACAGTTGACAATTCAGCGCCATTTTCAACTTGTATGATAATTTGCGACACGTTTCACGTCTTGCATTGACTTGCATAACATAAATGTGTTATAAATCGAATTTTCATCAACAAGCTACAACCTCAATTATTATTACAAGCTGCTTGTGATAAACCAGTATTTTGTTTTCATTTCATATGAAATTTTCGATGGTCTAACATACCCCAAAATATCTTTGTACCCGGGGTAAGTGGGAACTATCTAAACAAAAACCAGAATCAAAACTTTTCGTAGACGTTTCATACATTGTCCTAGAGAGTAGCACTAAAACATTCACTCAAATGATTTTTATCAAAAAACATCAATCTAAAATTACTTAATTGCATAAGAGGGAGAAGAAATGTGAAATTCTTTTATATGTTTTTTATTTATTTTTTATTTTTGGAATACGACTTTAAAATTGAACAAACACAGAGATGAAAACTGAAATGCATCATGAGAAAGATCATTTTTCTATCTTATTTGAACTTTATTTGTTATTTCTACCAAATTTAGTAGTGACGGAAAACAATTCCACCCTATTAAGCGGTTTTCTACTATGCATATAAGTAATAACAAAACATATTTATAATTTCGGCAATTATTGATGGTTTATGTACTAATTTGTAATTAACAACTTATAAATGACATATTTTGAACATGTTTAATTCCTCTTTATGCTTTTATTGAGATATTTTCAGTTAATATCAAATGCGAGGTGACATATTATTAAATATACGTTTTCTTCCTGAAGCGTTACGTATTTTATGGTTGATCCCTTATGTACATCAAAAATGTACTCGAAATTAAAAATATATGATTAATCAATCCTTTTATTGAAATGGTTGACTTACTGATGTGGATTGACGCATGAAACTGAATGTGTCCCACTTGCCCCGTCTAGCGAGGTAACTGCGTCAAATGACTCATTCTAAAACTTTCCTCCAAGGTTTCCACAATTTCGAAATTATTCGATCGGTTTCATGCACACACCAGCAAATATGTTGCCAAAATGTGATTGTGCTGTTGGATTTGAAAAATATTGACATTTGAAAATTTTATTGAACCATTTGATTGAACTACCGTTTTTTTAGTTCCCACTTGCCCCGCGGTACCTTACAGGATATCCTGGTAAGAATTCTGGCAGGTACATCAAGAACGAATCTTGGAGTTTCCCTTGAGAAAGTCGTAGCTTAGCCCTAGAGGAAACACTGAAGTTATTATACGAAGGAAGCCCTTAGAGAATGACCGGAAAAAGTATCCTTAGAAATCCTGAATGGAGTCGAATGATTGGGGAAAACACATAAAATTCTTGCAACCCGATTCTTGCAACATGGATTACAACAAAATTGTGAGTCAATCATATCGACATTTATTACAAACAACGAGTATTATTATTATTACAAGCATTCTGATTTGGAAAAAGACTTAATTAAACAAGTCAAAAATGAGCTAGATAGCTATAAAGAGAATCAAAAATACCAATAATCGGATCCAGCTCTCTACTAAATCATAAAACAAAATAAGTTGTAATCTCTATCTAATCTTTATACAGCAGTATTTCAAAGTTATATGTTCCAGAAATTCTTGGAGATATCACTACAGGATTTTGTGGAGAAATACTTCGGAAATTGTCCGTGCGATTTGAAAGTACTTCATGTTTTGCTAAGAGGAAATAAAAGAATTCCTGAATAAAGATATCTTTCAGTCGATTCCACTCTACATTAGGGCTCCAACGCAATTGTACTCACCTCTTCTGGCACCATATCGCGCAGTTTGACCTCCTGCGAGCGGGACACGCTAGCCGTCCGGTGGTAGTCGACCAGTTCGTTCAGGGAGTTGAATTTCACCACCCAGAGGAAGAATTTGCCTTGCGCGTCCCGGAGCACCTTGAAGTGCTGCACGCCGTCCGAGCATTTGACCGACAGGCTGAAGTCGCCCGGGCTGGACTCGCTGATCCGTATCAGGAAGGCGCCCTCGTGTTTGTTCGACAGGAGCTTCTCGGCGTCTGCCCGTGTGATGCGACCGTAGTACCAACTGAAAACGGGGGGACAGGGGGACGGGGGGGGATTGATAGAAGGTTAGTTTGAACGTTAGTCTGAGTACTGGGACTGCAATACTTACTCGTGATTTTTCATTTCTATGTAATTGCTTGGTATTAGTCCTTCCTTCCCGTCTAGTTCTGCCCGGTACCAATTCATGTCGTCTTCCATGTTGAGGATCTGTTGAAGAGTGATAATAGTAGGAACCTTTAGCTATTTGTCACTATTTTGATTTATGATTTATGATGAAGTTGGTTTGAAAAATGTTTAAGTAATCGTTGATCACGTAGAATTGTAAATTTTAATATAAACTTGTGCGTCTAAACATTTTTAATCCGCGGCTGCATCATCGACACATGTAAAACCACAAACTTAGCAATATATATACTGCCCATACTCGCATAACAGTCCCATATTATATGGGATTTCCTATATAAATGGGACTGTTATGCGAGTATGGGCAGTATATATATATATATATGTATATATATATATATATATATATATATATATATATATATATATATATATATATATATATATATATATATATATATATATATATATATACAGTCG
Organism: Aedes aegypti; assembly: GCF_002204515.2. Classification (NCBI taxonomy): domain Eukaryota; kingdom Metazoa; phylum Arthropoda; class Insecta; order Diptera; family Culicidae; genus Aedes; species Aedes aegypti. The sequence continues at coordinate 320,093,404 of NC_035109.1, read as the reverse complement.
ACTCTCCACAACTCGATGTTCTATAACTCGATATACTCTATAACTCGATGGATTTTTCGGTCCCTTCAATTTTCCATACATCGTGCTCTCCATAAGTCGATATTTCTATAACTCGATATCTCCACTAGTCGATGTCACGTGAGAGGGAAATTTCTCTCCATAACTCGATATCTATTTTAAAATCTTTCTTATTTGGGGAAACGTGGTCCAATTCTTGTTTGGAGATGAAAAAAACACATGCAAGTTGTAATAAAAGTTGAAAAACATGAAAATAAAAAAAAATATTGTCAGTCAAAATAATATGATTTTCCGAGCATTTCGAAAAAAAAAAATTCAAATAATAGTTTGTAAAGTACAATCAACAAAATAAAATTATTTTCTTACAGAGGTGATCATTTATGCATTAGAAATACAGGATTTTGTTCCTTCGATTTTGTGACTTTTTGTCTCGGTACATTCTATAACTTGATAATTCTATAAGTCGATGGTCCCTTGAATATCGAGTTATGGAGAGTCGACTGTATATATATATATATATATATATATATATATATATATATATATATATATCTATATATATATATATATATATATATATATATATATATATATATATATATATATATATATATATATATATATATATATATATATATATATATATATATATATATACATGTAAATTTCTAACTCATGAATATTTTGAGGAATGATGAAGTTTTTCAAGGAATTGCTGGAGGAATCTCCTGAGAAATTTTCGCAGAACATTCTGGAGCTAGTAACCTTGGAAAGCCCCTGAATCAAATCTTGGATAAAACTTTGGAAGCATCTCTGATAAAAATCTTTGGCCAATTCATATAGGAATTATTGACAATATCTGTTGCAAATCTTAGAGTTGAAGGAAAGGGTAATATGCCACATCTACAAGAAAGACGACAAGTTAGATTGTGAGAACTTTCAAGCGATCACCATTCTAAATACGGCCTACAAACTATTATCCCAGATCATCTTCCGTTGTCTGTCACCTGTAGTAAACGAGTTCGTGGGAAGTTATCAAGCCGGCTTCGTTGACGGCCAATCGACAACGGACCAAATCCTCCAAAAATGTCGTAAATAAATACCAGGGCCGTACGCATCACCTTTTCATCGATTTCAAGGCGGCATACGATAGTATCGACCGCGTAGTGCTATGGAAAACCATCGACGAGAACAGCTTTCCTGGGAAGCGCACAAGACTGATAAAAGCAACGATGGAAGGTGTGCAAAATTGTGTGAAGGTTTCAGGCGACTACTCCAGTTCATTTGGATCCCGCCGGGGACTACGACAAGGTGATGAACTTTCGTGCCTGTTGTTCAATATTTCGCTAGAAGGTGTCATGCGGAGAGCCGGGCCTAACAGCCGGGGTACGATTTTTACGAGATTCAGTAAATTTGTTTGCTTCGCGGATGATATGGACATTGTCGGCCGAACATTTGAAATGGTGGCAGACCTATACACCCGCCTGATACGTGAGGCAGCAAAAGTTGGATCAAGACAAGACATAGTACATGCTAGCTGGTAGGGCCGAGCGCGACAGGGCTCGCCTATGTAGCAGTGTTACGATCCTTGCTGACGGCTGACAATAACGTTAGCCGTGAAATACGGAGGCGCATCAACAGTGAAGGTCGGGCCTACTATGACCTCCACCCGCACCAAATGCACGATGTAGGTACAAAACACTCATAAGGCCGGTAGTCCTCTACGGGCATGAAACGTGGACCATACTCGAAGAGGACTTGCAAGCACTTGAAGTCTTCGAACGTCGGGTGCTAAGGACAATCTTTGGCGGTGTGCAGGAAAACGGTGTGTGGCGGCGAAGGATGAACCACAAGCTCGCCCAACTCTACGGCGAACTCAGTATCCAGAAGGTGGCCAATGGAAGGATACGATGGCAGGGCATGTTGCAAGAATGCCGGACAGCAAACCTGCAAAAATGGTGTTCGCTTCGGATCCGGCTGGTACAAGAAGGCGGGGCCTTCCTTAGCCTTGTGGTTAGAGTCCGCGGCTACAAAGCAAAGCCATGCTGAAGGTGTCTGGGTTCGATTCCCAGTCGGTCCAGGATCTTTTCGTAATGGAAATTTTCTTGACTTCCCTGGGCATAGACTATCATCGTACCTGCCACACGATATACGAATGCGAAAATGGTAACTTTGGCAAAGAAAGCTCTCAGTTAATAACTGTGGAAGTGCTCATAAGAACACTAAGCCGAGTAGCCGGCTCAGTCCCAGTGAGGATGTTAATGCCAAGAAGAAGAAGAAGAAGAAGAAGAAGAAGAAGAAGAAGAAGAAGAAGAAGGCGTGGAGCGCAGTGTGGCGTGAAATAGTTGATTCAGTGTTATCTGTTTAGATGTTAACTAAATACAGTGATACCTCCATGAGTCGATGTTCCATGACTCGATATCGACTCATGGAACCATACTAAAAACATAATTTCATGGTTACTATGATGGTCCCTAGAAGTAGCTTTCCGAAGGATTGCTGCTCCATTGCTCGATATTTTCATGAGTCGATGGTCCCTTCAATATCGACTCATGGAGGTTTCACTGTAAATGAAAATGATCTTAAAGTTGTAGACTAAAACCAACAAGATTTTCCAAACTTTTAAGAAGTTGCAATAGAATTTCAGCCTCGATTTCACACTAAAATAAAATTTAATTGCTTTAAACTCTCCTCGTTACATCACGCTAAACCTTTTAGCGAATTGGCAGTCGATGTTCAATTATTATCTAAAACGATCTGGCCATCTATCGCCATGACCCAGATAAAAATAGATTGACACGACGCACCAGTCATTTCACCGATGAGCTAAACACCGGCTGTCTCCCCAGCAATAATGACAGCATCACAATCTCAATATGCGCTTCCCCTATGCACAGGGATGGTAGCGACTCAAGTCTCTAAAAAAAAACGTCGTGCTTGAAAAAAGACACTAAAAATTGATACCTGATAGGAACAAATAAAAAAATATCAAAACGAATCAGTAGATAAGAGGGTTCAACAGGATTTATCAAAGAATCTAATCATGAATTTGACCAATAAAATTTGAAAGTTTTTTTCTTTAATTTCTTGTGACATTATAACAAATATCATTGTATGAATTTTGTTATGATTTCCCCCAGCAATTTTTTAGGGAATTTCTTGAGGTTTGACGTTCAGGCTTAAGATTTCAAACGGTAAGAAATGAATTGTAATATCACGTCATTTTAGCTACGCATCAGTCCCATCGCAAATATGGTGTACAATTATACACATCTTTTCAAGCAAAGCATAGCATAGCATAGACTGACTGTACATGTCCATGTTTGCTCTTCTGTGTAATCGGAACTGGTAAGAATTGCACTTCGATCCAAATGAATAAGGGATGGGACGCTTATTCTCGAAGTGTACATTTCAGCTGTTCTCATATTATTGATCAATAACAGCGCAAGCCAAGTAGTTACAGTCAGTCGGGATGGGAAAGGAATGTTATTGTGTAATGATTGTTGCTTCTAGAGACCGGGAAAACCTCTGAATCTCCACAATCACCGTGGGAAGGGTGCTTATTAGTGAGGAAGGAAAAGATCTGGGAGTCACCTTTGGTCGGTGATGCGATGCATGGATAAGGAGGAAAATACTCAAAGTGTTGTGTTCCTTGTCGAAACGGGTTTAATTTTCGTCGATCGAATCCGTTTACGTTGGAATTCACTATTTGTGAGTCCTCCTAATATTCTTTCAAGAATTCTCCAAGAATTCTTTTAGATATGTCTTCAAAGAGTTGTCAAGGAAATTTGTCAGAAATGATTGAAAAAATTGCTAAAAAAGGTAAAATCCTAAAGTGAAGTAACCAGACGTTCCGGATTTAAGAAAACTGTTATGTATTGTTATATATTTAATGTAAATATAAGCATACTAAATATACTGTCGGCAAATCAACGAACGGCGCTATCGATCGTCTTCTAGTGAAGATATTGACTACGCAACTTTATTCTTATTGTCACAAAATTTATGATGTAATCTTCGCTAAATATTATTGGAATCCTAGCATAATTCTGTGTGCACTCAACATTGCTGTAACTATTTGGTTTTTGTAATAAATTTATGAAATCCACTGATTTATCACATAATTTCAGTAAAAATCGGAATTTACAGTGGTAGAAATTTTGAAACTGAAATATTGTCTTGTCAAAATACTCATAGGAAACGATTTTTTTCGGAATATGAACCACTGCGACCAATATATCTATGGTAGTATCGTGTCCTTTGTTTAGTGAATGTCGTTTAGTGAATTTCGCAGTTGTATAGATTTGTATGGATTTTATTTGTTAGTGATTTTGTCTCATATTGCTGCACATCAGTGAAATGTGTAAGTTTCAATTTTCATTATGGAGGTTTTAATTCCTTGTTTAATCTAGTAAAAAAATCATCAAGAATTCTTCCACAAAACTCAAAAGGAATATCCCTTGTGATTCTTTCACAAGTTTTTAATGTATTCATACATGAGCTTTTAAGAGATTCTTTTGTGAATTCCCAGAGATTTCTTCATGAATTATTTCCGTAATTTTTCAATGCTTTCTCCAAGAGCTCCTTTACCATGTTTCACTGAGTTCCTCTTGGAAGGTCCTCTTCGTACTTATTGCGTATAATTTTCAATTGTTAATTTAAAATTTCATTCAGTTGTTCATTAATTAATTGTTTATGATTGTCTGGAATTACTGATACAACTTCAACTAAGGAGTATAACCAAAATTGTTTTCAAGAGCACCAACCAAACAATTTTCACCAGAAATTTTTCAGAGAGTTTTCCAAAAGTTTTTCCATCTTTCCCTTTGAGGTCCTAAAGCGTCCTAAAGTTTCTATTCCGATTCCTTCAACAAATTTTTCACAAAATCTCTCAGAAAAGTTTCCTGGGTTGCTTGAAAAATTACCAGCAAAACCTATTTAGGACTTCCTGCAAAAAATACATTGAATGCTTTTTCCAGGTGTTACTCCAATGGTTTCTCCTAATGTTCCACAAGATTTTAATGAGCTGACATGAGACAGGATTCAATTGGGAAAATGTTCTTATCGATTTCAGAGCGAAGTTCTACGCAGATCAATCTGCAATTTGATGTTGCTTACCGCGATACTACCTACCTACTAACATTTTAAAAGTTTCAGTCGTTTCTTTAACGTTTTTAGTTCAACTGCGCTTTCAAAAATTCTTCCACGAAACACTCAAAAACTTCCCGAGCGATTTTTTCAGGAATTTCTTTAGAGAATTATACTATCGTTTCCTCTGAAATGCTGTCCTAGGATTGAGTTTTTATCGAAAATTACACCATGTACTTTCCAGACTCAATCCAATTTTTTTTTCAACACATTATTTGAAATATTCTACAGATCATTCTTGAGCCTATAAAAAAATCACCAGATAAAATTGAACGAATGTTTACAATTTCAGCTTTAATTGAAATGGAAAAGATTTGCTTAATTCTGGTCTGAAAATTCAAGAATTTATCTAGAATTTGACGAAATTCCTGACGGATTTACTACAAAAGTTCTTGTACTTTTTTATTCGTCTTTTATAATGGCGTTAAAATGATGATTGGTTTTAAAACAGATAGAATGTTAACTGCAGTTATTTGCATCCAACATCTTAGAAAATATGTTGCATGAATTCCGACGTTTTATGATACTATGGTAGACAGAATTACGTAGATTTTTTTCTCGTGTTTGAAGAAATTCCAAACAAACTGTTTTGGGCGCACTATTTTTGATAATTGTGTGAGAATTCTAAATGGTCCACGTAAAATATTGACGGTATTTTTTAAGAATATTGTAAAACATATAAAATTTGTAATGTAAGTTTTTACTAAATTTGGGCGATTTTTTGCATTATTTTAAAAAAATGTTGAGGAATTCTTGATAAGACTTTCAGAAACCAGAAACCATACGTATAAATCAAAAACTCATAGAATTTACTTTTGTCCTTACATTCTTTGGAGTGTTTTTTTTTCATTCTTCAAAGTTTTTTGTATGAAGGAAAAAGATTGATAAATAATTATACCAAAGATAAATTTTCGTTTATAATGTTATAAGGAAGATCCTTACCTTTTTTATGATTATTTTAATACATCTTTTCGTTCTTCCCAGCTATTTTGCTAAATATTTATTCGTAGATTCGTAGGTAAGAAACGGGTATTTGAAGAAGAATTTTCAGAAAACAAAACATTGAACAAAACAAACGTTATTTGTAATGTACCTGTTTTGGAAATATTTACATTTATTTTTTATATTTTTTAAATGAACTTCGCAAAAGCATATTGTAATAAAATTGCGAAATTTTTCTGTAGAGAATCACAGAGGAATATTTAGTAGCACTTTCAGCAAAACATCTCAGAACATGATTTGACAGATTCAATTTTTTTTTTGTAAACATTGCGAGGGAAAACTTTTTACTTTCGAAATGTTAAGGTTTTTTAGTTGAATCCAAGAACATTTTCTGGAATCTATTTGTGGATAAAAAGTAGAGATAGAAGGAATTATTGTCTACCAGGAGGAATTCACGTTGTAAGTAAAACAAAACTCACAATATTATTTGACTAATGTTCCAATAAATTGTAGCAAAAATTCTGAAGCCACTCATTATATTAAAATTCGTCTAAGACTATCAAAGAGTAGCTTCTAAAAACTTGCTACAAATCTGTTGGAACTAAGTCAAACATGGGAAATAATAATGCAGTGAATATGCAGCTTTATGGTAAAACATTTAAAACAGCATGGTTTACATTATTCAGAAAATACGTATCTTTTTTTTCGTAAGGCGATGTCGAAAAATTGCACTTATCGCACACTAGAACAAGATGATTCTAGCAGTCCTCTTTTGAGCAATAGCAGGGCAGTTTTTTCCCTTTGATTAATTTTTTGGCTGCCACGCGAAAAAACTGCTGAAAGCACATATTAAAATAACGGTATAGACGTAGGAACCCCTGAGCTCTGGAATAGGTCTTAGCAAATTCTCTCGGAAGAACTCCTGTAAGAATCTTCAGAATAAATTCTGAGGGAATATCTGGAGAGGTCCCTGGAGCAGTCGTTGAAAGCAGAAGATTTTTTTGGAGAATCCACTCGAAGAATTCTCGAAGCTTTGCCTCGTGGAATCTAGGAAGAAATTTCGGAATAACCTGTGGAATAGTCGCGTATGAGTCTGTGAAGATTTATCTGATACCTTTAGAATTTTGCACCAGGGTTCATAACGAGCAGATGAAATAAATATGGTACTTTGAAAATGAAGATGTAACATATACCGTCGGTGAGAAATTTAGTAATCTAACGCTGTTTTCCATAAAAAGAAATGCCAAAGTTTGGGAATTATCTCAGCTTCTGGTTGCCCGAATTGGTTTAAATTTGGATGATGAACTACAAATAACCTTTGTCTGTGGTGAGTTTTTTACATGCAAGTCATTTTTTAAGGAGTTTTAGAGGTTGTTCAAAGACAAAAGTAAGTAACCAAGAGATTTTATTCCTAAACGGTGGGTTGTAAGTGGTTGGTGTGGTCTATAACTTTACATAACTTCTGAAAGTGACCAATTTTGCAGAAAAAAAAACCAACCACAAAATTAAAAAATCTCTTGGTTACTTACTTTTCTCTTTGAGAAAATTTTAAACTTTTTGAGTGAAATTTAATGAATTCAATGCATACAAATTTTCAAGTTATTTGTAGTTTGTCATCCAAATTCAAGCCAATTCAGACTATCAGAAGTTGAGATACAGATTCTATTTTGAATTGCATGGAAAAACAACATTTGATTATAAATTTTTGTCATTGACTATATTTAGGTTAAGTTAATTAAAACAAATGTTTCTTTATCTTGATAAGTATATGAATTCAATTCACATATAAAAAATATAAACCACGGTTGGGTGCCAAAACGTCAAAAGGGCACACGCCGAAAAGAAAGAATACGAAAAAATCTTGGATGAATGATTCTCTTCCGAAAGAATACAACATTCGACGGGAACCCTGAACCACTACGGCAAATGAAATGTAATATGTCGCTAACATAATGTTAACATTCATTTAGTTTAACCAAATTAGGAAGATAGTGTTTACTAACATACAATGCCTAGATACACTCCTTAGAGTGTATCGAAAAGCATTCTCGAACATTTACCATGCAGAGCATAGCAGATCTTTTTCAAACTTTGTTTAAGCAATTCTTCATTATATCAAGTATTGAAGAAACAAAAAAAAATTAGAAAATGTGAGGTCCTAATAAGAATACAACTAAATTTATCCAGCCTTAAAAACAAAATCTTGCACAAAACGTCATTTTAAAGTATTTTCTGAAGATTCGATGATTTGTGATATAGTGACCAAGTCTCTAAAAAGAGACCCACTACCAACCCTGTACATCATAGGAGCTGATGCCTTTCGGTATGTTTCCCTGCTGCTGTGCTCAATTTATATGTTTACATTCCTTTCATCATTTCATCGCCGGCGATGACCAACGACCGGCATTTGGTAGCTAGGTATATGGCAAAATTCTACCGCAAACCGTGGACCTCCGACACACCCCGCGTTCAAATGAACTCTTTTCGTCCCCGTGAACTATCTGCGTCTTCTCTGCCAGCCAGCGCCAGCCAGATGGTTCTATTTATATCCAATCTATTCATTTATGCGGAATTAATTGAACACACAGAATCCGTAGCCTCCTATTGGCTGTTCCGCGACGATCGATTTCCGTGTGCGGGGCCCTACAGATCGACGACGATTTGGACTCAACAGGCAAGATGTTGGACAACCAGATAACTGAAAACTTTAGGAAGATACGGAATGAAATATATTCGCACATGCATGTGTGTCTATACATTCAGATTGGATTATCGCTGTAGTGAATTCGAGCGAACATAAACCGATAACCCAGAAAGCATAGAATGTCCACCTGGAAAATTGGCATTTGTACGGGTTGTGTTTCGTCCCGAATACGGTTACAGTGTTCACTGACAGAGTAAATACTGAACAAAAGAGTTTATCTTTAATCTACCTGTTGCTGCCACATCGAGAAGCTCTACTAACGGTATCCACACATCATTCTAGCATATTTTTCATGTCGGATTTCGTATTTTTCTTTAGTAATTGTTTTTGGGGAATGTTATCGAAAATGGGATCAGAGATTAACAGACGCATTCTTCTAGAAAGAATTTCTGATGGAAATATTTCATAAAAATATAGGGATTCCTTCGGGGTTCCACATTCTTTCTAAAAAGCGGAATAATTCATTTAGAAATTTCCTTATTTTCTTCGATGATTTTTCGAGGAATTCATAGTTTTGGCGTTCACCCCAATGTTATTCTACGGAATTTTCTCGCAACAATTTTTCAAGTAATTCTGAAAGGAAAATTACTGAAGAGTTGAACTTCAAACTCTTTCCAGGGATTTATTTGAGAACTCCAACAAGAGTTGTGTATGAAAATTGACAAGTTTCTTCATGGGGATGTTTCATCGATTCAAAATCGCCCAATGCGTCATTGCCAGTACAAGTTGTGCATGAAAATGACGATGATTTTCGTACCTATGTACAAAAAAAAACATACTATACCATTTGATACCACTAGAGCTTGTATCGTTTGACAGATTCGCGTATTTCGACCTCAACTGTAAGGTCGTCTTCAGTGTGTCGAGTCTAGAAGAAGGCCTTACCGTTGAGATCGAAATACGCGTATCTGTCAAACGATACAAACTCTAGTGGAATTAAATGGTATAGTACTAAATTCGGTTTCATTTAGTTATAGTTAGACACAACATATGATAAAAATCGAAAACAATATTTACCGCACAACAATTTCGAAAAAGTCCTTCTGGCATTAAATTTTACATATATAATAACAGTATGTCTTATGGGGCAAGGGGGACACCGCAATTTTCTCATATAAAATCAAATGAACTTTTATTTTTCTTGTTTAATGTTGCATTCAATCAATGTTTCCTACTAAATAAAATCAAAATAACCCATCTTGGACATTCAAAATGGTTTCTGAATATTTTTACTGTTATTGTTACAGTCAAATAAGATGAAAACTAAATTAATTTCGTAAAATTACTTTTTGCGATTCCGTTGCAAATCAATCAACTTTTCATTGAGAAATTGATCAACATAACGGCCTACTTTTCCTACTGAAAAAACAGTGCTGAAAAGTGCTACTTTTCAGCACTCTTTTTGGTGCACTTTTCAGTACTGTTTTGGTAGGCATCAACCGAACAACCCAGTCTCTTCATGCCATTTGTGCTTATATGCGCGGCGTGTGAGTCGAGACGAGTCGTTCTCACCTCGGGTGATGTGAGGCGACTAATGTTAATCCAATAATGGGAGCGAGTCGACAATTGTCCCTCATTCGACTCGTCTCGCCTCAGATGCCGCGCAAAATAAGCATAATTGCATCTGATTCTAGATCAGTTGTGCGATCTGATTCCGACAGGGGCTGTCCATTAACCACGTGATCAGTTTTTTGGGATTCCAGGCCACCCCCTCCCCTCTCGTGGTCATTTGTCCATACACAAATTTATAAAATTTGTATGGACCGTGATCATTGGCCAGACCCTCCCTCTCTCCATGAATGACCATGTGATTTATGGACGACCCCACACAGGCTGGCGATTTTGATTTGAAAGTCCAACATTTGTGCTGTGCTGTCTTACCTGACATCGATGGGAGCGTGAGAACTTGTGACATTCATTGGTAGGCACTACTGTATCACAGCCTACGTGATTGGAAAATACTGGATTGATACAACGCATGGATGTGGGCCCACGTGGGTTCTCTTAAAATGTTTGTTTGTGCTTTTAGATTACATCCTGCTGAAATAGCATTTTTCGAAATAGCAAAAAATGTTGTAGGCAACTCGTTGCAAAACTCAATTTTTTCAGCACTCGTTGTATTTATCCAACTCGGCGAGCCTCGTTGGATAAATGTACAACTCGTGCTGAAAAAATCATCATTTTGCAACTTGTTGCCTAAATAACTATTTTAACTATAAGTCAACTTTTATCCCTCAGTTTTTATCTTTACTTACTCTACAATTTATAATAATATACAAAATTTGTGGCATTTTGCTCTGGTGGTCTTCTTGCCCCATACGAGTGGCACTCTTGCCCCGTGCCTCGTTTAAAAACCTCATAAGAAGGGACATTTTCAAAAATTTCAAATCATCATGTGTTTCTTATATTTTTAAATTCTATTGATAACATCATTTAGAACAAGAGCTGAGCTTGCCCCTACACTGGAATAATCTTCAAAAATTGTGCTAATCAACCATGATTTGAATCAATATATCTTAAGGTGTCCTTCTTGCCCCCAGCCCCCCTACGTTGAAATTGTTGTTCGCGCTTTCGCAACTTCTTAGCAAGATCCAATCAAATAAGGTACCGCGGGGCAAGTGGGAACTAAAAAAACGGTAGTTCAATCAAATGGTTCAATAAAATTTTCAAATGTCAATATTTTTCAAATCCAACAGCACAATCACATTTTGGCAACATATTTGCTGGTGTGTGCATGAAACCGATCGAATAATTTCGAAATTGTGGAAACCTTGGAGGAAAGTTTTAGAATGAGTCATTTGACGCAGTTACCTCGCTAGACGGGGCAAGTGGGACACATTCAGTTTCATGCGTCAATCCACATCAGTAAGTCAACCATTTCAATAAAAGGATTGATTAATCATATATTTTTAATTTCGAGTACATTTTTGATGTACATAAGGGATCAACCATAAAATACGTAACGCTTCAGGAAGAAAACGTATATTTAATAATATGTCACCTCGCATTTGATATTAACTGAAAATATCTCAATAAAAGCATAAAGAGGAATTAAACATGTTCAAAATATGTCATTTATAAGTTGTTAATTACAAATTAGTACATAAACCATCAATAATTGCCGAAATTATAAATATGTTTTGTTATTACTTATATGCATAGTAGAAAACCGCTTAATAGGGTGGAATTGTTTTCCGTCACTACTAAATTTGGTAGAAATAACAAATAAAGTTCAAATAAGATAGAAAAATGATCTTTCTCATGATGCATTTCAGTTTTCATCTCTGTGTTTGTTCAATTTTAAAGTCGTATTCCAAAAATAAAAAATAAATAAAAAACATATAAAAGAATTTCACATTTCTTCTCCCTCTTATGCAATTAAGTAATTTTAGATTGATGTTTTTTGATAAAAATCATTTGAGTGAATGTTTTAGTGCTACTCTCTAGGACAATGTATGAAACGTCTACGAAAAGTTTTGATTCTGGTTTTTGTTTAGATAGTTCCCACTTACCCCGGGTACAAAGATATTTTGGGGTATGTTAGACCATCGAAAATTTCATATGAAATGAAAACAAAATACTGGTTTATCACAAGCAGCTTGTAATAATAATTGAGGTTGTAGCTTGTTGATGAAAATTCGATTTATAACACATTTATGTTATGCAAGTCAATGCAAGACGTGAAACGTGTCGCAAATTATCATACAAGTTGAAAATGGCGCTGAATTGTCAACTGTTACTTGAACCCCATGGTAATAAAAATAACAATATGTTTTGTACTTAATACATTCCTTGTCATTGTATCTTCAACTTTCTAGAAGAATATCTCCATGAAAAACTTTTCCTAAGTGAGCTATGACGAAACGTCCCACTTACCCCAGATTCTCACTTGCCCCGTGGTACCTTATTCGCATATTCGAATCCCCTGGGATGTTACTCAGGAAGGGGGACAAGTAATTTTAGATGGCATATCGGACATTGGGATGATTATGGCAATTAATTTGCGTAACATGCCCGGGAAGGAACAGCACCATTTGGGGACGATACTGTTGATATCTACATTAGGGTAGTCCAGATGATCGTTTTAAGTTCACGGTGTTCGATCATACCATATCAGCACAATACTGACCCATGCTTTAACTCCACGTTGGATTGATGATTAATTTTGTTTTCCCATAGTAATGTTCATTTTTAGCCAATCAAGGTTTAATTTTATAGGCACGCTATTAAAGTAGCTACAAACGTAACCACCCCACTATGGGCGGTTTCCATACAGACTGGCGGCCAAAAATATTTTTTTCATCTCATGTCGTATTTATGAGTTTTATGATACAAATTTGATGTTTTATTATCAAAAACAAATTTTCGAGACTAACTTTTGAATAGGGCCTATAGCGAAATATTAAACTATGTTACTTATTATGCATATAAGCCATTTATGCAATTAACGTTGTGCAAACCATTGTAAATATTAAAACTTACATAGAAATGATGATATGAATGATTTAGCGAAATCCAGTTATTTTCTGAATTAGTTTTTAGCTGTTTTAAATAGAAAATGGTTAAAAATATTGGAAAAATTCAAAAAGCCTTTAATTAAAAAAGTGCAAATTTGTGCAGCTAAATTCTTCACGATCCTTTAGTTTACATCTCAAAGTACCCTTGAAACTGAATTTAAGCCTGGGACAACTTGGGACAAAAAAGTACTCGATGTGTTAACTATAAGCTCATTCGATTTTTTTAACAGCTTTATAAAAAAGCATCATAAAAGCCACTATTTTGAAGCTTTTTTTAATTTTTTTATTGTTCCTAGGAAGCCCTTTTTGTAAGCTTTTAAATGGTGTAAAAACATTTTACGTAAGTATTATAGAAAAAAAGTTATATTCATTTGAGTAAACCATAGTTTTTGTTAATAAAAACAAGTTTTTTTCCATAGGCTCAACTTTGGCACCTCATATCTGAGTGTGCAATGCAAATCATGCCCTAATATTTCGGGGATTTCTTAGCAGACATGTTTACAAGAAATGGCGAACAAGAATTGAACTTTGGGGCACATCCCTTTTTTGATTATTGGCCACCTGATAAGCCATAGTGCACCCTAAGCTTCATACAATAGGGAATTTCATTACAAACATTACACGTCCTCTGAGTATTTCAACAGTTGATGAACTGAACCATTTACAGCGTACCTAATCACTTCCATCATTATTGAAGTTCGCTCTTGAGGGTGATGATGAGGTGGAGGTGGAGACATGTACATGTTCCTGTTCCTGCAGTCACCCCACATCTAGATTTTTTTTTCATGGAACTAGCTCATTAATGACAAAGCAAACGAATAAATACAGTACATGGATTCTTGCTGCTGATGGAAATTATGATACCACCAACTAAACCAATAAAACAGTGCTTGACAGTGACACCGATTCAAAAAAATCAAAGATTTACACTTCGATTTGCTTGTAGTAGCAGCCATATCAGAAAAAGTGTCATACTACATTTCTTTGATATGGTTGCTACTACGAAAACAACAAGAAGTGGGGGATCTCTAAATTCATCAATTCCTAACAAAAAATTGGATTTTGAAACTGAATGTGAATTCGTAATATGAGCACCTTCTAATGTTGAAAATTGTACCGGTATGAACAAATCTCGCGTTTAGTATCATAAAGGCGTATCAGCAGTGATCGATTTCTCTTCATCGATTTTCTCTTTAGCTAAGTCCTCGGCCGGGTGACTAATTTCAACTGCTTTTTTTCGATTCAGTAAAAAGTACTCATCGTCCTTTTTCCTTTCGATAAAATTTCTATGTGATATTGTAGCGAAGAATGGTAATCGCTTCGAAGTCTCCAGAAGTATTGCGTTCACGAAAAATTCCATCTGGGTGCCTCAAAATGTTCTCTTGCGTAACCACAGAATTGTCTGTTATTTCCATCCTGTGATTGTTGAGCGTGAAAATTTTTGAACAAGTTTCATGAACTTATTGTTTTTTAATAAAAAAGAAAAAAACAACAACTAGTTTTGTCGATCTTTGTTTAGGTTGAAGTACGAAGAAAAAAAAAATGCACCACCCTATTCAATAGCATTATGCACATTCTTCCTTAGCTTTTATCATCTTCCTCAGCCTGTTCAAGCGGCTGGTTGAACGTGTTGAAAGAAACGACAGAAACCGACATCATATTGCCAGAAATTTTGCATCATCCTTGCATGCTCTACACTCTAACAATTTTCCATATTGGCTGTGCTAACTTCACACAAGCCAAGAATTTTCTAGTCTAACAATTAATGAATAAAATTCACATGTACAAGGTATGCCTTTAATTTTTATCATTTTGATTTTAATTATTAGAACCTTTGTTAGTTATATTATGGATATCCTTCTAAGTTGGTAAACGAGCACTCGAGCGGTTTCGAACAAAATATATTTTATGAGGAATCTTTTAAGCGTGCACGAAAAATTTATTCGTAGAACAGGTTGGCTACACACATGTATGCTTCAGAGCGTATACGTATTACTAAGCTGTGAATGAATGTGGGAGCTTAGTTATATGGGATTTGGTTCAACACTTACAGGGGCTGTGAACGCACAGTAGCGTTTACGACGGCATGTCTCTTCAGCTTTTGCGCTGCACCACGCTCTTGCTGTGGATATCAAGCGAGCTATTTCCATGATGTATGTATACGACGGGAACGTTTTTAGCGTCTTTGGATGAATGTCATTCTATTTTCCTTCTAGTGCATAAGAACCCGCACTCTATTGAAAACCCTCATGCTATTTTAAGATTCTGTGTTGAATTTGCTTTGTTTTTTTTTTTTAATATTTTTGCACAATTTTGATTCAAATGGTCTACTTGTTCCATGAACAGGTTGAACAGGCTGACGAGACGCCTCTGCTAGCTACATCCAAGTATCTACATCTATATGTTTTATCGATATTTGCTTGGCTAAATTTCAATATTGTATTGCACCAGCGGTACCGTATAGTTGGTGAAATTGGTGAAATTCATTACAATCATTCCCACTTTCCTATCACTGCAGTGCACAGGTGTACTCACAAAATTAGGAAACAATGCTGATGGGACGCACGATCTTTATGTTCCTCTCTTCCAGTATGTTACAAAATACGAGATTATGCCGACAAAAATGTGACCAAAATTTTCTGTGTGCATCCAAGTTACCAATAAATGCACACTATCATATCAAACCTCATCGTACCTCCTCTCTTTGCCACGATTCACGATCAACATCACCCCACGAACAAGCAGCAAGATCTCCAACAATGCCAAACAATAGGATGATCATTGTACCACTGAAGTTGCTAGCGTGCAGTCCGGTCCTTCTATAAAGTGCATGGTGGTTAGAATCAAGTGAAATTGACATCAAAATCCAAAACATCAATTGAGAAGGTGATATCTCTAATGATGCCATATAAGGAATCAACTCTAACGACCTTATTTTACCCTTAGAAAGACCCGCGTCTAGTACGTAAACTGCGTGTGCCTCCGAAGGGTCTGGATTTGACACGCAGGTTATAGAGGTAACATAAAAGTCCTCCTTTCTACATAACGTAGCACTAATACGAACATTTAGCTCTCCTCGCATGTACTAAGTGCTGATCATGTGCTACGAATGGACAATTCGTTGAGCGAATCGAGATCATAGAGCTCCGTTCCCAAAACCAAGGTAATGAGGTTCATGATTAGTAACTTACATCATCAACATGGTCACTCAATTTCAGCCCATTGCTAATTACAATTAAACCACGTTAACCGGACGAAATATATACGAACAGAAGGCCTTCAAAACCAGGTATGGATACAGGGATTCTGGTGATTTCACAGTTCCAGCTAACATGTGACAACCTCAAAAGAGGGCCTTTTGTTTGCAGTCCAATCTGGCACGTGAAGACCGGACAAGACGCTCTGTCTCTCTCACTGCATGTACTTTCCCCGTGCCCTTAAGACGACCGCTGCGGGAGGCTGCATGAGCAGGATCTACGCAAAGAGGAGAGGAGAGGAGTGACATCATCACTTTGTTGCGACGATTGCATGGCATTGGTGCGACACGATCGCTTCGGGAGACATCAACACCATGTGCGACACGATCGGATTGGACACCTCTGCGACAATCACACTGCAACAATCCAGCGCAACAGCCTGGTACGACATTAGTGGTGCATCAATGCAACAATCTTGCAATCACGTATGCTGTACGTGTGCATAGTGCGACGGCTGTAGTTATTCGTGGATGCAGCCATGGTACGGGGCCCCCAACGAAGCTGATGAGGTCATAGTAGCTAAGCAGGTACTCTAGCTTTAAGAAATGTGAACGAGAGAATTGTTTCCGAGCATAAATGCAGCAAAAAAATACATTCTGATGAGTTCTTCGTATTGAGTTGAGTTTGAGTTAAGCCCTTTATTACCGCTTGCACCTTGCCTCAATTGGTAGCTAGCCGGTTCCCTAGGTCCACCGTTTTCCTCGTGGAGCCTCTGGAGCAATCGAACTGTTGCGTTATTTCTTCCCCACCTCTTGGAAGAGAGCAAGAAAGATAACTTGCAATAAGTAATATGGTAATTTTCATTAAGTTGCTGCTAAGTATTTTCTCAATCCATTGTAATGTAAACAACCGATAACGTTCGAGTAATGAAATGACCTTCCATCATGCATATCATGTTCTGAATTCATTCCATTGAAGATTTACAAATGATCTATACTGAATCGCTAATTTTGGAAATTCTAATCTTTAACCAAATATTTGCCTTGTTGATTTGTTAATTCAAACTCTTCTTTAGAAGGTTTACATTCTGGAACGTTCAGAATCTTCAGCGTACTCATGAAGTTCTATATAGAGGTAACCATTAGACATTCACATGTTAGTTAGTCGTTCGGTGTGAATTTCAATGAACTGTGTCATCAGACAAAGATCATCGGATTTTGACACCAAAGATAGTACGAAATTCGAATTATAGGCCATTTCAAGTTGCTCTCTGATGCTTGAATGGTCCTCTACGCCTCGTTTTTGGAGCTCTTTTTTATGCTATTTTTGCATCAACCTCAGCTGCTTTTTCAAAGCCATATGTTCTTCATTCAAGGTCCAGAACTAGATGAAGAATTTTCAATACAACTTAAATATTCCTATTTCACACTCATAGATGGACTCAGTATTCATTAGAGTCACCAGTTTTGCTCTGGAGTTCTGCCCATTTCCGTCAGAATCCATTTTCGGGTACTCTGTCTTCGTCCATCAGAGACCATTTTTTTCGGATTTCTGTCTATTTCCATCAGAAACAGGCAATCGGTTCATCTCCGCCCATGTCCGTCGGAGACTACTATTTTTTCCTCAAAGCGTCTTTACGAGAAAAGATTAGAGCAATAACTGACAATTGGTTTCCATACAGACATTTCTCTAAGCCTGCTTATCATGGATACTTCAACAACACTACATTACTTCCTCACAGTACAGTACAGTGTACTCAATATACATACATTTTGAATTCAACCAAATGGCGCATGTCGTACATTTCTTTTCAAACTAAATTTGCTATTGAAAATGCTCTAGGAACATTAACAAAATAATTAATAACAGTAGGTAATAATAGGGCTGGTAGCGGCTAATTATCTGAAAAATAAATCTGAAGTTTAAAGACTGAAAAAAGATACTGAATAGGATCCAAAGACAAACAAAAATAAAAACTAAGAAATGTTGCTTAGCTTTAATAAAGATTCTTCAAACAATCCGACCATACATAACTTGGAAATTATTTCTAAAAATTTGTTTTGGAGATATATCGTGACATTAGGCCAAGTATTACTCTATACTGGTCGTACTCGATTATCCGGAGTAGGGAAATTGTACTAGTTATGGCCATAGTGCATCCCTATTTGGCCATATGTGGAATTTCGATAGGTTTCACATTTTTAATATTTTTGAATGTTTTAACATCAAGATACATTCTTTATCTTACTCCTAAAACACACAAAACTTTTCAAAATGTGAATGAATTCAAGTATCACGTATGGCGAAATAGGGAACAACTATGGCCATAACTGGTACACATACCCTATCAATTTTTCTCACTTCGGATAATCTAATCCTCCTGATAATCGAATTACTGAAACAAAAAAAAATCTGCGATGGAATAACTTGAAATTATGTTTTTCGTTATTTTATTTGTATGATGCAGTGACGTTGGCAAAAAATATTTCTAGGAACATAAGGGGTCTTAAGAAAAAAAAAGTTGAACCGCATGAAAAATAACTATTTCAAGTACATTTACAACTGTACCTACCTTCTGTCACCTATGTTAACTTTAGGGGTCGTTCATAAATAGCATCATTCTATTGGTGTTTCATGGAAACGTTATGATTCATAACAAATTATCGAAATATTCGTGAGCGTTAGCGTAGTTACGGTATACTTCGTAGATTGGATACTAGTAACAGGTCCGTCCCACTCGGGCTCAGATTGGGTACCACTTCTAGTACTGCATTTGGTCCCTCGGTAGTGCAAAAGGTACAAGTTTGACAGATCGCAGTACACTTTGCACGGCATTCTAGATTACCTAATAAGCCATAAAATTTTGGGCAACTGCGAGGGACATGGAGGTCTTTGATGGGTCTTCGCTACTAATATTCATGTTTCTTTTTGATAATCTCATCTAGACTGCTTTCCAGAAACAAGGTTAGGGAGTTGACCTTGATTCAATCTTGAACAAGACAAATAAAAGCATCAGTACCACTATTCCCGGCCACGTCTATTTTTACCGTAACTGGAAATAGGGGGAGGAAATGTTGATGTAGCACTTACTTAGCGAGAGGCCACCGACTTAGCGACAACCTCATAAGTGCCACGAAGGTGGAGGTTGGGAGGGTTGAAAGGTCAAAGAATTCGCCTGACAAGCTAGCGATCGACCCAAAGATAGTTGTTTAAGTGTTTTGAAATTTAATGATTTAAGTACCGGCAATAAAAAAATGCCAGATATATTCAATTTAGTTTTCATTCTCATAAGTGTTTCACGTAATGCTTATTTAAAATTCAACAATAGGAATCTTTTAGGTAAGGTCCAAGGAATCTTTTAATTAAAATCCAAGCCTGCCCAACCTTTTTGAATCGCGGGGCAAATCTCAGATATATTGATCACAAAAGACAAGCTTCTTCAAAAGCTCCCATAATGTAGAACATTATAGAATCAAAGGTATAATCCAAATAACTGTAGACGAAGAGTATCCATGAAATTTGGTCGCATCTAATTTAATACAGATCACAGAGTTCCAAGTTTGTTGACAGGGGATCTATAGCATGGCCGTTTAATTCGTAAAATTGAACGTATTTTATATTAATACGATCAACTGATACATCTATTATGACAGCACATACATCTCTTGTAGTTAACTCAGAAATGAGTATAGCAACGACTGCGTTATTGACAAACACTCATACACGAGTCTTGGCACGCGAGTTTGTCATTTCATGTTTGTTGAAAGTAGCAAAAACTGGGCTCAAAAGGTTACCTAGACAGATTCCTCTTAGTAAGGTTTTTAAACTAGCGCTATTTGGGCTGTATTATTTTGCATACTCAGCAGTGAATCAGGTAGGCGTCAACGATTTCGTGGAATGCCGCGAATACAATGGCTGTACACAGCAGAAGAGGACCCACGATTCCTAGAGGTTCAGGGCAACTGGAATAGTATCGACCAAGACTGACGAATACGGCGTTCTACAATACGTCTGGCAATGGCGTGACGATACGCTGGTGCCATCAAGGTATCAGTGTAGATAGCCCCAGGAGAAGTCCAGCCAACTACAGATAATTTAAAAATGAAACTTCAACATTATTGTTTTCATCAATCTGTTCTGGCGTTCTCGATTAATTGAAAATTTTCGACTAATAAACCTGTATTTCATAGCGATCAACCAAAGCTAGGGTTAGTGAGAGACCCACCTAGACTAGAGATTACCCCTCAGACTGTGCTTTGATTTACTTTTCTGACCACCAAAGTAAAAATGAACAGATTAGTCAGGGTAAAGCACTTTGGCTCACTCCATGATTCACTTAGCTTTTTTAAGATGATTTTTTATGATTTATTAACTATGTATCATTTTCCAATTCCGTTGTTTTCATGCTTGTTACAATAAATCTTTACTTAACCAATCTAGAACGTTCGTAATGTAAATCATTACAATTTAAATTTTTTACATTTTCAATAACACATACTTAAAACTTGAACATACAGCCATTGTTACTAAAACGATACTTCCAATATCAATCCGAATGGTTCCAGTTACGGATCTACTTTCATTCCTTTTTGATTTGAACGACTTTCCCAAGAACAGCGGTCGCAATACTTTTTCAGCATCCGTATCACCCCCTCGAATACGATCCACAGTCAGATTCATCACCAAGTGTTCAGTGTCATTCCAGCATCCTACCACGTCTTCTAGCTCGCAGCCATTACGGTACAGGAATACGTTGAAACTGATGTCCGCGCTTTCGCAACTTCTAAGCAAAATCCAATCAAATATTCGCATATACAGGAATGAGCGGTGCTCCTGAATGATGTTAGTGGTCAATTCGATGGCTTGTCGCGTCGTCTCATTATGAGAGCAGGCTTTTAGCTGCACTTGATTTTCGTCACGCCAATATGACCCGATGACGGGTACATAGGTCAGCAACTGAGTGAATGATTCATTCTCAGGTTGCCAATTTATAGAAGTACATGCTGCGAAATTCTTAGCCAATATGTTGAAAGTGTGGTTCACGACTACCGGCTCAGTACAATCGGCAGATTCTACAGGAATAATCAAAACCAGGATAGCGAACAAACGCATCATGGTGTTCTACTGAGGAATAGATGGGGGTTTTTATGTGAGCTAAGGATGTCTTTGCATACGACATTCTAATCCCCAGGAGTACTACTCATGAATAAGCGATACGTATTTTTAGATAGCATATCAGACAGTGGTGATTATGGCAATTAATTGTGTAACATCTCCGGGGAGGAACAGCCATTCTCGGGGTGACATTATCAATATCTACATTAGGGTAGTTCTTGATTTTTAGTTCACGTCATTCTATTAATATGTAGTAGAATTCTTGGCACTCCTTCGAAATTGAGCTAATTTAATTCTAAGCACTGAATCAACACAAAACTAACCTAAGCCAACAATTAAACGACAAGTTCCCAAACTCATTTCAAAATTTCAGTAAAAATGGTAAATTTTGGAGGGACACTAAATATATTACTAAATAAACTAACAATCTATAGGGAAACATATTTCAACCACCCTAATCTTCATACGTCAGGGGAATCCATTACAAGAATTACGCTGAGTGTTTCAACAGCTGATGAACCATTTCATTTACGGCGAACCCAGTCAGTAACACCATTACTGAAGTACACTCTTAAGGGAGATGATGATGATGAATCTTCTAGCTCTGATAGAGTTCATTGGTGTAGGAACAAGGGGGCCAAGTTGGACAGAATTCGGCAGCACAAGATTTTTTTTTTTCAAATAAATCGTGATTTTCAAAACCTATCGACTGATATGTTTAACATGTCACATATTTCATATTTCACCATATCTTAGCAGTTTTCCCATAGGTGCACCACTAATGGTAAATTTGCCCTTATTCAGTAAAACACACTGTTGCGAGAATTTGAAATGTGGCAACTAATTTTCGCTTGCAGCTTCTCGGCTCCAGTGCATAAATTATGGAACTCATTTCCCTGCAACTGAATATTTCTCGATGAACTTTTCTAAACGACCCATGTAGCATTGAGAGCATCTCTCTGTTTACTTTGTCTTCAATCACTAGCTACATCCTCTGTTGCCTTTTTTTTACGAACTGGACATTGTCTTTCGATTTATAGTGAAAAAGTTACAAAAGCTTCAATAATAATAAAAAAGGAGAAATAAGAGAAACTCTCAATTTTAGATAGGTCATTTAGAAAAGTTTGGCAAGAAATCTCTGAATTCCATTCCTGAGAAATTCATCAAACACTAGAAAATCTAATAATTTAATCATCAAGTTTCAAAACCGAATCCCAAAATATAATTCCGGGCTCAACCGGGATTTGAACCCGGGACCTCTCGCACCCAAAGCGAGAATCATACCCCTAGACCATTGAGCCGCTGACAGAAATGAGAGTCTTTCAAGCGCATTCAATTTGAAGTGGAGTGCAACTCACGAAATTACCTGCACAGCAACATCGACCACAGTCGATGTTCAAATTCGACCTGAGCAAGCAAAAATGTTTTGAATCAAACTGGTTCGTTCGTTTGCTCGCGCGCGTCTATTTCGGGCGGCATATTTATCAAATTTTGCCATAACATGTATCCACCGCACAGCAACTACCAGATACATGGGTATAGACCACGACCAATCGTACCGTTAATGGACGTGATATAATCAATCAGCGTTTCACTGCACCATAGTAATTTGACATTTCAGGTGAATGGAAGAAATTTGGAGGCTTTCATGGCATCGAAAAGAGCAAGCGGCTCAATGGTCTAGGGGTATGATTCTCGCTTTGGGTGCGAGAGGTCCCGGGTTCAAATCCCGGTTGAGCCCGAATATTTTGCAGGAGATCCTGAAGAGGTCATTTTGGATGAACCCAGTCTTGGACTGAAATTGTGTTCTGTAGAGATTATAATGATAAAAACCTCTATGTGACCTGGGAAATAACCTTTATTATTATTATTGCTTTATTTAAGTGGCTTTTAGCCGTTGCTCAATTTGGAAGTAATCTTCATTCAAATAGTAGATATAAACATCAACATGGCTCCCCAGACAATTTATCGAATTGCATTGCTGATTGTTCAAAATTCATATCATCCCAAATTACGTCACTAATGTTGGGTGATTGATAATATCGACCACAAACTTTGAAGGCTCCAAGAGGGAGGAGTAAGTGATTCAAGGTGACAGGGATTGTAGGGATGGGCGACTCACTCACGAATAGTTCAAACAACAGTTACGGCGAAAATGGGGTTCTGTAATGCTCAACGCCGAACTATCCTAAGCAGATCGCAACCTTCGATTAACGAGTGCGAAACAGCTAAAATCTCAAATTCATTGTCATGATTATTCTTAAACATGTTTTACATATAGCCGTAAGAATCTCAAATCAAATGAACGTAACAATCTGCTGATGCATCTGTGATGATAGTTATTCAACGTTAAAACTACATTTCAATAGATATTTAGGTATATTTCTGCTATAGATTCTGTGTTATCTAGGATAATTTAACAACTATATATTCAAAATACTTATCCTATTAGCTGAAAGTAGGTTTAGATTTAGGCTGTATATTTCATTTATTTTACTAGAAATTCAGCATATTACAATTGTAAATGATCCACTTCAATCTATACGTTCGTTTTAACAGCTTCCACTTATTATCTTTAGGATTCGCATTTTGACCTGAATCAATGACATACGGCAGTGCTGCCAGCAACAACAGTCAACTCTCGAAAATGAGTGAACGAATCACGGTTCTTCAAAAACGCCACGATTCATTTGTACCGTAATTTATGGATAATATAATATGTAAACCGCTTGTTTCTTATACAAGTCGGACTCGATTATCCGGGGGTCAATTATCCGGAATTTTGGACTCGATTATCCGGATTTTTTTTATATATTCTTGTATTTTAGTTTTAATGATTAAAATTGAGATAATTTGGTATTGCATTATAAAATATGAATGGTTTGGCAGTTTTTGACGTAGGTAAGAGAGAGGTGTTTGAATAAAAGATTTTTGTGTATGCCGGTCAATTTTTTTTATTACTTCACGAGACCTATAATTTTTCTAGAAATAATTTCTGGCTGCGTCACTGCATCACAATAATAAAATAACGAAAAACGATAATATTTAAGTTCTTTTATCGCAGATTTTAATTTTTATTTTAGTTATTCGATTATCCGAAGAATTCGATTGTCCGCAGTGAAAAAAAAATGATACTCCGGATAATCGAGTCCTACCTGTTCACCAAAAATACAAGCGTTAGACTCTCCGTACGCGAAGAAATGCCAAAGATACATTTTGTAGATTTCGAACTGTAACACAAATTTCTACTTTTCTTCTGCTTTGAATCATAAGATTTTCAACTTTTTTGGTTGACACTCAAAACTATGCTGATTATCGGATCAACCACTTATCCACCAATATTGAGCACACGCAAACAAAACAGAGAGACATTTTACAGGGCAGTGTTTTGGTAAGCCCAAGCAAGACGCTTCGTTTTCGGGACGCCGGGAGTTTGGTTTCGTTTCACGTGTTTTGCTGGGCAGTGCTTCAAAAAGCCCAAGCAAGACGGTTCGTTTTCGGGGCACCGAGAAGTTTTGCTGTTCACGCTGTGTGAGTGCGAAAAGATATTCGTGTTCAATCGAGGATGGATTACCAACTGGTGAGCTCGTTTCATGTTTATGATAACACATTTTTTTTTTCATGAAAGCGTTAGTTTTATGTAATTCAATCAAACTTTGTATGGTTCGTCACTGCAAGTGTCGGCATTATGCTTGTTTTATACAATTCTAATATACATTTCAAATTTATGATATTATTTAAGATATTTTTTGAATTGTTGGACATTATGAATGTTGACGTATTTTTTAAATCTTCTACCAAAGACTTTTCTTCTTGAGACAAAAATGCACAGCAATACACTTATGCAATTTTCAAACAAACTATGTATGGTTCGTCACTACAAGTGTCAGCATTATTCCTGTTTCATATAATTTATAATATATGCATATAGTTTTTCTCTTTTCGCCATTAATAAAAACTTCTTTTGAATGGTTCGACATTATAGATGTTGACGTTTATTTTGAATCTTTTACCAACAACTTTTCGAGACAAAAATATAAAACTAGCTTTAAGTATAAGTCGTATTTTTCCTCCTTATCCAGGGATCGCATCACCGACCAAAGTTGACTCCCAGATCTTTTCCTGTTCCACTAATAAACACCCTTCCCGTGACGATTGTGAAGATGCAGAGGTATTCTCGGTCTCTAGAAGCGACAATCATTACACCCTAACATTCCTTCCCCATCCCAACTGACTGTAAGGACTTGGCCGGCGTCGTTATTGGTCAATAATATTAGATCTGCTAAAATTGCACTCCGAGAGTAAGCGGAAACTCCCATCCCTTATTCATTTGGATCGCAGTGCAATTATTACCAGTTCCGATCAATCACGGAGTAACAACCATTGACATGTACAGTAGGGTGGGGCTTATTTTCAAAAATCTTCCGTAGTCAGGATTTACAAAGTGGAAAATGATCATCGGTCCCAAAATAACATTCTATGAAAAAATGAGAATTTTTGGTGAAGGTTTAGAGGTGGCGCAAATGGCGTAAGTGCAGTTTTCCCATTTTAGTGAACTCTGAAAAAATTTGCTATGCTTTTCAGCTTGCTTTAGATGATATTTGACGGAATATATTTTATGCATGCGATTTTTGGCCCTTGAATAGGTTACGCTGACTGATTTCTATGAACCCGAATAAGCATATGAATAGCTGGGGAGAATTCCTATGCTAGTAGAATGGAACAAAGAGCAAAGAAGAATGAGAGAAAGAACAAAGAACACAGAAGAACGTAAGGTGTGGTGGGTTAAACTAGTGGTGCTATGCTTTTTTGGTTGACACTCAAAACTAAACTATCTGTTACTAAAAATAGTTTAAACTGAATCAATTCAATATTTAGAAAGGCTCACGAATGTGTTCTATGCACTTTAATGTTTGACGCTTAACTAATTACCTTAAATAATTCATGTTGGTGAAGTATCATCCTTGTTTACCTGGAAAAATATAAAAAGAATGGAAATTAATATCACGATAATAAGTGTTATGCATGAAGAATAATGATTAAATTAAGAAATTGGATCAGTTATTTACGGCAGGAGTAAATAACAATGCACAGGAATTTTTGTTTTTATATTAGCACAGCATACAGACTGTTCAAGTTAAAAATTGCTACTCCGTGATTGTTTGGAACTGGTAAGAATTGCACCTCGATCCAAATCATTAAGGGATGGGATTTTCCGCTTATTCTCGAAGTGCACAGTTTAGCAGTTTTCTTCAACATTTTCTTAAAATGTTGAAAGTAACTTTGATTTATGTTCTAAAATCTTTTCTTATATCAGAATGTGTCTTGAATACGTATTTTAAAGACCACATATAACCAATCAGAAGTTAAAGAAAGGAAAGTAGACCAAACATGAACCAAGGGAGTTATTTTACAATTATATTATGAATACTCCTTAAAGGAACTGACTTTCTTCAGAGGGCATTGAGAACTGCTCTGGGAATCCCTCGTGACGTTACGTGAAATATAATTTTAGTTATTTTTTAATACTATTTAATAATTTTAATCTACTGGAATTCGATCTGGAATCAATTCAGGAATGCATCTAATGATTGTTTCGCGGATTTCACTTCCTTCATTGGTTATGTGTTCATGGATAAAACCAGTATTTTTTGCAGTAATTACTCCAGAGATTCTTTTAAAAACCCGAAACCCGACCCGAACCCGAACCCGGGTTCGGGTCGGGTTTGAAGGCTACAAAACTATCGGGTACGGGTCGGGTTCGGGCTTGAAAAAAGTCGGGTTTAGTTGGGTTTGGGTCGGGTTCGATGAGAATTGTGAACAGAGTAACATCTTGAAAGCGTTTCTATGCATTCGAAACAATTAATTTATTACCTTTTCGAGCTCGGGTTTTATTCGGGTTTCTCTTGGAAAACTTTTTCCGGTTTCGGGTCGGGTTCGGGTTTGAACAGCGAAAATTTTTCGGGTTCGGGTCGGGTCCGGGTTTGCTTTTCAATTATTGTCTCGGGTTCGGGTCGGGTCCGGGTTTGAAGAAATAAAATAAGTCGGGTACGGGTCGGGTTCGGGTTTGAAAAAAGTGAAACCCGACCATCTCTAGAGCATAGTCGAATGGTGCCGAGGACGTAAATTACCCTACATTCAAGAACTCAAACGAGCGTTTTTTTTTCTAAAAGTAACCCAAGAAATTATTCCTGAGATTCCACCAATAACTTTTCCGAGAGTTTTTCCAAGAGACGTTTTCAAAAAAAAAAAAAATAAGAAAGTTCTAAGCAGTGTGTTAGCAATCACGGAAGCCGACACGATTTCGGTTGACATTCGATAGCCTTTGCCTTCTGCTTTCATTCATGTTGTGAATGAGCGATCAAACGAACGTACGAAAGAAAAATGTCGTTTGAAAGTAGCAAACCACGATGGCGTCATCAGAAAACGTTACGGTTTTTTCTGTATCATTTTTCGTAATAAGGGCTGTTTTCATTGTAAGGGTGTCACATTTGACTTAACAAGAAAGATTGAGCTATTCTTGTTGTTTATAATCGGATGTTTCTGAAATCTGAGCAAAATTCATGATTTATGAAAATGTCATCGTGTCACACGACATTCATCCCGCAGTTTTTGTGTTTCTCGATGTTCATTATACAGCTCGTGCTGTGTGCGAGAGGTGACGGTAGCGAATGGGTGTAGAGAAATCACTTGACTGCTGACCATGGAATGGAGCGTCGCGTAAAATGTTGAATGTATACAGCACTGGTCCTGAGTACTCCAGAAACTCATCAAGTGATTCTTCAATCGATTTCTCTAGTAATTCGTTCAAGAATCCCGTTTAAGGCTTCTGCAAAAATTCAAGTAATATTTTTCTTTCCAGAAGCCTTAATGATTTCTAAGGAATTCCTTCACAAATTGGTCGATCAGGATTTCTTAAACATTTCAATCTTTAGAAATTACTTCACTTATAACATCCTAAGAAAGCGTACAGATTTTATTGAAAAATTTCCTTCTGAAGTTCTCAAAGAATTTATTTAGGAATTTTATAGGAAGAATTTAGATATTTTTTTTTATTGAAACTAAAGAGACCAGAAGGTCTAATATCATCTCTGATAATTCTCCTGGAGAAATGCTAAGCAAAGGTCTCAGAAAAAAAAAAACGTTTGGACTCTTGAAAAAAATCTAAGCAGATTCTGTAGATAAATTGCTAAAGTACTTAGTGGAAAAACTACTAGACGATACCCTAGACTCTAGAGAATACCTTGCAGAATTTCCCTGATGAAATCCCTGAAAACTGTTGATATTTGTGAAGAAATAATAGAATAGATTAACTGTATGTTTCCTATAGTAATAACAATTCTTGTGAAATTCTTACTAAAACTCCTGGATGTAATTCCATCATGAGATATCCCTGAACAAATTCGTTGAGGAATCCCGGTATTTTTTTTTCGTAGATCTCGTAGAATAATCCTTGTAGGAATTCCTTGAAAGGTTTATGGAGGAACAAAACTGCTGAAAAAAAAACGGAGTAGGAACTCCTGGAATAATTGTGATAGGATTTTCGCTAAACGATTGTTATTGTTTTTTTTTGAAGACTTCCTGTATGTATCTTTTGAAGATCTCCTGGAAAACCCAGTGGAAAAGTTGAAATAATGTAAGAATTTCTCAAGATACCTGCACAAAATTGATAGAGGTGTTAGCGTTGGACTGCTGAAGGAAACCTTGGACCGAATTCTGGAAGAGTTCTTTTAAGCATACTTTGCGAAACCGCTTGTAAAATTTGTTACTTACTGGATATAATTCCTAATTCCTATAGCTCTTTCTCGAGGAATCTTTGAATGAATTCTTGTGAAACCTTTGGAGAATCGACTCTTTCGCGCCTCCAGGATTAACACCAGGCTTCGCTTCTAAGATTCTTACACGTATTTTTGCAGAAAATCTATTACTGAAGAGACTTTTCTAGAAAATGACATGGATTCTCCAAGATTTTGCATTACTTTTTTTCTATAATATTTTGTGAAATTTCAGCAGAGTTTTGCAGAGACCATGCTACCAGATATTTCGGAAGAAATTCGTTCAATGATATTTTTAGAAAATCTTTATATGATATCAAGGTTTTCTTGTATATAGTTATATCTTATATCTTGTATAAATTCGAAATAAAAACAGTTTTTCGTAATACTTCCGGTTGGAATTTTAAATTGTTTTGGACTCAAGTTTGTGCATCATGCAAACTTGGAATAGAAGAAACTCTTCATAACTTTGTGTTTAATACAAAAAATCACTTGGTAGGTAGTCAATTTCTAGACACATTTATAACCCACATTTTTTTTTGCCAGTAGCGATAGGGGTAGTACTGGGACTTTTATAAGCCTCTATTACATTCATCACACAGACGTTCCTAAGCAATGTTGCTCAAATGGTCACTGTGTACCCTAGCAGCAATCAACCCTTGCCGTAGTTTTGCAGTTTCATTCCAAACTAGTATAAAACTATGATAAGACTTGAAATGCTACCAAAGTGGTTGAAATGAAGAACGAAAGGTCCTCATTTCCCATTTCATTTCATCAGTCACTGTCACCTAACTAGCACACTTTTGCTGACGTCACATTTGTTTTTAACACTATCACTAATATCACCGATTATCACTCATTAACTTTTGTAATACACATCATATATGTATACTTTCCATTATATCACTTCACTTTCACATATTCTCAAAAACAAGTTATTTCAATTACAGTGACCCAATGTCACTCCCTCTATGGGGGAGATTGGGTCATATT
Organism: Aedes aegypti; assembly: GCF_002204515.2. Lineage (NCBI taxonomy): Eukaryota > Metazoa > Arthropoda > Insecta > Diptera > Culicidae > Aedes > Aedes aegypti. Next base: position 320,062,995 of record NC_035109.1, on the reverse strand, counting down.
TCATTCACTTGTAGCACCGCAGTGAATGCATATTTTTCTATAATTTTTTGAACAGTTGTTAATGTACCATCAAAGTAAATACACATCAAATTTAAAGTTTATTGGAGTTAAATTGCGAAAGTTATTCAATAAATAAATCGTACGTATTATTTTTTGACCCATTCTCACCCCCAACGATGGTATGAAAAAAATACTGTTTAAGTTATACATTTTCTCAAAGCTCCAATCTTGAACTCTCTACTTCATAGTGAGTTGGTCTATGTTTAAGTGGAAAATCTTCTTCGGTTTGTTTATTACTATCGCGTGTTTGATTTTTAAGATGAATATTTAAAATAAAGATCTGCAAGTGAATTTGCGACAATGTTAAAGTCCATAGAACATATTCAAAACGGATGCTTTATTTTTTTTTTCATTATTTTCTTCTATTGTGTACTGTTTATGACTATTAATGTAGTTAATTTCTTTTTATTTAATATACTATACTGAATTTACATAAGTAACAAAAGTTGATTTTACTGTGAAAATCTTACTAGGAGTCGATCAAAACAATCAAAACCGGGAAGTAGAAATTTAACAAGATATGACGGATAGCTATTCTCAACCGAAAACTTGAAATCTGTAAATATATTTTCAGGTATACTTGCGCATTGTTATGCAATATTTTACCATAAGTTGCATGTGAAATATATTGAATCGTGAGTATTTGGGTTCACCCAATGGTCCAGAATATTGTGCTACTAAACATAACTTAGTTACATGATCAAACTTGCTTCGTAATGCCTTAAAGTACTTGAGCCTATAAAAAAACAAGTTGATTCTGAGAAACTTTTCTGCTATGTAATTCCAGCTTATCAATGACAATATGGTAGCACGATATTTGAATACATCTTCAATCTATTTAAGAGTCCTTATAATGCTTACGCCTCAAAAAGAGCGTACACACTTAAATTATTTTAGGGATTCCTGTGAAATATCAACAGCTCAACAGTTCGGTAAAATAAATTGAAGGAGTACGGTAAATTTTTACAGTATTCGGTACAAATTCACCGGAATCCGTCAAATTCCGACGAAATTACGGTGTTTATTTCATCGAACTGTTCAGCTGTTGAGATTACTGTGAAATTCGCCGATTTCCGGAAAAATGAGCTTAGTGTGTAGCATTTGAATGAAAAACCGTTTACATGGTGGCCCTACACTAAGGGTGATCCATTTCGCATAAGGACGTTTCGCATAAGGACGTTTCGCATAAGGACGTTTCGCATAAAGCAGTTTCATATAAGAAAAGGTAGCATTTTAAAGTAGGCATATATTTCTTTTTATGCCAAACGTCCATTATGCGAAACGTCCACCCATAAAATTATGTGAAACGTCCTTATGTCCTCATGTTATACGAAACGTCTTTATGTGAAACGTCCCACCCTCCCTACACTTTCAAAAAGGCGTAACTTCAAAACAGGCCCTACGACTTTTTTTAGAAATTATGTCCATTTATGCAGTTTGAATAGAAAACGACTGGTGAGCTCAGATTTGATGGAGTTTTTTTCTGATAATAACGGTCTGAGAAGCACCGTGATCACTGAAAGTATTGTAGAAAAAAAATCTCAGGAATAAACACTAAACGATTCTAGGAGGCTTCTCCTCGAACAATTCGAGGATTCCTGAAGAACGTGTGTAACAGTCAGTGTTAGTTCAGTTCAGTGTCTCAAAAGCTTCTAGAATTAAAAAAAAAACAGTAACACTAAAGATAATTTTGGTAGAAAAAAAGATTAAAAATAGAGACTTCCATTGAAGTAGTGGACTAAGGAACTAAAAAGAGACCTATTACTAACCCTGGTTTGAAGAACTGTGTGTTGATCATCATCGGCTCCTGATTGTCTTTGTAAAAGTCTGCAAATAGTTTATTGCCCATGAATACATTATTGTCACATGGAAAAAGTAGGCATTGAGAAAATATTTTAAGTTTGTCTTATCATAAAAATATTCCAAATATTCAAATACATTTCTGCATGCTATATTGATTTGGAATTAGATAATCATTCTGGTACCATAATAAAAAAAATCTAAACAAAATTTTACCCTCTAATACTTTATTTTTTCTTTTAGATTTAAATATAATTTTTAGTTATCTATCAATTTTTCAAACAATTTTCAAAAATACAAAAAAGTTTCAAAAGTAATAAAAAACTTTTTTCATATGCGTATTATGAGTCAAGGTTTAAACCAAAAATTAAATCATTTTGATTTCCGAGCTACAAAAAAATACACAAAATTCCAAAGTGTATTCTGTCTAAAGGCGTGGTTGGGTATTGGAGGGTTAAGTTTTGTTGTGACTGTGGAGGTTCATATATTGACTAGTATGCCTTTATTCATCAATATGGAACTACATTAACGTTATATTTTCCAACAATATTTTCAAACAAAGTGTGTACATTTTCAAATAGTTAGGAAGTAAAGTATACAATAAAACAAATGTTTTGCGATGAAAAAAGGTGTGGGAGGGAGCAATTCCAAGGACAGTAAATCGATTTTGATCTAGCTAAATATTTAATTTTATAATTGTTACGAAATCTTGCTTCTCTGTAGTCTAACTGAGAAATATTTCCTCTTAATTTATGAAGCTTTTCTGAGATTCAATGAGCTTCCGATACAAACAACATGTGAACAATTTTAGGCTGAAAGGTCTTCAGAAGAATTGCGTTTGAAGTCTCTTTTATCAGTTTTCCACATTTGAACACACTCAAGACTAACAACCGGAAATAGAAACTGAGATGCGAAATCCGAGATCTTACCATCATTCTCATTATTTACATAAGAATATGCGTACGTCGCAATACGTCAATCGCAAATTTTCACCATTTCCCATCCTTACGTTCGATTCATCCTCCGCATCAATTCACGAAATCCATATCGAGTCTTTGGGTGCGTGCGAAGTAGGTATAGGAAGCATTCATCACGTCCCAGCACATCCAGTGAAAATGTGCTTACCTGTCCCCACACACAGGTAGGTGGTTTCACGGTAGGCTGCTAGGCGTTGACCAAAGTGTTGGCGGTTTGCCTACTGTTAGGGAACTGCCACCAGATCGTCATCGGCGCACAGAGGTCCAGAATCATCTTGCTTAAATTTGCCTAACTTGTTTTTTTTTTTGAAAAAAGTTCTTCTTCTTCTTGGCATTAACGTCCTCACTCACGCCTGCTTCTTAGCATAGTGTTCTTATGAGCACTTCCACAGTTATTAACTGAGAGCTTTTTTTGCCAAAGTTGCCATTTTCGCATTCGTATGTCGTGTGGCAGGTACGATTATACTCTATGCCCAGGGAAGTCAAGAAAATTTCCATTACGAAAAGATCCTGGACCGACCGGGAATCGAATCCAGACACCTTCAGCATGGCTTTGCTTTATAGCCGCGAACTCGGTTAAGGAAGGCCCTAAAATAAGTAAAGAGGCTTAAAATTTATGGAAAAAGTAATTTTGTTAATTTTTTGTTCTACGAAAACCAAAAACATGTTTCACAACATTTGTAAAATATTTAGAATACGTAATTTTTGCTATGATTTTTCTGAATCTGGACTACTGTGCGTCGGCAGATTCTGTGACGAGAATACCGGCACAGTACATATTTGTCAACGATACTGTGTGTCATTCCCTGTCGAGCTTTTGGACGAGTCAGACGCATTGTTCCGTTTATCATCGCGCGATAATCTTTCCACAAGTGGAGTTTTTGTTTTTTCCTCACGCTGAGGTTTTTATTTTATATCCTTGCCATCCTGCTTGTGCAATAATTCGCAAGGTGATTCCTGCCGACGACGGGAAGCGAGCTGGCATTGGCGATGCCATTGCAGCATCGTTCATCTTTAACCAAAGACGATCATCGAAGTCCATCATCGTCATCATCTGGTCGCCAATAACAACAACGACGACGGCGACATAGACGAGTACGGCTGCTGTATTGGAAATTGGCGCAGTAACAAAAAAACTACCTACACCCCGAACGGATAGATAAGTAGTTTTACTCTTTATTGCTTTTCGCCTTATTGTTTTCCCATCCACCGTCTCACGTGATAGTTGTTTTCGGGTACATATCAGTGGTTGCCAACTTACGGCCCACGGCCCACGTTAGTAAGTTTAAAAAAGTTTTTTTTTTTTATTATTATTAATATTTGGATTGATTCATCAGTTATCATTATCATTACTACTAGTATCCTTCTTATTTTTTTTTTTTTTTGGTTTGTTTTGTAAATATTAGGTTAGTTGTTGATAGTTTTACTATTGTTTTTGGTTTCGGCTGTCCACTAGGGTGGTGCTAAGCCATCTCAATGGACGTAACCGATGACGGCGGGGGGGCGAAAAGGTTCGATATCTCTGATGATGATGTTGAATCAGTAGAATCTCCCTCATTTGAACTATTGAGTAAGCTCCAAGAATCGATGGATACGTCCGTCGAGGATAATGCAGTGCTTCCCTCCACCTCAGGGATGAACAATACTGGTCTGAAAATGCATTCTGTGGTTCCCCAAGCAATAAGTCTTCCTCATTCCCAGACAAATGGTTCTTCTAGCGCTTCTTCCACTGCGACCCCCCGCCTTAAAGCTTATCCGCCCGGATCTAAGGGTCCCTTTCTGGTTTTTTTTCGGCCCAAAGGCAAACCGTTAAACAAGCTTCAAATTCAGAAGGATCTGGCAAAGTCGTTTCGAGACATTGTCGAGGTGTCTTCGCCCAACCGTAATAAATTGCGGGTCACCGTCAGTGACCGCGAACAAGCAAATCGGATTGCTGGCTACGAGATTTTTCTGAGGGAGTACCATGTCTACTTGCCTAGTCAAGAGATCGAGTGCTCAGGAGTAGTTACCGAACCGTTTTTGACATGTGAGGACATCAGATCTGGTACTGGAGGTTTTAAAAATCGTGCCGTTCCTCCAGTACAGATAATTGATGTCAAACAAATGAACCACGTGTCATCTGATGGCACCAAAAAACCTTCAAATTCGTTTCGAGTGACTTTTTCTGGGTCAGCCCTCCCGGACGTCCTCGTGATTGGGCTTCTTCGTTTACCTGTCCGTCTCTATAAACCGACGGTCATGCACTGCGAAAAATGCCAACAATTAGGGCACACCGCAACGTACTGCTGTAACAAACCTCGTTGCAGCAAGTGCGGAGAACAGCATGTGGAGGGCCCTTGTCCAAGCGAACCAAAATGTACATGCTGTGGACAAGCTCCACATGAACTAGTCGCATGCCCGAAGTTTATAGAGCGGGAGAAACACACAATTCGATCCTTGCAACAACGATCGAAGCGATCCTACGCAGAAATTCTGAAAAAGATCGCTCCGACCAATGATCCACCAGCCCAATCGAGTAACAGCAATAACCTCTTCACTTCCCTGCCTATTGAAGATCTGGGCTCTGGCACTGAGGATGGAGAAGAGTACACTGTCATTAACACAGGAACCAAGAGGAAGCGAGCCATTGCAAAGCGGCTCAAACAACGCCAGCATGATCCTCAAAACGTTTCTGTTGAACAGGTTCTCCAACCATCTCTGGTAAAATCAAGAAGGGACAGAAACTCTACTAACGCAGTACCTCCGGGCTTCAAATTCTCAGTTGGAGACTTTCCGTCACTTCCAGGAACATCCAAAACCCCGGATGCCCCCATTTTTTGCTCAGAAAACCAACAATCTTGTCACCAGAAAAGTCGACAAGAACAGGTCGACGCTTCCGGAAAAATGACTCTTTCTGGGTTAGTGGATATCATCTTCCAAATGTTCGAAGTCTCGCCCGCAATAAGGAACCTTATCAATATGATTCTTCCTTTGGTAAAACCTCTTCTGAAGCAACTGGCTTCAAATTGGCCAATTCTTGACTCGTTCATATCTTTCGATGGCTAATTTAACCAACGAGGTCGGGGATATGATCGAAGTGCTACAGTGGAATTGTAGAAGCATTTTAAAAAATATAGACGAGTTCAAATTTTTAGTTCACAGTACGCGCTGTGACGTATTTGCCCTTTGTGAAACATGGCTAACTTCCGATAAAGATGTCCCTTTCCACGATTTTAATATTATTCGTCTAGATCGAGGGGATGGGTATGGAGGAGTGCTTTTAGGGATCAATAAACTCCACTCCTTTTATAGAATTGATTTCCCCTCGATGGTAGGCACTGAAGTAGTTGCTTGTCATGTTACTATACGAGGTAAAAGTTGCAGCATAGCCAGCGTGTACATACCACCTAATGTCAGAGTATCTCGCAGAGATCTTTCGGCCATATGCTGCGCTATGCCTGCACCATGGTTGATCCTAGGGGATTTCAATTCTCACGGTACAGCCTGGGGGTCACCGAGGGACGACAACCGCGCTTCCTTGATATATGACCTTTGTGACTACTTCAACTTGACAATTTTGAACTCGGGGGAAGCAACACGATTAAAACCTCCAGATCCTCCAAGCATGTTAGACCTCTCAATCTGTTCGAGTTCACTATCATTGGATTGCACGTGGAAAGTAATTCAAGATCCCCATGGTAGTGATCACTGGCCTATCAGAATTTCAGTTACCAATAATTCGAATCCAATTCGTCAGATAAACCGCCCGTATGATCTCACCAAGCACATTGACTGGGAAAAATACGCCGAGGTGGTCTCCGATGGCGAACAGTTAGTGGATGTCCTTCCTCCGATGGAAGAATGTCAATTTCTCTCCGGGTTAATTATTGAGAGTGCTCTTCAAGCCCAGCGTCGCCCTTTTCCAGGATCTGCAGTACGAAGCCGGCCACCCACTCTGTGGTGGGACGACGAGTGTACTAAGGTCTATCGCGATAAATCCGCCGCGTTCAAAGAATTTCGCAAACGCGGTACACTAGAAAATTACGACCGGTTTACCAAGCTCGAGCGAAAATTTAAAAGCCTTGTAAAGGCGAAAAAACGCGGATATTGGCGTAATTTTGTTAACGGGCTATCGCGCGAAACGTCAATGAGAACACTTTGGACCGTCGGGAAAAGAATGCGGAACGCTTCAAAAGTTAATGAGGATCGCGAAAGCTCTCCTCGGTGGATCTTCGACTTCGCCAAGAAGGTCTGCCCGGATTCCGTTCCAACCCAACAAATCATTCGCGACACGCAAACCAACAGAAACGAGATGGATGCACCATTTACGATGGTTGAATTTTCACTTGCTCTCCTCTCATGTAACAACTCTGCCCCAGGCATGGATGGAATTAAATTCAGCATGCTTAAAAACCTCCCAGACGTCATGAAGAGGCGCATGCTGAATCTTTTCAATCGATTCTTGGAGGGCAACATTGTTCCGGATGACTGGAGACAAGTGAGAGTTATAGCCATCCAAAAACCCGGTAAACCCGCGTCGGATTATAACTCGTATCGACCTATCGCGATGTTATCATGCATTCGAAAGCTATTAGAGAAAATGATTCTCTTTCGGCTTGACAAATGGGTTGAATCGAATGGCCTTCTATCAGATACGCAATTTGGTTTCCGCATAGGTAAGGGAACGAGCGACTGTCTAGCGTTGCTTTCTACAGAAATCCAACTGGCCTATGCTCAAAAGGAACAAATGGGTTCAGTATTCTTGGACATTAAAGGGGCTTTTGATTCAGTTAATGTAGACGTCCTTTCAGACAAACTCCACGAGTGTGGTCTTTCCCCAATTTTAAATAACTACTTGCATAACTTGTTGTCTGAGAAACGTATGAGCTTTTCTCACGGAACCTCAACAACTTCACGAATTAGTTACATGGGTCTCCCCCAGGGCTCATGCCTAAGCCCCCTTCTTTACAATTTCTATGTCAGAGACATCGATGACTGTCTCGTGGAAAATTGCTCGTTAAGACAGCTTGCAGATGATGCCGTTGTTTCCGTAACAGGACCAGGGGCGGATGATCTGCAAAGACCACTGCAAGATACTTTAGACAATTTGTCTACTTGGGCTGTAAAGCTGGGTATCGAATTCTCTCCGGAGAAAACTGAGTTAGTTGTCTTTTCTAGGAAGCGTGACCCAGTAGAGATCAAGCTTCAATTCATGGGTAAGGAACTCACTCAAGGCCTTTCGCACATGTATCTAGGGGTCTGGTTCGACTCCAAATGCACCTGGGGAAAGCACATCAAGTATCTGCATCAGAAGTGCCAGCAACGAATCAATTTCATGCGTACACTCACAGGAACATGGTGGGGAGCTCATCCGGAAGATCTGATAAAGCTATATCGTACAACAATACTCTCGGTCCTCGAATACGGTAGCTTTTGCTTCCAATCCGCCGCGAAAACTCACATCTTGAAGCTGCAGCGTGTTCAGTATCGCTGTATTCGAATCGCTTTAGGATGCATGAACTCAACTCATACAATGAGTTTAGAAGTATTAGCAGGAGTTCTCCCATTATCAGATCGTTTCGCGGAATTGTCGCTCCGGTTCCTCATCCGCTGTGAAGTGTTAAACCCATTGGTAATTGAAAACTTTGAAAAGCTAATCGAACGAAATCCTCAAACAAAATTCATGACACTGTACTACCGGTACATGACTCTGGAGATTAATCCTTCCTCGAATGCATCCCACGGTTGTTGCTTCCCAGTATTCTCCAGTTCAACTGTAGCTTTTGATCTGACCATGAAGCGAGAAATCCATGGAATTCCAGATCCACTCCGCTCGGAGTATATACCATTAATTTTCACAGACAAGTTTGGCCAAGTCAGCAGCGACAGAACGTTTTACACAGACGGGTCAAAAATAAATGATTCCACTGGTTTTGGTGTATTTAATGAATTTCATAGCGCCGCCCATAAACTTCAGAATCCTTGTTCCGTATATGTTGCTGAATTAGCGGCAATACACTACGCATTAGAGCGAATTGCCTCTCTTCCCTCTGATCAATACTTCATTTTCACGGATAGTCTTAGCTCCATCGAGGCTATTCGTTCAATGAGGCCGGTAAAGCACTCGTCGTATTTCTTACGGGAAATACGATCCATTTTGAGTGCTATATCGAATCACAAAATCACCTTGGTTTGGGTCCCTTCTCATTGCTCGATTCCGGGCAATGAGAAAGCGGACTCACTCGCCAAGGTGGGCGCTATGGAAGGTGATATTTACGAACGGCGTATTACCTTCAATGAATTTTTCACAATTGCTCGTCAGCAAGCCATGATCAGTTGGCAACAAAAATGGAATGAAGGGGATATGGGCAGGTGGTTACATTCTATTCTCCCACAGGTATCGAATAGACCGTGGTTTAAGGGGTTGGACATGAGCCGAGATTTTATCAAGGTAATGTGTCGTCTGATGTCCAATCACTACTCCCTGGGCTCACACTTTTATCGAATAGGGCTCGCAGACAGCAATCGTTGTAGTTGCGGCGCAGGCTACCAAGACATCAATCATATTGTTTGGTACTGTCCCGAATACGAAATTGCCAGAACCAATTTATGTGCATCCCTCAGGGCCCAAGGAAAACCAGATAAGGAAGACATTAGAGATGTGTTGGGTAGGTTAGATTTCGATTACATGTTCCTCCTCTTCAAATTTTTGAAGAACATCGATGTTTTTGTTTGATTACCCTGTCTGTCGTTCCGCTTGTCCGCCTCGTTCCCCTTGAAACCATTTTGTTGTATCGTTACAGGTCGTTTAAGTCCGCCCCATGATTGACGAACAGCATCATACCGCCACTTTGCTGCTATCTGTGATCAATCAAACCCTTAAATCCCATCCTTTCCCCAAAGATAATTGTATTCCCTAACCTCGACCAAACCGCGAGTTTTACGGTTCCCCAAAACTAACATAGATGTTTAAGAAGCAAACAGATTTTGTAAACCAAATCAAATGAATTCGGCTCCGTTATGCCTGTCGGCGCATGAGCCTACCAAATAAACGAATAAGTAAAAAAAAAAAAAAAAACGATACTGTGTTGTTCCTTGCGTAGGTGGCAGCGGCAGCGCAAGGCACCCGTGTGAAAATGTTGTTAACTGTTCTGGCATCATCATCAGGGATGCTCGGTTAGCCCCACAGGTATCACCATGAGATGGGAGGGAGTGGGATGCCTGTAGGTGGTTTGCTGTGTGTAAGCGTTTGCCTTCGAAGAATAAATAACGGAAGATGGGCGATGGGTGTCGAATCTTCCGTCGAGTACTACAAAGATGCGAGAGAGATTGCGGGGGCAATTATTTCGCCTTTGGTAGGGATAATAGCTGTTATATGATAACTAAGTTTCGTGATTTACATGCATTATTGTATCTGATGAAAGTTTACAGGGAAAACAGTTGTTTGGCTTTGCTTTATTACCCGGGGCATTGAGCATGGAGGTTACATTATGATTTCCTCTCCTGATTCCCAAAGCTATTCTAATATCAGGATTTTATTTGACTAATGGTTGTTAGGATATTTTTCACTTTATTATTCTGATAACCCTTTTGATTTTTAGCGTAATTTTTCAAAAGGACATATCTAACATTGAGAGGATTCTTTGTTCACTTTATCTTTATTCAATAACTGAACAACGTTAACATCTTCTGTTGCGTTTTTTTGTTTGAAACGCTAGTCAAATACATTCTATACTGAATTCTTTTAGGGAATCTCAAGGAACTTCGTCAAAATTATTCTCTTGGGTTCCACAAATAGTTACACCAAGGAATCACTCTCAGAATTCGGGGACAAATCTTGTGCGGAGTTCCTAAATGAATTTCTGGTGTAATATTGGAATAAATTAACAAATAAACTTCTGGAGGGATTTTAGAGAAATTTGTGTAGAAATCTCTGGAAGAGTTCTGAAAGAAATACTTAGATCCCTGAAGTAGTAAATGTTGATAAGTCTGAAAGGAGCACCATGCTGCACTTCTCAATGCCGCTCATAACATAATATATGACATAATCCTAAAAGAATAACCAGGAATGATATCTAATGAAATTATCAAAAAATAAATTGAATGAAACCTTGAAAAAAAAATTGAAAAAAGAGGAAATGAAAGTCCAGAAAGAAATAAGAAAGGAAAATGTTTTTGAGAAATTTCTGGACATTTCATTAGTGGAATTCTTAGCTTTGAAGTAGTTTACGAAAGGACATTTGCTGAAATTCATAGTGAAACTCATTAAGTAATCATTTCAGTTCTCAAGGTTACAAAAGTCGGAATCCAAACATGGCTGGCACAATGGTCGGCTTGAGCCCCTACTCACGATTACAAAGGCACTAATCTGCTGAAATAATGAATGTACAAAGTCGATCTTCTTATTTTAAACTTTGCACTGTAGTTTTATGCTTGTTTCACCAGATTTGTGCCTTCAAAGGTTTTGTACATTCTTGAATTTTGATTCCAAGCTATTTCACCTTAAAGCTATATCTTAATTTTCACGACACACTTGTCGTGAACTACTCAGCCCTTGTGCTTACCCTAAGTTTACTGTGCCAAATATAGAATCCCTATTTAGACTCACGGAAGACAAGTCACATTGCATGCATACCACTAAGTAGAACCATAACCCCGCTCAACGTCATCGCACGGTACGGAGTGAGCCACCGGCGACGCCCAGTAGTGACGTGACGACGGACCAGTTGGTGAGTCAGCTCCCCCTGATGATGTCGACGTCAGGTTGACAGGAGGGAAATTCCTTCGCCTTTCAGTTGAGGGGACCTCGCTCGTCAAAAAGAGAGTAGGTAAAAGATAAGCACTATTTTTCATGGTATTATTAGCATAATCGTCTACGAGGAACGGTCGTTCTGTGGAATCGCGAGTGCTTGAACCATATCGTTATAGAGCAGTTCCAGCACACATCGCAAATCGCGTAGACGTTACCTGCCCATAATTGTATGAAACGATTTTATTGCACTTCAATATCTTAATGTTGATAAATGGAAAATTGTAAAATTTTGGATTCTAGTTTGATTTTTAACATTGACTCAGAATATCTAAAAAAAATTGGATACCCCTAAACAAGCCGATTTCTGGAACACCCTGTAGTAGCTATCCAGTTTGAAATTGCCCATCAAAATTTTGTTATTTTAAGACATTTTAGATATTTGTATGGTAGTCTTTGAAAGTGAATATCTTTTAACTACTGCAAATATGATGGAATTGCTGTGGGAGATTGAAAATAAAATTAGGAAAAAATATGCACTGAGAGAACAAATCCTCGCAATCATCGTATCTAACTTAACATGAAAAGTAGGTTTTCCAAAACTATACCATATCCTCCGAATTCTCTTCTCTATTTTTCCCCAATGGGAGCTAAAAAACTTGCTCATAGTTTACAATACAGCTTAGGATGGTTGAAGGGAGCTTAAAACGAAGATAAACACAATATAAACTTGGACACCTCGAATTAAATTCGAAGTAGGCCAAAATGTTTTAATTCTAAAACTCTCAATAATTTAAAGTCGGTTAGAGATGGAAATATTTGATTGAACATTTTGTGTACCGTAACCCGGGTAACATTGATCAATTTTTTTATTATTTATTGAAGATTTCATTTGAAAATGCATATGTTGCAAGTTTTATATTTATAAAACAAGTACTGCAACGCAACGCTCGTGACTGTATACTGTATGTTGTTTTCTAAATGTTTCAAGCATGGTTAAAAAAAATATTTAAGTGATTTTTTAATTTAGCTGATCTAGCACTCCTAAGCTTATTCCATATTGAGTCGAGCACCCAAGAAAAGCTCGCACATGTTTTCGCCTGTGAGTAGGCAACCCACCTATCTCAGACATTTATCGTTTCGGTACTAAATACATCACAAATAATGTTGCCTTCTACAAAGCGGCTACATAACACGCTAAAATTGATAAACAAATTAAAAGAAGTATTAATAAATTGATCAAACAATCAATAACTAATTTATTAATAAACTTTGTGTAACAAAGACATTTGTTACAGATGTTTTGTTATATTCAAAATGATATTTTTGAACATCTTGGTCCCTGAAACCGAATATGAAGGCCAAACTCTTACAAGTCATTTACTCATTCAATTATTTGGAAATTAAAAACACCATGAATCACGGAATACGCCTAAAGGTATGGAGTTTCCTAAGTAAATTTGGGATTCTTTATAGTAATTCGATTATTTTGCTAAATTGAACAAACTTATATAAACTTTGATAACGGAATCGATTTCAGCGATACTATTTCCAGTAATAACAACTTTTTTTGTAGCTTATATCATTTCCTGCACTCATGTGAGGCACGAATTTTTGGTAGTGTCATCCATAATCCTAGGAATCATTGTTTCGAAAAGTTAATTTATTTACGCATAAACAAAACTCGATTTTCGCCAAAACTTTAATTCTCATAAGCATATGAATATGGGAAAGAGAAGCACCTTTCATGCATTGAAAAAGTTGCATCGAAAAATGATGAGTCACACATCTTACTAGGAGGGTCATCCCGATCAATGTAACCCAGCTGATCAATTTTACTCCGTTTTACGGAACAGCATAATTTTGTTATCATATATTCAAACAATTTGCTCTTTCGACCTGTTTTGCAAAGGATCAATATTTCAAAATCGTAAAACATCGTGATTGAACATTTGACCATGCTTAGGGTTAAAATCCTTCTCAAGAGAAAATATGAAAAAAAAAATCAAAGGGCATGGTTTTGAGAATATCGGATTTCTGAAAATACTAAATGGATTCACTACAATCTTTTCATCCAGTGTATTTTTTCAGTATTTTTTTACGGAAACATAATCGAAGACACAATTCTAATAAAATGTACCATTCTTGAGTTATAAATATTCAAATAAAAAAATCTCGTTAATTCGATAGGCTTTATTCAAAACCTAGTTTGGGGAATTTAGCAAAATTTTCATTGGAAATGTGATATCGATTAACTACTAATACGTGCACAAAATATCATTTTCATTGTCAATAGTCAGTCTGAAAAAGCCATTCTTATTTGCGTTTTGAGCTGGACCGAGGGGTGTTCATCTATAGACACTTCTCTGGTCTATGAAATTGATGAAAGGAAACGCGCTGTCTAAAGGATTATAATAATAATAATCATAAAATGAAATAATTCATGTTTGCCAGTCGCACCATTTGAATGTGCCTGAATGTGCGTGAAGATCAGTGTGATGGATGAGCAAGTCCGGCCTAGGCACTGTTTGTGTTGCCGGTCGTAATCTCACCACGAAATGCCCGGCCGATGACGCAAAAGCATTCCCTTGAATTTGTCCGCGCGTCGTCGTCCATCGGTCGGATGTTTGCTCAGTGAAGAGAATATGGAAGTGTTGTTGACACTACCATACTTGCGAAAGCTTTGGGGGTTACTGCGTCACACCATGATGAATCTCGTGGATTTGGAACTTTTCTGGTGAGGCTTCTTACTCATTAAAGAGTACCATATGAGGCCATTCAAAATGAATTGACGAACTGATGAACGAAGAATGTTTATGAGACTGGTAAAATTTCTAAACAATTACTGAACATTCTGGTAAAAATCTCGATTTCTTGAGGAGATATTTTTCGGATTTCTTGTAAGATACTTGGTAAATATATGGATAAGCGAATTCTTTCGATTCTCAACGCAATCTCCTTGAGACCTAAGAATGATTTCTAGAGAGATCAGATTTTGCGTAAGGTATTTGTTGCGGTCACAGGCGACAAATCTAATAAGATCATTCTTGTGATCTTTCGGAATTATTGGCAATATATTCGGCAAAAGGTGTGGCATGTTTCGCATAAGGTACCGCGGGGCAAGTGGGAACGAAAAAAACGATAGTTCAAACAAATTGTTTAATAATATTTTCAAATGTCAATATTTTTCAAATCCAACAACACAATCACATTTTGGCAACATATTTGAGTGTGTGTGCATGAAACTGATCGAATAATTTCGAAATTGTGAAAACCTTGGAAGAAAGTTTTAGAATGAGCCATTAGCCGCAGTTACCTCGCAAACCGGGGCAAGTGGGACACATCCAGTTTCATGCGTCAATAAACATCAGCAAGTCAACCATTACAATAATAGGATTGATAAATCATAGATTTTTAATTTTAAGTACATATTTGATGTACATAAGGGATCAACCATAAAATACGTAACGTTTTAGGAAGAAAACCTTTATTTAATAGTATGTCACTTCACATATAATATTAACTGAAAATTCCTCAATAAAAGCGTAAAGAGGGATTAAACATGTTCAAAATATACCATTTATAAGTTGTTAATTGAATGTAGCACATAAACAATCAATAATTGACGAAATTATAAATATGTTTTGTTATTATTTATATGGATGGCAGAAAACCACTTAATTGGGTGGAATTGCTTTCCATCACTACTTAATTTGGTAGAAATAACAAATAAAGTTCAAATAAAATAGAAAAGTGATCGTTCTCATGATGCATTTCAAATTTCATCTTTGTGTTTTTGTTCGACTTTGAAGTCATGTTTCAAAAATAAAAAAATTAAAGAATAATTACACTTTTCCTCTCCCTCTTATGCAATTACGTAATTTGAGATTGATCTTTTTTGATAAAAATCATTTGTTTGAATGTTTTAGTGCTACTCTCTAGGAAAATGTATGAAACGTATACGAAAAGTTTTGATTCTGGTTTTTGTTTTGATAGGTCCCACTTACCCCGGGTACAATGATATTTTGGGGTAAGATAGACTATCGAAAATTTCATATGAAATGAAAATAAAATACTGGTTTATCGTTAGTAGCTTGTAATAATACTTAAAATTATAGCTTACTGTTGAAAATTCGCTTTATAACACATTTATTTTTTGAGAGTCAATGTAAGACGTGAAACGTGTCACTATTTATCATGCAAGTTGAAAATGGCGCTGAACCGACAACTGTTACATGAACCACATGGTAATATAAATAACAATATGTTTAGTACTAAATACATTCATTGTCATTGTATCTTCAATTTGCTAGAAGAATACCCCCATGAAAAACTTTTCGTAAGTGAGCTATGACGAAACGCCCCACTTACCCCGGATTCTCACTTGCCCCGTGTTACCTTAAGTATGTTTTGTATTACTTTAGACATGAACGTGAAGAGGATTACATGCATTTTAAGATCCTACTAGTTCTTGAATGAAATTGCTTTATGCCAAATTCGTCAATCCCTGATAAATCCCTTGAAAGCTCATCGGCTACTTTCTTGGACCTTATTATTGTTATTAGTGAATTCGGATTTCTGAATTTTCTTGTGACTGATTTTTCATATTTTCAGCTGATTCGTAGCGGGATGTTTGTCAGATAGTTTTATTGAAGATATTGGAAGTCCTTTAACTTTATGCGATTCCGTTCAGATTCTTGAAGGATACCTTTTGGCAAAATTTTCAACGAATGTTTTGAAGATTCTTGGGAGACTCGAAACAACATTCTTTTTATATTGCTGTAACTAGGATTTTCTAGCAATCCTAGTAATACCCCTTAGACCAGGGGTTCTCAACCGGTGGTCCGCGGGCCTCTAGGGGGCCGTGGAAAGTCCTCAGGGGGTCCGCGAAGCCATTGTGAGCAAGTGTCGTTTCTCCTGATTGGTGAATAAATGTGAGGACTCTTGAATCCAATTTGAATTCAAGAGAACATTATAACCGAGTTGCAAATTTTTAAATTCTATCAAGTGACATCTTTAAAATTAAAAAAAATGATAATTCCTGGAGGTATCCATAGGAAATTTCTGGAATATTTGTGACTTAATCCTTGGTAGATTTTGCCAGCCTACTGAAGATATCCAAGGTTTTTGGAAATTTCTTGACGATTTTTTTTTATTCTCCCAACTAAAGATAGTTGGCTTCTAAGGAACCCAGAAAATCTGCAATTAACTTCTGGGAATATTTTGTGAGTGAAGTTTTTTATTTTTTGCACTTCTGATTCACTTCGGCAAGGTTTTTTTTGAACTGCTGAGCTTATTTGGTCACAATATTCGTTGTATTTAAGCGCTTCTTATTACTAAGTATTTAAGTTTCAGACAATTCTGTCGAGAATATTCTTCCCATCAAAGTGGATCCGGTACATAAATGCGACTTTCTGTTGTTCCTACTTGTCCTGCATGAATTGTTGAACTTTGTCAAAATCCTTTATGGAAGTTTCTTGGAAAACATATTAGGTAGATTTTTGACTCAATTCTTAGTGGACTCCTCGAAAGGATCATCGCATGATTCTTGGATTTTTTAAGGCGAAGTAGGCCGTCATTGAAATTTGTTCGCGTCGTTGATGATTGTTGCTAATTCATCTAACGATTTTGAATCAACGAAAATCAGTTGGTTTTGCACTGACACAGCTGAAAAAGTATCAGCATGTTTTATGCATATTAGCGCGTACAGTGGTACTTTTTCAAGTCAATATAAGCTATCAAGACTGAGTTTTATCACTTTGAAATGCAAGCTGAAAAGTCATCATTGCTCCTAAAACGAATGACGGGCTTAGCCTTAAGATCTGTTGTGGATTACAAAAATGTTTTGTAGGAATGTCTGCCCAGGACATCAAACAACACTTCAATTTTAGCATTGTGTATTTTGTACAACACAGTTGAGAAATCCTCGCTTTTCGTTCTCTGCAACAGGGTGGTGCTTCTGGCGATGGTCAATATCATGACGACAGGAGGGGTAAATTATTTTGAGAGATTAGGTATTTCAATAAACATTGATTTTAAGGACTTTCATATGTATGGGTCCGCGAGACGTTTTTAAAGGTTGGGAACCACTGCCTTAGACTTATTCCAAAAAAATTCCTGAATTTTAAGGATTTCAACACGAATTTTTCCAGGTGTTTTTCACATCAAATTATTTACTAGTTCAAATCTAACTAGTTAAATCTAACTAAGTTAAATCTAACTAGTTCAAATATTCCATGGGTAATTTCTGCACCATCTATTTTACAAGTTTTTCTACAATTCGATTGATATTTTTCCATCATGTCTTCCTTTATTTGCGTCTCGGATTCTTGGAAGCCTTCACAGAAAATCATTCAGGAAATTGATGGTGTTCCTATACTGCAATTTAACTGGACTTCCAAATTGGCTCTGACACCAATTCTACCAAAAGAGTTGTCCAGGAATCATTCAAGCGATTCTTCAGTGATTATTCCACAAAGTTTTCCAGAATTTCTCAACGGATTCTTCAAGGGATTCCTCGAACGAATCGTATTAGTTTTTAGGTATTTTCTTAAGGTTTCCCTATATACAGTGCTGTTCTGAATAAAAGCTGCGCATGTCGATTTTCATACAAAATGCTCAACTTTGGTATGCTCTAGTTTTGTTCTTTTTCAATAATCGAGCTGACATTTCCTTGACAGAACTACAAATATGTTCAATTTTGTAATAACAATATTTCAAATTTTTCCGAGTCGCTCCCGGAAATTTCCACCTGCAATTTTTCCAACCAAAAGCTGTTTCTAAGAATTCTCTATTTTTTTTTAAAGAATTCAATTTTTCAAAGAATCTTTTGGAAGTTGCTTCAAATTATATCCAGGGAGCTTTTTTCCTTACTACTAGAAGTATTTACTAAGAAAATTAAAATTATTCCTTCAAAGGATTCTCTAATGAAATTTCATCCAAAACATTCTTCATTTATTCAGAACACTCAGGGATTTTGGCAAACTCTACAAGGAATTCCGTCAAGCATCGTTCCATTCCATTATCTAGAGAGTTTGATTTTATATTTCTGCAGAGATTCCTCTTTTACATCGTTCAAAAATATTTTGTAAAACTTTTATGGAAATTATTCCAAACATACTTTTTATGTCTTTATTAAAGAGACTTTCAGCCCAAGGCCGGTTCGTCTCTGGCCAAACATACTGTCTGGAATGAGACCATTCTGGTTTTTTGCAATAATCGTATACAGTACCGGATTTGGACTTCGGGGGGCCCGGGTCAGATCTCTTCACGGGGGCCCTTGATACAAAATGAGCGGGAAGGCATAGGAAAGCTTAGTATTATGAAAATAAGATACTCATAAAAATAACTCCAAAAAAATATGATTGTAATTGTAATTTAGCAAATTTGACTGAACCAACATCTCCTTCTTTGAAAGTAAATCATCTGTATATAATACTTCGAAAGTTGTACATAAGACATGATGAGATTGAATTAAGACCAAAACGTTCTCAATTAAATCCAGAGGCGTCCCGTGAGGAATTTGATTACCTGTGCACTGACTCGCACAAACCGTTTATTTTGAATTATGAATACGAATTTTTCAATTGATTTCAATCATTTTTCGTATTTTGCGAACTGAGATAATAAGTTTAATATCATATTATCAAATTTAAAGCAAGAAGAAAGACGTTTAACTTGAAACTAAACGATTAGCACATTTTTTTATATGAAACTCGGCTTACAAATAAATAAACCATTCTTATGAGCAAAAATCTGAACTTTTCTGAGATCATCATATAAATCTTCACAATTCAACTATTTACTCGTTATTTTCCAAGTTTCGTGATGAAGGATAAATTCCGAGGATTTCGTTGCTTTTGCGAAGTTCCGAATCTCCATTATTCCTAACGTTGTTATTCTATATAATAATTCTTATTATTTACAGCTTGTCAATTGTATCACGATATCTTAGCTTTTTGACGATGTCCAGCGCTGGTACATCTTTTTGTATACTTTTGTGGATACATCAAAGCTTTCAAGTGAAATGATGACTGACTGTTGAACGCTGAAACCCACTTTACGCCCACCGCAATTTATCAGTTGTCGTCACACATAGTTTATAAATCAATTCAAAGCCACATAAATTTGGTTTATATAATAAGATAAACCAATCAATTTGGCCCATATGTTTATAACATCTAGTTTTGGTTCGAATCAATATTGCGCCTAGTATCGCGCGACACCTGAAAGCTCCATGCAACATACATACACACAAAACATGTATGGCGTTGACGCTTTCTCTTCCAACAGCAGACGTCGTGACGCCAGTTGCGCGCGCTTTCTCAATTCTTGCAAACCAATGCGAGCGTCATGGGCAATTTCTCTCTCGGGTGCACAAATTGGAGTGAACCAGATTTTACCTATACAACCCCACTGTTGCTCTAGAAATGTCAATACAAATGCACATTCCTGCTGTGTCCATACACGCTATTTTCGTGCACAAGAAAGAGTGCACGGCTGAAATGAACATTCTCTGCAATACGATGGAGACGTATGGCAGTTTGTCTTGTTTGCTTCGCTGTTTTCGCTTGCTGGTTGAGCAAGACCATGGGGGGGAGAATCAAACGGTTTGTTCACTGAGGGCGATGGACCAGTTGAAGGTGAAGAAATCAAACAACATTTTCAAGCAACTACACATTATGAATGTTGGAAGTATTGAGAATTAAAATATATATATATATATATATATATATATATATATATATATATATATATATATATATATATATATATATATATATGATTCTACCCCATTACCCCGAATGCCATTTCCCCGAATCCCATCACCCCGAGTTCCATTACCCCGAATGCACCATAACCCCGAATTCCATCACCCCGAATGCTATTTCCCCGAATTCACAATTATCTTCACATGATGATATTGATGACATTTCCCAATGATTTTGAAATTCGGGGTAATATCATTCGGGGTGATGGGTCGTTCGGGGTTTTGGAATTCGGGGTAATGGCGTTCGGGTTAATGGCGTTCGGGATAATGGGATTCGGGGTAATGGGGTAGAATCATATATATATATATATATATATATATATATATATATATATATATATATATATATATATATATATATATTTAATTTGTTAGTTTGAAATCTTTGACTGTGCAGTGCACCAAGTGCACCTTAGGACGAGGCGCCACTGATTAAATCCAAAACTGAAAATGTCAGTTGAAATCAACACTATATGATTCATCAAGTCTTAGATAACTAAAGAAAAGATTTAATTAACTTTTTTCCATTTTGCTGCAGATTTTTCCATTTCATGAACGACTGTTTTGCAAAGTCGTTATTGAAGCAATATGCAAATCGATTACCTATTTTATTTCATTGTGTAGAAATTATGTGATTTCTTACCTTTATTGTAACACAGAATGATCCGAGCGCGACTGGACCAAACTATAAAGTTTTTAAATGCATAATTTGGTTTTCGTCACGGTAAAAGAAAAAAACGATTGTCTAGCGTTTCTTTAACCAGATAATCAACTAGTCTTTGTGGAACAGAAGCAATAGCTTTCAGAAAAGCACATAAGCTTCAATATCGGTCAATTAACAACTTCCAGAATTAGCTATATGAGCCTTCTCCAAGACTGAAGTCTTAGTTCCTTGCTTTATTATTTCAATGTTCTAAAAATAGACAACAGTATGGAAAAACTTTTCACGCTTAGACAACTTGCAGATAATGCTATAGTCTTTGCAAGTAGCCCTCGAGCGGAAATCTTACAAAGACCATAGCCAAATTACATAAATCCACTTAGGCTAGTAATTTAGAGATCGGGGAAAATATAATTGAATTTAAATTCTGTAGATTTGCGTAAAAATATAATAAATTCTAAGCTCTCAGTGTTTTGCAATATTTAATGAATTCTGTAAATTTTTGTCAAAATTTTAGAAAATTCTAAGCTTTTAGTAAAATTACAATATTTTAACAAAACCATGAGAATATTCATTCTAAATTATTGAAATCTGTTCACAAATCGAAAAGAAATTTGGAAATATCTAAATTCCGGTAGAATCTCAGATATATTTGATAGATTAATAGGTTCAGTACTCTGAAAGTAAAATCTATGAATTACTGAGTATCTTCGTCTTTCTATGATCATCCCAGGACATATAGCACTGTAATTTTGACAGTATTTATCTAGAAATTTGTAACAGTTTGCTGTTATTAACCTGAGAAGAATTTTGTAGTTTATTATATAACCTTGATACAAATAGAAGGTTTTCCATAGATACTTAAAAATACAGACAACATTCGTATTGAATTTTCTACTAATTTTAAAATAAAATAATTTCATGTCATAATATCTCTGTAAGAGATCGCATCGGATTTGTATTTTCAATTTAAAATCGTTAGCGTAAAAAAACAATTTATTGAATTGTGTTTCATTTTTTTCAATTCTCGAGGGGCCCCCTTCATCGGGGGGCACGGGGCATTTGCCCCCTTGGCACCCCCCCAAATCCGGGCCTGATCATATATAAAATCCCAGAGTTCTGTGTCTGTCAGTAACGCTTTGAAATGTTTCAACGCAATGTCTGACTACGACATAAAGTTAAGAGCACTACAACAGTTTATTCAAAAGAAAGATCACTACAACAGATGGTCGGCGTTAAGTCAGAGGAGACCAAGTACAAAACATGGGAAAATTTGATTATTTTCTCATTAGATGCCACATTACCTTTCCTCTATTTCACTTTTATCAGAATTGATGAATGCTGTAAATTGCGAGAGATATGTAACAAATTTTTATGGGCTTTCCTTAGCCGAATGGTTAGAGTCCGCGGCTACAAAGCAAAGCCATGCTGAAGGTGTCTGGGTTCGAATCCCGGTCGGTCCAGGATCTTTTCGAAATAGAAATTTCCTTGACTTCTCTGGGCATAGAGTATAATCGTACCTGCCATACGACATACGAATGCGGAAATGGTAACTTTGGCAAAGAAAGCTCTAAGTTAATAATTGTGGAAGTGCTCAAAAGAACACTACGCTGAGAAGCAGGCTCTGTCCCAGTGAGGACGTAAATACCAAGAAAAAGAAGATGTAACAAATTTACTTTGCATGATCAATAAAAATCGATAAAAGTGTGCAATCAGAGTGGACCAAGTGCTTGTTACCATGTCAGCGTAAATGATTTCAAGAGATTTGTCAGATTTTCCGACATCGAATGGTTCTTCTACTTATCCATCAATATAAATTTATAAATATTATTTGATTCGACGCATTTGATTTTGATTTTTGACCATTTACCGTATTTGGATGGTTGGTCAGAAATTTCAACAATTTCTGTGCAGACAGAGTGGATCAAGTGTTGAAAAGCAATAAACTGATTGATTACACAGCGTAACAAAAATTTTTGCGTATCTCAAGGATCAAATTATATGTTTCTAGTAGAATTGGGGTTGCTGAATCTCATGCCATTTTCAGAAATGTTCCAGCACGTCACAAATTTTAGCTACTGGTCGCCAAAGTTGTATAAAACAGTGGTTTTATTGATGTTTACATGAAATTTAAAGTACAATTTATCTAACTTTTTTATAATCGAATCCACCAAACATGCAAAGTAGAAATAATTTTATTGAAATTGCACGATTAAATTTCGATGAAACCGTTTTTTTCAACATGCTTGCAGTTTCCATAGAAAATTCTTCGTTTCTCTTATATGTCAAAATACAATAATTCTCTAAACCATAAAAAAAACTTTTCCGCATCGTTAATATAATAAACTTTGATGATAAGTATTGTGATACACATAAGTTTTGAAATCTGTGGCAAATTAAGCAAATAAATTGCCGTACAAGCCGGCAAACTTGCATGCAAGTTGGCTGAAATAGTCAATTTTCGGATTTTCAACAACAAAAAACAGCAATCTGAAGACAAAATCGTGTTCCGCAGTGTTATTGCATTTTTTAGTCAATTCCAGAGTCCAATATAAACTTGTGATTCATCATATGGTGTATGTATGGAAAATGTGATAGAACCCGCTCATAGGACCAGTATATTTTGGTCGGTACTCAAGATTTTCACTTGGTTCACTCTGACTGAACACATATTTGAATATTTCTGGCCTTCAATACCCTGACCTTGCAAATCCTTAATTTTCAAACTATCGTAATGCCACTGATTTCGGTATTGACGATATGGATTACTGAATAATTTACGAAACTGGTGTCGAAGGGTCTTGTTAATCTGCTTATCTTAGAGATATGAACCCAGTTTGACCATTGAATGATTGTTATTTTCCTAGACATTTTTCAGTCAGAGTGAACCAAGTACACATATCCCATCAAAAAATCGTTCTATCAGAGGTTTGGATTATGATTTTTCACGATTATCACTTCACATTATATTGTTTGAAAGTAACCCAAAGATGTGTAGAAATATTGAATTAAAATTTAAACTAGTTCAAATTCAAGTCAGTAGAATATTCGAGAATTCTGGCAACAGAAACTTTTAAAAGTTTCACAACAGAAGAAACACTACTACAGCATTGGAGGCTGTAATAATTTTAGATTAGAATCTTACAACAGCATTACATCATTACATGAGGTATGTTTTAAAATAATAAAAAACATAAAAATCTCAAAAAAGGTTTTGGTAGTTTTAGCCGCCTCTTTATATGGAGCCCGACCATTGCACTCTGGCGGCAGTCCAGTACAATTATTGAAATACTGATTAGATTTTGGCGAATTGTGACTTGTGCAGATTTCTGATGAAAATTCTGGTGGATTTTTTGTTTGATTAGCCGTTCATCTAGGATAGTCTTCCTGAGATCCCTGATCAAACTTAGTGTGTCTGCCTCAGAAGTCAGAAGATTTATAGTGATTAATAATTTTCAACAATTTTGATCTTTATGGCAAGCCTTTTTGAGTCCTTTATGTTATCCATTCAAAAATTTTGATTTATTTCTGACGGAATTCATGGTTAAATTCTAGGTAGATTCCAGAACATGTGCTCGAGAATTGGTTGACTATCAATCCTTGGTAACGTCAGCAGTAGACTGGCCCAGCTCAGTATGGAAGAAAAATAAAGTTGTATAATTCCACGGGGCATCCCCCCAGAATTATTCCTTACGGTTAGAGGAAGACTTCCTGAAAATTTCAGCTCATTTGGTCGTTCCATGAGTTGGCGCATTTGAATTGAAGTTAATATGGGATTCCCAGCTCAAGTATATGGGAAACAGTACATCATCTACTGTTTGGTTCAGGAAAACTGTTGATCGCATTCAATTGAATCCAGAATGTCAAAAACAATACTTGATACCATAGCGAACAATATTGTAGAAGGTTGTATCATGATTAAAAGTGATAAACTTGGTGTTTTAACTTTCTGAAGTAGATCTGCAATACAGCTCTGCATTTCTTCAACATAGCATGATGGTTACCATTAGGTGCATCATAGCCACCTATGACGCTGGGCGAGCTGCTGCGCAAGACGCATGCATATATGTGACTGTACGGGAGTTCTGATCTAAGCCTAACTTTCAACAACTGAAATGTTAATGAAAATGAGCCTAAACCCAGATACAACCTTCTGCAATTATGTTCATTAGGGTATCAGCTAGTGTATTTATCATTCTGGGCCCAATTGAACACAATCAATTAGTATACAGAACGAAACAATAACAAAGGATCAATTTTCAATGTATTTGAAACTAAAATCCCATACAAACTTCGAATTGAATGCGCCAGCTGGTGGCGCAACCAATTGAGTTGAAATTTTGGGAGACCTTTTTTCTTACCCTAAGGCACTTATCTAGGGGGTGTCCCGCTGAGTTTTACAACTTTCTTGTTTAAGGGCCAGTCTAGTTAGCAGGTGTAAAGCAATGTCATGCTGAAAGTTGGTTCGATTTTCTAAAGGATTGCGATCATCGTACCTTCCACAAAGTAAGCTATTAGTTAACAAATGTAGGGTGCACTTTGAACATTAAGCTTAGAAATTAGCTCTGTCACCGTAAAGGTGTAATGCTTTGTCTTATAAATATTTATATTTTACTAGCAGTCAAGCAACAATTAGCTATCTAATGAACTACGAACCAGAACCAGATTTTTATATTTGAGATATGGTATAAAAATCAATATTCAATACGCATAGTAAATCAGGGTCTCAAATAGGATTGAGAAACATGCGTTCAAATGCCTCAAAGTTCAGGATATTGTATCTTGTCCTCTTTAGTTTCAACATCGTTTTCATATCCAATTATGAACAATTCGACGAACTACTTTTGCAATCCCTGACATTCCAGTCGGAACCCACAGGCGCCAATTGATGCCACCACCCAAAAGGATCCCAACAGCTTATTCCAGGAAACGGTTGTCAACCGAGTTTCCGTATCATATAACCAGCCAGCCTTGTGGCACCCGGGCGTCAATTAGCACCCTGCCGCGTCCATCGCGGGCAGCAATGATCGGCCAATTTACGTCCTCCGGTCTGCACAAGCTGGCGCGTTCCGATGCTCTCCATTACATTATTCGACCATCAATCAATTGATTCGACAAACAGCCGCAGCGTTTGATTAGCGACGCCCGATACCGCCGCCCCATTGCACGGTGGTTCCATTTGTACTACGCAGTGGTCATAAATCATATTTGATGAAAAACATCATCAGAAATTCCCATAACAATAACGTTTTGACTATCAAAACATTATCAATATTGCTGTAGCTGATATCACTTAAAAAGTTCTTATCATGACCATGGCCTTCCTAAGCCGATTGGTAGGAATCCGCGGCTACAAAGCACATCCATGCTGAAGGTGTCTGGGTTCGATCCCCGGTCGGTCCAAGATCTTTTCGTAAAAGGAAATTTTCTTTGAATTCTCTGGGCATAGATTATAATCGTACCTGCCGCACGATATACGAATGCGAAAATGCCGAATTTGGCAGAGAAAGCTCTCAGTTAATAACTGTGGAAGTGCTCATGAGAACACTAAACTGAGAAGTCTTAGGGTGGACAAGAGAAGCATAAGTTTGCAAACCTCTAGTACATTTAGGAATATGTTTAGCACTTCTAGAAATATTTTTGAAGTTGCTCGATTTTCTAAACCCTATTTAATTTTCCAATAAAACAACTTTATGAACAAAACCCTCTCTAGGCCCAAATACTGGTTACGCTCCTGGATTCAAATGTTTACAATTAGGAAACCGTAAATGGAATATCTGTGAAATATGTTTACTAGGGTAAATTATGTATTTTGGACAGGCTGAGGATATGCCTAGAAACAGCGATCGATTAACTACATTAGATACTAACATTCTATTACGTTATATTACTTATATGCTTAATGTCTCATTGCATACTTCGAGTTTATGAGGAGAAAAAGCTTACAAACTGTAGCATTAGCATCCAAAAAAGCGTTTTTGTGCGACCATTTATACATTTCGGACACCAAATATTCATTTTGGACAGCCTTATGTGAATATAATTTGGGCAGGGGCGTTATCTCAATATGCACACAATGTTTAAGTAAAAAGACGGTCACATCATAAAATTTTAAGAGTTCATATGATCATTATGCATTTTTTTCGCTTATTGGATGTGTATATTAGTAATAATCAATAATTTCATTTAATACAAGCATATATCATCAGATACACGAAATACGCCTACAAGTATGCATGCATGCGACATTCCAGTGTGTTTCATCAGATGGCCCAGATGGCCAAATTATATCAACTGAACAAAATCCATAATCTGTTTTGGACATCTCCTGATTTATGCCTTTTACACTTATGTTAAGATTTTAGATGAACTTAGCTTCAATTTTAGACATATTTTATCATATTGCCACTTTTAAACTTTTTATGAATGCCAATTCTGAGCGCTATTATTGCATTTAATGTATGTTCTTGAATTGCACATCCACTTGCATTCGTAGGTTTCACAGATGTTCTGTTGATACAATTTACAATTTTGATATTTTTGAAACCAATTTGTAATTGTTATGAAAATGATCATCGGTAATAAGTAGCTTAGTGTATTAATAATTCAATACATGATTTCCCGTACATATATTCCTCATCATCTCATTGGAAATGAGCATAGAACAACCAGTCTGTCCAAATTATATACATGTCCAAGTTATATACGTTACTCTATTCATAAGTTTCGAAAATTTAAAGTAAAGAATGTAAGCAAAATCATGGGATTTTACCAAATTCGCGATCACAGGGAATCTTCTATGATCCGAGGAGCGGTCCAATTGGCATAAGCAAATGACTTTTTACATGTACTTACTTATTTGGCTTTACATCAATTATCTTGATAAAGCCTCGCCAACAATAATTCGCCAATTCACTCGGTTCATGGCCGCTTCTCTCCATCCTCGACTGTGACCCACGCTCTCCAGGTCCTGGTGCACCTGGTCAGTCCACCTAGCTCGTTGCGCCCCACGCCTTCTTGTTCCGACCGGATTCGTAGCGAACACCAGGGTTGTTGTCCGGCATTCTTGCAACATGCCCTGCCCAGCTTTAGCTACCTTCACGATACTGGGTTCGCCGTAGAGTTGAGCGAGCTCGTGGTTCATCCTTCGCCGCCACACGCCGTTCTCCTGTACGCCGCCGAAGATCGTCCTTAGCACTCGGCGTTCGAAAACCCCAAGAGCTTGCAAATCCTCCTCGAGCATAGTCCACGCCTCATGCCCGTAGAGGACTACCGGTCTTATGAGCGTTTTGTACATCGTACATTTGGTGCGGGGGTGAATCTTTCTTGACCGCAGTTTCTTCTGGAGCCCATAGTAGGCACGACTTCCGCTGATGATGCGCCTTCGTATTTCCCGACTAACATTGTTGTCATCCGTCAACAAGGATCCGAGGTAGACGAACTCGTCCACCACCTCGAAGGTATCTCCGTCTATCGTAACACTGCTTCCTAGGCGGGTCCTGTCGCGCTCAGTTCCGCCAACCAGCATGTACTTTGTTTTCGACGTATTCACCATTAGCCCGACTCTTGTTGCTTCGCGTTTTAGGCGGGTGAACAAATCTGCTACCGTTTCAAATTTTCTCCCAATAATATCCATGTCGTCCGCGAAGCAAACAAATTGTCCGGATCTCGTGAAAATCGTGCCTCGACTGTTAAATCCGGCTCTCCGCATAACACCTTCAAGCGCAATATTGAACAACAGGCACGAAAGTCCATCGCCCTGTCGTAGTCCCCGCCGAGACTCGAACGAACTGGAGTGTTCGCCCGAGATTTTCACGCAGTTTTGCACATCTTTCATCGTTGCTCTGATCAATCTTGTGAGCTACCCTGGACAGCTGTTCTCGTCCATGATTTTCCATAGCTCTACGCGGTTGATACTGTCGTATGCCGCCTTGAAATCGATGAACAAATGGTGCGTAGGGACCTGGTACTCACGGCATTTCTGGAGGATTTGCCGCACGGAAAAGATCTGGTCCGTTGTCGAGCGGGCGTCGATGAAACCTGCTTGATGACTTTTTACATGTTTCAAGTTGATGAAAATTTGGCCAAAATTTGGTAATGAAAAGTAGCACGTTTCAGCACTGTTTTTGCTCGTGGGAAAACAGTCAGAGTTTTTCAGCATACAATTCATGTTTTCTGGTCCTTGAGATCAATATTGATCCACGAAAACTTTTGTGAGTGAAAAGAAGAGAATTTATTGTTTTGATTTTTGGCCTATGGGCGGAACCACTGTGCGCCACCCCATTGGTGACGATAAATTCCAATATTTTTTTCATCTTCTGTATGGACAATTTCTCTCTTGGAAATTATCAAATACATCAATTGGCGCATGTGGGCCACTACTGTTGATTGATTCAATTAATGGGCGTCCATTAGTTCAATCAGGCGTTCGATTTTCCGGTGGGGCACTCTCCGGAGACGAAGTGTGGTTTGTTCAAAACTTCGTGTATAGCTATCGGCTACCGCCCGGCGTGTGTAAATTAGATCCTGGCTGCTAACTCAATTAGATGCTCTTCTTTACCAATTAGGATGGTGCTACGAAAGCTGAATTTTTCGGGCGGAAGTTTGATTACTTTTTAACATTGATGTGACGCACTTAAGAAATGAGATCACGTTCACCGAGAGGGAGAATCGATTGGAATTTTTTGGATATTCCCCGGAAATGCCCTCGAAATTAAGACCGGCACACTTAATTCTGCACAACATGCTTGCGACTACGTGTTTAAGAGGCTAACATTTCCGGAAAATTCCCATTTTAGATTTTTCGAACACTGCGTTCCGGTGCTCTGCCACTTGTGGGGATTTTCTTTGTGCAAGAGCACTTCACCGACTAACTCTGATGGCAGGGAGAAGCAATTTAATTACGTAGCAATATAGGGCTTTCACCGAAAACGATGGCATCGGAAGCATTACTTATGATTTATTAAGGTAAAAGCATTTTCTGGAAAAGAGTGGAGCGAACTTGCTTCTATCGTGTTTCATTACCTGCGCACAATAGCTATTGAATGTTTTGTACTTTTCTTACGTTATTGAAGCACTATCTTATCACTAGGTTGAAAATTACTTTGTTTTGCAGAAAAGTATATATGTGAATTCATTTACGCAAGTATTAGTGAAATTTTCAGTAAAAACAAGGAAAAAATCAAGATAGATTGGTATTTAAAAAAAAATAACTTCATGACTTGATGACATTTTCATCGTAAATTATGTTCTCAATATTTTCAATGAAATTCGTAGGAACAAATACCAATGAAGTTTAGAAAAATTTCTGAAGATATTCTATTATGAAAACCGAACCAATAATTGGAACATCTAGAAAATTCCATCACAATATCTGTAAGAGAAATCCAACAAACATCTTTCCGATGCAACACACAATCTCACAAAAATCCAGCAGTTCGTCAAAGATGTTTAACGAATATTTTGAAAGCTACCTTGAGAATCAACAAGATTTTTTATAAATTTGACAAATTTGGCTCAAGTATCTCATAGAAGCTCACTATGTGTCTCTATCGCCATGAACGTTCTAACGGTTTTGTCAAAAATCCAATGAGAATCTTCTCAGAAATCTTCTAATGGCTATAATCTAGCTATCTGCCAAAGATGATCAAGAAGTCTACTAAGAATCCGTAGTACGACGCATCAGTAGGCATCTGCTAGAAAGGCTTCTGTCATGATTTTTCCGAAAATGGAATCGAGATTTTTAAAGGATTTTTCCAGGAACCCGACAAATATTTCTAGATATTTTCCAATGATTATGCCACTTTTAGGGCCAGATACACGGACGGAATATTGATCGTTTCTACATACAAAATGATAAATTTTGGAGGCTTGAAGCGCCTGCAGGTTGCATCGATCAAGAAAATTCACACTTATTTGCAATGGTTTGAACTCGGTAAACCGTCTTGTAGGGTATGTTGGCGATATTTAGGGGAGATTTTTTTTATTCTAGGTTTCCTAAGTATGAGGGTAACTTGTTCACTGTACTAGAAGAGAAATCAATGTTTTATGTAGGGGATTAGTTGCACCTTCAAATGCATCCACAAAGATTTGAATACCGGTGGTCAATTCGAATACAAGGTCGGAAATGTAGTGTACACCTCCTATTCTACTAGTAATTCTTGACAAAATTTCAATATATTTTGAATGTTTTTATGTGAAAGTATACGGATATAGTATGTATCAAGTCTTGCGAGCTCATGTGGAACATTTTTGAGCCACAGTAATCACTTGGCTATTTGACAGGTTTAGATACAGGAGACCGGGAATCTAAGTTTACAAGCGGAGAGCCAACCTAAAAAAATGTTTATATCTATACTGTGTCAAATTAATTCATATTTACTCGACAAAATATAGCCTTTATAGCCATCTATATAAATAAATATGGAGTGGTGTTTGTATGTCACGAAATGGCTTGCGAACGGGTCAACGCATGTGAATGATAATAACTCCGTTTTGTTCCTTAAGGGTTCCGACGTGTTTGTATGTATAAAAATCCCAGGATATTCACCGGAAAAGTAGAGAAAACGAGAGTGAACGGAACTGTCATTTTGTATGGGACGATCCATAGCGTTTTTCAACAGCCTACTTGATAGCAAGACGAAGTTTGCTGGGACCACTAGTTTTACATATTTTCTTATTTCTAACAGGAATTATAAAGGTACATAACAACCATTTTATGCTACAATGTTTTATAATTCTGATGAGAATCCTGAGGGAATTATGAAGACAATTTTGATGAAAACTGATGAGATGAAGGGATTTCCATTCAAGTCTTCATTTATGTGCCAATTCATATAATCATATACAATATGAGTTTAAATTCCGAATCCAAATACCAGAGCTACTGTAACAACACCCAAGATTGCTCCTATACGTCCAAAATGTTCCAGCTTTACCTCTTCTTCTTCTTGGCATTAACGTCCCCACTGGGACAGAGCCGGCTACTCAGCGTAGTGTTCTAAGAGCACTTCCACAGTTATTAACTGAGAGCTTTCTTTGCCTTAATTGCCATTTTTTCATTCGTATATCGTGTGGCAGGTACGATGATACTCTATGCCCAGGGAAGTCAAGGAAATTTCCATTACGAAAAGATCCTGGACCGACCGGGAATCGAACCCAAACACCTTCAGCATGGCTTTGCTTTGTAGCCGTGGACTCTAACCACTCGGCTAAGGAAGGCCCCAACTTTACCTTTAAAAGTTTCAATTTGTTGAAACAGTGTTAATTGATGTTTCGTATAATGGATGTTTTCTTATGATAAAAATTGATCTTTTGGAACAAAAACCGGAGTTCTAAAACTGGTCTCAAAATGGCCACCTCCATTTGACCAAAAAGGGTTCCGATGGTCATCTTTTGTCGAGAAGATATGAAATTATTTGACACAGCATTTGATTTGGGTTGGTTCTTCGGGAACACATACTAAGACTTCCTGAATCTGAACATGTCAAATGGCCAAGTGAGTATTGTGGTTCAAAATTGCTCCACGTGAGTTCGCAGGACTTGATACACTCTATATCCATATACCGTCAAGCTACCATTCACCGTACATTTAAGAAAAATTTGCACTTCAAAATATTATACAACTTTTCCAAATGATTTAAAGCGTGCTAGAATACCACTATGTAGCGTGCAATTATATAATAATTCAATGAAAAATATAAAACTAGTGATGCATATATATTTATATTTTATATTTTTTATCAAGAATCACTAGTGGCACAGAAGGTGTACACTACGATTCCGGCCTTGCATCCGGATAATTCTGAGAATTGATCAATTGAGTCAAATGATATGAGTGGAACAGTGCAAAAAGTCGTCCATTTCAATAAAAAAATCTATCGTACGAGGATTCTTTTATGAGTGCTTAAACAATGTCCTTCGCACTTTTTTTGGTCTAGGAACTCATTCATAAATTGATCTATGTCAGTGGTTCCCAACCGCTTCAAAATGGCGTGTTGCTTAGATTTTTACAAGTACCCCGTAAACCCGTGAATAGTCTGAGATGCATGATTGAGCATGTTAAATATAGCGGCAGAACATTTCGAGTTATGGATAAATCTCCCAAAATCTCGAAAGCTCATTCAATTCTTTTCCGTCCAACGAAATTCTTCAGGGATCCATCAAGAATCCCCCAAAAATTGAACAAGAAACTATGAAACGTTTCCCCAAATTTATGTGAAATATTTCGTCTGTAAAATTGTTCAAAGTGATCAATAGTCTATGCTATGCTGTAAAATTGTTCGAAGTGATCAAGACAAACATTATCTAAAGATATTGCCTCAAATTGTCAAGCATCAACAAGAATATGCACAGTTGGAGAGCCCTCCGTAGGTCCTAGGGAAAATTCGCTGAAATTCTGATCAGAATCTCTGTAGTAGTATTAATTTGTCCAGAAGCATTGCCAAGACCACTGAGGAAGTGCTTTTAGAAGCAAGCTCTGTTTGAGAGAAATATAATGCTTCATCCCACTATCATCCTAATTTGGTAAAACTAAATTAAGCTTTTCTTAACATTTGATTAACAACATTACATTTCATTTGCCGTAGCAGTTCATATTTTTTACAGATGAGTTGATTCCTTCCTGGTATTACAACAGCTAGTCCATATTGGTACAGCATACAACATGGCTGGCCTGAAAATTTGTTTGAAGATCAAAAGCTTGTTCTTAATATAAAGTTTTGGTCTTCTATTGATAAGGGAATAAAGACATTTTACATATTTGTTACATTTGGCTTGAATGCCCTCAATGTGATTTTTGAAAGTTAAATTTTTATCTAACATGAGCCCTAGATACTTAACTTCATCTGACCAATTTATTGGAACCCCTCTCATCGTAACAATACGTCTACTTGAAGGTTTCAAATAAAGAGCTTTTGGTTTATGTGGGAATATTTTCAGTTGAGTTTTGGAAGCATAAGGAGAAACCTTCCATTTTTGCAAGTATGAAGACAAAATATTTTTTTCTGCTATCGACTACAGATAACACGCAGGCTTCGTCCTTTGGCGGAGAGGCCTGTGTCATCCTCAAACACAGATTTTTTACATCTCTGAGGTAACTCAGGTAAGTCAGATGTGAAAATATTGTATAATATTAGTCCCAAAATGCTGCCTTGAGGAACACCAGCTCTTAACCAAAAGTGTACCATTTCACAGATAACTTTGTTATCGTTGCTGATTTGTGTATCATCTCAACTCTCAACGTGAAAACCTACTCTTTTTAAGCCCTTTACTCGCCTTGCGGTAACTGTATAAATTTTTTGTAGCATCACACAAAAGTTGCTGAATTTGTTGCCATGCGTACCTTATTTTTTACACAGCATCCAATTTCCGCGAACCATCTATGAGGTGAGCATCAAGAAGCGGAAAACATTTCCTTCATAATTGGATGGGTTGTGGGGGTCCGTAGCCTTGAGGTTACGCTTCCGCTTCATAAGCGGAAGGTCATGGATTCAATTCCCAGCCCCTCCAAAAAATAAAAAACCGTCCAGCCGCCAGAAGACGCCGCACGGAGGACCGTGCATAGGGGAGCACATCCATCCTCCGTCAGTATCAGATGGTGACTGAGACAAATTGACCCACTTCGCAGGCAGCTAGCCTCAAACGACTCAGGAACACGGCAAAACGAACCACCGCAAAACAGCAATGGACTATGGCTTATGAAAATCGATTGGACCAACAGCAGAGCACTCTCCTACCTGCTCGGTGTGAGAGCAAAAGAGCAGAAGAGAGTGAAAGCAGATGTAAATATAGATTAGTTAAAAAATAGAACTGTATCGGTAAGGAAGATACAGATAAAACTGATTCCGGCACAGTAGTGGCCACGAGCACGGAGTGCCTTAATAAAAAAAAAAAAAAAAAAAAAAAAATAATTGGATGGGCAATCGTGCGTGATTCGTTAGCGGGAAAAGTCTGTCCAAACTTCACCATTTTTTTCGCCGAATCGACATTTCGCGGAATGCGTCGTTTTACCGCGCGGAAAAAGCTTCTCCGATCTCGATTATCACACGCAACCACAAAGGACGAGTAGGTAATAGCTCTGTCAGTCACTTTGAGAGCGCGGGAGCCCAGATAGCCGTAGCGGTAAACGCGCAGCTATTCAGCATGGCCATGCTGAGGGTCGTGGGTTCGAATCCCGCTGGTCGAGGATCTTTTCGTAAAGGAAATTTTCTCGATTCCCAGGGCATAGAGTATCTTCGTACCTGCCACACGATATACATATGCAAAAATGGTCGATCGGCAAAGAAAGCTCTCAGTTAATAACTGTGGAAGTGCTCATAAGAGCACTAATCTGAGAAGCAGGCTTTGTCCCAGTTGGGACGTAACGCCAGAAAGAAGAAGAAGAGCGCGGGAACCGCTTTTCCAAACACCAGAACAAGTAGGAAGTAATCCAAACTCAATTATGGGTATGAGCAAGCAATAAATCCGTCCGACGTCTGCGACGTCTTCTGGTGTGTCATCTGGACAGAAGTATGCAGAGGGCGATACAACGAAACACCAATATGTCTTCCTCTGACAGACAGCGAGCAGTTCTATAGAGAGATGGAGATTCAAATTGACGTTCAGTATTATTGTTCCAGAAGCGCCTTAGCCCGCACCGCCCGTCGGTCGTCCCGTCCCGGTGTCTATACATAAATATTTTACTATTCATCGCCAACAAACAGCGAATGGAGCGAAGATTTATTTGTTTGGTCATCTATGCAGGGTTGGGAGCGACTACGGATCTAAAAACTGGAAACTTTTCAGACCTCATGACTAAACAGGGGGAGCAAGAGCAAATAAGATTGAACCGGAACCAATATGAGAGGACCAAATAGGGACCAGGAAAGAATTAAACATTAATTGCCCTAAGCATTCCTTAGAGACTCCAACTAGACATCTCTCAGAGGATTCTTCGTGACACTATTAACTGAGAGCTTCCTTTGTCAACGTTGCCATTGTGGCAGGTACGATGATACTCTCTATGCCCAGGAAAGTTTAGGAAATTTCTTTTACAAAAAGATCCTGGACCGACTGGGAATCGAACCCAGACACCTTCAGCATGGTTTTGCTTTGCCGCCCCAGACAACCAAAATGTACGTATAACGAAATCACCTGGAGGCATTGCATGTGCAAAATTTCACTTATAAGATGTCGCGAAAAGGCCGTCTACGTACAAAAGTGAAGGCGATATACGTGTAATTATTTTGTGATGAAATATGGCATACAATGCGAGTATAATTTTTCTTCTGATCTAATCTGTGACCTTGTGCGACTTAACATATGATAATAAATGTTGCTCTTTAATGAATGTTCGAATCCTCTGAGCAGAATCTCAAATAGAGAAACTTTAAAGTAGATGGAGTACCGTGTACCGTGGAGCGGAATTAAAAGGTACACGGTACTCCATCTACTTTAAAGTTTCTCTAATAAATGTTGATTTGACAGCTGCTAGGGATTGATTCGACTTCCTTTGTACGAGTGTACGGGATGAAACAAAATGTAAAAATGAACTCAGAAAAAAAGCGTTTTATGCGAGAAAACTGATTTTATCCACCGTATTTTGCGGGTTTGATGTAATTGATGTAAATAAACGAGTTATTACGTGAACTTTTATGCGACTTCTGGTTGTCTGGG
The DNA here is from genome assembly GCF_002204515.2 of Aedes aegypti. Lineage (NCBI taxonomy): Eukaryota > Metazoa > Arthropoda > Insecta > Diptera > Culicidae > Aedes > Aedes aegypti. The sequence goes on along the minus strand of NC_035109.1, from coordinate 320,026,345 downwards.
GCGGACTGTAACCACTCAGCTAAGGAAGGCCCCTCATTGGACGTAATCTTACAGAAAAGACGTATTTTTAAGTGCAAATACAATCAAATTTACGTGATTTGATATTTTACATCATGTATATTGCATGATACGAAATTTACGTCACAGTGTTTTAGGCAATCACAGTAGTTGACACGTTTTCGCTGATATTCGGCAGCGTTTCACAACATGAGCGATCAAACGAAAGTCGGAAAAAAAGTCAATTGAATGCCACTGAACACGATAGCTTCGCTAGGAAACGACGCTACGGTTTTGTTTGCTTTTGTCATTTTTGTAATAGGATGTATGTGTGTCACAGTGGACATAACAAGCAAGATGAAACTATTCATGTTGTTTATGATCCGATATGCCTGAATTCTATGCAAAACTTATGGTTTATGCAAATGTCACCGTGTCAAACGACATTAAATTGACATTTTTTGTGTTTCTCAATGTTCATTCTACCGTTCGAGCTGTGTGTGAGAAGTAACAGTAGCGGATGAATAAAAAAAATGACTGCTGGCCATTGCAACGATACGAACGTCACGCTAAGTGTCGAATGTTTACAGCACTGGTCATTCTAATATTAGTTTCTTCATAGTGTGCATTCTATCTTCTCCGTCTTCTTTCTGGTATTACGTCACTCAGTTTAGTGTGAGCACTAAACATTTATTTCCTGAGAGCTCTTGAGGGTGACCCATTTCGTTTAAAGATGTTTCGCATACGGACGTTTGGCATGAAGTAGTTTCATACAAGAACAGGTAGCATTTTAAAGAAGGCATATTATTCTCATTATGCCAAATGTGCATTATGTCAAACGCCCTTATGCAAAATGTCCCAGCCCCAGAGCTTTTCTAGTCAATTGACCATTTTTGCATGTGTATATACTCTATGCTCCGAGAAGTCGAGAAAATCTCCTTCACGAAAAGTTCCTCGACTGGTGGGATTTGAATCTACGACCCACAGCTTGGTCTTGTTGAATAGTTGCAAGTTTATCGCTACGGCTATTTGGGTCCTTCATACACTCTATATACAGCCAGTAAATTCAGTAAATTTTACGTTAACTGTCGAATTTTCAGCATTTTTTTAATTTTTTGAAATATATTTTTTTGAAAATAAAAAAAATCAGTCATTTTTTATGGGCACACACTGTGGGTCTCAGCGAAATAGATTTATAATTAAATAAAAAACAGCTCAACCGATTTCCAATCTTTTTTTATGGAATAAAAGCTTAAGATTTCAACTTTTTAGTAAAATATAAATCTCTGATTTTTTTACATGAAAATATATAAAAATTTCCTAAAAATGGATTTTCTAATTTATTTTCATGTAAAACATTTTTTTCGGAGTTTTATATTTTTTCTGAAAAGTTAAGATCTTAAGCTTTCATTTCATAAAAAATGATTGAAAATCGGTTGGGCTGTTCAAAACTTATGATTTTTTTTTTAATAAAAAAAATATTCCGCTGAGACCTACAGTGTGTGCCGATAAAAAATGACTAAAAAAATGATTTTTTTATTTTCAAAAAAAAAAATTCTCAAAAAATAAAAAAAAAACATACATCGCTGAACATTTGACAGTTAACGTAAAATTTACTGAACTTTCAAGGAAAAATGAGAACAGCAATACCCCCTTTGGTCTCGAGGGCTTCAAAACACAAAAAACGGAAATGATTGATTTTTTTTATGTAAAGAAACAATTTTTGAGAAATTCTTTATTTTCTTGAAAAGTCAAAATCTTTAGATTTAACGCCATCCAAGAAAATTGGAAATCAGTCAAGCGGTTCAAAAGCAAAATCGCGATTTTTCTGATCACCCTATTTTGAAAATGGTCACTCTCTAATAAAAAAATCCAAAAACACGTGTATCCTTATTTCGGATAAGGATAAAAATAGCAAATTTTCACGGAATTCGGTGACCCACTAGATCGGTTTTTCAGAAACTTCAACAAAATCTAAATCAGGTGTTTGCTCAAGCTTTCCATCAGGTAGAAGATTTCTTAGGGAGTGCATCGCACGTTTCTTTTATGGGCTTTCCAAAGAATTGCTTTAATATATTTGTTCAGAATTTCAAGAAATTACTCCAGCGATTTCTCCGAGGATTTCAGGAAATTATCTCTAAATTTTTTGTTCCGAATATCTTAAACATTTCAAACTGAAATTACTTTGCCGATTCCTCCAGTAATTACTCTATAGATTCGTACCAAGATTCCTTCAGGAATTCTTCAACAGAATCTTTCAAAAATCTTTTCTTTGGAAATAAGCAAAGATTTGTTTGGAAATAGTGGAGTTTTTTTAAGGAAATCCAAAGTGATCACTAATGAACCTCTTGCTAAAATGCAGGATAAACTCATTCAGGAAAGAATTCCTGCAAGGATCGTTGAAAGAATTTTGAGACTTTTGAATTAAGTATCATGAGAATTTGAAATTATAACACAATTGAAACAAAATACAATCGTCCAAAAATATAGAGATAAAACAATCATTTTTTTAACTCAATAAGCTTTGTCTGTCTGGTTTTAAACTGGAAATATATATTTCATGATTCCTACAGTTCTGTACCGATTTTGCTCTTCGACAAAAAAAAAGGTCAGGTCTCTAGTTTTGATGTCTAGGCCAAGAAACGGATTTGGCCACATGGTTCCGGGGATATTCCGGGACGTAGTGAGGTAGGTTATTGGCCAGTGTAAAATACCCTGATATATTGATTATGAAACTCGTGGACACATCAATCTTCTTGGTTTTTCAGAACTAGAACAAAATAGGACATATTAAAAATTTTTGGCCACATTGGATACCACTTGAAAAGTTCCGGAAACCTGATTCTCCGATGAAAATGGTCAATTTTATACTTGCTCTGAAACCTACCTTGCGCCATGTCAAACTTTATGATATTTCAAAACATGATCGTAGAAGGACATCTTGAGGAATTTGGGCCACATTGGACACGATCCGGGTCGTTCCGGAAACCCGGTTCTCTAGTTAAAATTGTCATATCTGCTCGAGCAATCGGTACAGAGTTGTAGGATTTATGATTTTTTTAGTTGATTCGTGAGTGCCCGATACGATTCATAAAATAAGGGTTAATATCGCCCTTTACTAGGCTCTAATTAAAATTTACATAGTCCCTCTTGCATTTACTGCTAAGGCTATATGTCCGGGATTCAGCACGGGAATTTTCTCTTAAGGAAATCACAAATTATTATTATTTTTTGCTGAAATACGTTATAAACTATTTGGATTCGGATTTGGAGGAAAAGGAGGAATTCACAAACATCGGTTTTCAGATCATGCTCCCCGAAGCGCTTGATGCTCCGCAAAGCATCCTGCCATAGCTGCGCGACATATTTAAAAATTTCTACTATTTGTTTGAAAATGTTCTATTAGCTATGAACTATCTAAAATGTGTACTTAATCAAGCCACACCTAGAACCAATTGTCCACGAACACAAATTTAGCTAACAAATCTATCATTAACGCTGATAAATTGGTCGATTCACTCGCTGATTATGACCAATCCAGTAAATTTTCAGTTTAGAGCCCTGTTTATTTCTCTTGATTTGTGCTCGTGCAAATGTGCAGGGATGTTTATTTTATCTTCATTTTAAGTAATTGTGGTTGATGATAAAACAGATGTAGAATAAAAATCCATTCTTGAAAGAATCTCTATAAAAATGGTCGTAAGAATCACTGGTAGATTCGCTGTATTGATTCCTCGAAAAGTTCTTGTAGGACTTTCTGGAATAATTTATCAACGAATTTCTTTGACTTTAAATAAAACCTTTGCAAAATCGCGGGAAAAATTTCGATATTATCTTTGGAAGATATCCTTTAAAAAAAGCGGCAGAAATCGGTGAAATTACTGTCAGAATGTCTCAGCAAAATCATAAGAGAATCCCTGAGAGAATTTTTGGAGTAATTCTGTGGAATTCATTGGAGGTATCAGCAATGAACTGGAGCTTGTGATCGATTTCGGGAACAACTCATTTAACCCCTCTACTGGCAGCCTCATTTTTTACAATATCAAGAAACAAAAAAGGTATCGCGATCTGAATATTTTTTTGGGGGTAAAAATGAAGCTGGGAAGATTCTGATGAGAATCAACACCCGAAAGTTTCCGACGAGAATCCTAGAAGAATTTTGATGAGAATCCTAGAAGTATTTTGATTAAAATCCTAGGAGGATTCTGATGTGAGTCCTGGAAGAACTCTGATGGTAATCCTCGAAAGACTCTGATGAACATTCTGGCAGGATGCTGACGAGAATCATGGAATTGTCCTGATGAGAATCCTGAAAGACTCCTGAGGATAATCTTGAAAAGATTGAGTTGAAAATTCTGGTTTCTGATGAGAATCCTGGAAGGTTTTGATGAGCATTCTGTATCGATCATGATGAGAATCCAGGATGGATTATGATAAGAAATCTGGAAAGCTTTCGAATCCTGGAATGAATTTAACTGGAAGGATTCTAATGAAAAATCTGTAAGGATTTTGATGGGAATCCTGAAAAGATGCTGATGAGAATTCTGGAAATATGTTGAAGGGAATCCTAAAAGCATTCGGAAGAGAATACCGGAAAAAATTTTCATGGGATTTCTGAAGGAATTCTGATGTCAATTTTCGAAGGATTCTTAAAAGTCTCTGATTATAATCTTGGGAAAATTATGATGATAATATTGGAAAGTTCTGATGAGTCTGATGAGAATCCAGGATGATGTACCGTTAAGTCACCAGTCATCGTGCGGGCTCCATTCACCGTGCACATTAGAGTGGTTCAAAAAATCGTTTTTGCTCCACACCGCTCATTCGATTCTAGATCAAATTCTGAGTGTCCTCCCAAAACTTGAGCTCATTCGGATGAAAACTGAGACTGCACAAGCCCTTTAAAGTTTATATGGGAATTACTATGGGAAAAGCAAGCAATTCATTCAATCGGTCATAGTGTTTGCCCATGTGCTCTTGAGGATTAGTGCTACGTTGATACTGTGAGATACATTCATCAGCTACAACTTTGCCGGACGCCTCAGTCATTAGTTATTGATTTTTGTATGAGTTGTAAAACTTTGGCTATAATGATTGGACAATTCTGCAGGCATCACTTGATATATGCAGTAAAACATAGTAGCCATGATTTGTGCGTGCTATCTTTCGCGCCAGATGCAGCAATGTTGCCTGTTCAGAAGTGAAATGAGCACTGTTGAAGAATTAGTGACTGGATATAAATCAATAACTAATTACTGAGACGTCCGATTTGAAAACGGTCTTCGGCAAAGTTGTAGCTGATGAATGTATCTCACAGTATCAACGTAGCACTAATCCTCAAGAGCACATGGGCAAACACTATGACCGATTGAATGAATTGCTTGCTTTTCCCATAGTAATTCCCATATAAACTTTAAAGGGCTTGTGCAGTCTCAGTTTTCATCCGAATGAGCTCAAATTTTGGGAGGACACTCAGAATTTGATCTAGAATCGAATGAGCGGTGTGGAGCAAAAACGATTTTTTGAACCACTCTAGTGCACATATACAAATTCCTACAGAATATTCATACAATTTTCACAAATTATTCTTTTGTCAACAAAATAAGATAAAACTGATAAAATGAAGTAGTTTTTGTCACAAAGAATTTTGAAAAACCTAGTTTATGTAGTCAAAATCATGTGAATTCTGATTGATAATGAGATTTTTCAAAACTCTTAGTAGAAACGCCAAAAATTACCATTTTCGATTTTAACGTTGGAGTATGAAATTTTTCAAAATTTCAACAAGTTTACACTGTGGATACTGATAGTTAGATGTATTTCATTGTATGAGCAATGAAATTTTATGCAATTTACAATTTTTTATTGTGTTTCAGTCAAAACCCAAATGCACGGTGAATGGACCCTTTTCAATATGTATGGTTCCCATTACCGTGCATTACTGTAAAAAGCTTGAGATTATTCGGTAATATTGAATTTATTGTTATATCGTGAATAAAAAACTTCATATTGAGTGTTTGAGTGAATATGAAATGGTTTGGACAATACAGTCAAACCTTCTATAACGATTTTAATGAAAAATTATTTATTTAGTAAATTTTCAAACTTTTTATGGTTTTTATTATAAATGAAGATTTTAATACTCTTAAAAATGAGTGCGCACACTACTAGCAACATAGTTGCTCCATTACCAACGTTTCTTCAAGATACAAAATTAAATCATGACGAAAACTATATGCACGGTGAATGGTGCACTAGTGTGCACGGTAAATGGTGACATAGAACGGTACGAGGCGACCTTAGCATGACATTTTCAAACAAATTTTTAGAGTATTTTTTGTTATCCAACACTATTTTTATATTTTTTCCTGAATTATAATGTAATTGCACGCTACGTAGTGGTTTTCTAGTACGCACTAAATTATTTGGAAAAGTTATACAATTTATTGAGGTGCAAATTTTTCTTAAATGCACGGTGAATGGTAGCTTGACGGTATGATGGGAATTCAGGAAAGATTCGGATGAGATCCCTGCGAGGATTCTGTAGAGAATCCAGTGAGTATTCAATAAAGGATTTAGAGAGGTTTCTGTAGAGAATCAAGAAAGGATTCGGTAGAGAACGCAGAGAGGATTCTGACGAGAATTCTGAAAGGATCCACTAAAAACTTTCGATTATTCTAATCAGAATCATTCCAGGAATCGTACACGTCGAATGGTCAAGTGATTATTGTGGTTCAAAAATGTGCAAGACCTAATACATACTATATTCATATTCGTTTACATAAATTCATTTAAAATATACCAAAAATCACTGGTGGATTTGGAGGTGTTACTACATTTCTGGCCATGTATTCAGATAGGCCACCGGTATCCAAATCTTTATGGATGCATTTGGAGGTAAAGCTGACCTACCAAACCTCGACTCCGCAGCACTTAACACTTGTCCGCCTAAGATATTCGTCACTTACACGGACGACGAAGCCTCAAAATCAGTTGGAACGCTAAATTCAACCCACTATATCTCGGCTGTCCTAAGGCCGATTTACAAAATTTTGGCACCTACAGAAATGTATGGGCTTCTAGATTCATGTCAGGTTTTTGAAATATTTTTGGGAACTACTGTTTGATTTGTAGTACTTAAAACACCGGAGCAAGTCCTAAAAAAAAATTCTAACCGGCGGTAATTTGTAGATAACTTAGAATTTATCGCGATAACCTAGAGACTTTTTTATTGTATGATGATCGTATTAGTCTAATCTATCAATTGGCATTGAATTTTTGATTGTTAGCCGTTCAAAGAACTACAATGTATTCACAAAACTGCGTAGAATACAGAAAAAATACATTTTCAATTATAACTTAAAATTTATCGCGATGACCCAAACATTTTATGATCTTAAAATATACTCATATTTAAGGCCATCAAATTTGCAGAACACTGATAATAAATTTCTGTTGGAAAAACTACAATATTCTCACAAAATAGTGAAAAATACAGGAAAATACAGGTTTTCTACAGTAATTTCATGTTTATCGCAATGACTCATCAGTTTTATAATTTTAAACTCTTTGTGTGTTCATGAGAAACAAATTTCCTGAAAATCGTTGATCGCTGTTTGTTCAAAGAACTACAATATATTCACAAAACTGCGTAGAATACAGAAATATACATTTTCAATTATAACTTGAAATTTATCGCGATGACCCAAACGTTTTATGATCTTAAAATATACTCATATTTAAGGCCATCAAATTTGCAGAACACTGATAATAAATTGCTGTTGGAAAAACAACAATATTTTCACAAAATAGTGAACAATACAGGAAAATACAGGTTTTTTACAGTAATTTCATATTTTTCGCAATGAGTCATCAGTTTTATAATTTTAATCTCATTGTTTGTTCATGATAAACAAATTTTTTGAACATTTTTGATCGCTGTTTGTTCAAAGAACTTCAATATATTCACAAAATTGCGTAGAATACAGAAAAAAAATACATTTTCAACTATAACTTGAAATTTATCGCGATGACCCAAACGTTTTATGATCTTAAAATATACTCATATTTAAGGCCATCAAATTTGCAGAACACTGATAATAAATTGCTGTTGGAAAAACTACAATATCTTCACAAAATAGTGAAAAATACAGGAAAATACAGGTTTTCTACAGTAATTTCATATTTATCGCAATGAGTCATCAGTTTTATAATTTTAAACTCTTTGTTTGTTCATGAGAAACAAGTTTCCCGAACATCGTTGATCGCTGTTTGTTCATAGAACTACAATATATTCACAAAACTGCGTAGAATACAGAAAAAATACATTTTCAACTATAGCTTGAAATTTATTGCGATTACCCAAACGTTTTATGATCTTAAAATATACTCATATTTAAGGCTATCAAAAAAACTACAATATTTTCACAAAATACAGAAAAATACAGGTTTTCTACAATAATTTCATATCTATCGCTATGACTCATCAGTTTTATAATTTTAATGTTTTTGTATGTTCATGAGAAACAAATTTTCTGGACATCGTTGATCGCTGTTTGTTCAAAGAACTACAATACTTTCACAAAATCTTGTATTGTAATTTTCTGTATTAAATTCTTAAATTTCTTCTACAATTTATTGGTTGTCTCTAGACCTCCTCAATTTAAAGACAATGCTTCAATTGTGAGATATAAAAATAAACATATTTTAAAACATTTTTTATGTTTTTCAAAGAACGACAACTTTTTCGCAAAACTGTGAATAATATCGGAAAAATACGATCATAACAACAATTTGATTTTTTTTTGCAATGATCCATGGGTTTTTTGATTTTAAAATAATCTCATATTTAGGATTGTCAAGTTTGCACAACATAATCGATGAAATTTTGTTGAAAGAACTACAATATTTTCACAAATTACCGTTTAATACAAAAATTTTCTGTTGCTACCGAAGTTTGAACATCTTATCATCTGTATAATTTTCTAAATTGTTGTTAATTTATAAGAAAAATAAGTGTGCTCGAAAATCATGTATAATACAGAAACATTTAAAATTTCTCCTGTAATTTCAAAATTGCTGCATTTTCTTATAATCTCCACGGTTTAAAATTTTTCAGATTCATAAATAAATTCATAGAACGTATCAAAACACAACAAACGTTGAATGTCAAAACGTCGAAAGGAATAAAACATCGAAAAGAAAAAAATATCGAATTATTTATTTTATTTATTCTTTCGGAAGAGAATAATTCTTCCAAGATCATTTCGTTATCTTCCAATTCCCACCTTTCGACGTTTTGTCAGCCAAATGCAAATAACTGATTGCCTCCAGATCATATAATTTTATGGGTTTGGAGCATAATTATATATAAAAGTAAATATATCTACAGAACATTGTTGGTGATTTCTGAAGAACTAAAACATTTACACAAAACTGTGGAAAATACCAGAAAAGTTAGATCGTAATAACAACTTGAAATTGATCACAATGTTCCATGAATTTAATGATTTGAAAATGTTAATTAAAATGTTATCATTTAGAGTTGGTAAGCTTGTATAAATTACCCGATGAAATTTCTTTAGAAAACTTCCATATTTTCACAAAATACCATGTAATACAAGAATATACTATTTCTGCTCTTGTTTCATATTATTCAAGATGACTAATTGATTTTATTATTCGAAACCGTTATTAAGTTTTGAAAAATATGAATTTTCACAAAATCACGAATAATACAGAACAGTCTCTGACTATGGTTGCGTTTTCATAGTAGTTGTGTTTACGATTTGAAATTTTCTCAATGTAATAAATATAGAAAATAGAGCAGTATTATTTCTGTTTTCAAAGCACGACAAACAGTTTACAAAATTGGTAATATAACAATTTCTATTTATTGATAATATTTGCACAAATCATATCTATGTATTATTATGTATTATAACAGAAATGGGGCCCAGATAGCCATAGCGGTAAACGCGCAGCTATTCAGCAAGATCAAGCTGAGGGTCGTGGGTTCGCACCGGTCGAGGATCTTTTCGGGTTGGAAATTTTCTCGACATCCCAGGGCATAGAGTATCTTCGTACCTGCCACACGATATACACATGCAAAAATGGTCAATTGGCATAGAAAGCTCTCAGTTAATAACTGTGGAAGTGCTCATAAGAACACTGAGCTGAGAAGCAGGCTTTGTCCCAGTTGGGACGTAACGCCAGAAAGAAGAAGAAGAATAACAGAAATATATCAGATTTCCGTTGCAATATAATAATTGTGGCAAAGAGTTATCATTTTAATGATTTTATTATATTTTTTTCATATTATAATAACGCAATTCATGATATTTTACTTACATGGATGACGGTGGTAAAAAACAAGTTGATCGCTTTAACCCTAGTTTGTCCTTATTTGTAGATTCATGTGCGGTTATAGAAATGTGCTTGGAATCTATTGTTTGATTTGTAATACTACAAACACTGGAGCTAGTCTAAAAAAATTTAGCGTTTGTTTGTACACAACTGGAACTTATCTAACAATGAAGTTCAAATTTATATTACCAAACATTTTTCATTGTAATGTGTACATTTAACGAATTACAACATATGTATTGAACTGTGTAGCATATGGCAGAAAAAAAAGTTTCAGCAATAGTTTAAAATAATCGCTATCACCCATGAATTTTACAATTTATAAATTTTCTCATATCTAGTGTAGTTTAATATTCATTGCGATGACGCATTGATTTTATTAATTCAAACCATTTTCATGTTCACGAGAAAATAATATAAATGAAAATTGATACGTGTTAGTTCTAAAGAACTAGCATATTTTCATCAAATAATTTATTTAAAACTAAGAACTCTTTTGTAATATAATAATTTTACGCAATGACCTATATTTTATAGTTCAAAACTTTCTCATAAAAAAACAAGAACATGTTTGATGCCATGTATCTAATAACCTATAATAAGAATTAAGAATAAAAATATAAGGTAAATATTTCAAACTAGTGGTCCCGGCAAACTTCGTCTTGCCATCAAGTAGGCTGTTGAAAAACGCCATGAAACGCCCTGTGCAAAATGGAAGTTCCGTTCAGCAGAAGTTTTATCAACTTTCCCGTTAAATATCCTTTGTTTTTTATATACACAAACACGTCGGAACACTTCAGGAACATAACTATGGAAAAATTTTCAAAATCCGATAACCCGTTCTCAAGCTATTTCGTGACATACAAACACCATTCCATTTTTATTTATATAGATATGCAGTTACCCTAATCACTGTCTCAGCTAGGGCTTAATTGGGTCCTAAAATTTGTAATGAAATCTTGTTTTTATTTAATAACACGAAAAAGCATGTTACTGTAACTACTTTAGCAATTTTTCCCGCTCAAATAATGGCTATATCATGTTTAAACTTTAATTTAAAAAGTTGGTTCATAAATGAACCTTGACACTTTTGATCATGTTTGACGTTCGCTTAGTCGACAAAAACACCACAGGGGTTTTAGTTCGACCACTGGGGTTGTTCCTATCTGACATTTCGTAAGGGACACGGAAAACAAAATACACCCAAAATTTGAGTTTAAGCCAAAGGATGTGACAAAATCTAAAAAAAAATTCTTTGGGCTTAAACCAACGGAAAACATTAGAAAATTAAGTAAACATGTGTTTTTGGCCTAAACTTAAGCGTTTGGCACTAGAATTGGGACAGGGCTTTAGGACCCAATTGAAAACCCATTTTCATGTCACTTTTTCAGATCCATTTTTATTTTGTACTAATAGCATATACTTTTAACTACCATTTAGTAAGTTAAACAGTAAGAATCGATTCAACCAGCTCTACTTTAATAATATTTGAACATGACACATCTTAAAAAATCTGCTTCAAAATACTATCATTTTATTCTTAAAAGAACTACAATCACAACAGAATGTTGAATGCAATAAAAAACTTTCGTTTAGCTATTGCTATGGAAAACTTACAGATATTTTAATGTTTAACCACATCGTACTGTTTACTATCACCGTAGTTTTCCTATTTCGCAGGGAAAAGAAATAGAGTACCATCTGTGCACCATATTCCCCTCATTTAAGGGAAGTAAGGTGTTCGAAGGTTCATTTCAAAATAACTATTGAGTCGATCAATACTTGTTTTATGTTACAATGTAGCTCCAAGTATAGATGATCAGCGTTAATATAGAAATTATTTTTAAAACATTCATAAAACATATTTAATTGAAACTGTTACTGCATCTAAGTGTTCCTATTCCGCTCACGGTAAACAGATTTCGTGACGAACATACTGGATAAAAAGCATTACATAATTAGAATTTCGTTATTTATCCTGCTATTTTTTATGGTCAAATTATACCTACTTCAGCAAAAAAATAAGTATACATAATAATTTTTGAATGAGCGATTATTGAAACATAAAAAATACCTACTGATCCAATAGCCGCTCTTGTGTTTTTGATATAAAGAATAATGTTACCACATAAAAATAAAGTCAGACGACTTCATTTGAAAGTTGTTAATATTGCTAGAATATATCACGCTATGTCTAAATCAGCAGATTATGCAAATCGAATGTACCTCGGATTTATTTCCGCTACAGTTCAGTAATTGGGTTATGTTTTCATTATAAGCAAGTTTTACAATATTCCAAAGGAACAAACAAACAAACAGCTTCTAATAATTTTGAGCACATTTATTTTTATTGAAAATACACAACGATTTAGAATGTGCCGTGAGTACGAGGTCCCTACGCACCATTTGTTCATCGATTTCAAGGCGGCATACGATAGTATCGACCGCGTAGAGCTATGGAAAATCATGGACGAGAACAGCTTTCCCGGGAAGCTCACAAGATTGGTCAGAGCAACGATGGACGGTGTGCAAAACTGCGTAAAGATCTCGGGCGAACACTCCAGTTCGTTCGAGTCTCGGTGGGGACTACGACAGGGTGACGGACTTTTGTGCCTGTTGTTCAATATTGCGCTTGAAGGTTGACACCTTAACAGTCGAGTCACGATTTTCACGAGATCCGGACAATTTGTTTGCTTCGCGGACGACATGGATATTATTGGGAGAAAATTTGAAACGGTGGCAGATTTGTTCACCCGCCTGAAACGCGAGGCAACAAGAGTCGGGCTAATGGTGAATGCGTCGACAACAAAGTACATGCTGGTTGGCGGAACTGAGCGCGACAGGACCCGCCTAGGAAGCAGTGTTACGATAGACGGGGATACCTTCGAGGTGGTGGACGAGTTCGTCTACCTCGGATCCTTGTTGACGGCTGACAACAATGTTAGTCGGGAAATACGAAGGCGCATCATCAGCGGAAGTCGTGCCTACTATGGGCTTCAGAAGAAACTGCGGTCAAGAAAGATTCACCCCCGCACCAAATGTACGATGTACAAAACGCTCATAAGACCGGTAGTCCTCTATGGCAATGAGGCGTGGATTATGCTCGAGGAGGACTTGCAAGCTCTTGGGGTTTTCGAACGCCGAGTGCTAAGGACGATCTTCGGCGGCGTGCAGGAGAACGGCGTGTGGCGGCGAAGGATGAACCACGAGCTCGCTCAACTCTACGGCGAACCCAGTATCGTGAAGGTAGCTAAAGCTGGAAGGATACGCTGGGCAGGGCATGTTGCAAGAATGCCGGAAAGCAACCCTGTAAAGATGGTGTTCGCCACGAATCCGGTCGGAACAAGAAGGCGTGGGGCGCAGCGAGCTAGGTGGATTGACCAGGTACACCAGGACCTGGAGAGCGTGGTTCACAGTCGAGGATGGAGAGAAGCGGCCATGAACCGAGAGAATTGGCGAAATATTGTTGGCGAGGCTTTATCAAGATAATTGATGTAAAGCCAAATAAGTAAGTAAGTAAGTAACGATTTAGAAAATTATATAGATGATAAAATTTTCAAACTTCGGTAGCAACAGAATATTTTTGTATTATATGGTAATTTGTGAAAATATTGTAGATTTTAATATAAAATTTCATCGATTATATTGTGAAAACTTGATAACCCTAAATATGACAATATTTTAAAATCACAAAATACATGTATCCTTGCAATGAATTTCAAACTGTTGTTAGGATCGTAATTTCCCTGTATTATTCATAATTTTGTGAAACTGTTGTAGTTCTTTAAAAAACATCAAAAATGTTCTGTAAATATATTTATTTTCATAACTAAAAATACTTCAAATCTTTTAATTGATCTAGAGGCAATCAATACATTGCAGCAGAAATTTAAGATTTTTCTGTATTATACAAGATTTTGTGAATATATTGTAGTTCTTTGAACAAACAGCGATGAACGATGTTCGGAAAATTTGTTTCTCATGAACAAACAAAGAGTTTAAAATTATTAAACTGATGACTCATTGCGATAAATGTGAAATTACTGTAGAAAACCTGTATTTTCCTGTATTTTTCACTATTTTGTGAAGATATTGCAGTTTTTCCAACAGAAATTTATTATCAGTGTTCTGCAAATCTGATGGCCTTAAATATGAGTATATATTAAGATCATAAAACGTTTGGATCATCGTGATAAATTTCAAGTTATAGTTGAAAATGTATTTTTTTTGTATTCTACGCAGTTTTGTGAATATATTGTAGTTCTTTGAACAAACAGCGATGAACGATGTTCAAAAAATTTGTTTCTCATGAACAAACAAAGAGTTTAAAATTATAAAACTGATGACTCATTGCGATAAATATGAAATTACTGTAGAAAACCTGTATTTTCCTGTATTTTTCACTATTTTGTGAAAATATTGTAGTTTTTTCAACAGAACTTTATTATCAGTGTTATGTAAATTTGATGGCCTTAAATATGAGTATATTTTAAGATCATAAAACGTTTGGGTCATCGCGATAAATTTCAAGTTATAGTTGAAAATGTATTCTTTCTGTATTCTACGCAGTTTTGTGAATATATTGTAGTTCTTTGAACAAACAGCGATCAACGATGTTCAGGAAATTTGTTTCTCATGAACACACAAAGAGTTTAAAATTATAAAATTGATGACTCATTGCGATAAATATGAAATTACTGTAGAAAACCTGTATTTTCCTGTATTTTTCACTATTTTGTGAAAATATTGTAGTTTTTTCAACAGAACTTTATTATCAGTGTTCTGCAAATTTGATGGCCTTAAATATGAGTATATTTTAAAATCATAAAACGTTTGGGTCATCGCGATAAATTTCAAGTTATAGTTGAAAATGTATTTTTTTTCTGAATTCTACGCAGATTTGTGAATATATTGTAGTTCTTTGAACAACAGCGATCAACGATGTTCAGGAAATTTGTTTCTAATGAACAAACAAAGAGATTAAAATTATAAAACTGATGACTCATTGCGATAAATATGAAATTACTGTAGAAAACCTGTATTTTCCTGTATTTTTTACTATTTTGTGAAAATATTGTAGTTTTTCCAACAGAAATTTATTATCAGTGTTCTGCAAATTTGATGGCCTTAAATATGAGTATATATTAAGATCATAAAATGTTTGGGTCATCGCGGTAAATTTCAAGTTATAATTGAAAATGTATTTTTTCTGTATTCTACGCAGTTTTGTGAATACATTGTAGTTCTTTGAACGGCTAACAATCAAAAATTCAATGACAATTGATAGATAACACTAATACGATCATCATACAATAAAAAAGTCTCTAGGTTATCGCGATAAATTCTAAGTTATCTACAAATTACCGCCGGTTAGAAATTTTTTTAGGACTTGCTCCGGTGTTTTAAGTACTACAAATCAAACAGTAGTTCCCAAAAATATTTCAAAAATCTGACATGAATCTAGAAGCCCATACATTTCTGTAGGTGCCAAAATTTTGTAAATCGGGCTTAGGACAGCCGAGATATAGTGGGTTGAATTTAGCGTTCCAACTGATTTTGAGGCTTCGTCCTCGGTGTGTTAATAGAGTGGTACTGAGTCGGAGATCTCTTGTTAGGTAAGCGCCACATCAACATTTCCTCTCCCTATCCTAAGTTACGATAAAGATGGGTGTGGCCTCAAATAGCGATATTTATGCTTTTGGTATTCTTGTTTAAGATTGGACCAAGGCTCACTCCCAAGCTTTGTTCCTGAAAGCAGTCTTGATGAGATAAAAACATAAATATTTCTAATATTCAATGTACGGAGTATACCGTAAAATTGATGACTCATTGCGATAAATATGAAATTACTGTAGAAAACCTGTATTTTCCTGTATTTTTCACTATTTTGTGAAAATATTGTAGTTTTTTCAACAGAACTTTATTATCAGTGTTCTGCAAATTTGATGGCCTTAAATATGAGTATATTTTAAAATCATAAAACGTTTGGGTCATCGCGATAAATTTCAAGTTATAGTTGAAAATGTATTTTTTTTCTGAATTCTACGCAGATTTGTGAATATATTGTAGTTCTTTGAACAACAGCGATCAACGATGTTCAGGAAATTTGTTTCTAATGAACAAACAAAGAGATTAAAATTATAAAACTGATGACTCATTGCGATAAATATGAAATTACTGTAGAAAACCTGTATTTTCCTGTATTTTTTACTATTTTGTGAAAATATTGTAGTTTTTCCAACAGAAATTTATTATCAGTGTTCTGCAAATTTGATGGCCTTAAATATGAGTATATATTAAGATCATAAAATGTTTGGGTCATCGCGGTAAATTTCAAGTTATAATTGAAAATGTATTTTTTCTGTATTCTACGCAGTTTTGTGAATACATTGTAGTTCTTTGAACGGCTAACAATCAAAAATTCAATGACAATTGATAGATAACACTAATACGATCATCATACAATAAAAAAGTCTCTAGGTTATCGCGATAAATTCTAAGTTATCTACAAATTACCGCCGGTTAGAAATTTTTTTAGGACTTGCTCCGGTGTTTTAAGTACTACAAATCAAACAGTAGTTCCCAAAAATATTTCAAAAATCTGACATGAATCTAGAAGCCCATACATTTCTGTAGGTGCCAAAATTTTGTAAATCGGGCTTAGGACAGCCGAGATATAGTGGGTTGAATTTAGCGTTCCAACTGATTTTGAGGCTTCGTCCTCGGTGTGTTAATAGAGTGGTACTGAGTCGGAGATCTCTTGTTAGGTAAGCGCCACATCAACATTTCCTCTCCCTATCCTAAGTTACGATAAAGATGGGTGTGGCCTCAAATAGCGATATTTATGCTTTTGGTATTCTTGTTTAAGATTGGACCAAGGCTCACTCCCAAGCTTTGTTCCTGAAAGCAGTCTTGATGAGATAAAAACATAAATATTTCTAATATTCAATGTACGGAGTATACCGTAACTATGCTAATGCTAACGTATTGAAGGAGAAACTAAAGACTTGTAAAAAAAACCATTAATTTTTTTATGATTGGTCTATAGTCAAAACAAAAAAAACTTGAGCAAATGTGTGCAACATAGTCGTCCACTCCTTTTAAAGGTTAAGCAAATCTTGTGAAATCAGGAACTTCAGGACGATTTGGCGGGAGAATTGCTGGGATTCATGGAAGGGTTTCTGAATGCATTCCAAATCTCTTGAGAAGCCTTGAAGCATTTCTATGAGAAATCGATGTGGGTTCAGTGAAAATATTGAAATTTCGGTTTGTTTAGAACATACGTGTCTAAAATAAAGTTACACAAATTCAGGCTCTTTTGGACCATCACACCATGTGTATTATTTTCAAAAATCCTCTTTTTTGTTGCTCTTTTCTGCCTGATTTTCTTACTGCAGGGAGAGAAAGAAAAACAGTGACTTTAGATACCGGTTTGTTTAAAACAGAGTTGAGAGATCAATAAAAAAAAAATAGACACTATTTAGAAAATCGCACTAAAATAGCGACCAAACCCTTAGAGGAGACCCGATACCACCCCTGTCTATGGGACACATAGTATATCGCCCCATTGTATCGTTTGGTTTGCCACCACAGTTCCAATCAACTAGAGCACCGCAATTTTGTTATATGAACGTGGAATGTCATGCGGTGACCGGTAGCCCGATAGCCCGATAGCCGGAGCAAAAGTTCAATGACTCTGAACTGGTGGACCGCCTACGTCTACGTAGTTCGCCGCAAATTTTCCACCAAACTTTTCACAATTCGCTGAATTTTGATCGATAAATAAGCAATCTATGTAGAAGCAAATGTATGTATATGATTCTACTCGGAAGTCATTCCAATTGAACACTGGGTCACGTAGCTTATGCGAGAGCGGCGCTTCGTTGAAAAATGTGCGAAAATAGCTTCGTTTCGTAAGCCGTAGCCGGTACAAGAGCTGCCTGGAGTAGATACTAAGAGAACACAACTTTCAAATACCTTCACACCGAATCACCCTACTGTGCGTGCATACCGTACGTGGGAGTGCACTAATAATGACGCTTCTCATATATGCAAACGACGCTGATGAAGGTGATGATGGAATGGAGCGTTTGCTATCGCAGCTTTTCGCTGGAAAAAGCAGACGGTGGCTGATGGTTCTGGAGAATGTGTTGCTTTTGCTTAGCAGGTGCACCTAATAATAGGAATGTTGTCGTCACATGTTTGATATATTGAAGATTCTCACAAGAGGTTATGTGAGTCATAAGCCGATATGCGCTTGGGAGCAGTCCAATCTAGTTATTGGCTTCATTTGAAAGATAGATTGTACCTTTATTTGACAACGGAAAACGTGATATGTGAAGAATATTATAAATAAAAAAACATTGAATATTCGGTTTCTCGATATCGAACTAGAAAACCATAGCAAAACTTGATTTTCATGGATACCTCGATGGTCCCTTGAATCGAATTTCCACTAGTTTTGTGTTCTATAACTCGATACTTCCCTAACTCGATGATCCCTTCAATATCGGATAGATGATTGTAGTATTATTCCATATGATTCCAACTAGAAGCTGTATCCTTTGACAAAGAATGATTTCCACTTTAACGGTAAGGTCTTTAGTGTCATATGCTTGGCTCGACTTCTGGTACATTACACTGAAGTAGCATAATATGCAATCATCAGAAAAATAACTCAAATATGTTGAAATTGAAGCGATGTTTATTTTTTAAATTGCAATCAAAAATCTTTCAACTAAGTCGGTTTTGATAATGAAATGCTGGATTTTCATTGAAAAACAATATTTCAGAATAAAAATGCTGCAAATTAGTTACCTATTAATTATAACTCTCGTCAAAAGCAGAATAATATAAAAGTCAAATGTTATAATAACATGACTAAGCTTACTTATCTGTTTTCAGTGACCATTTTCGTCTTCGATGAAGTTTACCTGCAAATAATAGAAAAGAAGAGCATTTAGTAAAAGCGAAACAATCAAAATATGATACTGGGAAATCGATAAAAAGGCTTTTTAGAGCATGAGGTTTCGAATCCGACATATATAAGTTCATTTGAATATTGTAAAGTTGTTATTGGAAAGTGGTTGAGGGCTTGTTGGTCCCAGAGAAAATGACCGAAAGACATTCTGGCGAACAAAATTTGGAATGAATGGCCGAAAAGGCAAATGTCCGAATGAACAAATATAGTTGGAATTGTTACCATCACTTGAGCGTCTAACGAACAATTATGATTAAAATTATTATTGATTGTGAAAATGAATATTTGTATTGAAAACAAAATGAGAAGACTGTTCCACTTTGACATTTCGGCCATATGTTAATTTGGCTATGTATCCTTTCGGTCATATGTCCTTTGGCTAAAAATGACTTTCGGTTAAGTGCTTTCGATCAATTGGGTTAAGATAACTGATCCAACAAATTTTATATAGAGACTGTTTGACATTGAAATAATTCGATGAATGGTTGAAACGATACTTCAAAGATTAAAACAATAAGTACTATGGACAACTCTCAATAAAATACATGTAGAGAAATTGTCCTAGTTATGGCTATAGTGATTCCCTATTTGGCCATATCTCGCGTAACAATTCAAAAGAGCCGATCATCAGATCGTTGACTCTGAGAAAATCCGATTTTTATATTATTCACCACATTTTCAATTCCTATTTCTCAGTATTCAAATTAATCAATGTGATTTCTTGCTAGTTGAGTGACGATTTACTATTACTACACGCTAATAGTCGATATGTTTCTGAAAACTGACAAAAATGTGGAAGAAATGATAAGTTTGAATGCTTGGCCCATTTTCGATTTTCAACAAGGCATAGGCCTTTTCGGTAATGTTATTAGGGCCCATCCACAAATTTCATAACGCTGAAGGGGGTGGGTGGGTGCCCTCGTGATGCTACGGCTCATACAAAATTTATAAAATATTTATACAAAAAGCGTTACGAGGGTTTTGGGTGGGTGTCGAAAATGGCTATTTTTGGCGTTATGAAATTTGTGAATAAACCCTTAGCGTGCTTGGCCCAAGGCTAGGCCTTTTCGGTTTTCAATGAATGAGCAAGAGAGAGTCATTGGCCTCTCACCATGCTAAGGCTAATGACAGTTTGCGAAATTTGCCGATTGTAGGCCCTCTTGATAGAGCGAGAACCGATCATTGGCCGTTCCAAGCAGTGGGCCAATGAATGATTTGGAAAAAAGCGGTTATTGGCCGTTTTGAAAATCGAGTTTATAAAGGTAAGTTTTATGATTATGTTGACAATGTTTGCATAGTTTGTGGGTGTTGGGAGATGCTATCGAATGGTATCAAAACCCGATTTGTTTACAATTTGATCATTGGCCCTTTAGAATGGTTACGCGAGATATGAGAATTCTCGAAAACATTCACATTTTGAATATTTTTGAATGCTTAAACATTAAAATATATTTGATTTCAAACTAATAAAATAAACAAAATGATTACTGATTTGGAAACAATCAAATTTTCACGTATGGCGAAATAGGGAACAACTATGTCCATAACTGGTACACCTATCCTATCTTCGTATCGCAGCTCTCATCTAACGTAAGCACTTTTGTTCAAAATTGAGAAGGTATAAAATAAGAAAACAAATAGATTTACATTTCAGTAGAAACGGTTGTATTGTAGTAAGTTGGAGACACAAGATTGAAAACTTTATCAGCTTTTGGAAAAGCTTTATAGGCTAATTGTGGCAACGGTTTTCTGGTTTTCTTTCATGTACCCAGCGTTGGTAGCAAGTGAGAAAAACATGAACTTTAGAGACCTCAAGCTTGATAAAAGGGACCAGATATTACTAAACAGACAACAGAAAGAGACCAAACAGAAACCAACAAAAAAAAATCCAAAAGCAATTAGGATATACTACAAGAGTTGAGGATTCACTAAAGAATCAAACCAAACAACTCTATGAGGGTGTATTTAGATATTTCATTGATAATTCATTGTACCTTTACGCCGAATAGGGTATTGGATCCTATACTTGGCACTTTTGATTCCCTTCGACATAGGATGGTGTTTTAAAGGTTATTATGATCATATTAGGCCACAATATGCGTCGTTTTGCAGTGCTTCTTATTGCGAGAACCCAAGTAGTTCTTTACTTTAGTACTCTGTGTATTTTGTTCATATTTTTTTCTATGAATTACAAAAGCAAATAAGTTTCGACATTCGCTAGAAGTATTTTTTAAGAAATTACTCTGAACATTTACTTCAGGAATTCATCTTTCTATTTTTTCCTTGAGAAATCTCTCAGAATTATTGGAGGCATTTCCGAAAAAAAACTTAGGAGTGATCTCTGGAGTAATTCCAAAATGTATCCTCAGAAAAATTTGTAGTTAAAATTTAAAAAATAATTAAAGGAATTTTGTAGAAAATTCTGAGAAATCCTTGGAGACATCTGGAGAAGTTTCTTGTTGAATATTACAACATGTTTCAAACGGGAGTAATATATGAAGAAATTTCTGATGAAAGCCCTGAGGTATTTTTAGAGTTATTTTTTGGCAAAAAATCCTGGTTTTGTTTTGAGATATTCAAAACAATATTTTTGGAGGAATCCCTTAGGAAAATTCTCTGAGAGAGAAGATCTCAAATAAAGATATCATCCATCTCGTAATATCATCGTAACATATCATTGAATATCTAATCAAATATGTAATAAATGATTATTGACACGAATCATTCAATTTGAAATGTTTTTTAAGAATTTGGCTTTTTTGCAGGTCAGAACTATGATTAACGATAAACTTAGTATTTATTGTAAAATGTTGCCACAAATCCAAATAATGTTTTACTTTTGCGCCCCTGAAGCTGTCTTAGTTATCCAAATGACCGATAGAAATGAATGATACATTATCTGTACTAAAAATACTTTAAGAAGAAGCATACTGATGTACTTGAAAGTTCCATTCAGTTTACAGAGCTCTAACAAACGAAATAAAATACATCATCATTGGCAAATGCAACTATTTGAATAAAACTTAAGCTTTGCTATTGTTAGCACCTTCATATTGTTACATTGGATATTGGAATAGCTTCTGCATGCTTTAAATAATGTTTATAAGTTTATAAATACCGTCGTTGGGGGTGACAATGGGTCAAAAAGGGATACGTACGATTTATTTATGGAATAACTATCGCAAATTAACTCCAATAAACATCAAATTTGGTGCATATGTACTTTGATGTTACATTAACAACTGTCCCGAAAATTAAAGAAAAATATTTATTCACAGCGGCACCACAAGTGAATGAAAAATGACCCAATCTCACCCCATAGAGGGGGTGACATTGGGTCACTGTAATTGAAAAAACTTGTTTTTGAGAATATGATTGCAAAACAATTCACAGCTGAAAAATATTGATGGAATACGATGCAAACAAGACGAAAAGATATCTAAGATGTTTCACAAGTATGATAAACCCACATAAAAGAACGATTATACCAAAAAATTGAAGAGCTATGATAAAAATATGTAAACCCAGAATTTATCGTAGAGTTTACATTAATTTTCTTCTTAATTCCCGTAAATTGTCTTCAAAGTATCATCCCCATTACCATAAAGCCTATTCAGTTTCCCCAAAGGTGTACTGGAACAGCGATTATTTTAAATCTTCGAAAATATTGAAATTTCGGTGCGTCATTCCACGATCGATACATGTTTGGCAAATGTTGACGTCATTATCCCGGTATTTCAGCGATCCAACTCATTTGTACTTCTGTGAGAAGTTTCTATAATATGAAAACACTGATAAATAATTGAATTAAAAAAAAAACAATTCATTTGATAAAATTTTACGATGTTGCTGCGCACGAAACACATTTGCTGGTTTGGGAAGTTGTCAAAATGCGTTGCATTGTTATTCAAAGCAAGAAATCCTCAAATAGACTTGTTTAATGTTACAGATATGCTGTATTTAAAAAGAATAAACACATCTTAATGAAAAAAGAGAACACCCGGCACCGTATAATGTCGAAAAAGTGGGCTTGCAATTTCATTTACTATCGTTCTTGCTTGACCCAATCTCACCCCCATTTCTAATGTTTTGGACACCGTACCGTAGTTTCAACATACAAGTTTATTGATATAGTAAACAAAAACTACTATTTCTAAGAATGTATATTGTGATGAATTATGTGTAATAATATGTTTCCTAACATGTGAATTATTAATTTGAGTAATATCAACGTTATTAGCTGAAATATTTCATAAAACATATTTTTTCGTTTTGACCCAATCTCACCCCCGATTGTACCCCGTTTGGCATAAAGTCGTTTGGCATAAGGTCGTTTGGCATAAAGCCGTTTGGCATAAAGTCGTTTGGCATAATGGTCGTTTGGCATAATGGCCGTTTGGCATAATGGTCATTTGGCATAATGGCCGTTTGGCATAATGATTGACTTAGAATGAATATCGGAATTTTTGAAGTTTTTACCGACATCAACACCTACACCACACCGAGCCCACAGCAAAAATTTTTGGTAGGTTGGTGTTCGTTCAGAGATTTTCCAAGCTATGAATGTCAAAAATTGTTGTGAAATTAGAGAGCATTACTAAATAAAACTCTTGACAGGTCTGATGAAAGATCTTTTCGGAATAATAACTTTCTCTACATTCCAGAACATAGAGTATCTTTGAGCTTGTTGCGAGATACATATTTGAAAAAAGTAAATTGGCGCAGTTATTAATTAAGTGAAAGCTCATAGAATATTCCGCTACGGATCATGCTCTGTCTCAGTTTGGACTTAACACTTTATGAAAATTACCTCATAAAAGAAGGGAAAATTCATTTGTAAAATATTAAAAGCTCTAATTCAAAGATCTATTACTGCAGCATAATGCAAAAATAGCTTATACATATGAGAGCAGATTATTTTTCGTTTAAAATATTCAAGGCTCTAATGCAAAATATCTTCTTACAGCATATCTCAAATGAAAAAAAAAAGTTTTTAAAGAAAATATTTGTGGCAAAACTTTCCAACGGTTTAACATAAATTTCAATTTTGGTAGTGAACAATGTACACTGTACATCAAAAACACCATCTATTATCGAAAGAAGGGAAAAGTTGTGATTGAAATAATATTTTTTCCAGCATATCTCGAAAGGAGATCAAGCGTTTGCAAAAAATTATAATATTGGCAGGTTCTAAAGTAATTATAAACAGCAAAATATAAAAATGGTTAACAGTGACCTTTACTACGCAATAAAATTAAAAACAGTTTAAATATAAAGAACAGCCTTTTTTTCCCCAAATGATCGGTTTCCCAGAAAAGTGGTGCAATTTAAATAGGTGCTATCTTCAGTGGCTGGATAGTGAACGAGAAAGAACGATAAGCAATCAAAAGAAGGAGGTATTCTGTCATTCTCGGCTATACACATGTTGGCAAAAATACTGAGGACGGTAAAACTCGAAAGAACCCCCAATTAAATAAAGAAGGGTGTATATTAGATGGCCAGTTTGTCCACCACCCTGAAATGTATAAAGTTACGACAATTATGACTGCTGGGTTAATTGGAAAAACGGGATATTCGGGGAAACGACATTCGGTGAAAAGTAGCACAACCCATCGAAGTAACTGCAGTAATCGATGTCTCTTTTCGCTGATAACTTGAGCAATGTTATCGAATGCCGCTCTTTTGTCAGTTGTAAACAATAAAATATTAAAAAAAATAGATCTTAGTGACATTTAAACACACGGAGACTAGCATACGCTCGTCATACACAGTTTGTTTTTGTTTTCCTCAAAGAAACTTGCACACGCTTTCCAGACTCATCAAAATGCATATGGAAATATTACCCAATTTGAAAAATTTACACCCGGATACTGGGTGTTTTCGAGACAACCACATCTACACTAGGGCACCTATACCATAAGGGCTGGCTCATATATTTCATAACGTTTGAATTGGCCATTTTGGACACCCACCCACCCCCTCGTGACGCTTTTTGTATTGATACTCTACAATTTTTGCATGAGCCGTAACAACGTTAGGACACCCACCCTCTAGAGCGTTAAGAAATTTGTGAATGGGCCTTCAGGCGTGATAACCACTAATAGCTCCAAAGAACACCCTATGTATAAAAGAAGGTGAAATTTATTTAAATTTTAAATCAACAGTTTTTTACCATTAATTACACAGCGTAACAAAAACGACATTTTTGCGTGTCTCAAGGATCAAATTATGTGTCTCTAGTAGATTTGGGGTTGCTGAATCTGGTGCCATTCTCATAAATGTTCCAGCACGTCACAATTTTTAGCTACAGGTCACCAAAGTTGTATAAACACTGGTTTTATTAATGTTTACATGAAATTTAAAATACAATTTATCAAACTTTGTTGTAATCTAATCCTCCAAACATGCAAAATAGAACTTGAACTTTCATTTCAGACATAATTTGATTGAAATTGCGCGATTAAATTTCGATTAAACCGATTTTTTCAACATGCTTGCTGTCTCTATACAAAATTGTTCGTTTCTTCTATATGACAAAATACAACAATTCTCTAAACCATTAAAAAATAACTTTTCCGCATCGAAAGTATTACAACCTTTGATAATAAGTATTGTTATACACATAAAGTTTGAATTCTGTGGCAAATTAAGCCAATATATTACCTTACAAGCTGGCAAACTTGCATGCAAGTTGGCTAAAATAGTCATTTTTTTGCATTTTCAACAGCCAATATCTCAAAAACCAGACGTGCTATGATATTTCTGAAAACGGCAATGGATTCAGCAACCATTAATAAGGTGAATAGCAGTATTTTGGTGCTGGAGACAAAAACGTGTTCCGCAGTGTTATGGTTACATTATATTTAGAAAAACAAAAACGTAGAACGTTTGAAAGAAGGGTGAATTTGTGCTAAATATATCAAAATATTCAGTGCAAAAATACCTGCTATACCGAAACTCAGAAGAATTTATTTTTGAAAGAGGGGTTATTTATGAATAAATAATAAAATACTATTGGCAATAACTTTCTTTATATGTTTGATATTATTCTAGAGCATATAATTGTTGAATAAAGTGTAATTTTGTGTCAATTGACTCCAAATGAGCGTGAAATCATCAGAAAGATTCAAAAGAAATGTAAAAACGAATGTCATCTTAAGAAATTCTTGGTTTCAGACCCATTATGCCAAACGACTATTATGCCAAACGACCATTATGCCAAACGACCGTTATGCCAAACGACTTTATGCCAAATGACCATTATGCCAAACGACTTTATGCCAAACGGCTTTATGCCAAACGACTTTATGCCAAATGACCTACCACCCTCACCCCCTAGACCCATTGTCACCCCCATCGACGGTATCCATTAAATCGAAAAAAAAAATTGCCATTAGTTTGTTTAAAACACATAAAATTAAAGTATTTCTTGAACCTGGATTTTTTTTGTAAAACCTGGATAAATCTGGAAATATCAGGGAATTTTATTTCGGTAAATGAGTAGACACCCTGTCTATGTATTTTTTTCATATTTTTGTCTATGAATTACATAAACAAAAAAGTTTTGACATTCGCTAGAAGTTTTTTTTAGACATTAATCTGAACTTAAATGAACTTACTTAAGGAATTCAAATTTCTATTGTTTCACAAATTTTTCAAGAAATGCATCGGAAATTTTTAGGATCCTTCAAGAATTCAACTAGTGAGAATTACTTTAGGGACTCTAAAAAAATCAAAAAATGTATCCAGGAAATTTTTCCATTGCAGTGGTTTTCAGTTCCAATTCAGAGTCGCACCCTTTTGACTTTCTGAAAACGGTCCCAAAAAATGTGAAAACATGATAAGGTAATAATGTTTTAGTAGGACATGCCTGATATTAAACCATTAAGCCGAGTACCCAAAGCAAGGATCAAATTGAACAGACATCATATTAATATAGGAATCTTTAAAAAATGTATTGCTGAAACATTTACAATATTTTTTCCATAAAGAATCATAAGAGTAATCAAAACATTTTGCCAGGAGTTCGTTTTTCAATATATTGTTAGGAATTCGACCATGAGTTCGACTAACATCTAATTCAAAACATATCAAGAAGGCAAGGGACTTCATAGGTAACCCGTCAGGATATTTGCGGAATCTTCGAAGGAAATTTCCATGTATTCGTACTGGCTTTCACCGAGAATGGTCCAAGAAATTAGTAAAAAATAAGACTTGAAAGTAACGAAAATCTTGCAATCACTCCACCAAAAATGTTACAAGGAGACTGGAATATGACAAGCAAGTCGACAGGCATATGTTATTAACATCAAGGCAATCCAACCGTATTTTACTGGTGTTTGTAAATAATTTCATAACAAAAATGTGAAGAATCTCTACACTCGTTCACTTACATACATTTATTTCATTTATTGGTATAACATTGATATTACACCCCAACCTCTTTTTACGACCGTTATCGGGGGGTCGTAAAAAAAATCGGTCGTAAAAAAAATCAGGGTTATAATCATGTTTTTGAAAATGCAACGTCTAGATGCGGAAATACTGATTTGAGATATTCGGCAAAGTTGAAGCATGGGTTGAGAACTTACCAAAATGGCCGTTCAAGTTTTCATATTTTGGTAATATATGGCAACACTGCTCGATTGTTATCAAAAGAGCAAATACCAAAAATTTTTAAAGATAACGATACCGAATGTTCAGTTGAAGGAAGTGTTGCGTGCCATACAGTCGGCCGAATCACAAATGTTCATGTGGCTGGCAACACTGTTGAAGAGAATAAAGAAAAAATCAAAACCATAAAACTTGAGCGGAACAGAAAAATAGAATGCTTAGCAACATAGCAATACTCTTCAACTGTAATCCAGTTGTTCATGAAGGTTTCAAAATTTTGTCGTAGCTGGCAACACTGCTTAAGTGAAATTGCGCCACCAGGCAGTACATGTGTGCATGCAACTTTTGTTTTGCGGATATCTCAGGATCCTGACCACTTAGAAAGAGAGCGTCTTCGGCAAAGTTGTTCAGTAGTTCAAGGACTATCATTATTCTGGCCAAGAGATTCGAGATTTTGCCACCAGGCGGCGCTAGTGAGCATAGAATTTTTGTTTTGCGGATAGCTCAGGATCATGACCACTTAGAAAAATAACGCCTTCAGCGAAGTTGTTCAGTAGTTCAAGGGCTATCATTATTCTAGTCAAGAGATACAAGGTTTTTCCACCAGGCAGCGCTAATGAGTACGAATTTTGTTTTGTTTTGCGGGTATCTCAGGATCCTGACCACTTAGAAAGATGGGGTCTTCGGTGAAGCTGTTCGGTAGCTCAAGGGCTGTTATTATTGTAGTCAAAAGAATCGAGGTTTTTCCACCGGGCGGCGCTAGTGAACATGGAACTTTTGTTTTGCGGATATCTCAGGATCCTGACTACATAGACATGGTGTCTTGGGTGAAGTTGAGCTACTCAACAAGTCTACCGAAGACGCCATCTTTCTAAGTGGCTAGGATCCTAAGATAACCGTCTGGTGGCAAAATTTTGAATCTCAAAGCTTTTATAATGATAGTCCTTGAGCTATTGAACAACTTTGCCCAAGACCTCATCTTTCTAAGTGATCAGGATCCTGAGATATCCACAAAACAAAATTTCGATGCTCACTAGCGCCACCTAGTGGCAGAATTCCGCAATTCAATGACCACCATATGTTACCCTTGAACTACTGAACAATTTTGCTGACCATCATGATCCTCTATTTTGAATACTTTTTAAGATATTGATCATTTATAAAAATGGTCGTTAATCTGAATTTCGGTCGTAAAAATGTGGTCGTAAAACGAACCGTCGTTAAAAAAAACGGTCGTAAAAAGAGGCTGGAGTGTACAATAAAACCGCGTCAACAATTCCACGCCATACAACTCGATTCGTAGCTGCCTCCCTCTATCCTCGGCTGCGGCCTCACACTCCAAAGAATCAGAAAATAGAGAGCCACATTTTATTCTTGTAAATTTTGATTTGCTTCCATCAGGGCTTCTCTAGAGCTATGATCATAACATAATAATTATAAAGTTTAGACAATTTCTCCGTGAGGAATGAGGGTACCAAAATGAATAATTGTAGTGCCCAAGTAGTTATTTACCCTATCCTGTTTCAAATCAAAGCCGATAAAGACATTCTGCATCCAAGCCTGCTATTATGACAGCCATGTTTGGATTTCGATCTTAATGCTATGTGTTTTGAGGATCACACAAATCGCACTCCTGTGAATACGAGAGAAAAATGTTATTGACGAATATTGAACGCTACCCTATTTCAATGATTTTATCAGAATAGCAGCGTGATATAATACACACATAACTCATAATTCTAATAGGCATGAGAGACAGAAAAGATGTAGCACTAAATTTCGATAATCAATCAAGAAGAAATAATTTTTTTTAAATGGTTCTACGAACCCCCAAAATCAGCGTCACGACCCCCTAGGGGTCCACGAACTCCCGGTTGGGAACCACTATTCTAGGAACTTCTCCATGAATACATCTAGTGCCCACATTTAGAATTTGCTACAAAATAATCGTTTGATGAATAAAAAACGAATTTAGTATTTAGTTAGTTAATGAAAATTTTCAAAAATTGTTGGAAGAATTTTTAAATCTAATCAGGAGCGATTCTGAAGAAGTACTCTGAACTCTTGAAAAAGTCTTGAAGGATTTTTTGAATAATTTGCTAAAATAATTACTGAAAAAAAATACAAAATGAGAACCCTGGATAAATTTGGAGGGATCCCTGAAAATTTTCGAGCATAATCTCCAAACAAAATAGCATAGAAATAATCATAGTAATTGCTAGAACTATTGCTTAGTATTTCCGAATGAAAATATAAAATGAACATTTAAAGAGTCCATGAAGTAATTCCTGAATGAAATGTTGGAGAAATCCATCAAGTCATTTTCACTTCGATCGATTTTTTTGAAGAATCCTGAAAAAATTGATTTCCTGGAATAATCTAAGGAAGAATTTCTATGAAAATTCTTGGGTGTAGCCGCGGTAAAAAATTTGAAGGAAATAAATGAATGAATTGTTGAAACAACATAGGAAACAGTGGCAGAATTACAAGAATAACCTTTGGAGGAAATTCCGAGAAATTACTGGAAATTTCAGCGTTGTACTGCTAGTGGTTTTCATGGAAAAAATTCTGGAATTCTTTTAACTTAGAATACCGCTGAAGAAATGTGTAATTCTTATGAGAATGTCAAAAGAAACGTCTAGAGCAATTTTGGAAATGATCTTCAGATGAATCACTGATTGTAATTCTGTACCTATAGCTTGAGAAATCTATGAAGGAATTCTTGAAGAACCTATGGAGGAGACACGTACATTCTCCTTGATCTCAAGGAGTTACACCAGAATTGACTACATGAATTTTGACACTTTTTTTGCAGAACTTTCTTCTTGTTTATTCAAGCTACTTTTCTAGGAATGAACGGAGGATTCTTTTAGAATTTCCCCAAGATTCCACGTAGTTCTTGAATAAAGTTTTGAGGGATTTATGAAACAAAACAAATTTGGCTTATTGGTCTGTTTACACGTATAACACGGATTGTCCAAACAACTAGACAAGTTCTTAACTAAAGACTTGGACTTAAATTTGATATCACACACTATCACGGAATCAGTATGGTCAGACGATAGACTATTTGTAACGCCACGATACTAAACTATATCGATACTGATTTGGTTGTCTGAGATTAAATTCTGCTCGACTGACTATTGAACTTTACATCTCATTGTTCTGTGTGAAGAAAATGCCTATTATACATGATCAATTATTTCATACTGTTTCAATTGTCACATTGTTACATTTTATCGAACGGTCGAACCTCTCTAATGCGGATCTTTAACTTCATGCTTCAACAGAACAGCTACCGGCCCTATAATGTCCAAATTTTCATTTTCATTTGAATATAATCGTTAGGTATCAAAATTTGTATGGTACGTTTTAAACGGCAATATGTTGTTAATGGCGTATTTTTTTTTTTTTTTTTTAATTTTGGGTTCATATTTTTTTTATTAATTTTTTGACTTCATTATTATTTTTATCTTGGAACCCGTTCAAGTGACCTATTTAGGATAGAATATTTTCATTTGTTTTGCTTATATTACAAATAGGGCATTTTTTTCTTTTTCTGTAAGAAAGATAATATTCAAATATTCAAATAGCCGATCAAATATAAAAAAGTATTTGTATAAAATCTCATAGCTATATACAGGTACTCATTTTACTAACGAAACAACAAAACAACTATCTAATGATATCCTTGACCGGTGGAATTCGAACTTTCTACCCTCAGCTTGCTAAATAGATGTACGGTTTTCAATACGACAGTTTGAATCTCAATTTCAGCTTATATTTTGACCCATTCTCAACTCCTAGACCCATTGTCACCAGCAACGATGATAACCCCTATTATTTCAAAAACATTTGCTATGCAAAACTATCTCCTTTATGCGAAACATTCTTCCTGGATAACACTACTAGCGTGAATTTAGGTCCCGACGACAGGAAGTAACCCATCATCGCGTGGAAAACGCCAAACAACTCCCAAACTATGCGCATAAACAGCCAGCGGAGAAAAAGACCGTGAACTTAACGAATGACCGACGCGACCGGAGCGTCGGAGAACCACCATAGGTTGCCACCAACACTACTCGCCGAAGATTGTACATACACTACCGTGCAAACGTTTGGGGTCATCCCCTTGAAGCATACAAAAGTGTTGAGTCCATTTCTCTTTGAATATCGTTTTGCTTATAAGAGAAAAAAACGCTTTCAATAACTTAACCTAACTCAACCTAAGTATATAACGCACTAATAGTGACAATAGAAAATTGCAACGATTTTCGTTAAGAAAAATTAACACTTTTATCCAACATTTGTTCCAATAATACAGGTTTAACTGAACTTTCCATGTCTCCTTCCAAAGGTAATGAGTGTATTTTACTTCATAGGTATTTTTTGGATTATTTTACTTAATTTTGACTTGAAGTTTCGACATTTTTCAAAAGTAACATTGAAAAATATATGGCTTATTTTTCCACCACTGGATTGACCTAAATGTTAAACCAGTACGGAATTAGAACCACAATAACCTTTGAGAGCACAGAGAGTAAAATTTTGGCGAAGAAGCCTGATTTTTTTTTAAACCATCTAGACTTTACTTGAAACGAAAAAAAATCTGTAAAATCTTCCACCAATTATTTACGTCCCATTATATGAGCCATAGAATATTGAAATCCGTTGAAAAATGGCAGAGATATATGCACGATACACCACACTAAGGGATGACACCTAAATTTGCACGATGAGTTGAATGACTGTTTCATTGATTTAAAATAGTTGTCAGATTTATTCGCCAAAATTTTGTAAGTGTTTAAAAAAAAATAAAGATAACGGTTATAAAGCCGCAATAACTCAAACAATTTGTCGATCCAATGATGAGAAAATAAGCAACATTTTTAGCGATATTTTTGACAAATGTCACAATTTCGAGTAAAAGTGTTGTGACAAAATACAAAACATATTTTTGTCAAAATAGATACGTAGTACGATTGTTTCATTGCCTTTTGTATGAGCCACAGATAGTGTCAATTAGATGAGTATCAAAGATGAATAAAATGAAACCTTTTCACAGAAAAAGCGACAAAACACTTTTGAATGTTTTTTTAAGGGATAACTTCAAATTTTTGCACGGCAGTGTAGGTACCACCGAACGAAATGAACCGGCAAGGATTTCACCTAATAGCTTACCGGTAACCGCGACACACATCGCGGCGGCACCAAAGTGGATGATTCATAGCATTGCGGTGGATGTCTCGCCAATTCGATAAATAGCTATAAAGCGCAAAGGTGTATCTAGGAAACGCAGACTGACAGACATCATGACGATTTAGTTTCATTTGATGTGGATGGATGTTTCGTTCGATGACCAGTAGCATGGCGATTAACTTGAAAAAAAAGCTATCGGATTAGCAAAAACGAGGAGAGGTTAAAGAGAAGTTGAACTATTGCCAATTAGTACATTCAACTGCCATTGGCCACAGCAAATTATTGAAGTTTTATCAAAAACTGATCCGTGGAAAAATAGAGCGGATAGTTCGAAGCAAAAAAAGTTGATGAAGTCACTTTAGGTAAGTTCCAGTCTTTCTCATAAGTTTTAGTTTTTTTGCTTCTTTATTAATGTCATTGCAATCGATGTATGTTTCATATGTATTCCAGTCGGCTCGAAAATAATTGAAAGTAGAGCTGATAGGATTGAGAATCGCTTCATGGAATATTTGAAATGTAACAGGGACAGGATCAGAAACAAAAATCAGCATGAGTAACCACTACCGAAACTTCCACTCGGCTGGTTGGCCGTAAACCACGATTCATAATTAAAACAAGTATGAGTAACCAGTTGGTTACAAAGGTGGTTAGAGTCATTTAGGGCTAAATCAATCGTAGAAGGGTTTCTAGAAGAGAGAAACCAAGTAGGGCTATCAGGGTATTGAATTGGGAAATATCCTGAAGAGCACTCGTCAAATAAAATTCTGCAGTTGGAATTACTTTGAGAATTATTCCATGACTGGTGTTTGGCATTGAAGTCACCAATGACAAATAAATTGACTTATTTCGAGTCAATTTCCGCAAGTCAGCTTGAAGCAAATTAAATTGCTGTACAGTCCATTGAAAAGATAATCAGGCAGCTATGAGAGTATGTTAACCATGTTGTGTTTCAACAGAAACACCCAATGTTTCAAAAACTTTGATTTCAAATGACAAAAAAAGTTGATGTTTTATACGCCTTATCAGTGATGATAGCAACTCCACCATCCAGTCAATCATTACGATAAACAAAAAAGTTAGAATATTTTTAAAAATTGGATCCAGGTTGTAAACATGTTTCGGTAATAACTGCTTTATGCACGTTATTAACTGTAAGAAAATTAAACATTTATTCAAGGAACGAGCATTCCAATTTAAAATGTTTAAATTATTATTTATTGGATCCATTAGAAAAACGTAATCCAAAAACAATTTGATTTGCAAATTTTACACCAACTTGGACTGCTTCAGTCATAGTGGTGGCTTTGAACATTGGATCAATCATTAGATTCAATTGTTCAGTTAGAAAATTAAAATCAGAGGCAGACATATCACTTGAAGTGGGTACATTATGTGATGATTTTCCGTTAGAATTTTCGGTAGACGAAGAGGCGGTAGTTTCCTGTGGCGGCAGGGTTTTTTTTCCTTTTGATATGAAACAATCAGAATGTAGTTTGAAAAGGGGAGGAGTACAAATTACCTGCTACGATATCGACAAAGGAATTTCCTTGGGTAGATACATTCGAAATTAAAATATTCGAACGGCTACCCGACGGATTAAAATTAGTTTGTGAATGAGCATGATTATGATCTTCCTGATGGGTGTGATTCTTTATCAAGCGATCGTTATCAGAAAAATGAGCATTGTTCGATACTCTACCAGGCAAATTCCGGAAACGACCGTTATCGTAATGGATATTACTGTTCATCTGCCGGGCACGAGCTTCGACGATTCGCCTACGCGAAGGACAGGCCCAAAAATTAGACTTACGATTTCCCCCGCAATTGGCGCATATGAACTTATCGGTATCTTCCAGACGTCCTTGGCGTGAGAAGAACTTCCGCAAATCATGCATTTAGCGTCCATGCGGCAATTCTTTGTACCATGATCCCACTTTTGGCACCGACGGCACTGAGTGGGGTTCTGGTAATTTCCTCACACGGACAGCGAACATAAGTCTTGCTTTTTCTAAAGCATTAATATTATTTAGATCACTTTTGTCAAGGTGAACTAAATAATATTCTTGAGAAAGCCCTTTCCGACGAATGCCAGATTGAGTTCTCTTTTTCGTAACGATTACTTGGTCTGGAGAAAATCCAAGTAAATCTTTTATTCCATTTTTGATCCATCAGGTTACTTATGTTAAATTGAGAGACATAAATAAACGTTCAGTTTTGTCGTCATAAGTAAAAAAAATGTTCTTCCCATCAAGATGTTTAAGAAAAAGTTAGTTCGCGATCTTTAAGAGGTTCCGACAAAACGTGGCAGTTTTCTTTCTTTGCGATTTGGAAATCATACCCCTAATGGAGTTCAAGACCTCCTGCCTAAACCCTCCGGAAGCGACACCCTTTATTTCCCCACTTGAATCAAATAACCTGGAACTAGAAGGTTTGTGCCATTCTCTAGACATCTAAAGACTAGCCTTGAATTGATGGTTCATGGATGATTGACTGTGATGCCTCAGAACAATTTTTTGCTAGCATGCTATTTGATTGAGTCATAAAGTACTTCCACGTCAATATTCTCAAAAAACATAATTCAACTGGAAGTTCGCTAGAATTTCAGACCATTCTTCGGAATAATTAAAGCGGTGAAATAACAATAACATGATGTATCAATCCAGAGTTGGGTCCATTCACAGCGAGTATTGCAGGCACTTCTTCAACAGGCATCCGGGGACCATTCAGAGAATTTCCAACTGCCTCGAGGAGTGTGCAGTGAACTACTGTGTACATACAGCAGAATCGACGGCGACAGCAAAGCAGTTGTTTACACAAGTTGTTCACCCAAACCCCCGATGGCTTCTTGCTTGGTCGTCCAGGAAACTTTGAACCAAGCTCAGCACAACGGAGATGGAGAATTTTCAGAATTCAAGTGACATTGTTGAGTTACATTATTTTTTCTTTTCTTCATTCAACAGTTGCTAGCCGCTCGCTCCTCGATGCTCTGCTTTGGCTCTGGACAATCCTGCCTGATGACAGGATTTCACGGATGAATTAACAACGCATACTTGTCGGTGGAAAGTGCACCAAGTTACTGAGGCGTGATGCATTCTGAAGGATGGAAAGTAGGTCAAGTGTGTGAAATAGTGCAAGCTTTTCCGGGTGCATCAAGTGCTGCAGTGTACAATCAAAGCTCTATAAATTGAATTCGACGGAAATAGCAGTTTGTGAGTTGATAATCTTTTGGAAACTATCAAAGTTTGATTTACAGGCTAAGGGTATCTTCAGCAGATTACAAAAATTGAACTGAAATGTCATCTGCTCAAATAAGGTCAAATAAGAGGGAAAGCTTTCGAGGAGTTTATAGCCGCAATTTCGATATGACGTGTTATCATAGATTAGATGAGGGAAATTCCAGCATCCGACACATGCTACATCCTTCGTTAACAAGTAACTCCAGCTTCCATCGAAAAGTGAAATCCAATCGCACTTCACCGCCGCCGCCTTCTATGTCGGTCGGCTAATCCGAAAACAACAATTTTTCCAATCATCACTTCATTTACTCTTCCGTCAAGCGAGTCACAATTTTTGCGCTCAATCGTTACGACGAGTAGAGTAAGGTGGGGCAAAAGTTCGAACTTAGTGGTTTTATCAAAGTTTCCAGGAAAACAATAGCAGTTAAAACAAAACAAATACCATACAGAGAACCTTCAATATATTGGCTATAATTTTGCTGAACAAACTTGTGTCAAAATATTTACCCATTTTTAGTTATAACAGTTTCAAAATTTATTGTCTTATTCGAACTTTTGCCCCACCGGTGGGGCAAGAGTTCGAATCTAGTGTGGGGCAAAAGTTCGCTGGCTAAAACACAGAATATCGATCTTTTTATGACAGGCATACTTTACACCAGCCGTAATCTTAAGTTTGCCGAAAAATACACACTAAAATTTCTTCGAAAAATTGCCCAAAACCGGGTTAATTGTAATATACTCAAAAATAGCAGTTTTTCGCAAAACTAAGTGGAAATGTAAAATTTTGGTGACAGTTTTCACACGATCAGACAAATTTAACTAAATCTGAAGATAATATGTGGATTTTAGGCAATTTTAAAATTTTTCCGTGATTTTATACATGGGTCGAACTTTTGCCCCGCTGATTCGAACTTTTGCCCCACTATGGGCCAAAAATTGTTTTCAAGTATTTATGCAAAATCTAATACACGTCAAAGCAACCTTATGATAGGCCTAGAAACGCCCTTACATAAAATATTGAAAAAGATGTTATCTTCAATTGGTACCATGCAACGAAAGTTTGACCAAAAATTACAATATTCACGTCGAAAAACAACAAATAGCCATAACTTTTCCAAATCTCAATCGATTTTTATGATATTTGTAGTAAAAGTCTCTTACTTGAATAGCATTCGAACCACAGTGACATTTATAAGATTTGTTTTGAATTGAGTTAGAAATCTTAAAAAGAAACTCTTACCCCACTCGAACTTTTGCCCCACTTTACTCTAATTGATGTGAGTCATCCATCATCTCCCCGGGCTCTATGTACCGAACAGATGACGGTACAATTTTTTTTTCAGCCATTAAACAGCCGGTATGTGCGAACGTTGGCTGTGAGACACTGTGCCAGAGTATGCAAATCGTCTCGTCAATTGTGCCGATTTGCCGCCACAGAAAATTGCGATCACAGCATCAGGGGCAAACTGCGTGTGAAAATCAAAATCCGATTTTAGCGAACAGTTAGTGTTACTTTTCTCATGTCTATTCTATGGTGAAAGACTTTAACTCCAAGTTTCTCCCGTTTCAAATTCAAAGATCAAATCAATAATTCAATGCTTGTTGCATTCATATTTGCCGCATGTTATGTTTAGATTTTGTTAAATAGAATCTGAAACATCTTTAATCGATTTCATAGTCAGAATGTTACATCAAGGACATATATTATGAAACTAGTGAGTGGGAGCAGTGAAATGAGATTTTCGATTTCGAAGTAAACACCCTTACAGTCGTAGAACAATCCCTCTCGTGGAAAGCTGGACAGGTACATACTTTTGCAAAATTTGAAGTTTTTGCTCTCTTTTAGCGTTGTGTAATTCTTCCAAAGCTTAAAATGAGTTGAAAAAAAATGTTTGTGCCAACGTCATTTGAAGTTCATATGTACATATATTATTATTGAGAAGATCAACCTCCTCTAACTGCTTGTCATAATATTTTATGGAAGGTGAACAAACTCTTCTCAATTAAAATCTTCCCGGTTACAACTTCAATTTCGATTGAATGTTTGGATAATTTGTAAATATTGATTCCAAAGTATGAATCATAATCAGATGATCATTCAATTACTTTCAGAGAAACACTGCTTTTTGCAGTGGAACATAGTCGCCTATGTTTGATGTATTCTTCCCGCCAGCAAAACCATTGTTGCTTGCCGAAAAGTTGATACATGCATGCAAACGCACTTTATAATGATGAAGAACAATTTATCCTGACGACCTACCAAAATTTAGTCCTCGGCAATGTTATAACTGGGAAGATTTCGACCATTTTTCGGTAATGTTCTAACTGAGAAGAATTTGTGATCTTTTTCATAGAAATCTTCATATAAACTTTAAATGGTGTGTGCACAGCCAAATTCAAAACTTTAGGAGGATGCTAATCACCATAGTTAACATCGTCTAAACATATGGAAGATACAATTTCAATATTTGCATCAGTTTACTGGACAAGTAAGATTCTAATTTTTCTTTTTACTGGATTATATTGCTGAATAAAATTCTGTTTCTCTCTCGGGTTTCGCGTAAGTGTCTCTGATTACTGGTACCTTTTGGCTCTTCATACAGCGGCATTATGAAATCAAAATAATAATGAAAATGGGTACCTTAAAAATATAAGTATCTTAAAAAAAATATTGAGAAACTTTGGAAAAAATGTCCGAAGAATTCTTAACATAACATCTAGTGGAATCGCCAAGAGAAAAAATGCTACAAGCATCGCTGAAGTAATGCTTTGAATTAGTTTTTAGAGTATGACAATCAATCTTTCACCTGTCAACTGATCCCCTACCATTTGTTTGTGGAATATGTTTAGAAAAATGAGTCGAAATTCATTTGAAGAGGACGGGAAAAGATTTGATTTACGATTGTTCCGCCCTTTTAACATGTTATTATATTATTAACATAACCTATATTTTGATCAACGTGAGAGCTGCGGATTCTCAATAAACGTAAGAGGTTTTCAGAATCAAAGTCGAATGTTATGGCATTGTATGCGTTGTAGAAAGTGTTTTGTTTACCTACATATTAAAATCTAAATAAATTAAAATTGAAAAGTGTATGTATATCATGATTTGGATCAAGGGGAGAGAGGGTGGGGGTTTTGGTGTCTAAGAGCGGGTCAACTAAATGTGACTCAAAGATCCCATCAACCAAATTTACTTCTCGTGACAGTCATTGAGATGCAGAGGTATACTCAGTCTCTAGTAACAATGGTCGTCTAATTAACATTCCTTCCCTTTCCGTTTGACTGGAATCGTTATTGGCTTTCGATTTGTGCACATTGAGAATGGTTATCTAATCCCAGGCCCCAGTCATTGAGTCTCTACTCTAGGCAACAAAACAATTTTGGTCAACCATGTAGTAGCATGTTCAAACTGACCGGACTAGATGATATTTTGGTGTTCTAAAGATACATTACGAACTCCATCAATTTTGCTGATGCTATTATGGTACAGATGTATCATAAAATAGAAAAGCTCCGTTATTACAGTAATTAATGCAAGCATTTTATTTATTTTTTCTTTTTAATTCCTCGGTACGTTTGCTTGGAACTATTAAAAAGCACTTGGTCCAGTCTATCTGAACACCGACCATATATGCTAATGCTCATGCTTTGGAGAAACTTGATTTGAATCATCCAAACAGTCATAGCTACACAACTACTACAACTATTCTGCAATACGATTATAAGGGCGCAGGGTTCGAATCCTAATCTGTCCAAGGATCCTTTTGGAATTGTAACTATTTCGTCTGTCGAGGGTGTATACGTGCTTGTCAAAAACGCTGATCAATTCACAATGAAAATTTAAGATAATACAGTAACTTAAAGTCATATGCGTATAGGGTACTGTTTTCACATCAAATTGATAAATATCGCCTTCGAAACACTTAATCAATAACGAAAGTCATAGTACCATCCATTGTTCGGCATACATACACCGATTTCATTTACATAAATCTTTGGAATAATGAAAAAAGTATTGAATTTGTGTCAAAAAATGATCTAATTCCATATTCGTACACATACGAAAATTCAAACATACAACATTCTATATTTTAATGCGCTTCTTGATTGTTCTAGTTCTCCATTGCGTTGTTCAGATGAAGTAATTTAAAAGCGGACATATTTGAAATTAGGCATATTTATGAAAAATGCCACTTGGTCATTGATTTTTTTTGCTATAAAATGTGGAACAGTAACAACGTTAATTAAATATCACTTTACTAAGAATTGTTGCTGTGAATACTGAATTAGTTTCAAAACATTATAATCACTTAGAGTAGCTATGAGTGGATATCGGCATCTTTATTATATAGTATTGGTTAGTATAACATTTAAAACAGAATTTTTCGTTTGACGAAAAGTTTCCTCCGGTTGGAGCGGGAATCGAACCCACGCTTCGTGACACAATACGCCTAAACGACTGACGCCGCTAACCGCTCGGCCAGGAAGCCCATTTCAAAGATAATTGAGTATTGAGATAACATCAATAATGTGGAGGTATGGACAGCATGGTGTAGGGTAGTTTGTTGTACAACAAAGTTCGTAGTTTTGATTCTTTTTATAGATAAGCTTAAAATTAATGAGTAAAGGCATTGTTTAGATCAAAAACTTGGTTTACATTGATCAAAAATAACATTGTAGCAGATTTTTAAAGTTGGGACATAAAAATTTAAAAAAAAAAAAAAGAAAGGGCAAAATTTGCTTATAAGTTCTGCAAACTGAATACATTTCAACAAAAACTTTTTCTTTACTTGGAATAACATTTTTTAAATAGATGCATTACCAAAAAATGAACGTTGCTGTCAGACTTATTGGATTTTATAGCAAAAATATTGAAAAGTTTTATTTTTCATAATACTACTTATGTGTCACATATGTTCGTGTATAAATAATGCAAATATACTCTACTACACCTGAACAGCGTAATTAAGGATTACAATCAAATAAGGCATTGAAATTTAGTTTAAAATGGTGTAGGGGGAGATCCCCCAGTGCCGGACAGCACCCAATACCGGACAAAGTCGAAACATTGAGAAATCACGGTCCAATCAAGATGATGTATTAGTAGAAAAGAAAGCTATTATGTAGACTAATGTTTGCGTAGAATACCACATCCTTGAAATATGCATGCCTTTTTAAAAAAGTAGAAAAGTTTGAAAATCTTTAAAAAATTGACGTATTCTCTTAATTTTGAGCCTATTTAGTAATTATTTTGAATATGAAAAAATACTTTTGATCACGCAAGCATGATCGAACATAATCCTTATTTGATAGCATGAATGTATTTTGTACCATAATTGAACTAAATATGGACAAATTACAATTTTCGTTAAGCACCTCCTGTCCCTCAGTATCGGACAGCTTGATTTGTTATATGATATCTTTGTAATTATTGCACCAGTTTCTCAAAATACTTTCATTTTTCATTTTTTCCGTCGATCGTGGTATCAAACATGCAATAAAATTAAGAAGAATGAACATTCAGAACAACATCGTAAAATGTGCTATTTTTCATCATATATGGAAGAGGTATTTGATAGGCATCTTTCAAACTAAGAAAAACGCAAATTATTCTTGTAAATATTGCAAATGCATTGAACTGATAATTATAAACTATTCCTATAGTGTACACATTCAATGATGTTCATATTTGCAGAATTCGAGCAATTCCAGATCGTGTCCGGTATTGGGTGCCACCTTTTAAGATCGATCAATTTGATACTAAAATACATCATCAAAATGCATTGTCATAATTCGTATTTATTTTTTTAAATTTATTTTTGTACACTTTAAAAATGATAATATTTATCATAAATGGGTAACACGAGCCCATAAAATTAATATTTTTCGAATTATGAATTTAGTGGCTTAAGTGTCCGGTACTGGGGGATCTCCCCCTATGCTAGAATTTTGATAAGTGTACGAATATGGAATTAAGTCAATTCTAGACAGACATTCAGTATCTTTCAAACTAAACATTAGATTCAGATACTTTTCCCCGAATGTCGGATCCCCGAATGCCATTTCCCAGAATGATCCGTTTCGACGACATTCGGGTTAAAAGTAGCATAACCAAATATTCATGTAAATTGAAACATTTGAGGGTGACGAACGAAGAGCTGTCAGAAGTCGTGAAATCACTCTAGTCAAAAAAGGCACCGGGACCCAGAGCTGCCAGATGATTTGATAGAAAACCTGTATCCACCAGATTAGAAAATCTGTGTCCCATACAAAAAAATCTGTGTCCATACAAAAATCGTTGATAGAAAATCTGTGTTGCATACAAATTGAATCTGTGTCAAAATAAAAAAATCTGTGTAATACAGATAAATCTGTATAAGTGGCAGCCCTGGCGGGACCAGATGGTATCCCGAATGTTGCCCTAAAAATGGCAGTGAATTCAAAACCACGATGCAACGCTACATAGGTCGAGGAATCTTCCCGGATGCATGGAAGCGACAGAAATTGGTGCTACCTGGGAGGGAGGCACCGATACTACACACGAAATATAGAACAAAGTTTGTTTGAACTGCAAGATAACTCCAGCTTGCCAACAACAATCAAGGCAGGCTTGGGAAAAATCGCTAGTTTTCTTTTGTTGTGTACTTTCGATCTTTCCTGACAAACATGGAAAAAGGGCCACAGTTTTCTGTACACCAAATATTAATTTTCATTGGAAAAAGTAAAACCATGCGTTCTTCAATACTTTATATTCAATCAGTTGAAAGGTGCTCACGTGACATTACTTGCATTATGTGCATGAATTGATTTTCATTCAATTTTTGTCACTTTTGATGAAATGCGAAAATGTGTTTTAATCAGCTACGCGCTTTTTCTATGTTAGTCCAATGTTTGAGATCTGGGCTCACAGTGACAGTTCGTGACAGCGGAATCCCGGCTCACTATGACGTACAGAAATTTTGAATTGGTTTCTCCCTCCCAGGGTGCTACTACCAAAGGCGGGGAAACCACTAGGTGACCTATCTGACTACTAGATGTTCGAGAGATTGATCCTCAACAAGCAGGGACGAAAAAAATCATGCTCACTATACTCAATTCACTGAATTTATGCCACCATCAAAGTAACCGCACCACCACCAATATGATTGTACCAATGAAGATGGCACAAAAGTAGATGGGCAAAACAAACAACGATGCCCGTATGTCGTTGGTGTTTTTGAATATCAGAAGCAGGAGAGTGTCAGTTTTAGAAAATTGATTATCAATGAGGTTCAAATTTATTAAAAAATATGCTGCTATACGAGTAATGATGGATCCGATGCACGGAATGGATTATATTGACGCGTCTTTACTGTGCCTCGTGCAAAAATTACAACTTCCCGAAGCGGAATGTAAAAAAGTCAAGCTGGTTAGAATGAATATCATTTTTTGTTTCCGATTATCAAAAAGCGGTTGAGTAGCAGCAGGTTAAAAGAAAACTGACAATCTTGCGCAAGCGCTTTGCCAATCTTTGTTGTGTTGTCAAGGTGAGGATAAAAACAAATAAAAATCAACGAAGATTCTACCCAGCAAGTATCAATGTAGGCGAGGGTAGATTGAGTATTTTCGTCCCTGCTCAACAGGCAAATACCTGGGAGGGAGACACCGATACTACACACGAAATATGACACAAAGTTATTTCGAACTGCAAGAAAACTCCAGCTTGCCAACGACAATCAAGGCAGACTTGATGAAAATCGGTAGTTTTCTTTTGTTGTGTTCCTTCGATCGTTCTGGACAAAAATGGAAAAAGGGCCAAAGTTTTCTATGCATTTCATTTTCGTTTTTATTGAAAAAAGTAAAATGATGCGTATTTGCATACTTTATATTCAATCAGAATAGAAGGTGCTATTGTGACATTACTTTTGAATAAGCATGAATAGCTTTTCAATCGATTTTTTGTCACATTTGATAAAATGCAAAAATGTGTTTTAATCAATTACGCGCTTTTATCATGTTTGTCCATTGTTTCAGATCTGGGCTCACAGTGACAGTTCGTGACAGCAGAATCTCGGCTCACCTTGACGTACATAAATTTCGTATTGGTTTCTCCCTCCCAGGCAAATACCATATACGAATGGTGCGGACGGTCAATAGAAGTACTAGATT
This sequence comes from Aedes aegypti, assembly GCF_002204515.2. Taxonomy (NCBI): domain Eukaryota; kingdom Metazoa; phylum Arthropoda; class Insecta; order Diptera; family Culicidae; genus Aedes; species Aedes aegypti. The sequence goes on along the minus strand of NC_035109.1, from coordinate 319,981,804 downwards.
TAGAACGCTGGAGCGCTGTTCACTCCATACAATGGTTGTGATAGAGATAAATCAACCACAGTAGCCTTGGTTTTCTGTTGGTGTGAAGCACCGATACTCAAAGTGTCAAAGTGATTGTTTTGTTCCATAGTTTGTTTTGTGAAATGGAAATGAGACCTAACTCTATTCAATGAATTTAGATAGTACGAAAACCTCACAGAAAGAGAAAACATTTGAGGGCGCTGTTTTTCACACTCCATTGAATGGAACTTTCTTTATATTTAGTTGAAGTTGTAGAATTTGTGATCCATGAATGCAAGTGAAATATGTTTCAATTTGTTTTTACTCTGAGGTGCTACTTTCGTACAAGGAGTAGAAGCATTAACCTAAGAATGCTAATGTCGCTGCTGTTCGTGTTACCAACATCTAGTTTGCCACGCGCTGACAGCTTGAGTACCGGTCCTCAAAGTGTCAAATAAATTTTAAAATCATCCACTACAACATGGCATCGACCAAACAATGAAAAGATACAGTTAAAAGTGATAATAAACTAATTCAGTTTTGTGAGAACACCGCCATTAGCGTTCTACTACTAATATTTCTATTGTACAAGGTCAAGCAACAGCATGCAACGGGAGAACAAAAATGAAAGAATGAATTGGTAGACAAGCATAATATTTATTCAAGAACAATCGTATTCTTTTTAATTCTTGAACGATTTACTAACTTCAACGGTTGGCTGCAAATAAAATCACTTTCTTCCCGGTGTCGATATTTCAATTTTCATTTTTTTGTGCTTCATATTCGAACCACTCTAGAATCAGGACGCAATGTCTAACATGAGATGCGTCCATGCTTTTCCACGTTGGTCTTCAATGGTTCGTTGGCGTGCTCGAGCCACAGCCACAAGAAATGTTTCCCCGTTTGATATCCTGATGCAGGTGTAAAAGTGTCGCGGGTACACACTAAGATTTTATTACCGAAGTCGGTAAAATTTTATTGGGTTTTTGAACAGCAGAGATAAGTCGGTAATAATTTATAAGTACCGAAAACTCAGCAAACTATGAAATATTGAGATGTCAAAAAACTACCGATAAAGTCAGTAACAATCTATCCAAAACGTTACTGTATTTTTCGGTAAAGTTATTTTTGTTTACTTTTATTACTGACTTTTTCAGTTTTTTTTAATAGCCCCAATCCCATTCGCATTTCCCCAAATTTGACCATATTTTTCTAAATTTCCACTATATTTCCATAATTCTCATATTCCGCCTCTGTCGACTGCTCGTGATTGGAATCTGGTGCCTTTGGTAACGCACCCACAAACTCAATTTTCACGACACCTGGCTTGTCGGAAGTTCGCTCAATTATGCAGCCTTCGACGAGTTGGATTGCCACGAAGCCTAGAATGCGCAGTCATACAAGAAAAGATCTTTCCACCGGAATCGGAATGGCCTCTCGGAAGTATGTAACTGACGGCTTATAAAGATGTACTAACATGTTGGTGTTGCGTTATTTCTCAGGGAAGTTAATAAATCTGCACAATAACAGATGTGCTATCTTTTCAGCTTGTGTGATGCCGTGCGAGTTTAACTGCGTTTCTGGTCCGTCGAAAGATTTTTGAATACTTACCGTGAGCAGCGATAGGGCTAAAATATTAATAAAATAGAATTTCCGTCCGTCCATTCCATGAAAATGATCAACAAGAGGCATTCTGTTACAGAAGCTTCTCACTAAAAGAATATTTTCTCTTGAAAGTTTGCAAATTTGGTTAGGTATTTGTTTTCGTTGCGTTTTAACAAAAACTCGGTAAAAAATATTTGATACTGGTAAGTCAGTACTTACATTTACTGACTTTTCACATTTTCTCGGTAATTTGTAATTTCACGGTGTTATCAGCACAAGCATTTACCGTGTTAAGTAAAAAATATAATATATTACCGAAAAATCAGTATGTTTACCAAGAAATGCTGGAATCTCAGTATTTTTTGTGATTTACTGATCAAAACCGTAACATAATTTACCGAACAGCGATATCGTTTTTAAGTGTGTAAATGATCGAATGAGCTTCTAATTTTGATTATGTTGTTTGAGATCATCAGTGAATCTGAGGAAAACATTCGATTATGTATTTATGGGTCATCTATTTAAAATAATTAATTATAATTACTTTCCTTACACTCAAATGGGATAATCGTTTGTCCAGGAACACGAAACCCCGTCTTTACGACAAAATAGAACAAACGCGTACGATGCGATAGCAAGCAAAACTATGAGGTTTAGGTTTTGATTGTAATCGCAGGTTACCATGGTGTTACTGAAGACAATTTGACACTTTGAGTAGCACCGGCAAAATACGCATACTAGATGTTGGTCACAAGGTTTGCAGCGACATTAGCAGTCTAATTTATATGTCTATTGAACGGCCTGTCTAACAACCATTTTGGATACAGGAAAGGTACTTTGGACGCTATCCAGTCGATCTTTCAGACAGCTGAGATGGCAATCGAGCATAAAAGGAGCGGCATCCGTTACTGCGCGCTTGTCACTCTGGATGCGTTCAATAACGCAAGCTGGGAAGCGTTAGCCCAGTAGAAGCATTAACCTAAGAATGCTAATGTCGCTGCTGTTCGTGTTACCAACATCTAGTTTGCCACGAACTGGCAGCTTGAGTATCGGGCCTCAAAGTGTCAGATTAAATTTAAAAACCAAAACAACGACATGGTATTGAACAAACAATGGAAATCCATAATTTAAGGTAATAATAATTAAAATCAGTTTTGTAACAACAACGTCATTAGCGTTCTACTACTAATATTTCTATTGTTAGCCCACGCACTCAAGTTACAGGTGCAGCTGTATAAGCTTCTAGAAAGCTATTCTGATGGCATAATTCTACTGTATGACACAGAGTAGGGGCAAAAAATCGTTCGAAGTACCGTGGGAGTACCTCAAAGTTCAATTCTGAACCCAATGTTGTGGAATGCGATATACGATGACGTAATGAGGCTGCCTCTTCCGAATGGGTGTCAAGGTTGTTGGCTTCGTCGACGATATCTCTAAAGACACATTAAAGACCTCCATGTCCCTTGCAGTTGCCCAAAATTTTATGGCTCATAAGGTAATCTAGAATGCCGTTCAAAGTGTACTGCGATCTGTCAAACTTGGGTACCTTTTGCACTACCGAGGGACGAAATGCAGTACTAGAAGTGGTACCCAATTTGAGCCCGAGTGGGACGGACCCTAGTGGCGTATGGCGAATAGTTGGAGAAAGTAGAGTTGACAGCAGCTTGCTGCATTTCTATTGTTGAGGAATGGATGAAGTCTAGGAAACTAGAACTGGCTCGTCACAAGACTGAGGTTGTGGTGGTCAACAACCGCAAGTCCGAGCAACGGGCACTTATCTCGGTAGGTGATTGTACCATAGAGTTCATGCGATCCAGATAAGCTCAATTTCGCTAGCCAATACCAATTTCGTTGAATATACCTGTAAAAAGGCATCTACGGCTATAACGGCGTTATCGAGGATGATGTATAACATCTCTGCTGTAATTTCCAGCAAACGTAAGCCTCTGGCAAGCGTGGCGCTATTCATACTAAAGTATGGAGACCAATCTGGTGGAAAGCGCTTAGAACTTGCAGAAACCTAAAGCAGTTGAGCAGCTTGAGAGCACGTATAGGATCATGTGCTTAAGAGTAGCAAGTGCATACCGAACAGTTTCAAAAGAGGCCGTGTGCATCATAGCCGGGATGACGCCCATCGGGCTCATCATCATGAAGATATTCAATGCTTCAAACAAAAAGGTACCAGAGGAGCCCGCAACGCGTGTAAAAAGGCAACTCTCAAAAGGATGGCAGCATGAATGGGATAACTCCACTACGAATATATGTACTCATCGACTAAAGCCAAATGTGTCAGATCGGTAGGAAAGAAACTATGGGGAAGTGAACTTCCACCTGACGCAGTTTCTGTCAAGACATGGTTACTATAGGCAATAGCTGCATAGGTTCGGGCACTCGGAATCTTCTGCGTGCCCCATTTGTGCTGGTGTGGAGGAAACAGCGGAGCATGTCGTGTTCGATTGCCCCCGTTCCATTGTTGTGAGTGGTCGCATACTAGCTACATGCGTAGGGGACACGTCCTCCGACAATATAACCCAGAGAATGTGTGCGAATGCCGTGTGCTGGAATTACTGCACGGCTGTCACTCACTTTGTGCTAGAACTGCGGCGCCGACAAAGAGTTGGCTGCAGAGGGTTAGCCCTGCCGAAGCTTGTAACATTGTTTAAGTCGGCTAGGGAAAGCAATTTGCCTAAGCTACTTCTGCTACATGTGTTAAGTGCTGTATGCACTGGCCCTTTCCGAAAAAATATCGTAAGGTGGTTCCGGGAAATAAGAGTCTTAGGCCAAGGGTAATGTCTGTGCACTCTGTACACCACTTGAGCAATCCAGCGAGAATTGCTCATGTACAGTGCATGGGCTAATTTTAGTGGGTCGTCGTTTGTGCGGCATCCCCACACTCCCTGAGTTACCTTCTCAGGCATCTGTTTGAAGATTTCCTCTTTGTAAAAAAAAACACAGTAACATAAAGCCAATATAGACGAAGTGACAGCTACGTACCTACAGCAGAAATTAAAAAAAAAACAGTCAAATTTCTAAGGGAAGTTGACTGATTGCTACATTTTATCTATCATACGTCACTATCACTGCTAAGTGACTTTGCGCAATGTCCACTTTTTTTACCTCTGCTGCTCGGCTAACATTTTAGCAAACCACGGGATTAGAAAAATTGCGTATATTCGCGAGCCCATGGCCTCTGGCTGCCGTCGTCGTCACGAGGTGGACAAATGAAACCGCACGGAATATTCTTGGCACCGCGCGCGCGGCATTTGTTTACTCTCCTGAACGGCATTTGCTTTCAATCGATGTATTTTTTGCCGCGCGGCATATGTTTCTAGCGAGTTCCTCTGCCCACGACGACACACACGAGAAGCAAGAAGCGGTTCCGGTGTTTGCGCGCTCACATTTGTTGTTCATTCTTCTTGGAACAATACAGCGGGCTCGATTTGCGGCTTGACTCGTCCGCCGTATGCGCATGCAAATAGTGCCGCGACTTGAAACATTCGAGATCGTTGATTGTGTTTATTGCATACTAAATTGGCACCTCGTGCTAATTGAGCAATCGATTATACGGCCTCAGAATACGTCATTGGAGGGAAGGCCGTCACTAAATTAGAATTTTGCCATTTGGGAAGGTTAGTGTTCCGTGAGTAATTTTTCATCTTATTGGTATTACATCTACATTGTGGAAGAGTCTGTTTCTTAGCTTATTATTGTAATAGCACTTTCGCAGTTAGTCACTGAGAGCTTTCGTAGATAAAAGTTGCCATTGTTGCATACGAATGTCGTGTATCGTGTGACAAGCACGATGCCTAGACATTTTCTAATGAATCCTAATTATTGCAATTACTCTACTCTGCCCATAACTGCATGTTTGTAACATTCGACAAAAGTAGGCATCGAGTAAATGGAATACCAAGTTTGCATTGTATGGCAATATGGGAGGAAACTAAATTTCAAAAAATTGCCTAGAATTCAACAGTGCTTATTTGAGGTTGAAATTTTGTACAGTACGAAATTTTGTACAGTACGCATACTGGATGAAAAATCAGAAAATATTTCTGATAGAAATCTCATTCCTACGACATTACGAGGCTTATGTCAAATCTCAACGTGACTGTTATGCGGTTACAATAACCAATGTGATAAAACAACTTGGTATTTTTTTCGAATTTACAAACAAACAAAACATGAAACAATCTCACAGATTTCAGTAAGTTGATCGAAAGTATTTATCATTTGATGACTCTCCCTGGTATGAACTCGAAATTGTCAAAAATGTCGAATGTGACAAATATGCAGTTATGGGCAGTACTGCCGTTCTACGCATATTTGTCCCGCAATCCTTTAGATTTACATAGAACATGGGACAAGAAGGCGCAGAAGGGCAGTCTAAAGACATTTCCAAAACTCAGAGGACAAAGACCTTAGCTAAAACCTCGATGATGAATAAACTTAATAATCTACAGATCTTCCTCAATCGATTACTACCAGGCTACTACTTTTTCTTGCATAAAAGAATAATTATACTACGGGGAAGGGGTTGGTGGTCTACTGATTACTGCTTTTGCTTCATAAGAAGAAGGTTATGGGTTCAATCCCAGGCCCGTACATTTCCCTCGAAGATTGTAGTTGAATCTTTCACTGGCTTCTATCTTCCACTATATATCACACTTAAAACTATTCGTTTATAGTAGACTGGCCCTTAAACAAAAAAGTTGTAAAACTTAACGGGGCACCCCCAAGGTATGAGCCTTAGGGTAAGAAAAACGCTCTCTCAAAATTTCAACTCAATTGGTTGCTCCACCAACTGGCGCAATCGATATGAAGTTTGTATGGGATATTCGTCTCAAATATATTGAAAATTGATCATATGTCACTGTTTCGTTCCGTATACTAATTGTTCGCGTTCAAATTAGCCCAGAATGACAAATATACTAGTTGATACCCTAAAGAACATAATTGCAGAAGGTTGTATCTGGATTTAATCTCATTTTCATTACTTTTTCAGTTGTTGAAAGTTAGGCTTAGATCAGCACTCCCGTACAGTCACTTTTATACATGCGACATGTGCCCCAGCTCGCCCAACGTCATAGGTGGCTATGATGCGCTTAGTGGTTACCTTCAAGCTATGTTGAAGAAATACAAGCAGTATTGCATGATATACTTCAGATGGTTAAAACACCAACTTCATTAATTTTGATCATGGTACAATCTTCTACAATATTCTTCGCTATTATATCAAGTAGTGTTTTTGACATTCTGGGTCCAATTGAACGCGATCATCAATTTTCCTGAACCAAACAGTAGATGATGTTCTGTTGCTCATATGTTTGAGCTGAAAATCCCATATTAACTTCAATTCAAATGCGCCAGCTCATGGAACGACCAAATGAGCTGAATTTTTCAGAAAGGCTCCCTCTAACCCCAAGAAATAATCCTGGGGGGTGCCCCGTGGAATCATACAACTTTATTTTTCTCCCATACTGAGCTGGGCCAGTCTAGTTTATAGCAATCGCTAGAGCCAATGACGGTCAAGAAACCGTTTCCCGACGCTTCTATTCTTCTAACACACACCTTTTCTTACGCCTGATACATATGCAGTCTGTTAAAGAAAAGCAAGTCTCTCTGCCATAAAACTACCTTATCCCTAAACCTTCTCGCATGAACTGGCGTAGATGCAGGGCTATATCCGGTCTTCTGTAGGCTAGTTTCAAATGCAACATTAATTTATCCCCTTCCCCTCATTGGTTAGCATTCTGATGTGGCAGGCGCCATTGTTGCCCAACAATAGAAGATCGCCAGTATTTATACACTAGGGTGTCTGTTGGTCCTAAGCAGTCATCTGGTGGTTCCTTGTGTAAGTGCAGCTGATCTGGCGATACTGAAGTAGCAACCATGGGCGACCAATCAAGCTCAAGCTCAGAAAGGAATAGTTCTACTACAGGTATTGGCTGAACTTCTTTAGGAACATCTCTGTAATCTAACGATTGCATATTACGAAATTTCTTTGGGAGCTAATTCACAAAACTCATACGGCAAAAAAAAAGCAGTCCTTTACACCGATCCTGGAATTTTTACAAGTATATCTCCGACTCAATCTACCGAAAGTGATTTTTATAGATTCCTTCTAAACATTTACCAGAAACCACTAGATACTACTACTTGAATTCCTAGGAGCTTCTTAATTTCTGTGGAGAATTTCTGAATACCACCTAATAGGCCATAATTTATAAAATCTAGAAATCTTGAAAAATATCTTGAAGTTTTTTTTCAAGTAATTCCCGAAAGAATTGCAGAAAACGTGCATTAGAGAATACCAGGACGAGTTTTAGACAGCATTTTTAAAAGAATCCCTAGAGTTTCTGGGGTACTTTCTGAGGATGTGCTTCAAAAAATCATGGATAAATCCATGAAGGAGTTGCTGGAAAAATTTCTTCAAAATACTACTTTGAGAATTCAAGTAGAATTATTAGGGAAATCCCTAGACGAATTATTCCTTTGACATGGAACTAATGAAAATGGCCTATTTTATTATTTATATTTTTTTTTGCATTATACTTGATATAATTCGAAAATGGTCACTTCTAGAAAAGTGATCAATATAATCCAGTGAATCCATTGTCACCCAACACGCAGCAACAAAGTCATTGTCACCTTCTATTCTTTTTTTTTTAAGGCACTCTGTGCTCGTGCCCACTACTGTGCCGGAATCAGTTCATCTGTTTCTACTTTACCGATACAGATCTATTTTTAACTAATCTATATTTACATCTGCTTTCACTCTCTTCTACTCTTCTACTCTCACATCGAGCAGGTAGGAGAGAGCTCTGCTGTTCAGTCCAATCGATTTCTATAAGCCATAGTCCTTTTTGCAATTGCGGTGGTTCATTTTGCCGTGTTCCTAAGTCGTTTGAGGTTAGCTGCCTACGAAGAGGGTCAGTTTGTCTCAGTCACCATCTGATACTGACGGAGGATGGATGTGCTCCCCAAGGCACGGTCCTCCGTGCGGCGTCTTCTGGTGGCTGGACGGATTTTTTGTGGAGGGGCTGGGAATTGAACCCATGACCTTCCGCTTATGAAGCGAAAAGCGTAACCTCAAGGCTACGGACCCCCCTACCTTCTATTCTTGTTGCAACAATTTTATTCCGCAACATCAGTTTATCATCACTTGAACATAATATGACACGTGCGCAGCGATTTTCTGGGCTTCGCATTGCCATTTTCGAGAACTTTCTCCGTGTTGGTAAACATTGACACATTATCAAACAGCATCCATAAAACAAATTTGGTTTTGTGTTTAAAATAACTGATGAATTGCGAGTTGAAAGGGTTGCAACAATGTTGCGCTCTGTGATTGTCATGATAATCTTGCTTTTGATAGTGTCCTTATCCGCAACAGTTGCGACAAACGGTTGTTACCGAGCTTGCTTTGTTGTTTGTTTTTTGTCTATTTTGATGACGATTTGATTCACTGATATAATCATTATGGTCTAGAATAATTCCAAGATTCTTAATGAATCATCAAAACGTATTTATTTTGACAAAAATAAATAACAAAATTTTGAAAATCGACCGAAAGTTGTTCTTAGAAAAACTTTTTCATTACACATTTCTCCATCATGAAATTTTGTAGCAAATATCTGTTTACTATCAAGATTCTATGATGTAAATTTTAAATATTCAAAAAAATATGGTTTTTGTGTAGGGGAATTGGTGGTAAAATGAACAGGGGTGGTAAAATGAACACCTCGCCTTTTATCGAGAAAAACCAAATTCCGATGATTTTTTATCACGCACGGACGATTTATAGCATAAATCAGAGTGTTCGAGTTGATACGTAGGTCAATTAAAGTGAAAATATCAACGATAACTAAGATTTTAGAAAACCACGTTTGAAAATTAGAACTGACGTAACTTTTAGCTCGGAAGATGTGAGGTTTTTCAGTGAGTTAAATATCGTTATGATATGAGGTCAAATCTGATACCTTTAGAATTTTTTTTGCATGGGTTACGATCATTAATGGATATAATTTTGGTAGGGCAATAAAAATTTTCAGAAATATTTGTTTTGCTCACGTTTTTTGCATGATGTTCATTTTACCACCAATAGCTGTTCATTTTACCCACATAGTGCAGGTAAAATGAACATTTACATCGTTTTTTGCTAGGGACGAAAATATGTGAAAATTCAGCAATTTTAATCTGAATTCATGTCACTGCTATAGATAACATCATTGTTTTTGGTGTTGTGGGATAGAACTATACAAATTCCTCGTTTTTCTATCAGAATCAAGATGATTTCCTTAAGGTGTTCATTTTACCACCCCTTCCCCTAACTTAAAATTCAAGATTAAGTTTTGAATTGTTCATAAAAAAATCAGTGTTTTTTTTTTCTTGTAGTGAACCGTTTCACTACAACTTCTTCATAGAACAATTTTCGCAAAAATCGACAGTTTCGGAGTTTAAATTTTTCTAATTTATTTGCATGCAAAAACCTATAGGCCATTTTCAAAAGTTATTCTTGAGTCAAAAAGATCGATTTTTCAATGGAAAATACTTATTCTACCATATCAAAACCATGTGCAAAATTTACTGCAAATCGAAGATGGTCGAGCTCTGTGACTGACCGATTTGACATGGAATTCGTCTATATTAAAATACGTTTCTTATGTGTCGAGTTGCCGGAATGATGTTTTGCTTTTGTGAAATTAGAAAGCTGGTCAAAGTAGTTACATCAGCTAAATCAAGGATGGATGAACAATTTGGTGAGTTCGTTTCATGATTTTATTTTAAATGTACAATTTATATCATGACCTAAATGGATCAATTTTAACAACATATGAACAGTTCGTCACTGTAAGTGATATTTTAAATGAGGTTGCATTAATCGCATCACTTACCAAGGTGAATCCTGATCCCTCCTCACTAACAAAACTCCTTCCTATAACAACCATGGAGATGCAGAGGTGATCTCGGTCTCTAGTAACAATGGAAGGCACACTAATATTCCTTCCCTACCCCGATGACCGCCCAACCCAAAGCTTGCACAACCTTTTTAAACCGCGGACCAAATTTCAAAAACAATATTGGTGGGTAAAACTTTATTCCATGAGAAATTTCAACACATTCGTAAAATGTAACAAAATCCTGCCAATGAAAGAAGTTTGTTTCTGGAAATTGGCAAATGTTTACACCAGAATCTAGTTGAAGATTTTCTGAAATATATTTTCTTTGGATCAGTGAGAATGGTGTTCACGATTTTACAAGAATCATACTAAGAAAACTGTGACCAATGCGCAAAGGATTTTGTAAGAAAAGAAGCCTGTCATTATAATTTGAAAATCCTACCCAAGGTTTTGTTACAATCATTCCCCGGATTCTGTAAAAATCTTATCTTAGAATTTGTTAGATTTTCTCCAGGATTCAGTAAGTGTCCGTTCCAAGATTAAATCAGAAAGGTGTAGAAAGTTTTTCTTTTCTCATAAACTCTCCCAATATTCATTTTTAAGTATTGCCCATGAAACTAAAAATGTTTCCCATAATTTTAATCAGAATCCCAGCCAAAACTGAGCAAAAATTCTTCCAAGACTGTAGTGATAATTATGTCCCAAATTAGGTAGTTATCCTGGATAAGATTCTGTGAAATCTTTGTTAGAATGCTGCCCAAGATTTAATGAGAAATCTGGTGGCAATCCTACTCAGTATTCTGTATGTAGCAAACCACGTTCTTTTTATGGCGACTTGTTCTTGTAATCCCAATAAAATAAATTGTTCGATTCAATTATAATGGTTATCCCAACTCCAACAACATTTAATTGGCAATATATGAGAAGAACCTTCAAACAATTAGAGGGCCACACAAAGTTAAGTAGCGGGATGTACGTTTGGCATCCCTGCTTTAGAGATCCCACGAGCAGTTGATTCAACAGAGGCTACAAATAAATTCGTTTCGTTTTGCCATGTGTTTTGCGTACCAGATACCAATACCAAATATGTTACCAGCATTTTCACCAGAAAATTCAACAGTAACGCCACACCTTCAATTTGAGAAGCTACTTTAGATTTTTCTCTTTATTGTCGCCTAAAAAGTGACTGTTAAGACCATTTTGCTGAAAAAAAGTGAGTTTAGTTACTTTTTGTTGCAAATAGTGACTTTCTAGTGTCGAAAATAGTGACCAAGTTACAAAAAAGTGACTCGCCTACCAGCCCAACTTAAGAGATATCCTACGATATTTTTGAAGGTAACTGGGATGGTTCTTGGAAAGATTTATTGAACAATTATGCAGAAATAACATAGATTTATGAACGTGATTTTAATATTTTCTCTAGAGAAAATTCAAAAGGGGTCAGCATTGGAATTCTGAGACAAATATTTCGATAAGTGATAAATTAAGGGAGAAGTTTTTGAAGGAATAGTTGGAAGAACTTTTGTAACAATGAATGAAGAACTACTTTGTAATTTTCAGGACATTTCATCAAGAAATAATGACAAATATTAATACAAATGCCCCAAAAACGATTCTTGAGAAAATTCCTATTTTAAAATATTCTTTAGGTGAATGAATCTTATATAAGTCCAATAATCATTGGTATAATAGGAGAATTTTTCAGCCGATTACTTTAAACAATTCTTGAATAGTTTTTGTTATAACTATTTGTTTTTCTGGTAAAGATCCCTAGCAAAAAAACACCTTCGCAAGATCTGTGGTGGATTCCTGACAACACATTTGAATGATTTCTGCCCAAAAACGAAATGTTCAATGACAAATTTTAAATCCTGGAGAAAATCTTAAAAAAAAACATTCAAATTTTAGATTCAGACCTCCGAAAAGAAGGACGAAAGGATAAACCATCGTAAAGAAAAAAAAAACGGAAGGCAAAATAAGAGAATGTCATAATGTTCGACCTTATGATTTTTGTCTATTTTATTTGTCTTTCGATCTTTTGTCCCCGAGCCTAAAGTTCTAACTTTAGACCATCTAAACTGTCATGGGGTTCAGAAGATCGAATTTACGCCAGTGACAGCACCTCTTTTAGGTTTCTAGCGTTAAACTAAATGATCTACTTGTTCTTTTGAGTCACTGCTGTTAATAGTTTTTTAGAGGATTCAATAAATGTGCTTCAATACATATCGAACCATAGAATAGGAAATACAGCTACGATATATGGTATGTCTGAAGCTCTATATCAGTTTGCATAAGAAGGATTCTTTGGCTGGTAGCAAAAAGTGGTGCCTAAAAAAGTTATTTTAGTGATCAGACTTGAGAAATAAATGACTAAATAGTGACTTCCGGTTCTCGAAAAAGTGACTTGAAAATCAAAAGGTAATCAGTTTTATTTCAGTTCTATTACACTGTTTTACGATCAAGAAGGGAATATCCAGTATGATCTACTACAGATAATAAATTTAGTTGAGTACCAAATTTGGAAATGTTTATTGTACTTCCAAAAATTTCAAGGTATAGCCCACAATTTTTTTTTTAAATAGAAAAGTTAGCATTTACGCAAAAAAACTCTTTTTTAGCAGATTTTAGAAAGATACTATGTAACATAACCAAAGTATTTAATTTTGTCATGATTTTTTTTTATAAAAATTTGGTATATTCGTAAAATCAAATAATGTTTGTCATTTCACATTTGTATTAAAACTCCCAAAAAATGAGATATTGAAAACCTCTAAAATTGAATTAATTGTAGACTGTGTAGATCCCAACATTTTTCCATGATTTAAATCGATAAGAATTTAAGATTTAGTCTAGAAAAATTATAAGCCTATAGATTATAAACCTATAGATAAGCCTACAGATAAATCAGAAGATTTCTTCTACGCCGAATCGAAACGATGGGCGTTAAACAAATCTTGTAGTATTGATTGCCGTTGAGACTGAAAGCTGTTAAGAAAATACCCGGTATTACAAATTACGTGGAACTCCATGAAAGATTAACTTTTGTACAGGATACCATGATCCAATATTTTGATACTGACATGAAGTTGTTCTGATGATGACTGAAAACTTAGCCCTAGGCCGTTTTATAATTTTATCTCGAATATTTAGCTTGAAATAGTTAAAAAAGTGTTTTTTGGCGAAAAAAGTGACCATAGTTAAAATGGCTTCAAAGAAGAGACTTTAAAGTGACTGGCTTCAAAAAAGGTACCAAGTCACTAAAAAGTGACTCGCTACCAGCCTTGAATTACGAAGCTGTTTTCACAAGACATTTTATGGTTTAAACTATTCAATAAATATGTAACTGGACTGTTCTCTGTAGACTCTATCCTTAGAATTCCAGAGCGGTTTAGTTGACTTACAGATTACCTCGAGGGACCCAGATAGCAGTAGCGATGACTTTTAGTAAACATGAATCAATACATATCGTGACTCAACTGTCTCTGGAAGCCAAAAAGCATTTTCAAATCACAATATCGATCGATAAGCATCCGGTTCCATCGGAAGTGGTTGAATGTTAATTATCAGTCGACTATTCAAAACATTGATAAAACTGCAAAGACCAAAAAATTAATTATCGATAATAGCATTCCGTCTGTGTTGAAAGACAATAGGCTATCATCGCCAGTATATCCCACTTCCATCGCAAATCAGTGCAGCTATCTGTCAAGCTTGGTAATGATTTCAATCTAGTGAAGCGGAGTTTTTGTATTGTTATGGCAAAGAATACAATTCGCATATATAGTAGCAGCACAGTCGCTACTGGTCGTGTATCTTGTGCCAATGAAACTAAACGTACTTACATATGTCATACAAGACAAGAACGAAGCAGATAACAGGCGATGTGCTTGTGGGAACGATGACAAACGAGAAGGGACTGGACATTTTTTTGTTGTTGCTGTAGGTACTTCTCATGCAATGAGCTTCAATGGAAGACAAAAGTTACAATTGGAATGGATGTTCTCAATGTGACTTAAAGTTGTTGGCATGAATCTTCCAGGAATGTGTCCAAAAGGTTGAACAATTTGCAGAATCCGTCGCCCGAAGAGCAAATGTAATCATGTTCTTGATATGGTTCGGATGTGTATCTTCTTTCTGGCATTACGTCCCAACTGGGACAAAGCCTGCTTCTCAGCTATGTGTTCTTATTAGCACTTCCACCTTTATTATCGGAGAGCTTTCTTTGCCAATTGACCATTTTTGCATCCGTATATTGTGTGGCAGCTACGAAGATACTCTATTGCTCAGGGAGGTCGAGAATGGTTCAATTACGAAAACATTGTCAACCAGTGGGATTCGAACCCACGACCCTCAAGCTTGGTCTTGGCAAACAGCCGCTCGTTTACCGTTACGGCTATCTGGGACCCTTAGTTATGTGACTATGTGCCGTCAAAGAACTTCTACGAAAAAGCAAATCATATCAGCACTGACTGTTAGGTAAATCACTCAGCGTTTCATGTTTGCCAGCAAACAATCGTTTCCACAGCAGACCAATTGCTGGTGATGGTTACGACAATTGATTGATTTCGACCCACACGAGTGTCCCTAACTCTCAGTGTCTCTATCGTCCACATGCACTATGGGCAATTATGTGGTCGAAAATCGAAAATAAAAATACTTCTTTCGATTCGTTTCTAGTTCATTATTTGATAGTCACTCATTGTTTCACTATAGGTCATATTTAAAAAATTGTCTCCAAATATTGATTTTTAGAAATAAAACAATATGTTTGTGTCACAATACTTAGAACGGCCAAAACATTTTTGGCCACAAGACTGTGCGAAAACTGCCCAGAGTGACATGGCAAGAAGGTTTAATTTAGTGTTATCGCTAATCTCGGAATCAGATCCAAACAATAACTGCCTATCAATCTGAACAGCAGAAGTGAAGTAATTCCCTGTCCTCAGAATTGCGTGCGTGTGTCTCACAGAGTGGATTACATTATTAGGATGACACCTGCCATGCCAGTTTCTGGAGAGGTGGTAATTGAGTGATAAAGGTTATGAGTTTCCGGTTTTGGTGGTAATGTCGTTAGCACCGAATTTGAATCTCAAGTCTGACTGGCGGCCGAGGGTACTTGAAAAACTTCATTCCCTTGCACCCCTCGTGGCTGAGGGGGTAATTTTGATGGGTTTATTACATTCATGTGAGGTACAATAACAAAAAGTTATGGATTGCGTGAAGGTGGAGCAGGAAGCGGCAAGGGTAGAAGGTTCGAGAAGAAATCTGGTTTAACATTTGAACTAGGCATATCATTAAAGTGTAAACATTGATTCTGATATTTGTAAATTTTTAAAGAGACTGTTTATAGAACAAGTGTACCAAAAGTGCCTTATAATATCGTCCACAGAAAATGTGTATGGAGACTGGACTCTGGTAAAAACCTCCTCTTAAATCACCAAAAAAACCCCACGTAGCTAAAGTGTACCATAGTAGTTCTTTATTTAACTGTGTATACGATTATAAAAACTTTTATGTTTAATTTAAGTTTTCTCAGAAAACCCAAAATAAACATCATCAAAACCATGAAAAAAAACCTTTTGAGATTTTATTGACAGAACTCCCGTAGGAGTCTTTGGAAGATCACCTCCAGAAACAACTGGAGAACCCAGTGAAAGATTTGTTGGAAAAATATGAAAAGAAAATTTTAGGATGGTTTCTGGGAAAAAAAATCAGAGGAATCACTGTGAAAATTGCTTAAAGTAGCAGCGTAAGAGTACTCAAGGAGTTCTGGAGAAATTTCTCTAAGCATCCCTAGAAAAGCCGCAGAAGAAATTTCTCGGCGAGAAAAGTCCCTGAAAGTATCCCAGGAGAAATTTCTTGTGTCAAGTACTAACTTGAATTATGTGAAACGTCCTTATGCGAAACGTCCCACCCCCGGAGTTACCTGGGGAGTTACCTTGAGATTTTCTGGAGGATTTCTTTGACAAACTTTGTAGAATTTTTTTCAGAAGTCATTGACAGTATTCACGGGTTTCCCCGTGGAGTACCTAGAATAAAATAATCATTTCAGGAATCTTAGAAAAAAATCCTAGCTGAGTGATCCTTGAGGACTCCAGAAAATGTCTCATAGGAATCTTTAGAGCAAATTCAGAAGGAATCAATATACATATTCCAGGGACAATAGATAGAAACATGCCTGTAGAAATTTCTAGAGCGATTTTTGAATGATTTCTTCGAGGAAATGAAATCATCACATCTCTGATGGATTTCTTTGAGAAATTGGAACTCATTGAGGAATAGCTGTAAAAATTCCTAGATAAATCCTTTGGCGACCGTCTTTGAGAAATCATTGACGGCATTCTTTGACTGCACGAATTTGTTCGAAATTCCAGAACGATAAAAATCTTGGATGAATTATTGCTAGAACTTTTTGAAATATTTCGACGAGCTTTTGCTTGGACAATCACTGAATAAATTGCTTGAATAAGCATAGCATAGCATAGACTGACTGTACATTGCTACTCCGTGAATGATCGGATCTGGTAAGAATTGCACTTCGATCCAAAAGAACAAGGGATAAGACTTTCCGCTTATTCTTGAAGTGCACATTTTAGCAGCACTCATATTATTGATCAATAACGGCTCCGGCCAAGTCCTTACAGCCAGTTGGGATGGGGAAGAATGTTAGTGTGTAATGATTGTTGCTTCTAGAGACCGAGAATATCTCTGCATCTCCACAATCACCACGGGAAGAGTGTGGGGAGGAAAATGATCTGGGAGTCACCCTCATGGTCGGTGATGGGATTTATTGATAAGGAGAAAAAATACGACTCTTACCTAAAACTAGTTTAGAATTTCTGTCTCGTGGTGAAAAGAAGATAAAAAAAACACGTCGACATTCATAATGTTTAACTGATCAAAGGTTGTCTATAGTAATAATGAAAAAAGAAAGGTAATAATAAAATAATAAACACATATTGAAATTATATGAAACAGAAATTAAGGGTTCGTACTTTGGAAGCTCAGATCTCAGTTATTTGTGAACCGATCAAAATGAAATTTTCACAGCACGCCGGACATAACTTGAATTTCAACATATATTTTTGAGAGATTTTTCCAATCACGAGTTCAACAGCAATAACAGTTTGACCAAAGTGATTTTTTTGGCATTTTTTAATAATTTACTTAATTTAAAAAGTTGAAGGAATACCATTATGATGTCTTCAGCATAGTTTTTGATTTAGACAATATTAACAAGTTTGGTAAAGACAGTTCATGTGTAGGGCTTTCCTATTTTAAGATAAATCGTTTATAATTTTTCGTCAAAAATTTCACTTTGGCCAAACCGTTATTACTTTTGAACTCGTGATTGGAAAAATCTTTCAAAAATATATGTTGAAATTCAAGTTATGTCTTACGTACTGCGAAAATTGCGTTCGAATCGGTCCACAAATAACTAAGATCCAAGCCTCCAAATTTGACCATTTCAAGCAAAGTTGTATTGGATAGCTTAGCTTAGCTTAGCTTAGCTTAGCTTTAGCTTAGACTGACTACACATATCAATGGTTGCTATTCCGTGATTGACCGAAGTCAGTGAAAATGCACAAAGAATCAACTAGAAGTTCAGCTGGGATTGGCCATAATCTTCTTCAGTGTGCATAATTCAGTGCCTTTATTTATACAAGGTCAATAACGGCGCCGGCCACGTCCTTGCAGTCAGGTGGGATTGAGGGAAGGAATGTTAGTGTGTAACCTTTGCTATTTGGAGACCGTGTTTGCCTCTGCATCTCCACAAAGGTTACTGGGAGGGATGTTTGTTAATGGGGAGGATCGTTGGGTCAAAGGATTCACTTTGATAAGCGATTAGACCATGATAAACAATGATTTGTGAGATATATACATGCTTATACGTAAATATAATTGTTCATATAATTTCTATGTAGAGGAAAATTATGCCGACACTTGAGGTGACGAACCATTCAAAGTTTGTTGAACAAATACCTAAATGTAACATTCCTACAGCTGTCAGTACGAAAGCATGTGTTATTATATTTTACTCATTTGAAAAGAAACAAAAGACTCAATTGGTTGGGACATCATAGAACAATCTTATTCTTATGCCGACACTTACAGTGGCGAACCATCCAAAGTTTGTTGAATAAAGTGAACCTTTCGCAAGTCTACACTTGTAGTGTCGAACCATTCAAAGTTTTTTTAATTACAAAAATAAAGGTACATAAGAGGTGTTCTGAAAAAAAAAATGTTAAACATAAATAAATCATGAATCAGAGTTTGTGTCGACACTCACAGTGACGAACCATCCATAGTTTGTTGAAACATCATATTTACATCCCACCATTGTAACGATTAAATGTGCAGTCATACATATTTTATAGATTAGAAATAGTAGCATGAAACGAGCTCACCAATTGATCCGTTATCCTTGACTGAGCAGCCACAATCCACTTTCAGCTTCACTCGTTTGCTCGGCTAGCACTCAGAAAAAAAAAAATAAAATAAAATAAAAAAATAGGCGCGCGACCCGAAAAAAAAAAACACGGACGACAGCTCGGGCTTCTGCCCAGGAGCAAGCGTCAAGGTCGTCGAAAGATCAAAAAGAACGAACCGATCGCGGCACTTTTTAACTTACTCCAACCGAACTCCCCGATCACGCCACTTTTTCACTTACTAGACCGACGCGCGACATGTTTGATCCTGCCCTCGTCGCTCGCTCCGGCAAAAGCAAGCGTCAAGGTCGAAAGATCAAACAGAACTAACCGATCGCGGCACTTTTTCACTTACTCTAACCGAACTCCCCGATCACGCCACTTTTTCACTTACGAGACCGACGCGCGACATGTTTGATCCTGCCCTCGTCGCTCGCTCCGGCAAAAGCAAGCGTCAAGGTCGAAAGATCAAACAGAACTAACCGATCGCGGCACTTTTTCACTTACTCCAACCGAACTCCCCGATCACGCCACTTTTTCACTTACGAGACCGACGCGCGACATGTTTGATCCTGCCCTCGTCGCTCGCTCCGGCAAAAGCAAGCGTCAAGGTCGAAAGATCAAACAGAACTAACCGATCGCGGCACTTTTTCACTTACTCCAACCGAACTCCCCGATCACGCCACTTTTTCACTTACTAGACCGACGAGCGACATGTTTGATCCTGCCCTCGTCGCTCGCTCCGGCAAAAGCAAGCGTCAAGGTCGAAAGATCAAACAGAACTAACCGATCGCGGCACTTTTTCACTTACTCCAACCGAACTCCCCGATCACGCCACTTTTTCACTTACTAGACCGACGAGCGACATGTTTGATCCTGCCCTCGTCGCTCGCTCCGGCAAAAGCAAGCGTCAAGGTCGAAAGATCAAACAGAACTTTTTCAAGCAAAATTGTATTGGATAATCGAAAAAGTTGAAAATGTTTTGTCTAATACTGTATCTTAAATATGCAAATGCAAAAAATCTTAGTTTTTCTTTATTGATGGTCAAATTTCAGTGTGATAACTTCTTCATAGCTTGATGTTAAAGAAAGCTCAAGTGACAAAATTACAAAATTTGACATATATACGTAAATATGCAAATAATATCTGGAATCTGCTTTTTCTGGCAATGATCTATTGCCAATGACTCTATCGGTCCCCACGACGAATTTCTTCCAAAGCTATCAGCAGATGCTTGGAATATTTCTTAAAGAATACTATTTGAAAATAAAATTCTAAGTGAATTCATTGCAATAAGCTCGGTGGATTTTTGTGGCTATCTTTGACTTGTGTTTTGTGTATTACTTGCCTTGCCCTTCATTCATTTTAACATTCGTAGTGGATAGCTTTATGGATCCTTCGAAAAGTTTGGGAGCCAATGCACTGTTTCCTCATCGTATGGGGAATTTGTGAAATACATGGAAAACTTCTCGATATTATTTCAGAAGAAATCGTTTGAGGAATGGTTTAAAAATTTCAGAAAAAATATTATACAAATCATTTGAAGAATACCAACAAGGATTCTTGAAAATTTTCGAGACATTTTAGGATCCTTTAAATGTTTTTTTCGAAGTTCTTCAAAAAATCACTTGAGAGATGTTTAGGATCAATCTCAAGAAACCCTCTTCTTAAGTTTTCTGATTTTGCGTCCCAACTGGGTCAGAGTTCCAACTTTTCTTTGAGTACTTAATTCCACAGTCACTAGCTGAAAGCATTCTTTGCCAATTGACCATTTTTTCACTTGTACACCAAATCGGTAGATGTAACATTTCAATACAATTTGGTTTGAATTTTTTAACTTGCATACACAGAAAATGTAAGGTTCTTATACAGTATTAGAATTGAAATCTTACAATTGAACTTTTGATTTTTTTCAAATTTCTGAGAGAACTTAAAGGAAAATTTCTGAAATTCCTGAACAAATTCTAAGAAGAATTCTTGAAGAGAATCTCTGCCTTGCGTTCTGATGACACCCCTGCAAGATTTATAGAATAATTTCTGCAAGATTTTTTAAATGAGATCTTGCAAGAATTTTCGGAAAAAAAATCCTGAAAAGAATTTCTAAGCTATTATTGGAAGAACACATGAATGAGTGTCCAGAAACATAACTCGAATAATCTGTGGAGATTTTCTTCAAAACTTGAATACATTAATGGAAGCGTGGTACAACATCTAGCACCTATAGATATTTTTTGATTAAAAAAAGACCCTTGGTTAAATATCTTAGAAAGACACTGAAAGAGTTCCTCACTGAGTTAGAATCTTCAAAGCAAATCCTGAACAAATCACAAGAAGATATCCCTGAAGAAGAATTGATTAGAATTAGAATAAATTAATTCGTAGTTTCCGGAAAATTGTTGGAGAGGGATGGAGAGGGACTAAATTTGGAGTCGCTGCTTCTGAATCGAGTCTCAAAAACCTTACAACAATAATATTAAAACATTTTCGATGAAAATGAATTGTTATCCTTAATACAAATTCGAAACTGAGTTCAGAAAACAAATCTGGAATTATGAAACAGTTTACTTAAATGGTTTCTTTATTAGGCCTTGACAGTAGTCGATTATTTGGAGAAGAACCGTCCAAATGAACTGTTGGAAAGTAAAAAAAAGCCTAAAAAGTCTGTTTTTCAAATTAAATTGAATGACAAATCAAATTTAGGAAAATCATGTTTATGTCATTTTACTTTACATACATACTTTACATTTTACAAACATACTACAAACAACAAGTAAGTGAAAATAAAAGTGCATTTGAGTAAAAATTATGGAAATACGATGTGTTTTTAAAAATCGTAAGTTATTTTTAGATTTGTTGGAATTCAATACAGGAATTTTAGTAGGAAC
The DNA here is from genome assembly GCF_002204515.2 of Aedes aegypti. Lineage (NCBI taxonomy): Eukaryota > Metazoa > Arthropoda > Insecta > Diptera > Culicidae > Aedes > Aedes aegypti. The sequence continues at coordinate 319,959,982 of NC_035109.1, read as the reverse complement.
GAAGAATTTTCGTGGCACTTCTGACGTATCAATAATTATTTTTTGTTTTCCTTGGGAATTGTGAGACTACGGTGAGAATTTAGGAACTTCCATAGAATTTCTTTAATTTGAAGTGGAAACTTTGACATTCCGTAGGGAATTTTGAGATTTTCTTTCGAATCCTTGCCGCTGTGAAGAAGTTGTGGAACATACCATCAGATATTTTTGTTGGGATTTGAAGAGTCCTATGAAAATTCTGGTATTCCGGGGGAATGTTAAAGGATTCGAATAAGAATGTATAAGATTCCGGTTATGAATCCTTTTTATTCCCATGACAGTCTGTAAAACTCCAATCGAAATTTTTGATATTTTGTTAGGAATCTCCGAGAATTCGATAGGATCTCTGCTATCTGTGGAGATTTTAGTAATAGTCCGTCATAATATCCGTAACACCGCCAAAGGTCTACGGGATTTATTTGAGATTTCCCAGGAATATCAGTTAAAATATATGAGTTTCAGTGAAAATTTAGGATTCAGAGGGGTTCTTCACTGAAATTCAACTGTTATCATCAATAGTCACTATAATGCCAATACAATCTCAGCTTTCCCACCTGAAATCCAGGATTATCACCAAACTATTTTCAAGTTGTTACAAAAATCCAATAGATTTGCATCTTATTTTAGAAAAATCTTGAGTTATTCTACTGGCATCCCAAATAATCTTGGCTAGAAATGGACAGAAGCCTAGAAAACAAACTTTTACTATGGTTCTAAAACACGATATCGGGATTAGGAATGCTGGCTGTAGTATGAAACAAGCTTTTTTTTGAAAAATGCCGCCATAAGAAAATAGCCCCGGGGCCCTACATTTGTAAATTCGTCCCATCCTGGACCCCTGAACAATTTTTTTAAGGAATTTTCCCTAGGTGAGTCGCTCGCTTTTAAAAAACTCTTGGCGAATCCATCGAGGATCACTGAAACAATTTCAGGAGGATTACGTGGAATAAGATACATTTAATAAAAATCAGAATTCTTTTCCATTTTGGAACTATCATTTTTAATTTCAAGGTAAAAATAATTCAACTAACTGAACACACTCTTACGTTCTTATACCGTTATCTTCACAATTTATGTACCTATACGTAATATTATTGTGAAATATATGTAAGGTTTTTATGCATAATATTAAACTGTACTAGCGTTTGATTGATTGTGAAAATTACCTCACGTTTTCAAAAGTAAGAAAGCCACTCAACACTTCAGTACTGTAAGGCTGGTAGTGGCAATCAAATTTAAAGCTGTACCTGACCATTACACAGTATTGTTCTACTTAAAAATAATGACTTTGGCTTCACCATACTTTCTCACACCCAACTCGTTTCTAATATCCCATTTAGTACCAGCATAATAACCCCTTAACGAACACCCCATTAGGGTCGTCCCTACAAACATCGCACCCCATCAAATTCGAAAGGAAACGCCTTGTAAACACACCACTCACCTTTAGAACCTGGTTCTTCCGGAAGCTCAGCTCATCGTCGGCCGTGGCGTTAAAATCGTGTTTCGCAACCGCCTCCATTATATGAGATGCTGATGTTGTTGATGTTAGCTGTAGATGTTGTAGACTGCTGCAATTCCAGCGTTCGACGGTGGCAGAAATCCTTTTTGCTGCACTCCACAACAGAAGGGCAACAAGATTCCAACCACTGCTCCAGCGACACTCTACAGGAAATCCGAAACCGGCACCCGGTTCAAGTAGTCGCCTTCTTTTTCCTCGAACGAAAAAAACTTTTACTCCGTGTAACGAAATCACGCAGATAATTTATTGGATCTTGGATTTTCTCCTCTGGCAGATTGCTACTATGCTCAAGAGGTGCACTTTTTTTCTTCGTGAATATTTATCTCACTCTGACTCACTCGTTGTGTTGAACTTTTTCTTCCTGCACGTGGTCTTCGCCTCTTATTTTACTCGCACTGCTGGGCTACACTGCCGATTATTAATCACACACAAAAGTGATGTGATTTCGCTTATTTTCTATGTATTTATTTATGTTTTTCGTTTCCTTATCCAAGCGATTCACTTTTCTTTCCCTATACACTGCAAAAGAAGATAAAAGTAGGAATCAACATAAACCTCTCTCACAGATACCATAGAAAAACGGCAGCGAAAATTCCCCCCACAAGTATACGTATACACACGATTACGACACGGGACGACACTCAGGGAGACTAAACCCGAGACGGGGTTGAAGAATAAATTTAACTTTTTTTCACTTATTATATCGATGGCCCCTCTTCTTCTGAACTCGTCTACCGAACGCTTCGACTAGCCGACCCCGACGACTATTTTCTTTTCTCAAAATGATGTTTTCACAAACAAAAAACTGCTCACGAAACGGGTTTTCCTCGTCGCTCTAATCAGATTTTAAAAATAGCTTCGAACTCTGCTGAAACATCACTTTCACAAAAAAAAACCGAAAATCGCTAGTCGAATAATAATTCAGCAACACCTCGTTTAACCCCGAAACCGTCTGTCGCAAGCAATGATCGCACTCCTTATCCACACACCCTCGTTTTCTCGTTAGCGGATTCCCGATCACCGCTATTTTTTATCTCCAAAACCACCTTCGACAAATTCGCACCTCTTGAAAACCCACAGGAACTGTATAGAAGTAAAATTCCCCACTGTCAACTTGTGGTTCGACACTGTTCGCTGTTGCTGTACTGCCTCCTGGTCCTATGCTCTAACTACACTGACTGCCACTTTTGGTTAGGCTATTCGAATTTGTCGGAAACTCGACGGGGCACATCTACGTAGAGCTACATATGCATACAGCAAACGCAGAGTTGCCCTACCGAAAATTATCGGTTGGTTGGTATGTCTCTTCGTCGTCGTCGACAGTGCGCTCTCGCCGCTCTTCTCTGTAGACTTCAGTGCTTCAACACCCGCCGCGTACACACACTACACAGAATAGACAGTGCACAGTATATGCTGCTGCGAATCAATACACGCACGCATTCGCGATATGCTGAACGTCGAGCGAGACTATAGAAACGCGGTGAGACGGAAGCGGGATCTGTAGATGAATAACTAATGCTAGGGAAAGGAATGTATAATCAAACTGTGAAAAGCTGAAGAAATAACCTGGATTCACTATTTTGAACACCCAGAAACTGCAAAATCTAAAAACATTAAAGACACATTATTGACCAGAACAATCGAAGTTGCACAGAGATTCACTGCCCATGGTTTATGGACAAAAGGTCGAAAGACAGAAGGTCGAAAGGACAAAAGGTCGAAAGACAAAAGGTCGACCTTTTGTCCCTTCTTTTTTGTTCTTCGACCTTTTGTCCTTTCGACCTTTTGTCTTTCGACCTTTTGTCATAGATTCATGACAAATACTTTCGATCAACTTAATCATCAATCAATCAGTCAATCAATCAATCAATCAGTAAGTTTGTTTTGCAGTTCAATAAATGAAGCTTTGGAATAGCTTATCATTCTTCAATGTGCACAAATCGAGAGCTTAAGGTGAAACATCTCGGAATCCAAAGTTGGCCGTCACAATGGCCGACTTGTGACCCTAGTCGCGTTTCCAAAGGCACTAAACATTCAAACATTCCTGATCTTCTTATTTCAAGTTGTCTGGTTGTGCACAAATCCAAAAAAGTGCACTGTTCATGGATACTTCCTTCACGATATTAGTGCCATTGAAGTTTTGGTGCAATCTTAGAAGTTAGACTCCAAATTGTTTCACCTAAAAATATAGAAATCATTAACGACGTCGCCATGTTCTTACGGTCATCGGTAAAAGTAAGGAATGTCAGTTAGACAAACATTGTTACTAGAGACCGAGTATACCTCTGCATTTCCACAGTCGTCATGAAAAGGATTTTGGGATAGTTGGATAAGGTAAGGATGAGGGAGCCACCTATGGTTGATTCGCGGTATTATTCGATAAACGCATTGTACGCCAAACTAGTGTTCATCGCTCGCCCTTTCAGGAGCAAGCGACAAGATCAAAGGTCCAAAAACCAGTCATTGCAGAATTCGCTCTCATTTGAGTTTGAAGCACGATCTAAGAAAGCGAAGCAAAACTTTCTACCTGTATCGGTCCATGATCGGCAATGTTTCGCAAGTTGCAACAAACTTGATAAATAACATCTGCGGAGGAGAGCGATAATAAACCCGTTTTTCTCGTCTATCTGTCATTGCACAGTGGGAAAAAGGTAGCAACCTGACGGAGAATTCTGTACCTGTGAACGCAATGCGTAATCCTTGAGAAAATACCTGTACTCATCTTATGTAAAGTTGTCTAAGGCATTGAATGAAAGTAGTTCTGATGGCCGCACGGATTTATCCAAATTCCCCAGATTTATTAGGTTTTTAAAAGGATATCTCACATTACACTGCGGAACACGTTTTTGTCTCAAGCATCAAAATACCTCTATTTACTTAATTCAGGGTTGCTGAATCCATTCCCGTTTTCGAAAATTTCATAGCACGTCTAGTTTTAGAGATATTAGCTGTGCAAAATGTAAAATTTGACTATATCAGCCAACTTGCATGCAAGTTTCCCAGCTTGTATGGCAATTTATTTGCTTCAATTTGCCACAGAATTTAAACTTCATATGCATAACAATACTTATAAGCAATTATTTTGGTGATTTAGAAAAGTATTGTATTTTGCCATATAAGAGAAACGAAGAGTTCTATATGGAGACTGCAAGCATGTTGAGAAAATCGATATAATTTTAAATTTATCGTGCAATTTCAACCAATTTATATCTGATATGAAAGTTTAAATTTTATTTTGCATGCTTGCTACATTAGATCACAAAAAAGTTTGATAAATTATACTTTAAATTTCATGTAATCATCAATAAAATCAGTGTTTTACGGAACTTTGGCGACCTGTAGCTAAAAATTGTGACGTGCAGGAACATTTCTGAGAACGGCATCAGATTCAGCGACCCCAAATCTATTAGAGACACATAATTTATTCCTTGAGACACGCAAAAGTGTCATTTATGTTACGCTGTGTTATATGCAGCAAAACTGTGTATGAGCCATCGAAATAACGTAATAACGGTCTGAGTAGGTAAGTGCAGGAATTAACTAACCGTGCTTATTGTTACCATGCATACCATAATCTCATCAAATACCTAATTTAATGGGGAATTTGGGTAAAATTCCCCATTAAATTAGGTATTTGATAAGATTTCTCAAGGGAACTGTTTATGTGCTGTTTAAATAACGTTTTCAAAGCGATATGAGTCCAAGAAAATAAAGTACTGGCATTAAACTCACCGCACTGATCGGCTTTTGATAGAACTTGTTATATACAGGGAAGCTGAGGTTAAATTACTACGTTCGCTAAGTTTAAATTACTGCACTTACTTTTCTGATTGTTATTGCTAAAAAAACGTTACACAAATAACTCATTAGAGATCTTTTGCATATAATAGAAGAAATCCTATCAAGTACCAAAATGTGAAATTTGGGTAAATGACTATGATGACAACCCTTGTGATAACTTTTCAGTCCTGCACTCGCTTCTTCCTTTGAATATTGTTGCATAGAATACGTTATTTCAATAGTTCATAATAAGTTTTCTTGCACATAAGATAAGAAATTCTACATAGGCCTGATACAATGGGGAAATAGGATAAAATGAGCGTGATACTGATCCGTGCGATCAGTTTCAATTCCTAAATTAATTTACTGTAATTCCGTAGACTTTTATAGCTTAAAATCATTATTTCAATAGTTCATGAGTAATTGCCCTGCAAACAATATCAGCAATCCTAACAATAGTCTGATCATTTGGGGAATTTGGGTGAATTGAGCATGATACTGAATTGTGTAATCAATTTTAATTCATTCACTCCCTTTTCTAGATTGTTATCGTCGCTCAGAAACGTTATGTCTATAGCTAATAAACAGTTTGTATGCATATATATATATATATATAAATAAAAATGGAATGGTGTTTGTATGTCACGAAATGGCTTACGAACGGGTCAACGGATTTGAATAATTCTTTCTCAATTTTGTTCGTCAAGGGCTCCGACGTGTTTGTGTGTATAAAAATCCCAGGATATTCTCCGGGAAAGTTGGAAAAACGAGTGCGAACGAAACTGTAATTTTGTATGGGACGATGAATAGCGTTTTTAACAGCCTACTTGATGGCAAGACGAAGTTTGCCGGGACCACTAGTTATATAATAAATCATTTAAAACCCTGATAAAATGGCGAAACGGTTATATTTTTATATATTTCTAACAAACGATGTGCAAAGAAAGCTATGGCTAAAATTGTTGGGCTTAACTTAAACGAATCTCTTCGTTTATTTCAAGCACTTCCGAGAATCAGAGAGCAGGACCTTGTGTTAATTATTTTATAATGCTTATTTATTATCTAAAATATCGTAAGTTATTCACTGAAAATGGGTCTGCAGTTATTGATTTATTAAGTTTTTGAATTGGAACCAAAACGCAAGTCATTTTACAAAGATTCTACCCCGTTACCCCGAATGCCATCACCCAGAATGTACAATTACCTCGAGTTCCATCACCCTGAATGCCATTTCTCCGAATTTATCATATTGATAAATTGATGACATTTCCCCATGATATTGGAACTCGAGGAAATGTCATTCGGGGATTTTAAATTCGGGGTAGTGGCGTTCGGGTTAATGACATTCGGTGTAATACGATTCGGGGTTAAGAGGTAGACTCTTTACAAATTATGTTGTTTTTCCTATTAGATGGAAAAATCAACCAAAAACACTGTTGTAAAGCTTGATTTTTTCCAGTATACTCAATTCAAAGCCAAATTATTGCAGTTATTTCTTAGATTATTCCTGTAAAAATTTCTCCCGAGGATCTGCCCGAAGTTGTGGTTGCCACAAAAAAACGCGACAGTACACTATCCAGGGATTTTAGTATTTTTTTGTTCAATAATAAATGTACCAATTTTTCTTGTGAATCTTTCAAGTCGTCCTTTTATGGTTTAAAAGAGCATTAGGTATCTCATGTACTTTAATCGATTTATCGATTATCATGTATTTTAATCGATCATAGCGATTCTACACAAAATATTAATTTTTAGAAATTTCTCCTATAATTTCTGAAAAGATTATTTGAAGGATTGGTGTATTCGACATGTTCATCAGATTTAGTACGTTACTTTCAGATTTTTTTTTCTAAAAATGTTCAATTTTGCGAAAACAGTTGTTCTTCAGAACACACGTCTCTCAAGCCTAAGACCTGGGATCGAATCCCATCCCCAGGCCACTTATGACGTAATAAGTTATAGTGACGACTTCCTTCGGAAGAGAAGTAAAACCGTTGGTCCCGAGATGAACTAGCCCAGGACTAAAAATATCGTTATAAAAGATAGAACAAAACGTTGTTCTTCGGAACGGTCACGTAAAACTGACAATACAATAATCCATTTATTCATTTAAAAGATCAATATGTGTGAAAAGGAATCATCAAATACTCATACATACATTGCATAAAACATTCCAAGAAGGATTTTCTGAGGAAACACTAAAAGGAATCTTGTGATGAGGGATGAATACGTAGGGATTTTTTTAAATTTCTGCAGTAGTTGCTGGAAGACTACAATACAATACAATCAAACCCTATCAGAATAACAACCTTAGCAATATCGAGTCTTTTTTTTACTTATCTCGTTTACTTGGCAGGCTCAGGCGCCGTAGGGCATAACAGAGCCGAAATCTTTTCTTTTTTTACATTATTTACATTTTGAAATTTGAACTTATTTTAAAAACTATGTTAGTTTGCGGAAGTTTTAAGGTTAGTTAATACATTTGTAACAGGGAAGGAAAGGATTTATCGGGATTTCTTAAGCTACTTAGACTACTAAGCTGATGAAGCTTGAAGGGATAGGATGTCCAGATCTGTAATGAAACTAAACAGAAACGGTTTGTGGGAGACACGACGAGAAGAGGATATCGAGTCTTATAACTGAAATTCTTGGAAAAACTGATTCGAGAAACTCTGATAATCATAATAATAATTGTCACTTGCAGAAGTAAAACATGAACAATAAAAAAAGTCTGCCGGGAACAATTAAGTTGGAATCCCTTTAAAACATCTGCCTTTCTCTATTCTTCAAACGACTTGTTCAAAACTTCCTGAAGGAACGGTCAAAAGAATCCCTGGAGAAATTTTCAGAGTAACGTATTAAAAATAAATTCTGTAAATTATTGGAAGCATCTCTGGAACAATTCTAGTTTGATTTTACAAGTAAGAATTTCCTGAGAATTTTCAAGAGAGAGGCGCTGAAGTATGAGTTCCTGATTGGATATTTGACAAAATCCTGATGTTATGCCAAGAATAATCTTTGGAGAAAACTCTTGACATTTTATTGAGGAACACCTGAAAGAATTTCATCAGAAATTGTTGTAAATTGAGAAAATTATCAGGAAACCCCGCAGTGATTTCTAAACGAATTCCCTTGCAGAAATTCTGAAAAAAAAAATAGATAGAATGTCCGAAACAATTAACTAGGAATACCAAAAATAGTTCATGATGGTGTTTCCAAAGAAATTTATCAAGAAAATCATGTAAATCATAGACCTTTGGCTTCATTGGTTAGACCCACTAGAAAAGCTCTGTTGATACTTGACTGTGTGACTTCTACATCTATTCGATTTTATAAAGGAATCAACGTAATTCTATTTCTAGATTTCGAAAATACGTGAATGTTTAGAAAGTTCAAGTATTCTTTTTTAAAGTTTGAAAAACCTTAAAAATGTGTTTCAAAAAATCTGGGATTAATTGTATGTAGTATTGTATGTAATTGTGCTATTAGGATAAGGATAACAAGAATAATTTCTTCCTCATAATTTACTTCACTTTTTGATAGAAAATGGCCAACATAAAATATGGGTATAATTTAGCCCAATCCTTGAAGGATTTATGCAGAATCCCGGACAGAGTTAAACATTAGTCAGGTTTGTCCAAAAAATCTCAAAGAATTTTTAGTAGCATTCTAAGGAATTCTAAACAATACCGACAAAACCAGGTCATATTGCCATTAAAATCTAGAGCAGTTTTTTAAATAAAATCCCTAATAGAGTTCTGAAATTACTCTCAGCAGACATATCACGAAATCGTCGAAAGTCCGGAATATGATTATGAAAAACTTTTCGTGTAATACTATTCTGACAAAGTCATATGCCACTTAATTAAAAAGGCAAGTGTTAGGAATTCTTTGACATTACTGAAATTACTACAGATATGCTTGTAGAAATGCTTAAGAATTTCATTGATAAATCTCCTGATATTACGAAAGACATTAGAAGATTAATCTTTGAAAAAATCTCTGTGAGGATGGAACCTTCCTCAATTTTAATACCAAACGTTTAAGTTTACGCTAGAAATACATGTTTACTCTTTTTTTAGTTTTTTTTCGTTTGCTTAAGTTCAAAAACATTTTTTTTTCAGTTTTTTGAGATTTTGTCACATCCCTTGGTTTAAACTGAAATTTTTGGTGTATTTTCTTTTCCATGTCCCTTCATATATGTCAGATAGGAACAACCTTAGGGTTGAAGGGTTAAGTCCCTGTGGCGTTTTTTCTCGACTAAGTGAATGCCAAACATCACGCCCTAAAAGCCAATGGTAACCTAGTGTGTAGATTGTTGTTACCGAGCAAACAAATGGGTTTTCACGTTATTAACCAATGCTAAGATGAAAAGAAGATCTGGGCTCTGTTCCAAAAAGGATATAATGCCAAGAAGAAAAAGAAGGCTTGTAATTTGTAGTACTTCCTCTTAGGACCTTCTAAAACTATAACATATTTTTTATCAAAAATTCCCATTTAGACATCCCGTTCTCCACCGACGGCAACACATCGCAATCGCCTATCTCTACGAACCCAAACCAGTATTGGTACCGTCGAAGTCCGAGTTCACCAACACACCGCACCGTCCCACAGTAGCGGAATGGAAAGAATGAGAATTATTCCCGATTCAATATTCTGCCATCAATGGTGGTAGGTGGATGGGTATATTTACCCCTAAACAGTCGGCCAACCTCCAGACGTGCGAGACACATTTAGGGGTCAGCATTGCATTGGCGGGCGGTAACAAGTGAGACGACGGTGACACCAACACTGCCTTTTGCCGATGTAGAAGGCAAATATTCTGTGTGTTGAGAAGATATTAAAATTGTTCCCTGAGAAGCCGGGAGCCCCACAACTCCTCCAACCTATCTTTCATTCACCGCATCGAAAAAAACAATACCTATCCAGAGAGGTGGCCCATTTTTATATGAAAAAAAAATCAGCTTTTAAAATGCTACACGTCTAAAATTTGTTCACTTAGTTTTCCAGAAGCTACTGAAATTTATATGATTTACAAAATTTACAATTAATAATTTGAAACATATTTTAAAGTTTAGCATCATAAGGGGATGCTTTATAACAGTGGTTCCCAACCAGGGCACAGTAATCCCACTTCATTCTAAATATTGAAGAAGGACGTTTTGCATAATGGACGTTTGGTATAATAACAATTATATGCCGTCTTTATAATGCTATATGCTCTTGCATGGAACTTCTTTATGCAAAATGTCCATTAAGCCAAACGTCCTTATGCGTCTGGAGCTAGGTATTCATCTTCATCGTATTGTTAACCCTTATTTGGGTAACTTCTTAATAATTCAGCATGAAAATATTCAACTTCTTTGTGTTACCATCTTTTGAAATTATTTGTAAACTAATCTTCACTTTACAATGATGTAGTACTAAATTGGGTATTTCAATAATATTTTTGATTCATGATTCGACTTACAGAGATTGAACTAAAAAAGGAGCACTGTTGTAAAAATTACCATTGAATGAGAGGTTTTCTCTATATAAACTTCAAGCTCGTTTAGCACCTCTTAAAGTTGATGGATTCCGTTAAAAAAATCATGAATGAATTAATTTGGGGGATGTAACTTAAGATTGTAGTATTTTGACCATTATGGGCCACCCTACCATCCGTGTATGTATGTCTTCTTCATTTCTCCGCAGACGGGAACATTCCAATCGCGGGTTCGCAATCAAAGCAATAACAACAACAACATCGCAAGTTTAAAGGTGATAGGCCTCTCTCCAGCACGTAACGTAGGTACCCCACGGGTGATATTGGCTAGAGGCATCGTGTTCGTCGTCGAAGTCGGGTGGATGAGGGCACCTCTTCTACGAAACGTTGCGTTTGCGGTGTTGTTGGGAAACACCCTATGAAAAATATACACGCGAAAATGTACGAGAAACGACCGGGCGGGCGACGAAAGATAATAATAATAACAAGACCAACAGCACCAGCAATATTGAAACTGGCGGAACAAGATTGGCTGGTCACGAAGGGGTCTCTCTAGCTCGCTCTGATCGGTCTGAGTTGTTGTTGCTACGGGCAGCAGGGCACATGTAGGTATCCATGGATGGGATTGTGGTAGCACCCAAAATGTATGCGGGTCCCATGGAGATTCGGTTGATGGGTTGTTTCTTGTACATCGCTAGATTTCAGCAGAATGGGGTAATGAAAGCCTTAAGAATTGGGAAAATAACTGCGAAATCACGAAAATTTTGCTTTTTTTGATACTCCCAAATTTTGACTTGCTTTTTGTGTCCAGAACCACATAACCAGATTGTAACAGATTATGTATATCAATGAAAACAAAAAAAAAAAAATTTGATATAATTTTATTATACAAATGGCTTTTTTCCTCATACGTTTGTTATATTTTTGACATTTCATTTGTACAATTGCTGTAAATAGGGAGCCGGATCCTATTCTTGGCAATTTCACTTCGGCAGTTTTTTTAGGCTACTGAGCTCATACTTGGCCACAGTATGCATCGAATTGAAGTGCTTCTACTGCAAAGTTTCAGACAATTCGGCCGAAAAAAAAGCCCATGCCATAGGGTGGTGAATCATGGAAGTGCCCAAGTAGTTCTGTACCCTAACAGCTAATAAATATTAGAAAAAGTAGCATAATTTACAATAATATTGTTATTTTGGAACAACTTAGAAACCCATTCTATTATAATAACTTCTTCATTGACATTTGACTACTAACTGTATATGCTTTATAAGAACTGGTGATGTGAAGAAATGATATTGAACAGTTTATAAAGTAGATACGGAGATGAACCAGCCATAGGGTTGAAAATTTCCTCAATAAAGATAATAATAATAATAATAAGTTTATAAAGTATTACAAATAAAGTATTACTATAGGACAGGCTGACCAACCTTTTTGAACCGCGGGCTAAACTGCAGATATAATTTTGTGTCGCGCGTCACATTTTTAAACGCACAAATGTTTCCATGAAGTTTGACAAAAGTCAGTAAATGAAGTTCATATAATCATATAAAAATGGAGTGAATTTCATTTTAAGAAGTCGAAAAAGGGATAATTGCTGCTAAGTATTCTGCTGGATATTCTGAGAAACCGTTTTAAAATTATAGAATATTCTAGTTTAGTATATTTTGAAGAATCTACCCCAGAAATTTTGGGTCCTGTGAGAACAATGCCCAGGATTTTTTCGTACTCCTAATTCTGTCAGCATCCGACTTAATATTATTAGCATATGCTGGAATGTGCCAAAACCCTGATTAAGCTTTTACGAAAATCTTGGTCAGAATGTTCAAGATTTTACAAGAATCTTGCCTAGTATTTCTTCCAAATCTCACTCAATAAACATTTTAAAATGCCACCTAGAAATTTTTGAAAATGCAAAAAAGTATTTAAAAAAAATCCTGCTCATAATTTTATTGTAAATTCGTTTAGTGTTCTGGCAAAATGTTACATAGCGTTATGTTGTAATCTTGCGCCCAGGGTATTAGACGATTATGTATTGAATTCATTGAGAATCCTGGCTATGGAATCCTGGAGAAAAATGTGTGAGTATCTTGCCGAAGTTATTCGTTAAATACGTGTCCTGAATTCTTAAAAAATCATGTTCAAGATTTTGTAAAGAGCCTGTCTTTCTTTTAATCCTCTCAAGGAATTACGTCCAAGTGTTGGTAAAATTTATTTCCAAGATTCTCTGAGAATATTAGCTATGTAGTTAGCTATGAAATTATGTACGTTTTTTTATTTTGCCTTTTGTCCATAAATTTTGTTCTGGCTGCATTTTTTGAATGTCGAAGAGAAGCATGGTAGAAACATTGTTGCAACACCCAGAATTTGAGATTTAAACTTGAATCATTCATAAAATTAAATGTCTAAGAAGTTAAAAAAAAAACAAACGATTTGAATAATTTCCAAGCTAAAATATTAGGTTGAAACTGAATTGAAAATTAAATAGGCTCAGTATGTTCTTTCTTCGGGTTGGTAGAATATTCAACGGGCCAAATATGAGAAGAATCTTCGAACCTCTGCGGGCCGCACAAAATGAGGTCACGGGCCGGATACGTACGTTGGGCAGCCCTACTATAGGATATTAGATTTCATCCAACAGACAACTTGTTTTTGCATTGAACATATGAGTTTGTTACAAATTTTACTTTTGGCTTACTTTATTGAAAATCTATAATAGATACATATTCTGAGAATATCTTGATAGAAGTGATCACTATGGTGAATAAGATACAAATAGTGGTGATCATACGTCTTCGCCCTTGAATTAAAACCTTTATCTAAACAGTGCAACAGCCGAAAATTATAGTCAATGGCAGAAGTTAGTAATCAAATGCTTTTTCCGCAGATGTTTAAAAATGTCTATGTTTTGGGGGTCTATATCGTAAATTCTGGTGCCCCTAAATGGCTTGAATTTTAATGAAGATTTACAAATAACTGAAATTTATTTCTACAGCGATCCCATTCCATCGCTGCAATTCAAATTGAAAAGGCCTCAGTTCCAAAATGCAAACAAATCGGTTTTATGCTGATTTTAGTGTTGAAGAGCCTATTTTTAGTGAAACATACAATAGTCATTCAAAAAAAAAACATGAATCAGGATATTCATCGCAAATGCGGCCTTTTCCTAAAAGGCCTCATTTCTATATTTGACTGAAACCTAGTTGAGGCTTATTAAACAAACATCAAAATTGCAATGTAGATTACCGAAAACATTTGAAATTCACTAAGTAGATGCAAGTTATGCTACGGAGCGACTGCTCTAGGTATTATTTTACACAGCGATTGTCTCAACGGCGAACAATATTAAATTTTCCGTCGGGTTCCTGAAGACTGATGTATTTTGTATCATACTACCCAATAATACCTGTGTCATCCTGTCTGTACTTCAGGACTTATTAACAAAAATGCAATTTGCAGGGTGTCCATTCAAAATCAGTCTTTCAATTCCCTGATTTTTCCCAAATGCATAATCTTCCATACAAAATGGTTCAATTTGAAAGACTTGATCTAAGTTACCTATGAATAAATTTTGACCAAATTTTCCAAATGTTGTAAATGCAAAACGATTTTAATTTTTTTTTGGACATACAGATATAAACTATAAATTGAAATATACAACAGACCAAAACTAAAGATATTTTAGCAAAATTAAATGGATTGTCAGAACTAAACTTTGCTTAAGTTAGCTTAAGGCTAGGTCTTCGATTTTTTAACTATAGAAATCTACTTTCATTGTTAAAAACACCGCCTATAATTCGGATACGTTGAAGAAGGTATTTCCTGCAGAGGAAAAACCCTACTGGTAAACTATAGTTTATAATCTTTAGGAGTATCCTGCCCTGATGAACTTAGAGAGGCTTCTTCTTAAAGTTCCTCTAAGTAGACCATTCGTTTCAAATTATTACCGAATCCAAAATATTGAAATTCAGAAAACAGAATATTTTTGATAATATGCAGGCAGATATCTCTAAACAAATAATGTCTTAAGCCAGATGGATTCTAATGAATTTTATTTCTAATAAATATTTATTGGGTACTTCACTGTTCTGATTTGGGCCTTGTTAAGTATAAATGCAATGTGAGATTAAATTAGAGAAAGTTTTACCAAGCATAAAAAAAAATCTTGGATCGGTTTTGCAAAACAATCAGATGATTCTCAAAATTATTAAGAATGTATTTCAGAGTCTACTTATCCCAAGATTTACACATTTTTGTTTCACTTGTTTCAGGTTCTGAACTTGGATCTCCAATCTTAGATTTTGATTCTAATTATAGTGCATTTTGATCATTTTTAGTATTTTCTACTATAAGAAAATATGACTCACATTTTGTTCGATATTCTAAACAACCTAGCATCCTTCGAGTAAAGTCACATCTCTACATTGGACAACCACCCTGTTTTGGGTTTGGAAACAAACAGCCTCAATATGAGAGAGACATTAGGGACAGTTTCCAACACCAAACCAATACTAGCCACCTCTCATCGTGCGACAGTCGGCACACATCCACCACCAACTTGCTAGCATAATCAACATCGACGACAAGCGATTAAAAGAAAGAAAAATACCTCATCCATCAAAAAGGAAACTTGCCTCTTGGTTGTCGTTGGTTCGATCTCCGATCCGAACCGAACGATCTCTCAGTGAACCTCTCTCTTGCGCTCATCCAATGTGGATCCGAAAATAGAAACTTGCCGCACAACATTTTCATTCATTTTCTTCTTCGGGTTTGCGTTCGGCGGATCGGTCACCCGGTGGTAGTTCGAGACACGATTAGGACCGACGATGGTTGGAGAGTGGGTGGAAGGTGTGCGACACCGGATCGGACACCATTTTCCCGGAACAATGACCGCAAGGACACACATTGTGACTGTGTTCTTGATAATTTTAAAATTGTTTGATTTTTTTTTTGTATCCAGTTCTAATCAAGGAATATATTAAATGCTCGTTCCCAGAGCTAAACCTCGCATAACAATTCAAAAGGGCCGATTTTCAGATCGTTTATTCTTGATTAGTGTTCACTACATTTTCAATTCCTATTTCTCAGTATTCAATCATTCCATGTGATATCTGGCTTGTTGAGTGACGAATTGCTATTACTGAACAATAATAATCGATTTTACTCTGAAAACTGCCAAAAATGTGGACAAAAATATGAATTTAAATGCTTGGCCCATTTTCAATATTCAACTAGTCATTGGCCTTTATATTGGTGATCTAACGCAAAGCTAAAATGCGTAGGTGGCGCTTTTCTAGAATAGGAATTAGTGCATCTTGATCAAAATTTCTAGTGATAACTTTGGAAGAAAAATCACCACTATCATTTAACTGACAAGGTTTTTGCAATTTAAGGCACAGGAAACCGTAAATATTCATTTCAATTTGAAAAACTTCCGCAACCTAACCTCACTTTTGATCGCCAATAGGCCTACTTGATTTTTTTAGCGTGCTAGGACCTTTTGGTTTTCAACGAATGAACGAGAGAGAGTCATTGGCCTCTCACCATGCTAAGCCAATGTCAGTTTGCGAAATTTCCCGATTGTAGGCCCTCTTGATGGAGAGATCGGATCATTGGCCGTTTTAAGCAAAGGGCCAAAAATGATTTGGAAAAAGCAATTGTGGGCCGTTTTGAAAATCGAGTTGAAGTTTTATGATTATGTTGACAATGTTTGCATAGTTGGTGGGTATTGAAATATGCTATCGAATGGTATCGAACCCCGATTTTTCCACAATTTGATCATTGGCCCTTTAGAATTCTTACGCAAGAAATGGGTTTAGGGACAAAATGTCGAAAGACAAAACGTCGGAAGGACAAAACGTCGAAAGCGGTGAATTCTGAAAATTGTTTACCAGACTAATTTTTTTTACCATCGGGATAGATTAAATATGCTATGAATAACGTTTAGCACTTAAAAAATTATTTATTCTTTCGGAGAAGCATAATTCTTCCAAGAAATTTCGGTTTCATCAATTTCTTTCTTTTCGACTTTTGTCCTTTCGACGTTATGGCATTCGACGTTTTGTCACCCAACCCAAGAAACGGACTCTTGTTCAAGACTTGTGTAACGACAAGTTTAGCGACTACATACCTAAAAAAGAGACTAAACAGGAAACAAAAAGATACCAATCAGGAACAAAATGAGAGACCAATCAGGGACAAAAATATAATGTAATTAGAAATTTCTCAGAAGGCACTTATATTATTTTCATTGGAAATTCTTCCTAATACAACGCCAGATATTGCCCTATAGGCATTTACTCATAATTTTATTCAAGAACTTTGACTTTCTTTGGAGATTTCATCAGACATTCTTCTAAAGATTACCCAAAGAAGTTCACAAGGAACTTTTTTTTAAGGATTATTATAGGAATTCTTTCAGGGTGTCTTAAGAAGAAGTTATAGAAATTATTTCATGTATTTCTGAAAAAACTGTGTTATCTGAAGAATATCAAGGTCCGAAGGTACCAAATTTGTAAAGAGATTGTTAGAGAAAAAGCTAAAAACGCTTGGGAAATCTTTGAATGAAATTTCTGGATGAACTTCATGCAGAAACGCTAGATGAATTGACATAAGACTTCATGTGGAATTTTTAGTAGAAATATCTGGAAGATCTCCTGGAAAAACTCCGGTAGTTATGTGGAGACAATATTGGAGGATAGCCCAAATTGATCCGTGAAGGAATTTTAAAGGAACCTTGTAGAAATAACTAGAGCGTCAGACTGCTGGAAGATATTTTTTAAGAAAGTTCTGGAGAAGATTCATTAGATTAGATCTGTTGATGGATCAATCGCCATAAATCCAGATGTAGTTTTGATGATTCCATTCTAAAATTTGCATTGATCTAGCTACATTCTCTAGAAGTTTCCATAGAGCTTTCTACAGATGTTACTGGAAGCTTCCTTGTATGATACAAGTTGTATCAAATCTGAAGGTTTTTTTTTCGAAAAACAAATAACAGATTTTCTGAAGAAAATGTATTAAATTTTGTTCTACCTTCCTTGTGAATTCGGGTTATTGTTGGCCAATTAGAACTGTAAAGGAGCCACAACATTGTAAAGAAGAGATGCTGAAATTTTGGCTTTTTGCTACTTTTGAAGACCCAAATATTTGTGCTAAAAGAGCTTTTGAGCGACGACCTCTAGGAGTGGCGCTAGAAAGAAGAGACACTATATGCATATGTTAAAAGTGGCCAAAACATTTAGAAAAGCCCTCAAAAATCCGTTTTTTAATTGATTTCTGTTGTTTTAGTTTTAAAAGAAAGACACTGTAGAATGAGACAATTTTGGTACGTATGGTACGACGGCTCAAAGTTCTTGATTTCTCATTTCGACTGACAAGGGCATAAGGAAGATCAACAATTAAATAGGACTGGATTTGGTTGGAACACTTTCGGAAACGGAACCGATACGGTGTGATGTGTCTGAACATCATTAGTATCATCAGACGACAGCTTTATTTAAACCTAAATCCAAATAGGCGCTATGTCAAATATTGTAATATGGAGGCAAATTGATCACTGAGGATGAATTTGATTACTTTGGAATCGAATTGCATATCCTTTAATGGATGCAAAACACTTCATTAGCATGACAGATATTTAATGTTTTCTAGTATTAAGATGTCTAATAATGATTTTAAATTATTTGATTTTTGTAAAATGTTCGTTTCACATGAAATTATCCGCTGTTTTTGAAGGTAAAATTGTATTCAGTGCCAGGCATGAAAGACAATCCTCTGCGATGCAAAAGTGAGGCGATATTGAGGTTTTTATGAGTAAAAATTGAACTCAAAATGCACAACACAAATCCTCAAACAATTTGAGTAAGATACTAGCCTTCACTCACACTTTTAAATAATCCTTGAGTGACCCGCCCGAACAGAACAGGCCTCGCGGAGTTGTGGTGGCACTCTTTTATGGTGGAATTTTCCTCTGTCATCTTTTGTGTCGCATCTTTTTCGCTAATGTTTCGCTATCTTTCTACTTAGGGTGCCAGTGCCATTAGTGGACTACCTAAGCTTTTAAAAATCATAACAAAATAACTAAAAGCCTTAACAGAGATCTTTTGGCGTCAACAGAAAGATTTCAATCTCTACTATATGGGAAAAATATAAAAAGAGTGATAAAATTATGTTTTGAGCCTAAAATCGCTTGAGCCACTATTGGTACACGTGTTCCAGTAGTTGCGCTAGTGCTCCAGTAGTAGACGTTCGGGAATGATACAAGGAATTTTGAACAAAATGGTAAATTTTTACATGGGTTTTACATTTTTCCCTCGAAACAGCAATTAATATCTTTCGAATGAAGCATAAAGATCATCTGTGGGACTTTTCTTCATTTTTATACATCCATTTTAAAAACTGCTTCCAACCGTTGATCCACTACTGGAACACGACGGCTACTATTGGTGCAAGGGAGCAAATTTTTTGCGTTAACTTAATTATTTATATGACTTTTTGCTGAAATTTGGCAAATCGACTAAATTAGAGGCGATCTATCCACCAAAAATAACACATGTCGTTTTTATCGAAAAATGTACGTTTTATTCCATAGTCCAATCTACTGGTACATTACAACCGTACCAACGGCACCCTAGTATAATATCGCTCCACCACAAAGAGGCAAAGGCAGCTAGTTGCCCTAGATGTAGAGCATGTTACCGAACTTTGGTGATGTTGAAGAGTATTATCAAACTTGATCAGTATTAAAAAAAACTCCACTAGTACTAAGCTAAGATTAAACATAGTTGTATACATTAGGATAATAATTATTTCAAACGTTGAAAGATAGTGATAAATCTGCCCCAGGTTCACGATACCAAACATAAAATAATTACACCCTAAGAAATTTCTGCAGGAATTCCTTCAATTATTCTTCCAGGAGTATTCCTACAAGGATGCCAACAGGGACTTTACCAAGGAATTCCTCCATGGGAATCACTACAGGGTTATCTGCCAGGGACCCTTAGGTGGTAGTTGCATCGTCTTCATTAGGTAGATTAAAGAAAATTAGAAAAAAAAAATGTTTGCAAAGGGCAAAATTCAAAAATACACATTTGAATATAATTTTTCATTATAGCAATGTTGGAACGTTAGTTTCTATAATATAAAAAATATTAATTTAAATCTCCGGATTTCCCGGGATAAGCTTCATTTTTTGTCGAGCAAACAGCTGGGAAAAAGACGATTTAACCTGCACACTAAGGCTTCAAATTATTTCACTGACGTCAGCAAAGTCATTAGCCTTAACAGCTGAGAGTTCGGTAATCGGTACTTATTTAATCAAAATTTCGGCTCACCAATTTTTTATCGAGATCTCGTATTATTATTGTGATTTCTCGGTAAAAGTTTTATCGAGTTTCAGCAGATAATTACCGAGATCTCAGCTGGTCGACTCTCGGCAGTCCAAGGGATCACTACACTTTTTTAAAAATTTATGGAAGGGATTATTAGAGTATTTGTAAGAAAAGCCAACTAAGTGAACTTTAACACTTCACTTGACTTTTGCAAAAGAGAAAATAAAATACTAAAAATCACTAGTAAGGTGAGCAAATACCTTTAAACTCTAATATGTTGCTTATCTTGACAGATAGGAATATTTCCTCTGCGACTTACAGACTTCTTCAGTGTCGATTGCTCAACTCTGAAGATGTCTGTAAGTCGCAGGCGAAGTAGGCCTATCTGTCAAGATAAGCAACATTTTAGAGTTTAAAGGTCTTTGCTCGCCTTACTAGTGATTATTAGTATTTTATTTTTTCTTTTGCTAAAGTAAATTGAAGTTCAATTAGTAGTTTTTTCTTAATCCAAGGGATCCTCGAGGGAGTCATGAAAACCAATTTTTACTATGGTTCTCTAACTCGATATTGAGATACGGAATTTCGAGTAATGGATAGTTGACTGTGTAATTTTTTAACCATTTCATTCTCATCTATTCCACTGTGCTTTGAGGGGTGATTCATCGACACACGTACGAATGTGTGCGTGACACTGTCTACCGTAGAGAAGAATGAGCGCACAGAAAAGGCCGCCGCCGACGACGACGACGAAGTTGCTGGAACAGTCTCTCCATCCAACCTGAACACTGATACCAGGGCAAAAAAATCCTTTATGCCAATGTCCTCCTTCCCATTTACAACACCACGAAATCCGTCCAGTCGGCAACAACTAAAGGAAACACACTTTGGAGCAACGCCTTTTTGTCAAATCACCACTTTCGAAGCGCTCACCAAATCGACACTTTTTCAACGAATTGGAATCAGTTTTGCTCCCAAAACAGCCCCTCCATAAAACTGATTCCCAGATAAGCACTGTTTCAACAAAATCACACGCCCGAAAGGACACCAGGAATTTGTTTTTCTTATTGCACCCACTACCGCTCGGAAATACCTATGGAAGATGATGATAGTCGTCGAACAAGAACAATATGAAACACCACGAACACGAAATTAGCGAACGAAACGCAGCAAACTACACGTCGTCTTCTGACTGCACACCGACACGAACTGAATAATGAAAGGGAAGCTCTATCGCTTACTAGTGTCTTGTCTTCCACAACCAATACAGCTAGATTGGGATGGAAAAGCGCGAGCAAACAAAACGGTAAAAGGACATGGGAATGTATGAGTCATTGATAATAACACCACCACTATGCTGTTTGGAAGTGTGCGTGATATTATGCACTTGCGTAGAGGCGGCGTTTGTTTAGGGTTCAAAAGGGGGCTTAATAGTGTCCCATTTCTATATGGCTAAAATCAAACCGTAGGAACCTTCAGTTCTTCTTCTTCTTCTTCTTCTTCTTTTTGGCATTACATCTCCACTGGGACAGAGCTTTCTTTGCCAAAGATGTCATTTTCGTGTTCGTATATCGTGTGGCAGGTACAATGATACTCTATGCCAAGGAAATATCCATTGAAAAAAGATCCTGTACCGACCGGGAATCGAACCCAGACACCTTCAACATGGCTTCTTTGTAGTCGCGAATTCTACTCGGCTAAGAAAGGCCCCAAAAATAACCTTCATTTACCTTTCCCAAATTTGTTCATTTGTATCCCCAGTACACGCTATGTCTGAACCAGACGATTATAAAAATCGAATGTACATCGGATTTTTTCTCCCTAGAGTTTAGTATTTGGGTTATATTTTCATAATCGGAAAGTTTTAAAATATTTCATAGGTGAAATTTTGATTTTTTCACTTTTTAGCCATTTTTCATACAAAATCCCATGAAAATAACGTTTTCGACGCATTTCAGCCCATACAAAATGTATGAAAAAAATTTCACCTATGGAATATTTTAAAACTTTCCGATTATGAAAATATAGACCAAATACTGATCTCTAGCGAGAAAAAATCCGATGTACATTCGATTTTTATAATCGTCTGGTTCAGACATAGCATGCAGTAGCTACTATGAAAATTTAAGTGGAGTCCGTCAACTCGAAAGCAGGACTAAACGAGCTTGAAAGAAAATCGACCAAATGAATGTGATGATCGATTCCAATTACATTTTCGACCGGAGATGGCGCTTTAGTCAAGTTTTTTTTTCAGGATTGATTTGAAGGTTCTCCAATTGTATAGACACTGCATCAAATCAGAAGTCGTTAAAAAACATAAAAAGTCATACCTTGGACAGCCACTCAAACTCGGATTTCCTCTGGAGTGGAACGGGCAGAAAAATCAGTTTTTGGACCGCTCTGAACGAAACGAGGACACGTTTAAGCGAAAATAAAAATACGGGCCTCATATTTTTAATTTTTGATTCGAATCACAAAATTTGAACGGAATCGGAACACTTTTGAAACGAACATTTTCAGAGAAGCTGCTCGTTCCACCCAGGGAGAAACCTGAAATTTAGTTTTCCTAGATAAGTATAAGAATGAAAAGACTTCCTGTTTGTTTCAGTCTCTCCTTTATAGATTGGAGAACTTTCAAATCAATAATGAAAAAAAAAAAAAAATATACTTAAGTTGTTTTACACGGGTTTTGGAATTCACACTTTTTTTTACACGGATTCCAGAATTAACACGTTTTTTAACGGATTTCGGAATTTACACGGTGTTTTTTGCACGGATTTTTTACACGGCACGTATCCCTCGTGTAAAAAAACCTTAGTGTAATCGACAACAGTGCCATCTATGGTCCAAAATGTAATAGTAGTTTACGGAACAAGTTGCAGAATGATGATTTTTACAGCACGAATAGTAAATTGGAGTAGGATAATTACGACGAGTGCTGTAAAAATCGAGTTCTGCAACGAGTTACGTACAACATTTTTTGAAATTTCGTAGAAGACCACTTGAGGGTCGGAATGCATTCACCATTATTATTTAAAATTATTGTGTAATGATTAATTTCGCAACTCAAAACAGTTGCGTAATGAGAAAGCGTTGCGTAATGAATTATTATAGCAGTGGTTTCAGTTGCGTGATACGCACTGCATACTTCAGTGGAAAGTAGGCCGTTTCATGACAGATTGACGTGATGAAAAACAGCCTATTACAATGAGAAATTGCAAAAACATGTTTACCTTATATTTAGACGGTTTTTTCATACAAACTTAAATCTCGTTTAGTAACGCCTCATAGTTGACGGATTTAACTCAAATTTTCATAGTAGCTTCTGGGCATAAGCAGGACTTGCAGCAGCGATGAAGATAAAAATAATGTTGCATCCTACGCGCAACAATGACTTCAAAACTGTTATTAGGGGTTTTCTCTTAAGTTGCGTAAAACTGAAACGTGTTATGGTAGTTCGCCAATTGTTGAATACGCCATGCGGAATACACAGACTCTCCAACAATAGGCGAGGTTTTCAGCCATTTAACATTAGGCTAACTGCTCTAATTAAAAAGACTTAGGAGCCATCCACAAATTACGTAACGCTCTAGGGGTAGGGGTGGGGTAGAGTATGCTCAATCGTTATGGCTAATACAAAATAAAATCATACAGAAAGCGTTACGGAGGGGGGAGGGGGTCGAAAATTGTCAATTAAAAAAAAAGACACGGACACCGTCGTCAGCCATTTAGCTGCACAGACTGTAACATAACCCTAGACAACGGACAAGTATGCTCCAGAGGCACAGCCGCGAAACATTTCTGATGAAAAGTTTCAATCGCTGAAGCGGGAATCGAACCGACACCCCATGACACGATGCGCTCACTGCCTGACGACACTAACCGCTCGGCCACGAAGCCCACGAAGCGCGTTACGTAATAAATGGACGCTGCCTATATTTCAAATTAAATATTCCCATTTTGACACTTCAAAACTAAATCTAGCTGATTGTGTGTCGGGTGCATTGAAGATTGGTTTTGACCTGAGAAGTTTTGACCATACAAGAGTAAATGCATAAAATTGAAATTTATTAGAAGGATAAACTCAATGTTTTAATTAAACTAAATCTTATGGATTGATGATGATAAAATTTATTAAATTTATGGACAAACATTTCAAAAAAGCACATCGATGTTGGTAAACATTGGCTTTGCAAGACGCTGTTGAGCCCAATTCAATTCGATCACGCTCACCAATGCCACTATCAGGAATAGCTAACACTAATCTTTCTGATAGAGCTGTTAGTTTGCGTGGGCGGGCTAAAAAGGGCTCAACAGCAACGTTTCTGAAAAAAGGCTCAAGACCTCTTTGGCCCTTTTCAAATGTTTGTCCAGATTTTACTGGAAGGATGGCGTTATAATCGTTTTGAAAAGTGACAGTAAAAAGACCTTTGTAAATAATCGAACGGCCATCCAGGCATATGTGTAAAAAATACACGCTGATGTGTTGATCCAGAAGAGGCCGATTTTTGTTTTTAATAGAGTATATCTAGGGACTCAATCAGATAAGCAATTTTCGGAAATCTTTATCTAGCCATAAGCATCGCTCTGCTAAAAAATAGCATATATTTCTAATTACAAACTGTTACACTGAGGCCAATAAACTTAGGATTTTCTGAAATCATAACATATGAACCAGAGAAATTATGATTTAACATTTTGAAAGAATTAATTAGAAGGAAAATATTATCAATGCTTGATATTTTAATTAAGCATATATTATTGCGTTGATTAGATGATTTCTTTGTTTGTTCTATGAAAATAGTAATGAAACTTTAAAAATAAATCAAAAGTAAAACTTACAAATTTCAACAAGCGTTTTGTTGCACCAAATCATAATTACCGTAATCTGGGGTAACATTGATCATATTTTTTGAATATTTCTTAAATATTTGGTTCGAAAATGCAATAGTTGCAAATTTTATATTTTTAAAACAAGTACTGCCACCCATAGCTCGTGACTATATACTTTATTTTGTTTTTTGAAAAGTTTAAGCATGGTAAAAAAATGTTTAAAGTGATTTTTTTATTTGTCTGATATGGGATAACATAGTAGAAGCATTAACCTAAGAATGCTAATGTCGCTGCTGTTCGTGTTACCAACATCTAGTTTGCCACGAACTGACAGCTTGAGTACCGGGCCTAAAAGTGTCAGGTAATTTTAGAAACCAAACCAACGACATGGTATTGAACAAACAATGGAAATCCATAATTTAAGGTAATAATAATTAAAATCAGTTTTGTGACAACAACGCCATTAGCGTTCTACTACTAATATTTCTATTGATAACATTGATCACCTATGTAAACAACGTTCGGTAATATTGAAAATGTCGTTACCTACTAAAACCATGGCCTCTGAAGTCGAATATGAAGGTCAAATGCTTACAAGTCATTTACTATTTGAGTTATTTTAAAATTAAAAACATCTCGAACCTCGGAATACGCCTAAAGGTAGGCAATTTCCTAAGGGAAAGTTACATTCTTAACGGTAATGTTGCCTAATTGAACATACTAATGCAAGTTTTGACAACGGAATCGTTTTCAGCGATGCTGTTTTTAGTAAGAACCGCATTTTCCTTGCTCATATCATTTGCAGAACTTATGTGAGACATGAATGTTTGGTAGTGTCATCCTTAACCATTGAAATCATTGTTTCGAAAAGTTGCCAAATTTACGCATAATGTAAAAGCAATTTTCGCAAAAATCTTCACTTTTATCAGCTCATGAATATAAGAAAGAGAAGCACCATTCATGATTTGGAAATGTTTCATCAATAAATGATAATGCGAACTTTTTATGAGATGGGTCATTCCGATGAATCTTACCCCGCTGATCAATGATACCCCGGATTACGGTATCGAGTTTTTTCCTTAGTGTAATAATTCAGGCCCATTCACAATTTTTTAACGCTTAATAGAGTTGGTGGGTCCCTTATATACAATTTTTAGAGTATTCAGACAAAAAGCGTTGCGAGGGAGTGGGGTCAAACATTGCCATTTTTAGCGTTATGAAATTTAAGAATGACCTAGAAATTCATTAGGGAAGCTTCAAATATGACGTCTATTGTTTTTCGGAATTTCTAGAACACCCCATCCGACGCTTTGCACGGACACACTTTCGAGATACATTAATTTTCTCGAATTCACTGCAAAATTTATTCATTTATCTCCTAACAATCTGCAATGATTGACTATCCGATTCCTGCAAGAATCCTATAAAGATTCTGGAAATAGATATGCATAAAATTAATTCAAAAACTTTTTGGAAATTATATGTGCAAACTTTCAATTATTGTCGCAGTTCCAAAATTGTTCTGTTATCGCTGGAATTTCGCGTAACACTTCAAATGATCAAATTGTAAACAAATCGGGTTTTGATACCATTCGATGGCATCTCCCAACAGCCACAAACTATGCAAACATTGTCAACATAATCATAAAACTTACCGTTATAAACTCGATTTTCAAAACGGCCAATAACCGCTTTTTTCCAAATCATTCATTGGCCCACTGCTTGAAACGGCTAATGATCGGTTCGCGCTCTATCCAGAGGGCCTACAATCAGAAAATTTTGCAAACTGTCATTGGCCTTAGCATGGCGAGAGGCCAATGACTCTCTCTTGCTCATTCCTTGAAAACCGAAAAGGCCTAGCCTTGGACCAAGCACGCTAATAAAATTCAATTTTGGCCAATAAAAAGACCCATGCCTTGTTGAAAATCGAAAATGGGCCAAGCATTTAAACTCATCATTTTTTCAACATGTTTGTCAGTTTTCAGAAAAAAAAAATCGATTATTAGCGTGTAGTAATAGTAAATCGTCACTCAACTAGCAAGAAATCACATTGATTGATTTGAATACTAAGAAATAGGAATTGAAAATGTGGTGAAAAATATTCAAATCGAATTTTCTCAGAGTCAACGAATTGAGGATTGGCCCTTTTGAATTGTTACGCGAGAAATCCTAAATTTTATTGGGCGACTTTTACTCTTTTAATGTATCAATTATATAAATCAATCGAGTATCGATTGATTGATGAAGTATCATTTTTATTAATCCAAAAAAAGTGTCAACTACGCTTCTAATAAATTTTGAATTATCATTTTGAAAACTTCAACATATTTATTTAAGAAATGTCAGAGTTACTCTACTTCCGACTTTCGAGTATTTACGTTATTAGTGAATTTTTGGCAGTGCGCATAGTAAGGAATCATTTTCAACTATGATCCTTACTATGCGCAGCAGTTATAGAACGTTTTTCAACATACCATCAACCATCAACTTATCGACACCATCGAGATATGGAATAGAAATGTTGTTAAAATTGTTTGAGGGGACCATCATCATAGTAAAAGAAGGTTAACGTGACGCACTTCATGGATTTATCCTTACGCTTAAACTATTCTTCGAATTGAGTTGAAATGTTCAGGTTTTACATATAACAAGCCAGAACCAGGCGATACAATAATTTAATACAAAACCCGGAGCGGACACGAACCAAAGTAATTTTTGTTTTCAATTTTTTCTAGTGAAAATTCATAAACAGTCAAAGCTAATTAGTCTTTACTTTACACGACTAAAGTGAACGCAAAAAAGACATGTGTACCCTTTTTTATTTTGATTTAGATTTTAGAAAACCAAGTTGATTAATATTTTATAAATTATATGATGATTTCGATTATGTTGAGAGTTACACTTAATGGCATTCAGTAACAGTATTTCACGGATTCAAATATAGATAAATTCGCTTCGCTAAATATACTTCCATGTTAAAGACATGCCACCTTCCACTGGGGGCGTTAAGCCGTATTAATCAAGAAAATAAAGAACAATTCGGAGTTTAAATGCTGATAATGCTTTTAGTAAAATACTTCACCTGTTATAAAGAAGCTATCGAGTACTTAGAGTTAGGAAAATTGATGCGCAGGCAAAAGAGCATTGCAAAAATGAGTTCGCAGAGTTAGGAACACGGACACCCCTGAGAAGATTTGAAAATTTGCAATAAAAATCATTACTTAGTGAAGCTTTTATATTTTTCCCTTATAGATAAGATCAATAAGTATTAGCTCCCAAAATTTCAGAATATTGTGTTTTGTTTTCAATTAATTACATCTCATCGAAATTTGAAAAGGCTTAAGTGCGCTATAAGTATTAGCTCCCAAAATTTCAGAATATTGTGTTTTGTTTTCAATTAATTACATCTCATCGAAATTTGAAAAGCCTTAAGTGCGCAGAGTATGGGGCTTTCACGGTATAACTGCAAGGATCATTCCATAATTTCTACAGAAATTTCTCCAGCAGCATTGCTTGGGACTTTTGTTTTGAAAATTGAACAGGTACATTTTAAGGATTTCTTTCAGAATACCGGAAACAAGATTCTAATTCTATTCGATTATTCTAAGAATATCTTCAAGAATTGTTCAAAGAATTTCTGCACGTTTTGTTTCATAAATTATTTCAACCAGGAAGGTAGAATTTTTCCAAGGATATTAGCGTTCTGACTATCAATACGTTGTACGAGTACTTTATGCACTTGGAACTCTAAAAAAAGAAATTGTACGACAAACCTCTAAGAATGCTTTGGAGGAAATCATAAAAAAATTCTTGATAATTTTTTCTAGATAATTTCAAGTTTAATTTTCGAAAGAATCCCTAAAAATCCATTGAGAGATCTGGAATAATATTTGAAGTTTCTGTGGTATATATTCAAGAAGTTCTTAGAAGAATTCCTTCACAAGTCTTTGTTGAAGGGAGTTGCCAAGGGAGTAATTCTCAAAACATTTGCTTAAGAATATTCTGTTTGTTTTTTAAGAAAATAAGGTTATTGTAATTTGGTGGAATGTGCTTAAATAATCCAAGACGATTTCATTAAGATTTACTGTAAGTGTATTAAAGCAGTATTTAAAAACATTTTGAAAAAAAAAATGAATGCTGGAATAAATTCTGTTGGAATTTCCATCTAAATGAAATCATTGATTCTATGACACTACCCCGAACGCCACTACCCCGAATGCCACTACCCCGAACGCCATTACCCCGAACGCCATTACCCCGAAAGCCATTACCCCGAATGGGTCATTACCCCGAACGCCACTACCCCGAATGGGTCACTACCCCGAATGGATAATATTTTGAGACATATTCTAGTTAGAGATTGGGGAGATAATTGTACGATTCCTTTTGAGTATTTCACGAGTTTGGGTCAAAAATATATTTTTCAAATATTAGAAGACAAAAAAGCAGCTTAGTTGTTCAGCAAATAATTTTTACACACTAAGTTTTGTCCTCTGATTTTGGGAAGATTCACACAGCCACATTGAAATGCTCTGAAGAACAGCCTATTTCGAAAAGAAGGGTGAATTTATTATGAGAAGGATAGCTATAAAATGCACAAAATTAGGATGTAGTAAAGTCTCTTATTGGACGTCGGTAGCCACTTCCTTTACTCATTTTTATAGGTGTCGGGCATTAAGATTAAGATCTTCTTATAGATTTTGTTTCGTAAACGATGGTAATGGAAGTTCACCCAGAGATAGTCGCTGCAAGTGTTGTTCTATGGAACCCGCCTAAAAACCAACGTAATAGACGACCGTTCCGCTATCGCACTTGTACACTTGTACATGTTAGAAAAATCGGCGGCTTCTGATTGACGCTACAGTTAGAACTTTTGTTGATTTGTGGGATCATTAATTTGAATTTCTGTGAGATATCCACAAAAAAAAATCTGATTCAAGATAATGAAGAAATGATGATGGCAGAAAAGTGGTGAGTAAATCCATAGAAGACCTGTCTGTTTTAATACAAGAAGATAAAAGAAAGGGAAAAATTTTGATTAGAATTATAGCAGGAATCACTTTAGTGAATGCCTTCAAGATATATTCCTTTATAAAAAGCTGTTCTATATGGAAATATTAGTGACTAGCTTATCCAAAAAAATCGTGAAAGAACAGCCTATTTAAAAAAAGAAGGGCAAATTTCTGGTGAAATGTTTGCAGTTATGACGTGAATGATCACTGTAACAATGTGATGCTATGACATAATCTATATTCATAAGAAAGAAAAATATTTGTTCAAAAACAAAATTGAAATATGAACACCACCAACAAGTCCAAATACCGGTGATTACGCATCTGTTAAGCAACACCATATTGAGGGTTATGGATTCGAATTCCTTTCAGTCAATAAAAGGCTTATATTATTAAAGCCCATTCACAAATTTCGTAATGCTGAAGGGAGCAAAAAAGTTTGTGGATGGTTGTCCTCAAAATGTTACAGCCCATTCACAATATGTAGAATTTCCATACAAAAAAAGTGTTAAAAATGGCAATTTTTGGCGAAATGAAATTTGTGAATGAACCCTTGAATTGCGAAGGTGCCCACTGAGCTGATAAACTGGCACTGTCTCAGAAAGAATTAGAAGAATATAGTTGCCATCAAGATATTTCGAAAGAATAGCTGGCATATAAAAGAAGGGAAAATATATGATGAACATTTTACCGACGAATTTTACGTGCCATTAATTACCAGCCTTTATTAAAGACGCATTTTTGCACGCAAAACAAGATACTGTACTGTATCTCATACTATTCGGGGTAATGGCTCATTCGGGGTAGTGGCGTTCGGGGTAATGACCCATTCGGGGTAATGGCTTTCGGGGTAGTGACCCATTCGGGGTAGTGGCGTTCGGGGTAGTGGCGTTCGGGGTAATGGCGTTCGGGGTAATGGGATGGAGCCAAATCATTAGATTCCAACTGTTAACTCTAAAAATAGTTCATTGCTTGAAAATATTTCTGGAAGCAAATTATGCGTGTTTTCAGATGTACTGTCGTCAATGGTGACTTAGGGCAAAAGCATAATCTGGAGTACCTCAGAAAGTGTTTACTTTACTTTGCTTTTGCTGGCTCTACGTCCTTCAAGACATGACCTGTGCCACAATGTTACGCTAACTAACTCGGTCCATGGCTGCTGACCTCCAATTTCTCGATCGCCCCACACTTCCAAGATCCTGCTCCACTTGGTCAAACCACCTAGCTCGTTGCGCTCCCCTTCGTCTTGTACCGGCCGAATTTGAGGTGAAAACCATTTTTGTGGGATTGTTGTCCGGCATTCTCACAACGTGCCCCACCCATCGTACCCTTCCAGCTTTGGCGACTTTCTGGATACTGGGTTCACCGTAGAGTTGCGCAAGCTTGTGGTTCATTCTTCTCCTCCATACGCCGTTCTCACATACTCCGCCGACGATCGTCCTA
Organism: Aedes aegypti; assembly: GCF_002204515.2. Classification (NCBI taxonomy): domain Eukaryota; kingdom Metazoa; phylum Arthropoda; class Insecta; order Diptera; family Culicidae; genus Aedes; species Aedes aegypti. Next base: position 319,928,536 of record NC_035109.1, on the reverse strand, counting down.
AGCACAAGTCGTTCAAAAACTCCTAGCGCTTGCAGCTTCCTCTTTGAGCATTGTCCACGTCTCATGCCCGTAGAGGACTACCGGTCTCATCAGCATCTTGTACATGGTACACTTAGTACGGACGTGAAGTTAACCAGACCGCAAGGTCTTGTGGAGTCCGTAGTAAGCACGACTTCCGGTAATGATACGTCTTCGATTTTCTCTGCTGCAGTTGTTATCCGACGTTATCAATGATTCGATGTAGACAAATTCGTCCACCATCTCGAACTCATCCCCGTCGATTATCACGCGTCTGCCAATGCGGGCTCTATCGCGCTCGGTTCCTCCAGCCAGCAGATATTTCGTCTTCGACGTATTTACCTTCAATCGAACCCAATCTGCTTCACGTTTCAGCCTGGTATACTCTTCAGAAAACACCTGAAACGTTCTTCCGAATATGTCCACGTCGTCAGCAACGCATGGTGAAGATCGTGCCCGCATGGTGAAGCCCGCCCGTTTCATAACACTTTCTGGTGCAATATTGAACAGGAGGCAGGAAACACCATCGCCTTGTCGAAGCCCTTTGCGTGTTTCAAACGGGTCCGATAATGCACCCGATATCTTCACACAGCACTGTACACTATCCATCGTTGCTTTGATCAGTCTAGTCAGTTTCCCGGGAAAACCATTCTCGTCCATAATCTTCCATAGCTCTTCGCGGTTGATGGTATCACAGGCCGCTTTGAATAGGTGGTGCGTAGGGACTTGGTATTCGCGACATTTTTGGAGGATCTGCCGCAACATAAAGATTTGGTCCGTCATCGATCGCCCGTCCACAAAACCGGCTTGATAACTTCCCACAAATTAACTTGCCAGTGGCGATAGACGGCGGAAGATGATATGGGAAAGCACTTTATAGGCTGCGTTAAGAATGGTGATAGCTCGATAGTTCTTACATTCTAACTTGTCAGCCTTTTTGTATATTTGGTATATTATTTCCTCCTTCCACTCCCCCGATAGCTGTTCTGTATCCCACATCCTGGCTATCAATCGGTGCAGACAAGTGGCCTACCTGTCCGGGCCCATTTTAATAAGTTCCGCTCGAATACCATCCTTTCCAGCTGCTTTGTTGTTCTAGAGCTGTTTGATAACATCCTTATCTTCACCTATTGTGGGAGTTGGCACGTCCTCCTCATCCGCCGTACTCATGAAGCCATTCCTCCTGCTGCCTAGATCTTCTTTCTCTGCGCCGTTTAGGTGTTCATCGTAGTGCTGCTTCCACCTTTCGATCACCTCACGTTCGTCTGTCAAGATACCTCCATCCTTATACCAGCACATTTCGGCTTGCGGCACAAAGCCTTTGCGGGATGCATTGAGTTTCTTGTAGAACTTACGCGTTTCTTGAGAATGATACAGCTGCTCCATCTCTTCGCACTCCAACTCTTCCAGGCGGCGCTTTTTATCCCGGAATAGATGGGTTTGCTGTCTTCGCTTCTGTTTGTATCGTCCCACGTTTTGACGGGTGCCTTGCTGCAGCATCATCGCCCGCGCTGCATTCTTCTCGTCCAAAACCATCTGACACTCCTCGTCGAATTGACCGTTCCGTCGATTTCCTTCCACGAACCCAATGTCACCTTCCGCTGCGTTGGTAATGGCTGCTTTGAGACTACTCCAGCAGTCCTCAAGAGGGGCTTCGGTGAGTTCTCCCTCTTCCGGCAACGCTGCTTCAAGGCTTTGAGCGTAATCAGTTGCAACTTCGGGTAGCTTGAGTCGTTCCAGATTGTACCGTGGCGGGCGTCGGTGCCGAATGTTGTTCACAACGGAGAGTCGTTGGCGCACTTTAACCGCCACTAGGTAGTGGTCCGAATCGATGTTTACGCCGCGGTAGGTTCTGACGTCGATAATGTCCGAGAAGTGCCTTCCATTAATTAAAACGTGGTCGATTTGCGATTCAGTCTGTTGGGGTGATCTCCAGGTGTACCGATACGGGAGGCTGTGCTGGAAGTAGGTACTACGTATGGCAATGTTTTTGGAGGCGGCGAAATCAATCAGTCTAAGGCTGTTTCTCAGAAAGTGGGAAAGTGTGAAAAGGGGTCCGTGGTCGTGATGGAATTTTTCCTTTCTGAAATTTTAACAAAATTGTTTCCAGGAATACTTTTACTAACACAGAAGAATTACCACGAGTAATACCTGAAAAATATTATGGAGATATCGAAAGATAATAGTTCGATAAATATTGAAATTCCATTAAGGGTATAAATGTGCCTCTAGAGTCGACCTTCTGGTCTAGTTTAACCTGTAGAGTAATAAAGACGATAAACGTTAAGCACTTATTTCCGCAAGAAAATTCGAGAACACATCAAACCCTTCATGTCAATGTTTTTACTATGTCTAGAAAAGCGAGACTAGTCGAAAAGCCCGCCTTGATGTTGCAACGAATTATGGACAGAGTTTTAGAGTTGCAATACTGCCCCTATTTGCATAACTGTTCCATGTGAATAGGAAATCCCATAGAAAATGCGACAATTATGCGTATAGGGGTAGTATAGTGGTTCCCTAAACCAGCTTTCCAAAGCATATCTATTCCATGGCTCGGTATTTCCATTAGTCGATGCCTTCGTTAATATTAAAGGTTGTAGGTTTGAATGTATTCGATTTATGCAACATTTCAAGCTAAATCTAAATTGCAAATTTACTTGCCAGATTGGAATTTCTTTCAAATTTTAGAAAAAAAAAACACTATTCACATTGATGTCTATGATCACTCATCTATTGTTTTCGGTGTTGCAATATATTTTTCAAAAATAAAGTAATCGCAATATAGTGTAGTGTTATAAGTGTCTTCATCGTATGATTTTTGTTTTTGTCCCAATGTGTTTGTTAAAACTTCGTAAAATAAATCTCTAACAAGTGTTTTTCGTTTACTTTTGTTGTTGCTCCAGAGCCAGATAAAACTTTTGTTTTCATTGTATTTTGTGAATGTGTTATACTTTTCATTTTCTAGATTATTCGCTTTGAGCGATTGTTTTCAACTTTTTTTTCTCTCATAATGAGCATCACTCTACTATACTCTACTAAGCTATTTGTTTTATCATATTACAATATTTCTATATGGCTATACTCTAGTAGTATTACATGCTTTTTTTGGTGTCGTTCACTACACAACTCACGTTACGCGCGCTAAATTCGTCTAAACAGGTGCACATTAGTCTCATCATTTTTGTTGTTGTTGTTCTGTAGGTTTCCAAGTTCAAAACTTTAAAGCGTCATCACTAGAAATCGGTTTTGTTTTATAGAAAACATTGCCGCCCATTAATAGCTTCACTACTTCACCCCTAGTAGATTACATATTTCGTGTTTGTGCGTGTGTTCTCCCGAATCAGGGCTAGTCCCGATCCGAGAAAATCTGTTCTTTTTTGCGGTGCATTAAAAATTCGTTCACTTTCACTAACAGTGACTTACTATGGTCCTAAAAAATTTGGCTATTAAATTTCACACGCTCTCGCGCTAGCGTTCATGTAGTTAAAAGTTTAAAACTTAATGCTCTTCTGATAAGGCCTTCGAAATTTCATTTCTAAGTTTGCTACTAATCTCCTCGCTGCTAGCATCACTAGGTTTTAGCTTAAAAATTGATATGTAATCCGGTTTGGTTTTGATTATCTTGGTCAGTGCTTCGCACTGCTCAGGTGGAAGCTCTAGCACGGCGTCTATCAGCGGTGCCACGGCCTGGTGCTCATCTTTAGAAGCAAAGATTATGTACGCTGCCTTGATCCCCATCATGAGCCCATTACCTATACAAATGCCGTCCTGAACGTTGAGACTCATTTTGAACTTGTCTTGGCTTCTCATCGATTCGTAAACCTTCAACAACATTTCGGCCAGCTCATTTCCCGGAAGCTTTTCACTTTCAGCTTCCGCCGAAATGAGCCGGACCAAGTCTACATCGCTTTCGCAAAGCATACGTAACTCTCCGAAAGCCGTCCGATCAAGATCACTACTTACCGCCTGCAAAATGTCGAACAACTTCTCCACTTCTTCAGGTTCCAACTTCAGCAACGTTTCGATATCAAACTTCAGCCCATCGATCGTGATCGCCTTGGCGTCCATTTTGTCCGATGCGATCGTCACGTTGTTCTGGAGCGAGTGCTTCACAATCCTCAGCCCGATGTCGATCGCTCGCGAATCGTTGTTGAAATACTCACAGAAATGGTCCTCAAAGCCGAACAACTTCAGGGCCACGATCGCGTTGTTCTTCATCATCAGCTCCGCCTGGCGGATGCTGATCACCGTTTTGGTCCAGAAGCAGATCGAGGCCGCGTGCGCTAGCCGAGTCTCGATGCTGGCATTGTAGTAGTTGGAATGCATCGCCGACAGTGTATCGCAGATCACCAGATCGCTGATTATGTTTCCTGGAAAAGATAATCATTACTACATTAAACCACTATCTATTAACGGTCTTCGATTCAAGTGAGGAAGCAAAGAGTGCCGCTAATCGTGTTCAGTTGTTCCGATTTTAAAGGATTTAGGCAACAGATCTTAAACTTCACAAGGGGAATCAAAGTTTCCTTCCAAATCACAAAGACTGCCGAATTTTGCCGGAAACTCTTAAAGATAGCAAACTTCTCCTCAAACTTCTAGAAGAGAAGAAACACATTTTTTACTTATGACGACAAAACTGAACGTTTGTTCAAAGTTGTCTTGAAAGGTCTCACAAGTGACTATAAGTCACCTGAAGAGGTCAAAAAAGGAATAAAAGATCAGTGCGCATTGTACCTTCGTGCGTACACGAATTCTCTCTGCTCTTGGAAGTTTTCTTAAAAACTACCTAAAGCAATAAAACAGTACATTTTAGTGCTACACAAACAGTACTTTTCAGTGCTAAAATTAAAAACGGTACTTTTCAGTGCTACTTAAACAGTACTTTTCAGTACTATTTTTTCTACTATTGATCCCTTTACGATCCTTGTTTGGACCCGTGCCTTCGATTTTTCGTTGGACCCGTTGGCGAAAGCTAGCGGTGGTAATCCTTCTTGGACACCGTCTAGGGAAAAAATCTCTCGAAGGTCACGTCTTTCTCGTTTATTAACTAAACATGGTATCAACAACTAACAAAAGGAAGGGTGAATCTCTGAATTCACAACTTCCTTCCAAAAAAGTGGGTTTTAAAACTGTCACTACACGTGGCAAGAATGGAAGAAAGGACGCTTCCTCGGAATGCGAAGTTTCTTCCAAGGGTGAAATGAATAATTGTATCGAAATGAGCAATCAGTTCGATGCTCTAGACAAATTATCCAAACACCAAATCGAAGCAGCCTCTAGCCCAGGCTCTTTGATTCAAGTGAGGAAGCAAAGAGTGCCGCCTATCGTGGTCAGTTGTTCCGAATTTGGGGGATTTAGGCAGGAGATCTTGAACTCCATTAGGGGAATCAAGGTTTCCTTCCAAATCGCAAAGAAAGGAGACTGTCGCGTTTTGCCGGAAACTCTTAAAGATCGCGAACTTCTTCTCAGATATCTTGAAGAGAAGAAGCACAATTTTTTTACTTATGACGACAAAACTGAACGTTTGTTCAAAGTCGTCTTGAAAGGTCTCTCAAGTGACTATAAGTGACCTGAAGAGATCAAAAATGGAATAAATGATTTACTTGGATTTTCCCCAGTCCAAGTAATCATTACGAAAAAGAGAACCCAATCTGGCATTGTTCGGAAAGGGCTTTCTCAAGAATATTATTTAGTTCACTTTAACAAAAAAGAACTAAATAATATTAAAGCTTTAGAAAAAGCTAAACTTATGTTCGATGTCCGTGTGACGTGGGAACATTTCCAGAAACCTGGAGGAAATTACCAGAACCCCACTCAGTGCCGTCGGTGCCAAAAGTGGGGTCATGGTACAAAAAATTGTCGCATGGATGCTAAATGCATGATTTGCGGAGGTTCTTCTCACGCTAAGGACGACTGTCCTGTGAAAGAAGATACCAGAAAGTTTGAATGCGCCAATTGCAAGGGCCCTCACAAAGCTAACTTTTGGGAATGCATTGCACGCAAAAGAGTCATTGAGGCTCGTGCCAGGCAGATGAAGGATAATATCCGTTACGATAACGGTCGTTTCCGGAATTTGCCTGGTAGAGTATCGAACAATGCTCATTTTTCAGTTAACGATCGCTTGATTAGAAATCAAACCCACCAGGAAGATCATAATCATGCTCATTCACAAACAAATTTTAATCCGTCGGGTAGCCGTTCGAATCTTTCAATTTCGAATGTATCTACCCACGGTAAATCCTTTGCCGATATCGTAGCAGGTAATTTGAACTCTTCCCCTATTCGTTCCATGAGTACCCATTCTACTTGTTTCAAATCAAATGGAAAAAACCCTACCACCACAGGTAACTCCTACCCCGCTTCTTCGTCTACCGAAAATTCCAATGGGAAATCATCAGATGATATGTCTGCCTCTGATTTTAATTTTCTAACTGAACAATTAAATCTAATGATTGATGCAATGTTCAAAGCCACCACTATGACTGAAGCAGTCCAAGTAGGTGTAAAATTTACAAATCAAATTGTTATTGGATTACGTTTTTCTAATGGATCCAAATAATAATTTAAATATTTTAAATTGGAATGCTCGTTCTCTGAATGGTAAAGAGGACGAGCTGTTTAATTTTCTTACGGTTAATAACGTGCATATAGCAGTTATTACCGAAACTTATTTAAAACCTGGATCCAAACTAAAAAAAGATCCTAACTTTTTTGTTTATCGTAATGATTGACTTGATGGTGCATGTGGGGGAGTTGCAATCATCATTCATAGGCGTATAACTCATCATCAACATCAACTGTTTTCGTCATTTGAAACTAAAGTTTTTGAAACTTTAGGTGTTTCTGTTGAAACACAGTTTGGTAAATATACTTTCATAGCTGCCTATTTGCCTTTTCAATGCTCTGGACAGCAAGTTAATTTGCTCCAAACTGACTTGCGAAAATTGACTCGCAATAAGTCAAAATTTTTTGTCATTGGTGACTTTAATGCCAAACATCGGTCATGGAATAATTCTCAAAGTAATTCCAACGGCAGAATTTTATTTGATGAGTGCTCTTCAGGATGTTTCTCAATTCAATACCCTGATAGCCCTACATGTTTTTCCTCTTCTAGAAATCCATCTACGATTGACTTGGTCTTAACCGACTCTAGTCATCTTTGTAGCCAATTAGTTACTCATGCTGATTTTGATTCTGATCATGTCCCTGTTACATTTCAAATATCGCATGAAGCGATTCTCAATCCTATCAGCTCCACTTTCAATTATTTACGAGCCGACTGGAATATATATGAAACGTATGTTGACTCTAATCTTGATGTTAACATTTCTTTAGAAACTAAAATTGATATTGACAATGCTCTTGAAACTTTAACAAATTCCATTGTTGAAGCCAGGAACATTGCAATTCCAAAATGTGAAGTAAAATTTGAATCCGTGATTATAGACGATGATCTTAAACTCTTGATCCGTCTTAAAAACGTGAGGAGAAGGCAATTTCAACGCACTCGTGATCCTGCTATGAAAATTATATGGCAGGATTTGCAGAAAGAAATCAAGAAACGTTTTGCAGATTTAAGAAACAAAAATTTTGAAAATAAAATTTCTCAATTGGACCCCGGCTCTAAGCCCTTTTGGAAATTATCTAAAATCTTGAAAAAACCTCAGAAGCCAATACCGGCATTGAAAGAGGAAAACAAATTATTAATAACTAATTGCGAAAAAGCTCAAAAACTTGCTATGCAGTTTGAAAGTGCGCACAATTTTAATTTAGGACTTACTAGTACAATTGAAAATGAAGTTACTCAGGAGTTCGAAAATATTCTCAATCAAGAGAACGTTTTCGAAAATGCCTGGGAGACTGATTTGGAAGAAGTGAGAACTATTATTAAAAAATTCAAAAAATATGAAAGCTCCTGGCGATGATGGAATTTTCTACATCCTCATCAAGAAACTTCCAGAAAGTAGCTTATCATTTTTAGTTGATATATTTAACAAATGTTTTCAATTAGCATATTTTCCTGACAAATGGAAAAATGCTAAGGTTGTTCCAATTTTAAAACCAGACAAAAATCCTGCAGAAGCTTCTAGCTATCGTCCAATCAGTTTGCTTTCCTCCATCAGTAAACTTTTTGAAAAGGTTATTTTGAACAGAATGATGGCCCACATCAACGAAAATTCAATTTTTGCCAATGAACAGTTCGGATTCCGCCATGGACATTCGACCACTCATCAACTTTTACGTGTAACAAATTTGATCCGTTCCAAAAAATCTGAAGGCTACTCTACTGGTCTTGCTCTTCTAGACATAGAAAAAGCATTCGACAGTGTTTGGCATGAAGGTTTGATTGTAAAATTGAAAAACTTTAATTTTCCAACATACATTGTTAGAATAGTTCAAAGTTATCTCTCAAATCGTACACTTCAGGTTAATTATCAGAACTCCAGATCTGAAAGACTTCCTGTAAGAGCTGGTGTTCCCCAAGGCAGCATTTTGGGACCGATATTATACAATATTTTCACATCTGACTTACCTGAGTTACCTCTGGGATGTCAAAAATCTTTGTTTGCGGATGACACAGGCCTCTCCGCCAAAGGACGAAGCCTGCGTGTCATCTGTAGTCGATTGCAAAAAAGTTTGGATATTTTTTCTTCATACTTGCAAAAATGGAAGATTTCTCCTAATGCTTCCAAAACTCAACTAATAATATTCCCACATAAACCAAAAGCTCTTTATTTGAAACCTTCAAGTAGACATGTTGTCACGATGAGAGGGGTTTCAATAAATTGGTCAGATGAAGTTAAGTATCTGGGGCTCATGCTAGATAAGAATTTTACTTTCAAAAATCACATTGGGGGCATGCAAGCCAAATGTAATAAATATGTAAAATGTCTCTATCCCCTTATTAATAGAAAATCAAAACTTTGTCTTAAGAACAAGCTTTTGATATTCAAACAAATTTTCAGGCCAGCCATGTTGTATGCTGTACCAATATGGACTAGCTGTTGTAATACCAGGAAGAAAGCTCTGCAGAGAATTCAAAATAAAATTTTGAAAATGATTCTGAGGCTTCCTCCCTGGTATAGTACCAATGAGTTACATAGAATATCCAATGTTGAAACATTGGAACAAATGTCAAATAAAATAATAAATAATTTCAGGCAAAAATCGTTACAATCTTCTATTGCCACGATTAATGCGTTATATGTTTAGATTAAGTTAGGTTAAGTATATTCAAAGCGTTTTTTTCTCTTATAAGCAGGTGAAATCAACTCACCTGTAAAAAATCTGAACTGCTACGGCAAATGAAATGTAATATGTTGTTAACAAAATGTTAATAAAATCTTAGATTTGTTTTACCAAATTAGGATGATAGTGTTGTCTAATAACACAGAACACCTAGATATAAGAAATAATGAATGTAATGTTTGGAATGATACTAATAATAAAAAAAAAAAAAAAAGGAATAAAAGATTTACTTGGATTTTCCCCAGTCCCCAGAATTCAATCTGCCATTCGTCGGAAAGGGACATATCAAGATATTATTTAGTTTACTTCAACAAAAGTGATCTAAATAATATGAAAGCTTTAGAAAATGCAAGACATATGTTCGATGTCCGAGTGACAAGGAAACATTTCCATAAACCCAGAGGAAATTTTCAGAACCCCACGCAGTACCTTCGGTGACAAAAGTGGCGTCATGGTACAATACATTGCTGCATGGATGTTAAAGCATGCTTTGCGGAGGTTTTTCTCACGCTTAGGACGTCTGTCTTGTGATACCAAAGAGTGTGTATGCACAAATTGCGGGGGTAACCAAAAGTCTAACTTTTGGGATTGCCCTTCACGCAAACGGATCGTTGAAGAAAATAAATTAACTAAAATGGTACTAAAAATAAAACTAAATACCTACTAATAACTCAAATTCCACGCACCTGTTTCGTTGATAAAGTTGCACACCTTAAACCCGGTCGCTATACTATGGCTGGTGGAAGCAACCCCCGAGAGGGCTGAAATGTGCGGCATGGTTCCGAAGGTGAGTACGTGCGCCGTCAGGCTGAGCCAAGCCGTTCGAGACTCCGAGTCGCTCAGCGGGTTCAGCGACTCCTGGTGGGCGCTTTTGTCGCGTAGCACATCGATCGAGCGCCCCGTAGCGTAGATGGCCGAACCGACGCTGGCCGCAATGAATGGGGTGGCCAGCCCACCCGATAGGAAGATGGCCCCCGTGGCACCGGCGATACCTGAAAGGAAACAAAATACGTATTTGGAAGAGTAACTTTTTTTTTTGAAAAATTTGATTGTTAGTTATAGGAAAATTTGAATATAGGATAAAAAGCTATATAACAAACTAAGCTAAGCTCGATAACAAACGGATCAACAACAAAAAGTATGTGAATTTGTGTAGTTTGTTTTGTAGCACCAATGTGATCCGGCTAGTTGCAAAAGCTTTCAGGTAAAACTGAAGATTCTTGAAAAATGTTTCATCGTGCAGAAACGCCTTCAAACATTTCGTTGGATTTTCTTCAACAATTCTGCCAAAAAAATCTTCATAATCTGCTCTGAATATTTGAATGAGTGATGCCACAAAATATCAGTGGGAATTTGATCAAATCAGTTTTTGGGAATTATCTTAGAATTAGGTACTTCCAGAAGTTCCTACGGTAATTCTGAATCAGTTAAGAACTTCTAGAGAGTTTGCTATGGGAGTTCTATAGAAATTGCTCTGAAAACCGTCAAGCAATCATTGGCGTAGCTAGGATTTTTTTCTGGAGGGGGCCTAAGGGGGGCCCAGCAAACAAAAACGAGTTACAAATTTCTTAGTTTTAACAAATTTGTATTGATTTTATTTATTTGTTGTTTTGTCTCATTTCGCGGCATATCAGTAATATTTGTAAATTTCAATTTACGGTACCAAATATTTCATTCTTTTAGTAATTCAGTCAAAAATCCTTCAAAAGTTCAAGTAAAAAAACCTCACAAGAAATTTCCTTTGTGATTCTTCCATGAACTTTTCAGGTATTCAACCATGTGTTTTGAAGAGAGAATTCATACGGGAATATCTTCATGTATTATTTTCGTACTTTTCAGTGTTTTCTCCATGAACACCTTTATCAGTTCTCACTGAGTTCGCCCTGGGATTTACGAAAAAGCATTCCTAGACTTTCTGATCTCACCAGAAAATTTCTCGAAGAATCTCTATCGACTTGTTCAAAAAATCTCTTAAAGAATTCCGCCAGAGAATGCATTAGAAATTCTTTTAATAATTTCTCCTGTGAGGTCCTCTACCTGCGTATTATATATAAATCCCAATTGTTAATTTAAAGTATTCTCTTGTGTTCATTAATAATTTGTTTAGGATTTTCAGAAATTACTTTTCTTCAAAAAGTTTTAGGAGTTTCACCGAAAATGTATTCAAGATCACTAAGCAAAGATTCATTCCACGAATTCTTCGGAAAGTTTGCCTGCAGTTTTTTCCAACATTGCTTTTGAAGTTCTTCCTAAAGCAGGATTGTTTAAAAAAACGCAGAAAACAATTATATAGACTTCCTGCAGAACAAATATTGACTCTTCCAGCTGTAGCCGTAAGGATTCCTCATAATATTCCACAAGAATTTCATGAGCCATTAAAAATAATTCAATTGGGAAAATGTTACTCATGATTTCTCAGAGAAGTTTTCATAGATATTTATTTTTAGATTTCTCTAAAATCATAGAGCAACATATCGCCTTCCTTCATATCTCTCTCGAAAATGTATTTTATTGTTCAGAAATGCCTAACTAATAACTGTTTAAATAATTTTAATGCAGAATATTTCAACTTTTTTTTTTCAAAAACTCTTCCGCAAAAATACTCAAAGAGTTCTTGAGTAATTTGTTCAGGGATTTGTTCTTGTTCAGAAATGCCTAACTAATAACTGTTTAAATAATTTTAATGCAGAATATTTCAACTTTTTTTTTTCAAAAACTCTTCCGCAAAAATACTCAAAGAGTTCTTGAGTAATTTGTTCAGGGATTTCTTATTGTTTCCCTAATATTTTTGCGAAAAATTTACCAGAGATTATATTCTTTAGGCCGCACTAACGATTCTTTTGGTAATTGTTTTAAAGAAATTTTCACCAGATTTACTAAGATTTTGCAATTTATTCTTGAACTTCTCAAACAGTTTCTCCAAAAGTTCCATCAAGTGTTTTTTAAGGTTTTAGAAATAACTCCATTTTTGGTAATCTTAGGATTCTTCCACAAATTACTTTTAAAAATTTATCCACTCTATTTTTTGTTTCAAAAACCACTTCAGGAATATCCAAATATTTTTCGGAAATTGCTTTACAAATTCCTCTACTAATCACTCTATATTAGATTTCTAAAAAAAAACACATACAAAAGAAGGTTTGAAAGAACTTTTTTGGTATTGTTTCTTTGCAGCTCAAATATAATGCGAAAAAAAATATATACTAAATTCCTGTCGTAAAATTTAAGAATTGAACCGTAGAATATCTGAAACTGGCTAACATTATACCTCGCAGAAAAGCATAAATGGTCCTTGTAGGATTTTTTACAAAAATGTTTTTTTTTGATTTTTTCTTCGTCTTTCATAATCGAAAATGATTGGTGTTGAAACGGATGGAATTTCAACTGAAACTATTTGTAACTAAAATCTTAGATAATATTTTGTATGCATTCTGAAGGTTCATGATACTATGGTGAACATACTAATGTAGAATTAATTTTTCCTACCTTAGAAAATTCCAAACTTTTTTGAAGGGTCAATTATCGATTATTTTGTAGTTCTGAAGAAGTTTAACACAAAAATATTACCCGTATTTTTAAAAAAAACATTATCAAAGATGTATTGAGGTGAAATTTGTAACGTAAGATTTTAATGAATTTAAATCTTACGAGAAACTTTTGTATTACTTTGAAAATTTGATGAGGAATTCCTAATGGACTTTCAGGAATCAAGCACCATACGTATAAAAATTCTGCAATCAAAACTCCTATAATTTATAATCTTTTCTCTAGAGGTAAATTACAGGATAGTTAAAACCTCTCCAATGAATTTATAAATAAAAAAAATTTCTCAAGAAGGTCCATCAGAATCTTCTTTAGAAATTATCCTTGAAATTTATCTTTCATTGACGTTTGGTTTTATATAATTATGTGAGAAAGCCTTTAGAAATTCCGCCCTCTTACTGCACAAACATTGAAACCAAGAATATGGATTCTGCCAATAATTGGATTACTTTACCGCTATGCTAATTTCTGAAGCAATAGTTTTCCTGGGGGTTTTCAACATATTTCCTCTGAAGATTCGAAAGCAAGACACATTTCAAAAACAATTTTCTTTTCAATTCTTGAACAAACCGGTGATTTGAAGCAAAATTTCTTGGAAAAAATAGAAGAATTTTTGACGTAATTCATGAAGTATTTTGTTAATATTTCTCAATGACTTTTGATGAACTTCGCGGAAGAATTTGTAATATATTTTTTGGGATAATTATCTAAAGAAATTTACAGAAGAATTTCCAATAGAACATTCAGCAAAATATCTCAGTATTAGATTCAACAGAATCAATAATTTTTTGAAAAAAAAAAAAATGCAAGGGAAAACTGATCTTTTAATTAATCATTTAAAATTTTTAGGTAAATCCGGGAACATTTTCCGGAATCAATTTGCTAATAAAAAATAGACATAGAAGGGATGGATGTCCACCAGGAGGAATTCGCTTTGAAAGTATGGACAAGTCCCACAATTCATTCTACTAAAATTCTATAAAGAATATCAAAAAGTTTTGCTACAAATCTTTTGGAAATTAATCAAATAATTTACGACATAAATTTATTCATGCAAAAATACTTAAAAAAATGGATCAAAATCAAAGAGAGAATTTATTGCTGTAATAAAACACTTGGGTTTATTCACAAATTTCATAACGCCAAAAATGGCAATTTTCAACACCCACCCACCCCCACGTAACGCTTTTTATATGAATATTCTACAAATTTTGTATGGACCGTAACATCACGAGGACACCCACCCACCCCCTTCAGCGTTATGAAATTTGTGAATGGGCCCACTTAAGTGGATTTTGCTACATTTTTTTCAAACCAGGTTAAATTTCTAACATTCATCTGAAGAAAACTTGGCCGTGCTGAAATTCCTTGAATGTCAATCCTTACATTTCAACAAAAATTCTCGCTATGTATTGTCTGAAAAAAATAGTAATTAGTAATTTTATCTATATTTTGTTTTATTTCTTTTGGACATTATACGAGGTGAAGTTAATGTATGGATTTCTTTAGTTAATTCTCATAAGGGAAATCATCATCACCGAGCAGGTTTTCCTCCAAAAATATGAGAAATCAAAATGCAGTGAATATGCTGCTCTATGCCAGCAAGCTAGTTTTAGCATTAACTAATCGATCGATGGCCGGACGATTAAGCTTTCGATTGTCACCGAAGTCAGAACCGCCACGCTGATGCTTCGTAAGACAATCGAAATTTTCCCACTATACTAAAACATAAAATAACGTAACTAGTGAAGAGATTTTTGTGAATAACAATATGAGTCATGTACATTGATTCAGAAAATTTTGCGCTTTGTTATTTTTTTCCATTTTTATTTTTATTATTATCAAAAATTCTGGGGGGGGGGAGCTGGATGACTCTGGAGGGGGCCAGGCCCCCCTGCCCCCCTGTTCCTACGCCAATGTAAGCAATGCTTCAATAGATTATATAAACAGTGAAAACATGTTCAGAAATCGCCGACACTCGTGTTTTGTATAACATATACAGAGCTGACCGTAGATTTTATCAGAAACTATCAATTGATTTATTCAGAAATGCCACATAGGAGCAATTCTCGCTGAAACCAGGCCGTCATCGGCACCCATCGTTAGAATTCCTATTTTATGTCACTGGATCGCTAGTATATGTTATGTTAAAACTAAAGGGTGGTCATGAGCTGGGAGGGAGAAACCAATACAAAATTTCTCTACGTCACAGTGAGCCGAAATTTTGCTGTCACGAACTGTCACTGTGAGCCCGAATCTTAAACAATGGACAAACATGATAAAAGCGCGCCATAGCCAAAGCATATTTTTGCATTTCATCAAGAGTAGCAAAAATCGGATTAGAATGAATTCATGCACATTCAAAAGAAACGTCACGAGAGCACCGTTTATTCTAATTGAATATAACAAATTAGAATGAGGCTCTTTTACTGTTTTCAATAAAACTGAAAATTAAACGCATAGAAAACTGTGGCCCTTTTTCAATGTTTGTCCAGAAATATCGAAGATACACAACAAATGAAAACTAGAGATTTTCACCAAGCCTGCCTTAATTGTCGTTGGCAAACTGGAGTTATCTGGCAGTTTGGAAAAAAATTGTATCAAATTTCGTGTGTAGTATCTGTGCCTCCCTCCCAGGTCAAGGGTATTTCATCACGCAATATTTGTCATATTTTTCTTCGAACACAAAAAAAACTTAGTGGCATCGAATAGAGGAAGGATATAGCTTTCATTTAAAGATAAAAAATTTTTGGCTGTCATTTTGAATTTGGCCAATTCAAAAAAATTGTACCAACCGAGTGAAGTTGGTAGATCTCCGATCAAGAGTTGGCCTGATCCCATGTTGAGGAGGACTGTTGCGTTTCGTAGTATCACGCATCACAGCAAAATGATCGTAATTACGATCTTAGTAACCTATGTTGCTTATAGCAAATAAATTTTCATCAGTTTTTAGAACAGACGTTTCAATATTTGAGGATGTTTTTTCTTGCATAACGCGTTTTTTTTCGATTATAAAGATTTTGGATTGGGGCAAATATAAAAAATATCTATTGACGGCATTTAAAGATTAAATGAATTTCCGATATTTACAAAAAAAAATAGATGTTTTAGTTTAGTATCTCTAATAATGCATTGAAAAGCAGTGCATTATTATCAGAAAATAATTAATATATTTTGAGTCCAAATGGATATCAACAATCCATTTGTTTGAAAAGTTGCGTTTTGCTAATTCGAAAAGTCGTCTATAGACTACTTTGATGACAATCTTCTATATAAATAAAAATGGAGTGGTGTTTGTATGTCACGAAATGGCTTGAGAACGGATAGGCTGACGTAAAATTTTCACATTTGCGCTCGACAAGGGATGCCACGTGATAGTGCTAGGAAAAAGTTTGAGAAAGTCTCCGGAATAATCACGAAAACAGGAGAAGACTAATGTGTTTTTTTGTATGGGGGGTTACATGACGTTTTACAACAGTCTACTTGATGGCATGATGAAGTTTGCTGGGACCACTAGTTTTAAACTGTTTTAAATAAAAAAAAAAAGATATGCAACACTTAGAATAGATCACAAGGAACAGGCATGGAGAAGTCGGTTTAATATGCTTATGGGCTTTCTGACGAATCCGAAATGTGTTTGAAACTGAGTGATAAAACCTAAACTGCCCATAAATGCATACCAGTCACACTAGCAAAACAGCGCACCCAAGAAAAACGCGATAGAAGTCGTGAACACCTGCATGCTTTCTTTACTCCAATTATATTGAAAATGCGATGTTTTCGCACCCAAATTTGAACTCAAATGGTGCAATGAACTATTGATTACAGTATTACATACATTTTGTTTATTAATTTTCTCAAATATTTAGTTAATATACCTAAAAATGTACGCGTGACTGGTATGCGTTTATTTGCTCTTGAATGTACGAGAATAAACGCATAACAGTATCAGTGCTTACTATGATGCATCGGTCTTCACATGGTGTATTATTGTTGTTTTGATAGTTTAGTGTCCGCATTCAAAGTCGCGAAAATGTCTGCTCTCGATTATTTGAAAAGTTATGGTACTTCTGATAGTTCCGAGGATGAGTGCAGGAATTTGGCCGATGGCGTCCCGTAGGACAATGACGCGGGCTCTGAAGACAAGTTCGCTGGCTTTGACGATAAGGACGGCAATGCTGGCGGCGACGGTATATTTCAGTTTCCACCGAAGACGTAGCAATGGGTAAGCTATTTAAAATCCTTGGAGGACACTATATATGTGACGGGGACTGATGAAATGGACTCAGACGGAAGTCAAAAAGCCGTTGATGAATTTGCCAAAAACGCAAGAGAACAACAAAATGAAAGCGACACACAACGCCAAGAAGCGTCGATTATCGCATCAAGTAAAGCTTGTCACTTGTGTGTGTATTATGAACTACGGGCTTAAAATACCGAAGAAAACCCGTATTCGTCTTAACACGTTGATCTAGGCATTGGATTCACGAGAGCAAACCAGCTATATACGCCAGTGCGTGGAACGAGGGGAACGAGTGGATGTTCAAAGACGGCGTCGGTACAAGTACGAGGAAGACGGTCCAAGGAAATCCAATAGCTTTTTATTTCATCTGGCTGAATCAAATGATTCTTCCGTTTAAGTGTGTCGTAGATTTTTACTGACCACTCTGGGTTACGGCAACAATTGTGGATAAGTATATTTTCCTTTACTTGACTTACTTATTAACACAATTTGTCGCAAGTCCTTATCACACAAGTTGCGAGACTGACATGCGTTTATTAGTAACGTGGGACATACCAAGTTCGATATTGTTTTTAACATTTCTAGAACAAACGTACTATTTTCTTATAATACAATGAAAGTATATGCAATTTAATGACGTTTCCCGTAATTAACTAAAAAATGACAAAAAGTCACGTGGGACTGTTATGCATTTATGGGCAGTAAATGGCACTATAGTATACTCCTCAGATTATTACTTAGTGGAATGTTTGGAAAACCCCAACGTAAATCCTCAAAGTAAGATTTCTATCGTAATTTTGTAAGGATAATTCACATTGAAAAAAAAAATTGAAATTCGAAATAATTTTTTGACTAAACAAATCCATCCGACAGGATTCCTTGATCCGTTGAATATTCCACATCCATTTTTTGTTAAAACTACTGAAGAATTCCAAATTGCAAGAAAATCTAGCATAAATCCCAAGACAAATTCTTGGAAGACTTCACTATTCTAGTACCATGTCTTGAGAAGTTTTTAAAGGGACTTATTTACGCTTGACTTTATTTAGGTTTATTTGAAATTTTTAGTAATGATCCATTGAAACACTATGAAATCAACGCATATCACATTTCTAAAACCACTTCACTTACCAATGATACCCGTCGCAATATCCAACGCCTTGAAGTAGTAATTCTTCCACGCTGGTGTCTTGCAAATATCGTACACCACATTGTTCAGATTCGTCGGCTCCAGTCGACCCTCCTTCGGGTACATCATCTCCGCCGACGGGTACTTGTTGTTCTTCAAAAAATCGTCAAAATCCTGATACACCCTCCCGATGGAATCGATAAACTTTGGCTCCGTGTCGGTCGCTTGCTGAAAGTGGTACCGAAACAGCGGCACTTCGTACAGCTTCCCTTCGCTGTACAGCTCAATCGGTAGGATCGTCAAACGGCAGGTCACGTTCCGATGGATACCGTTGTACATCTGCTGGACCAGCTTGTCGATTGTTTTACAAGATTCCTCGTCGTAGAAGCACAATTGCTCCATGTACTCCATCTGCAGTTCCTCATCGGTCCACTCGTTCGGGTCCTTCATGGTGAGGCTAAGGGCATAGCCGAGGGTGTTCTCCAGACTGGTCCCCTGAAGAAGTTGCGGTTCATCTCCGCGGCAGCTTCCGCCCCGGTTGAGAAACTTCTTCATGTTCTCCTGGGCTCGATCGATCCAATCTTCGCGTGCGATTTCCATTTCGATGCGGGTGATTCACAAGTGTGAAAATTCACAACAGTCTGTAGAAATGATGCGGGTGCTTATCTTCTTGGTCTTCCGTCAACAATATGCTGATGACATGTACCTAATGATCTCATTCGCCGAGGCGCGTTTCGTGATAGAAGCGATGGAATTTGTGGGTGGAAGAGAATGTGGCGACCGTTGCGACGGAAGAAATGGAAGTCATTATCCACACAGCGAGGAATGGGAAAACCTAAAACCAGGAAATTGGATTAGTAGAAGTAATGTAAATTGAACAAACATTTGTTATACTGGTAATCTGCGTTTGAAAGGATTAAGAAAGGGACTCCCAGTATAAATACAATTAAACCGATTATATTGTGATGTATAGTAGTTTCCGTTCAGAATTATAACGGATGAACACTCATAAGGGTAATGGAAATGACATAAATTGTCGTCTGATTTTAAAATGATACTGGATCTCCCTTGTATAGTTTTAATGAATTACATAAAATATTTAATGTTGAAACATTGGGACAAATGCAGGATAAAATTCATAATAATTTTATACAAAAATCGTTGCAATCTTCTATTGCCATATAATAAGTGCTTTATACATTTAGGTTAGTTAAATCATGTTAAATCTAATACAAAGTGACCAAATAAAGCTTGCCTCAATCCGGGACAAACAAATTAAAATTCAATTAAATTTAATTGTGTTGTTCAACCTTCCTGTTGCATCCGGGTTAATATTGAGCATCTGATTGAGACTTTTGAGCATCTGTAACTTTTTAACGGAACCACGTAGCGCTCTGAAACTTTCTGAATTTTACTATTTTTTGAAAAATTATATTTAGACAAAAAAATTGAAATTCTACGGCGTTTCTGCAGGGCACCAATAAAAAAAGTTATACTAAAGGTGTTCGGGTCATGTTGACCCGTATTTAACATTGCAATTTTGTAAGCATTTTCCAGCTAAATTACCGTTTTGATTCATATTACGGACAGCTTCAAATTCCGGACACTCTACTTTGTATGGGAAACATTTCACGCGGAATGTTTCAATTTTTGCTGTTCAAAAGTTATCAATTTCAAAGCTCGTTTTGATAAGCTTTTTCCATAAATATCTTTGAAAATTTATAATGCCCAACTACCTTAGATGTCTCTTTGGTGGTTTAACGATTTCGAATGATGATTTGACTGTTCCATTAATGAGTATCATGAGCTGTCCGGAATTCGATTCAAAGTGTCCGGAATATGAGGCAAAAGTGAGGAAGCGTCCGGAATAAGAATCATGAAAAGGCCACACATTTTGATTTATTTAAAATTATTGAAGTTGCGGAAGCGTATTCTTCACCCACCGTTCGAAAGTAAAGGGCTTCCGACGCTTGATAGCGCTAAGGAATCATACAGAATGATTTATTTTGTATACTCTATGCTGGGTTATATTTCCCTGAGTCCTTAAGTGTCCGTAATATGAATCAAAACGGTATAAAGTTTTGAGTCAATTTGAAAATATAATGAAAAAATGGAGTGCTGGACCAAGTTGAACAATCGGTAGGCATGTCCCGGTAATTTTCACATTTCGTTGAACTCAGACAAGCAACATATCAAAATTTGCAGAATTTTGGAAAAAAAATCACAAGGGATAATTTTAGCAGTCCTGAGTTATGTTGTGAAATCGGTGATAATGTAATATATTCCGAACGTTCTGGTTACGTAGTCAATTGACACTATTCGTTGAACTCAGCCATGTAACATTTCAAAATTTGCAGAATTTACAGTTTACTGTTTACAGCCGTAGCAATCCCTGAAACATTTGTATTAAATCCACAAACTTCTTGGACTAAAATGATAGGATTGCCTTCACCAATCCATTGATCTCATTGAGTAAAACCTAACAGCATAATTCATTTTTTTCTAACACTCAAGATTTGAAGTTGTTTAAAAATTATTAATTTTCCCAAGAAATCTTCAATTGCCTAATAAGCGATCAATTAACTGCGTTAAATCTTAGCAATGTGAAAAAGTAAGTCATCTAGGTGGAATCTTTTCCGAAGTCATCCTACGAATTTTTCAATGGTTCAATCAAGAATTCACCTGAGGAGACATCCCTGCATTTTCCCCAAGGGTAAGCCAAAATGGTTTCATCCAGGAATACTACAGGCATCACTGCAAGGAGTTTGTCATGCAGTAACCTCTCAACAATTTCATCGGATTGTTTTTTTTTCAAGAATGCCTCTTAAGATTCTTCCAGAACTTAAACAAAGTTCCAAAGATTTGTTTTTTTTTTCTTCTCACATGTTTGTTTTTCATAATATTATCCAGAAAATAAATATTTATAAGTCATTCGAAAATTTAACCATTTTTTTATTGTAGAATTGCTATCAAACGAGAAATCGATCGATGAAGTTAAGTATCTTATCGTCAGAGAAACGCAAATTTAGCGTTGACAATGCCAGTATAAATGGCCAACAGAACATCATCGTGTTTAATACTAAGCGTTAAAATCTATTTTGATTAATTTCTCACGGAAATATATTTATAAGAGCATAAAATTGAAGAAAGTTCTCTTTTGCCTTTATTTTATTGTAATGCAACAGAAATAAAGCCGCCTGCTCAGAACGATGGCTAAGTATTAGACCTGTTCATATTTAAAAAAATGTCTGGAAATCTACCGGTCAAGCAGTATTCGGAATTCTCGTGCTAAGAACAATGTCTGGTCAAAATTGAAAATGTGTTTTTGGGCTTATTTCAAGGTTTGAAAAATCATAACTAGCATGTGGAAAATCAAAACCACTTGCTATTACCACTATTTGAAAGCTAATTCTATTCTGTTAAAGTTTGTCGAACACGCTAACAAGATTAAATTGAGTTTTAACATTGTTTGATCCAAATTTGTACTCCGCAGTACCCAGAAATTACAATTTTCTCAATATACATGGTATATAAAACAGGCATTGGTGTTAGTTTTTCAGGCCCTAGTCAAAGGGAATCAAACATAATACATCTATGAATTCATTGACCATCAACAGATTACATGTTGCTAAAGGCAATAAATTACAATAAATGCCCAAAGATCGAGCACCGCATCGCAACCTGATGATAGTTAAATCATGCATGACACATGTACCGGAAACGAATGAATTGAACAAGTTAGCATTGCTTTTTCTTTCCGAGTGATGATTGTTTTGATCGCATTTCACTAATCATTTAGAACGATTTGAAAACAATCATCATCATCGACTGAAAAAAGGCAAAGCTAACGTGTTCATTTTTTGTATTCATTGAAGTTCACGGTGGTGCTCTTGGCTCACCCACAGTGGATTTACAAATGTGCTTCATAATTACCTATTTTTTACAATTTATTTTCGTAAGATAAATGGTAAATTTGAACGATATTGACTTTTAGATATGCATTGTCATCATGTCTGGAAATTAAAAATCCGAAATTTTCATGCAGGCATGCTGTTCAGTGAAAACAATTCCCGAAAAAAGAGATTTTCAAGAACCTAGAGATACAAACCTCAACCAAACTATGTTAAAACTTGCTCCAATTATAAAATCGTGTACGGCAAAAGTTCGTAGAATTGGATAAACTACTATGTAGAAGTATTTCCGATAAATTTTGATGTTTCGTTCGGTAGTTATGATTTTTTAAAGCTTGAAAATAGCCCAAAAACACATAATTGATTTGAAGCACAACTTAATTTACTCTAAATTGAGTGAAATTTTGGCCAGAAGTTCATTTCGCAATGAAAAATCAAAGTATTGGTTGACTGGGGAGTTTCCAGACATTTTTGAAAATATGAATAGGTCTACTAAGTATGTTACGAAAATCTGTAATTAAGCATAAGCACAAGCATAAGCATTGATAACCGTACAATTCGTAGTTGCTACTCCGTGATTGACCAGAATAATCGAAGTTGCACAAGGAACCAAGAGATGTAGCTTGGGAGTAGCTTTCCATCTTCAATGTACACTTTCGAGAACTCCAGACATTTAAAAGTCAATAACAGCGCCGGCCACGTCCTTACGGTCATCGGGGGAAGGGAAGGAATGTTAGTGTGACATCCATTGTTACTAGAGACCGAGATCACCTCTGCATCTCCATGGTTGTCATGGGTAGGAGTTGTGTTAGAGGGAAGGGATCATAGCTGCGTGATCAGGGTTCACCTTGGTAAGTGATGCGATTCATGCAACCTCAGTTCAAAAAATCACCTATCAGTACTCTAAAGACAACGTGAATATATGATAAGTCGACTCTTTTAACGTCGATCCATTCAAAGGTTATTTTTTTTAATGATAAACATCAGGTAAAAAGAAAGGTATAGGCTTTTTAATGTTAATGTACTAGAGTCTATGTCGACACTTACAGTGACGAACTGTTCATATTTTGTTAAGTCAATTCATTTAAGTAACATTCCCACCGTTGTCATAATATATAGATGTTCCAAAATATGTTTTACATTTAAAATAAAAGCATGAAACGAGCTCACCAAATTGATCATTATTCATCCTTGATTGAGGAGCTATAGCTACTTTAACCAGCATGTTTGTTTCACAAAACAAAAATATCATTCCGGCGATGCGAGAACCTAAACTCGATTGCACTCGTGCAAACTAAAACGAGAAAGAAAAAAAAAAACTCCGGCGACGCGACGACGCAAAAAACACGATTTTTTAAGTGAAGTTGAAACGAAGTCAAAACCCAACACCCAAGACACGAATCTAGAGATCCAGACAGCCTCTCAAGCAGAAAACCTTATCGATTGATCACCACCAGTGAGCGAGAATTTGATCAAGCCCTCTGCCTGATCCGCTGTCCGGCTCTCCAGACCCGTGCACCTGAAAATTTGAGGTCCGGCCACGATGCATTTTCACCTTCTTTTTGGGCTTAAACGAAACACTGCCCAGCAGAACGTGTTCAGAATAATCGTTTCATTTCAGTATAGACACTTTTTTTCCCAAACTGCATCAGCCGTTTCATTGGTTTCACCAGCCGAATCTAGTAATTTGCGAGGACGACAAAAACGTGACAGATAAATTTTCAACACATCCGTTCGCGCGCGCTGCCTACTGCGATCTATGTTACGAAAATCTGTCATTACGGAATTAGTTTCCAATCATGAGACGCAATGTCGCCTGAGTTATTACCTAAGACGATATTAGCATGCAATCTAAGTGATAGTGAAAATGAAGGCGAAGCTTGAATGGTGATTCCCACGAAGTTCGATCCCAAGCAGAACCTACTCTTCAGGATGAACACCGTACCGTATCGAATACGTAGTATCGTCTTAATGGTTAGACAATGCATTTTCATCTTCCACTTCGCTATAAGAGTGACATGCAGTTGCCGGTCGAACCAGATAGCCCAGAGGACAAGGAGCTTGAAGTAGACTCGGAACGAACGGAATTAGTTCGAACTAAACAAAAAATACAAAGAGATATGGAAGCGAAAAAACGACAACTTCTACATCAAATTGATTTTGAAAACTTTGGATGCTCATGAGATCTGTATGCTAAAAATCTATACTAGGGTAGATGTACCAGTTATGGACATAGTGGTTCCCTATTTCGCCATACGTGATTACTTTAAAGACTTCAAATTTTGAAAATCTGTGTGTGTTGTAGTAATTAGATTTAAGATATATCTTGACGTTAAAACATTCAAAAAGATTTAAAATGCGAAAGTTATCAAAATTTCACATATGGCCAAATAGGGAACCACTATGGCCATAACTGATACACTTTCCCTATAAACTAAAATATTCTAATAGATGAACTCACTTTTTTGTATTCTAAAACTTCTAAAATACGTCCATATAGATAGTCAACATAACTAGGATGAGCTAGTTTCTAGCTAAAAACTAGCTATAAAGCTATAAATTGAATTTTGACGAAATAGAAACAAGTCAAACAACGAATTATTTGAAGTTCATAGACTCTTTTTATACCTTAAAAGAAAACTAACTCAATTGTTAATTCTTCTTCTAATTCTTGTTATTTTTCAGTCCAATTCAATTTCCGAAGGGCGTATAAAAAATAGCTTCTAAACTAATTCCATGCGATCTTCGTGTATGACATGGTTCGGGATCCATACTAGGTGGCCGTATTGAGGGATTCCACGGAGGCATGCAAGTCGATTCTGATCGACCATTTCAAAAATATCTGAAACTTTGCACAGTTTTTCAGTTCCATCTAAATCGTCATTTTCCGATATCAAATCTTCAAGTTGAGTCACGACTAACTTTTCAAAAGGGTGTATGTGAAAATGGTTCAAAAATATTCAAAAAGCTGCACAGCAAAAACGGTTCGTTCGATTGTTAGACAAGTAAAGAAACAAAGTTAGACAACTAAATAAAGATTCCAAAAAAATACACACAGTAAAAAAAAAATTTTTTTTTTGCATTAAAATACATCATTTTTGTCACAAAAACTCAAATATCTCAAAACCCTATCGGAATACCAACGTAATTTTTTGAGGGAAAACGGTCCATTATATTAGCTATCTACCATAAAATTGGTGATGGTAAGCCAATAAACAAAAAAGTTATGACATTTCAAATATTTCACAAATTTGACACTTAGTGAATTTTTTTTTTTTTCATTGTTAATTTTTTTTAGGACCGCAGTTTGTTGCTGAATTTTTTGTTAAGGGTACCACATGAGGTTAACAAGTTGTTTTCATGATATTTTATTTAATTATTCATAACTATTATAGCATCTATTAGAAAGTTAGACGCGATCCAGTATTGTGATCTAAAGTCTTGATAGTGTCATATTTTTTATTGTACGTAACTAAAGAAAAATTCTCTCAATAGTGTTGAAACCTTTTGATAAAAGAAACCTATAAGAAATCTAATATTGAAGACAAAAGCTACAAAAAAAATTTTCTATACAGGTATACGACTAGTTTACCTGCAAAAAGTTTACCTCGTAGAGAACAAGGCGGGTCTATACCCAGGTGATCTAGTATACGTAAAGCAGGTCGGTTTTCTCGGCGCTGGTTTTCTCCACAAAGTTAAAATCTGATTAGACCCGCCTTGGTAGAGAATAGACTTTGTTAATCATATTTGGGAGAAAGCGAGTAACTTCAACAACATCAAAAACATGATAGGTACATACCATGAACATACTCACGAAAAAGCTAAAAATATACTACCACTATGGTTATAAAAGATTTAATTGTAAAATTTTTCTTCAGCAAACGACACCAAACTAGTCAGTAAAAACTTAAAAGTGATTTTGTTTATTAAAATCTAACGAGCAACATGAGTAGTCGCTTTCTCAACTGTTGCAGGCCGTTTGCAGAATAAAAGTGTTCGAAAGAGCTACGAAATCTCATCGAAAGCACCATAGATAAACTGAAAGCGGCTGGTTATGCTCCAATGTCTACATTGAATACAAATTTACGCATTTGTACGTCCTGCCGTTTAAACGTTGACAAACGGGCAATCTGTAAATCATCGGTGGATCAGGTTGCAGGAAGTTCGAAAACAACAACAACTGAGGAATTACTAGATGCACCGACAACAACTGAGGAGTTACCAGAAGTACCAAGTGCAGATAGTCTTGCCACGGTACCATCAGCGACATCTGTTTCAACAAATCAATCAGAAGATGAGTGCATCCAGAAGGTCAACATCGAACGCTTCAACGAAGGGATAGCTGGAATAAAAGTGACTCCGATTAAATGGACGAAGATGGGTTACGTCAATTATCCCGAGAAAAAATACCGTGAAATCAACGAAGCTGTACGAAGAAACCTCTTCAAATTAGGACCTGAGGATGTGGAAAATACAGACTACGATGAGGTAATTATGAATATGAAGGAAAGGTTCTCGAATCTAGCCACGACAAGGAAAGAAAAATTATTGATTTTGTCGATGCTGCCAAGCTCGTGGTCTATTCAAGACGCCATTGATGAGTTCAAAACCAATAGAAATACAGCAAAAGAGGCAAAACAATTCAAAAATAACTGTCTTGCAACCAAAAATGCTAGGTCGAGTACTTCATTAACAGATGAGACAAAAGAAAAAATAATTCAATATTTTGAAGACGATGAAGTAAGTAGAGCTATGCCTGGCCAAAAAGATTATGTATCTGTAAAAAAAGATGGAAAGCGTCAAGCAATCCAAAAACGATTAATGATGACTACTTTGAAAGAAGCGTATACACGCTTCAAGGAAATTAACGAAAATATTAAGGTAGGTTTTTCCTCATTTGCAAGCCTTCGTCCAAGGCAATGCAAGCTTCTATCCAATTCAGGAACACATAATGTTTGTGTGTGCACAACACACGAAAATATTGACCTAATCTTACATAGTTTGAAAAGAATCAATTTATCAAAGGATATTAAAATGTTAACTGGTAGTCTTTTGTGTGAAAATACAACATCAAATTGCTATCTACGATCTTGTTCGGATTGTCCAGATTCTTCATCATTGGAAAATACTTTATTCGCTGAGTTTGAAGAAAATTATATTGATCAGTTATCATTTGAGCAATGGGTGACCACGGATAGGTGTGACCTAGAAACTATTGTAAAACCTGTAGATGAGTTTGTGTCATTTTTTTGCTTGAAATTAGAAAGTTTAATTCCTCACGACTTTATTAAAACAGAGCAATCCCGCTTTTTAAAAAATACGAAAAATACATTACAAGATGGTGAATTTTTAGTCATTTGTGATTTTTCTGAAAACTATAGCTTTGTATTGCAAGATGAAGTGCAGTCCCATCACTGGAACGTACAACAAGCTACAATTCATCCATTCGTTATTTATTTCAATGGAAGTACGCAAATTGAACATTTTAGTTTTATTGTAATTTCCGAAGATTTAAGACACGACTCAGTATCTGTAAATTTGTTCATTGCCAAAATGATTAACTTTTTACGCGTTGATAAGGATAAAGAAATCAGAAAGATATATTTCATGTCTGATGGGGCAGCATCGCAGTACAAAAACCGTAAGAACTTTTCGAGCCTATGTCAATTTAAGTCAAAGTACGGAATTGATGCAGAATGGCATTTCTTTGCTACGTCACATGGCAAAGGTCCTTGTGATGCTATTGGAGGAACCATAAAGCGCATGGCCACAAGAGCAAGTTTAGCCAAAGAACGTGAGCATCCAATTAAAACTGCAAAAGAACTATTTGATTGGGCGACTCGCAGAAAAGAAGAAGATTTAACAAAATTATCATTTTGTTTTACTACTACTGAAGAGTACGAATTAACGGCATCAGAGCTCAGCGAGCAATATAATAACGCGAAAACGATCTAAGGAACCCAAAAATTTCACTGTTTCATTCCATTGTCAGAAAATAAAATTAAAGCAAAACTATACTCGAACTGTACTGATAATGATGCAAAAGTGTTCGATATTGTAAAAAAATTGAATAACAATAAATAAATAAATAAGTATTAATAAAATGTTTTCATGATCTCATAACGCATACCCAAATCCAAAACTTTTAAAGTTTATATATAACATTTAGAAACTCATCGATCATACTTTAAAAAAAATATCCTGGTAAAAAAAAAAATATTTTCGTGTAATCTGTTAATTCATTTTAATTTATACATATATACATATACATATAATATTTATACATATACATAATATTTATACATATACATAATATTTATACATATAATATACATAATACTAATGAATACATGAAAACGACTTGTTTAATTCAGGCAAGGCCCTTAACAATAAAATCAGCAACAAACTGCGGTTCCCTTAATAATTTACACCGAAAAAAAATTTTTTTTTCTACTAAATGTGAAAATTGTGACATGTTTGAAATGTCATAACTTTTTTGTTTATTGGTTTACCATCACCAAATATTTATGGTAGATAGCTAATATAATGGACCGTTTTCCCTCAAAAAATTACGTTGGTATTCCGATAGGGTTTTGAGATATTTGAGTTTTTGTGTCAAAAATTATGTTTTTTAATGCAAAAAAAATTTTTTTTACTGTGTGTATTTTTTTGGAATCTTTATTTAGTTGTCTAACTTTGTTTCATTAGTTGTCTAACAATCGAACGAACCGTTTTTGCTGTGCAGCTTTTTGAATATTTTTGAACCATTTTCACATACACCCTTTTGAAAAGTTAGTCGTGACTCAACTTGAAGATTTGATATCGGAAAATGACGATTTAGATGGAACTGGAAAAGTGTGCAAAGTTTCAGCTCAATAGAAAAAAAATGAATTAAAAAAATTACCAAATTTTGGTGCTGTTGCTTGGAATCACTCACATAAGAAATTAATGTAATCGAGTTTGGGAGAGTTGACTATAATGAAGAAATTAAAAAAAAATCGATAAGCTCAATAAGCGCAACATTCTAAACGTTTATATCCAGAGTATCTTCAATTGAGAGAAGTTTGGGAACCTCGCTACCGTTCGACGGTATAACAGGAAAAATCAATAAAATCCAATCAATACCTACTGAAGTCATTTTTACATTGTGACCTTGGGCCAGTAAAACTGCATATAAAGGGATCTTTTAGCCTTTTAATGACCCGTACTGCAGCAATTGGCAAAACAACTTCAATCTTCATTTGTTATGTAAAAGGTTTGACGAACTTACAATTTCTCCAGTGACTCGTCCTACGATTAATTGCGCGCTTGTTCAATGTGATCTGGATTCCATTGCCTCTCGATAAGCACACAATCAGTCTTCGCGCGGTGTTATTAGCTGAAATTGAAGCAATTGCATTACTACACTTAATTAGAAATCGACTAGATAAAACACACACCGAATATATTGATACTGCACACTGGACCGAAGAAACAAAAGAAAAATGATAACCCAGCGCTGCCTGTACGGATAAGTGCGAAGAACCCGCACAGTAGCGACGGAAAACGCGACTCAAATGATGGGGCGATGGGCGTTTTGCTTTGTGTACGAACCTAATGCAGAGTATGGTGGGGCAAAAGGTCGATTTCCATATTATTTCACGCAATGAAAGTTCGACCGAAAATTACATTTTTCACGTCTAAAATCAACCATTAGCCATAACTTGTCCAATCAAATTCTATGATAATTGTAACATTGGAAAACCCAAAAGGGCTTATACTAACATATTGAACATAAGGTTCTATGGCAAACCGTTGAATAGTTATAACCCCATTCAACCGTCAGATAAGGATACAGAAATATGCCTAACTATGCCCTAACATAAAAAAACGGAGGAGCTTTGCTTTTTTTTTGTTCCATATGGTGGAAGTTTGGTCGAAAATTACAATTTACACGTCAAAAAACAACAAAGAGTCCCAACTTTTGCAAATCTCAATTGAATTTTAGAAGTTTTGGAGTGAAAGTATATTAGGTACTTGAATAGCATTCGAACCACCATGAAATTTTTAACAGTTTGCCCTACCTTACTCTAAGTTTTATCCACGCGTAGTAAGGGGAACCACGTAATGGATGGCACAGGAAGGAGGGGGTCCTCCCTCACGGTCTCAGTAGCTTCTCTCACAATGCACTTCCGCTCGCGTGCACCTTCCACAAATTCTCTCTGTTTATTTTGCTGTAATGAAAAACCGCCTCTTAGAGTGTTTGTAGAGCTGGGGGTAATTATCACGACACCACTTTCGCTGTTTACCTTTCGACTTGCTCCCCTTCTGCACTCGGTGGCCTTTAGGTGTTGCTTTTTATAATCACCTGTCCGAGAGAACACCACCCACTCAACCAAAACAAAAATCTGTTGGGCGACGAAATGAAAGCACTGCACGCGACTACTGATATGAGGAGAACAAAGAAACTCGGAAGAAGCAACGCAGCGAAATAAAGGGCTGTCATATTTATTTTTAGAAACAGCTGATACATGCAGCATTACTTAGAGCTGGGCGATGAGCGTTACGCTTGGTGTTACCATAACGGTACGTAGCTAACGGAACCATCAATGCATGCAACGCATGAATGGTGCACAGTGGTTCATCTTATTTCAATAGACTTGCTGAAACTCAACTCCTTTCATAATATGTGTTTGGTAAAATACTGACTAGCAGAAATAGAGAACAAGTTGGGAACGTTGTGGTTTTGCTAACCGTAAGGAAGTGGCTGATCATACAAATCAGAGGCGCGTCCACGTTCGAAACCATGGATAGGACAAACGTTGCCAAAAATATTTTCTACACAATTAAATTTAGAAAAAAATAATCCCTGGACTGGAAATTGAAAGTTACTATAATTGAGGCGCTAAAACGCAAAGGGGTGTAAAGTGACAATTTGGGCGGTTTTGAGTTGTGTTGTATTGAGTAAATCTTACTGTTTCCAACTAACTAACGTACTAACGATATTTTCACTCAACAGAAAAATATAACACAATTCCTAGAAGACTGGCTTTAAAGACAATTGTTTATTCTATTTAATAGAAAATTGAAGATATTTTGCCAGCAAACAGAGACCTGAAAGGAACCAACAAGCTGCCGATAACAGATCAAACAACAAACTTATAGGAGCCATGAGCAGTGATGCATTTGAACGCGTTCAGTTCGCGTTCCAGTTCATTTTTTGGAACGGAGCGATCAAGTAGGCTTGCTCATTGTTCAGTTCAAAAATTTGAACTCTAATGAGCAAAAATTTGAACGCAGATTGTTCTGACAGATCTCACGGCATCTTATCGTGCCAAAATTGTTTATGAGGTGAACAAAGCAAGACATAATATATTTATTTATGATTGAATTGATTTTATTATTGATTCATGACATATTTTCCAAGTGAATACCTAAATCTATGCTCTAATTACCATTGTAGTGCATTGCGATCTGAACGGGCCGTTCGAGAGCAGCGACAGGCTCCGGCTCGCAAGTTCACTGTCTACTGCGTTCTCGTGCAAAATTTGAACTTGCTCCGTTCAGTTTTGGCTCGCGTTCAGTTCAAAATGCATCACTGGCCATGAGATAAGAGTTTGATTTTAAATAGCATCAGAGCAGACGTTTCCCAATGATATAAGAACTTTTTTTTAGAATTCGTCGTGAGATTACGACAAGTATGACTGTATGCGTTTTTTCATGATTTTTTCAAGGAATTTCATCTGAAATTTATTAAGGTATTTGCCCAAATGTTCAGATATTACTCCGAAAATATCTAAAGGAGTTCATTTAGTGATTATTTCCCAAGGAATTTTTCTACAAATTTTCCTAGGGATATTCTCCAAGAATTTTTCATAGGATACCTCAAGAACCTCCCAAGGAGAACCATAGAAATGGAATTTCTCCAAAGATTATTTCAGAAACCATCTGAATTCCTCCAATAATTCTTTGGGAAAATCTTCCAAGATTCATGTTTCCAAATTCATTGGGGACATATTCCAAGATTCTTGATCAAAAGGTCTTTTAAAAGTTAATCAGAAATTTCTCCAGAAATTTCTAGGTATTTCCTTTGAAATTGTCTTTCAGGATTCATATAAGATTTCAATCAGGGATTTCTCTGAAGACACCTTCAGGAATTTCTCAAGAAATTTTTTCTAAAATTTCTACAGAAGTTCCTCCAGTATTTCTTCAAGATTTTCTCAAGTGAGTCGTTTGCGTCCATGAGTTCTCTCGTGGTGTAAGGCTAACGCGCTCTATCTAGTAAACAAGAAGTCGTGTGTTCGACTCTTACAATCCAATTACAAAGTATATGTAATATTTTAGTTTAACGGTAGTTATTCAAACTGCCACTCGGTTGGTTAGCTCATAACTAAACAGTCTTGAAAATGTTCAGTCTCTTCCAGGTACGTCTCAAGGGAAAAGCTGAGTATTTTTTTTTCTGAAAAACCTTAAGACAATCCTAGAGTAATGAATCTCTGAAATAACTCCTGCACAGCTGAGGAAGTTTTATAAGATTTCCTAGATAATTTGCTAAGCCAATCGAAAAAAAATCGAACGAAGCTCGGGAAACATTGAACAGAACTTCTATAGTAATGTTGGAATGATCAGACGAATTATTGGAAAAATTGCTGTTGTATAAACAGGTGTAAAAACTTAAATAAACTTTAATAAATTGCTTGCGAATATTTCGAGGAACTTTTTAAGAAATATTTGGTGAAACTTCAGAAGTAGTACTTGGATGAAATGCTGGATGAATTCCTAGAAGAAAATATATTTGTTCGAAGAATTACTCGAGGAATTTTGGATTTCAGGGAGAAAACGTGGATGAGTTCTTGAAGCAGTCCATATAAACAAATAGATGAATAGATCTTGTAGGCTTTCTTGAAAAAAAAAACGACCTTTCAGCTATTTTTTCAAATGCTCTGGAATAAACCTTTGTAGATTTTCTCGGATGAAATGCTGTGGAAATCTTTGGAAGGTCTCCAACCTAGAGTAATAACTGGAGAAATCGGTGATGGGTTAGTAAAAATATATATAAAGGGAATTCTAGGATATTTTTTGAAAAATAAAAATACTGAAAAAATGTGCTCCAGTATGGAGCGAAAATTATATAACACAACGCGTTTAGTGCCCGACGAGGCCGCGAAGTTTCTCAAAAACAGCTCAGAAATGACAGAGTATTCGAAAATTACCCTGTTTGTTTTGCTGGTCTGCTGGACGGTGTGACAGTTCGATAGATTTGGTTTCAGTCTTCGCGCAACTCTTCATTTATACTCTGAGAAATGACAAAATATTATTATTGTTCATCACTTCATAGGATTACCAGTAAAAGAATCAATGGTTTTGAAACCATTTTGCATTTCCAAATAAAATAATCATTCAAACATTCCAAACATTTTACCAGTGTGTTCGAACAAGTTTTGGAAATAATATCTAGGAAAACCCTATATTTACTTCAATACGTTGTTAACAAGATTTTCCAACCAGTTTTAGCTATTTTTGAGAATAGACATTTTTGGTGATATTCAGTAACAAACAAAATAGGGTCCTAAACTTAAGGTGAAGATGAATCGAAGCCAAACTACGAATTTTCAAGAACACAAATCTGGAGAATCGAACACCCGTTTGAGCTGAAAACTTAATCGATTGGTCACCACCAACTAGTGACCAATCGATTAAGTTTTCATCTTAAACGGTTGTTTGGTTCTCCAGATTTGTGCTCTTGAAAATTTGAGGTTTGGCTTCGATTCATCTTCACCTTAACCCTTTAGTTTTACTTCTCGGTTCAGAGCCACCACTGAACAGCCACCACCACTGAACAGCCACCACCACTGACTGAAACAGTATAAGTAGGTGTAAAATTAACTAATCAAATTGTTATTGGATTACGTTTTTCTAATGGATCCAAATAATAATTTGAATATTTTAAATTGGAATGCTCGTTCTCTGAATGGTAAATAGAACGAGCTGTTTAATTTTCTTACAGCTTATAACGTGCATATAGCAGTTATTACTGAAACGTATTTGAAACCTGGATCTACACTCAAAAGAGATCCTAACTTTTTTGTTTATCGTAATGATCGACTTGATGGGGAATGTGGGGGAGTTGCAATCATCATTCCTAGGCGTATAAAACATCAACTGTTTTCGTCATTTGAAACTTAAGTTTTTGGAACTTTAGGTGTTTCTGTTGAAACACAGCTTTGTAAATATACTTTCATAGCTGCCTATTTGACTTTTCAATGCTCTGGACAGCAATTTAATTTGCTCCAAACTGACTTGCGAAAATTGACTCGCAATAAGTCAATTTTTTTTGTCATTGGTGACTTTAATGCCAAACATCGGTCATGGAATAATTCTCAAAGTAATTCCAACGGCAGAATTTTATTTGATGAGTGCTCTTCAGGATATTTCTCATTTCAATACCCTGATAGCCCTACATGTTTTTCCTCTTCTAGAAATCCATCTACGATTGATTTGGTCTTAACCGACCGTAGTCATCTTTGTAGCCAACTTATTACTCATGCTGATTTTGATTCTGATCATGTCCCTGTTACATTTCAAATATCCTATGATGCGATTCTCAATCCTATCAGCTCCATTTTTAATTATTTTCGAGCCGACTGAAATATATATGAAACATATAATGACTCTAATCTTGATGTTAACATTTCTTCTCAAACAAAAGTTGATATTGACAAGGCTCTTGAAACTTTAACAAATTCCATTGTTGAAGCCAGGAGCATTGCAATTTTACAATGTGAAGTAAAATTTGAATCCGTGATTATAGACGATGATCTTAAACTCTTGATCCGTCTTAAAAACGTGAGAAGAAGGCAATTTCAACGCACTCGCGATCCTGCTATGAAAATTATAGGGCAGGATTTGCAGAAAGAAATCAAGAAACGTTTTTCACGATTAAGAAACAAAAATTTTGAAAATAAGATTTCTCAATTGGACCCTGGCTCTAAGCCATTTTGTAAATTATCTAGAATTTTGAAAAAACCTTAGCAGCCAATACCGGCATTGCGAAAAAGCTCAAAAACTTGCCATGCAGTTTTAAAGCGCGCTCAATTTTAATTTAGGACTTACAAGTCAATTGAAAATCAAGTTACTCAGGAGTTCAAAAATATTCTAAATCAAGAAAACGTTTTCGAATATGACTGATTTGGAAGAAGTGAGAACTGTTATTGAAAAATTCAAAAATATGAAAGCTCCTGGCGATGATGGAATTTTCTACATCCTCAACAAGAAACTTCCAGAAAGTAGCTTATCATTTTTAGTTGATATACTCAACAAATGTTTTCAATTAGCATATTTTTCTGACAAATGGAAAAATGCTAAAGTTGTACCAATTTTAAAACCAGACAAAAATCGTGCAGAAGCTTTTAGCTATCGTCCAATCAGTTTGCTTTCCTCCATCAGTAATCTTTTTGAAAAGGTTATATTGAACAGAATGATGGCCCACATCAACGAAAATTCAATTTTTGCCAATGAACAGTTCGGATTCCGTCATGGACATTCGACCATTCATCAACTTTTACGTGTAACAAATTTAATCCGTTCCAACTTCAATTTTCCAACATACATTGTTTGAATAATTCAAAGTTGACAGATAATCGTACACTTCAGGTTGATTATCAGAACTCCAGATCTGAAAGACTTCCTGTAAGAGCTCTGGGGTCCCCCAAGGCAGCATTTTGGGACCAATATTAAACAACATTTTCACATCTGACATAACTGAGTTACCTCTGGGATGTCAAAAATCTTTGTTTGCGGATGACACAGGCCTCTCCGCCAGAGGACGAAGTCTGCGTGTCATCTGTAGTCGATTGCAAAAAAGTTTGGTTATTTTTTCTTTATACTTGTAAAAATGGAAGATTTCTCCCACATAAACCAAAAGCTCTTTATTTGAAACCTTCAAGTAGACATGTTGTCACGATGAGAGGGATACCAATAAATTGGTCAGATGAAGTTAACTATCTAGGGCTCATGCTAGATAAGAATTTAATTTTCAAAAACCGCATTGAGGGCATTCAAGGGCTTGGTATAGTACCAATGAGTTACATAGCATATCCAATATTGGAACATTGGATGAAATGTCAAATAAAATAATTAATAATTTCAGGCAAAAATCGTTACAATATTCTATTGCCACGATTAATGCGTTATATGTTTAGGTAAAGTTAGGTTAAGTAAATTCAAAGCGTTTTTTCTCTCTCTTATAAGCAGATCAACTCACCTGTAAAAAATCTGAACTGCTACGGCAAATGGAATGTATTATGTTGTTAACAAATTGTTAATAAAAGCTTAAATTTGTTTTAAGGATGATAGTGTTGTCTAATAACACAGAAAGCACGCTGCATGCTCATTGCTCATCAACTTGTAAACACTTAAGCAACGCCGGGAATTCACAAGATTCCCTTCGTCAACAATATTATTTCGAACCATGTAAACTCAGCTGCTCTTCTCTCTCAATTAAGGCGACACGGGAGACCGTGTTATTTTCCCTATCTTTCGTCTCACTCTAACAATTATCATCAAAACTTTGTGGAAGCAAATCTCGAGTTTTAGTGAACCGATGAAGCTGAAAATGTATCGGGTTGGGCACTACATATATAGAATCATAGTGATACATTTTCGCATCGATATTTGGAGTGGTTCTTGGGATTTGCTTCTTGAAATGGATAGGGTGATTATGATGACGTCCCGTGCGGCCTTAAACTTCTACACATTCTCTCGGCATTTAAGAGGAAAATAACCATCATCGTTTTCCAATTTTGCAAAACCAGTTTTCTTGCTCAAAACTGAAGCAATGCTCAAGAAAATCTTTGATTGCGTTGCACTTGCTATATATGATATTTTTTTTTCATAAGGATTTATTGAAATTTTAACAAAAAAAAAACTGGTTTTCAAATTCTGATGATTGCCAATGATTGAATGATGGATTCTTAAGCCTTAAGAACAAGAAAATTATTTTCGGAAAAATCGACAGACGCATTATGCTCCAAAACGGACCAATTGACCGTATAATATCAGTATAGTGTACATTAGATTGATGCAAAATTTGAAATGTTTGCTCCCCTATGCTTAAACGATGTTAATTATGGTAAATAGCATCCTCCCAAAGTTTGAAGTGATTTTGAAGAAATTTGACTGTGCACACGCCATTTGAAGTTTATATGGAGATTACTATGGAAAACGCCAATCTTTTGTGTTCAGCCCTCTATCTATTCGTCATAATATTTTATGGAAAAGTGAACACACTCATCTCATGTGAAAACTTTCCAGCTACAACTTTGCCGAAGACCACTTTTTGATTGGATGACAGGATAAATTGTTATTCATCATCATAAAGTTGGTTTGCATGTAACATGCTTCACCAACTGTTCGGCAGGCAACATTGGAGCTCCTGGTGGGAAGAATAGATCAAAGTAATCCAGGCTACTATGTTCTGCAGCAAAAAATCAGTGTTGCTCTAAATGTAATTGAATGATCATCTCAGCATGATTTAGACTTTGTTATCAATGATAACAAATTATCCTTACGTCCCATCGAAATGTGGTCTTCGGCAAAGTTGTAGCTGGAAGGATTTCACGTTAGAAGAATTTGTTCACTTTTCCATAAAATATTATGACGGAAAGATGGAGAGCTGAGCACAAAAGATTGGCGTTTTCCATAGTAATCTCCATATAAACTTCAAATGGCGTGTGCACAGTCAAATTTCTTCCGAATCACTTCAAATTTTGGGAGGATCATTTTCATCATAATTGACATCGTTTAAGCATAGGGAAGCTAAAACTTCAAAATTT
Source organism: Aedes aegypti (assembly GCF_002204515.2). Lineage (NCBI taxonomy): Eukaryota > Metazoa > Arthropoda > Insecta > Diptera > Culicidae > Aedes > Aedes aegypti. Next base: position 319,890,631 of record NC_035109.1, on the reverse strand, counting down.
GCATCAGTCTAGTGTACATTCTGTATGCATTGGCATTACTTTGTCCAAAAAGCAGCTTGAAACACGACAATAAAAGTAATCCATAGCATATAAGAAATCATTGTAGTTATTGTATGTAGTCTACTTATGCTTGACGAAATAAAAAAATAAATAAAACGATTAGATCACGAAAAAGTTTGATAAATAATAGTTGTCGTTGTATGGAAACATTAACAAAATCAGTGACGAGTTGAGGCTCAATATTATGACGGGCTGGAACATTTCTGACAGTGGCATCAGGTTCAGCAATCCCAAATTTATCAGAGACAAAGGATTGAATCCTCGCAAAAATCTTAATTTAGTTTGGAAACGAAATCGAATCGACGGAGGAAGGATTTATTCATAAAATGTGTAACGCAAAAAAATATTGGAAAATAAATGTTATTAGTCTTCGATACTTTGTTGTTACACCTTTCGTTAGGTTAAGTAAGAAACAATTTGATAAAACTTTGAATTTGAATCATTTATGCTCCCTTTTCCACTATTGTAACGCTTTCGATAATCTGCTTTAAGCAACATGCACCATAACGCTCTCCAGCGTTACACGGTTTGAAGACCCGATGAACGCCGCTCACACTCACGGTGTATTTTCCCGAATGAAAACAGCTTGAACAAAAACCCCGTAAAATTACTCACCCTCACACGGCACCGATGGGCGGACTAGGATAAACAAAACGCGCGTAAAACCACTACTACCGTAACCGTTATTTCTCGGTGGAATCGATGTCGGACTTTGTTTGTGTGGGTGTACGACTCGATTGATGATGAATGAAAACCGTTGCGTGTGTGTACGTTTCTCCTGTGGCAGAGTGCGGGCGAATGAATATGCTGCTTGGTCAAGTGCGAATGAGAGCACGGCTGTTCTGGTGCTAGTGGTGAGTGATTGCGAGAGCTCAGGAGCTGCACTGCAAGTGAAGTTGTAGTAAGTCGTGTTTGAGCCGTGCTACGAGTCGCACGTACGCCCTTTCGTTGCTCCGCGTGTGTATTGTTCTATTTTTAAGTGGCTTTAATTATTGTGATTCCGTGCGTGCGGGAATAGAGAAGACAATAGTGACTGTCGTCGTTGTTGATTGTAGACTGCTATATTGTGGCTTTTCGATAGAACCAATCGTGCCGTATGGTCGCTAACAAGCTTTAATGACCGGTGGTAATTGAATTAAGCAGCTTGCGGTGCGCACTTGAGTCTTGAGTCTGGTTTGGGAAGCAGCAAAAAGTGTGGTCCGAGTAAAGCTCTTAATAGTGTTCGTGTCTGCGATGGAACGTCCCATCAGTGTATCCAAGAAGTAAATCTCGACTCTGGTCTGGCCATCGTCTTGGTCTTGGTCGCCGGTTCTTCGTATCGAAGATCTTCTGGATCTTGGTGGCGTACGTGTGCTGTTGATGGAAACCGTACATGTGTGGTGCCTGCCGTCAGCCCTCGAGAATGGTGGTGTTCAATCAGTCAGTGTGTTGTTTAGTTAGTTAGATATTTGGTTTTATTGGAAGTTCAATATATGTGAGCTGCCAAGGATGGCCGTAGCAAAATACGAGCTGTAAAATAATCCGGTGTGGGGAAGGATTACGAGATTTTCTGTTGAGAGATTTCAAGGCGGGATTGAGGTTTCGAACAACTTGTGCAATAAACCAGAGACAGTGCTGTGATCTCTCGAAAGCCAATTTATATGGATGCTCAATTCTTAAGCTTATCAAAGGATTTCTAACTTTTATTGGTAAGTAGTATTGTATAGGATGTTTATCGTTATTCATGGGAAAAATTCCATTGCACAGTGGTCTAATTTTGCACTATAGATGAATATCACTTTGTAAGCATTTTGAAGATACCTTCAGTAAGATAGACAGTAAAAATGTAGTGACTCAATTTCATCGAATAAAACAACAAAGTTAGATAAATAGATATATTTATTTAAGAGATTCGCAGCCAAAGTTAAAATACTTTAACAAAAAACAAAGGCAGGGCTGCTAGCGGATCTCTTTCAAGGTCCAAGTAAAAATTGAGCAAATGTAAAAACTGAAAAATCAGTTTTTTTTTTCTTTTAAAGCAACAAGTCTAAGGAAGTAATATCACACAGATGTTTTATTTGGCAAATAAGTAAAAGAGCTATGTGTGTATATTTTTTTCGATTTGTTGGTTTAAAAAGAAGAAACTGCTTTTTCGTCTTTGACATTTGCACCGTTTTTACTTGGGCCTCTTAAGAGAATTGCCCCAGTAACCATTAGTCCGCTGATTCGCCTTTTTTGCCTTATAGGGCTATTATACGGCTAATAAAGGGCCTGTCAGCTGTATAATGGCACTATATTAGCACGCAGGGCGAATTAAAGTGCCAATTGGTTACTTGGGTGATCATTATTTTAATGTAAGTCTTTAAAAAGTCAGTTTTCAATAGTAGGTCCCTTAAATTTCTTTTCTAATCAAAAAAGTTTCAAAAGTTTAAAAATTCTAGAGCTTCAGGGAAAACGTCTGAGGTTCTTGCGTGACTAATTGTTTAATTAATTAGTCCAAAAATTCCTGTGCTTTTTCAATGGATGCTTAGAGGATTTACTCCAGGAAATTTTCAAGCACTTTAATTGTATTGCTTAACTCTAAGGACTGTTCATTTTATAAAGTGGACACCTTGTTTATGCTATATCTTTTTTTATTTATTGATGAAATCGTAAACGGTTTTCTGTGTATCGTTCAACTATTACTCTACAATGTTTTGAAAATACAGAAACTTACAAAATGCTTTCGGTTGAAGAACTAAATAGTTTTTGCAAAAACTCCTGAGAAAAACTGTTCGTCAAGTTTAAGCATTATGTTTCGCATGAAAAAAATCCTAAATTTAATGAACAAATTGTATGTTGGTATCCTTTACTATTCAACTTAAGGTAGAGCTTTTAAAAACATCAATAATATTCCATCAGTTTCCGACGCTGAGTCACTTTAGTGATCTATTCCTTATGGACAAATTTGCTGATACACCATCTTTTTACTACCAGCAAAAAAGTAAAGTAATAAGCGTGTTCAAAACTGGTTTAGATTACTAAAGAAACTATATATGTATAAAAAAGCAAAATCTTGAGTTTTAACCGCATTCTTGGGTACTAAATTTACTCTTTATGGTCGTTTTATTGAAAAATCCCATACTTTTAAAATTATATACGCATGTTTATCGATCTAGACTCTAGAGCAAACTGTAAGCGTTTTTCTCAAAATATTTTGATAGGTAGTCTCAGAATAACACATTCTGAAAATTATACATGCAAAATAAATTTGATTTAATTCAAGCAGTGTTCCCAATCTTGATGATTGTCATTGTGCTTTGAGTGGTCTTCTGAAAATAAATTATTTGTTTTTCTATTGTGCTTAAAATATGACGTGGGGACTAAACCAGCAACTCTATGAAGGCGTAAGTTATTTTCATTATAAATACTATATTATTACTTCCGTGTGGACGTACTTTAAACCTTAAAATTCTACTCATATCAGTTCCATTTAAATTTAAGATATTTTTCTTTAAAAAAAATTGATAAAAAATGATTTTATGATATCTGCAAAATTGCTTCTCCAAAAATAACTTGATATTTTTTAGCAAGCTTCTAATTGATGATGCTTTCTAAGTAAAAAAATATAAATTGTCTAATTTTCCTGCCGATTTTTAATAATCCTTGATTTTGAGAACCTCCAAAAATCGACCGTTCTAAACGTTGTGCCTTATTAGTGTGAAATCATATAATTTTGGTAACTTTTTTATTACCACAGCATTGTACAATATTAGTCGAACGATGTACAGAAAACCGATTTCGATTTCATTGATAAATTAAAAAGATATTGCATGTCCAAAGTGTCCACTTTATAAAATGAACAGTCCTTACTGCCCATAAAATCATAACTATCCCATATGGATTTTCGAAGCAGCACCAATTTCCATCACAACATTCATGTTACAATATAAACTTTACTATTCATATAAAATTAACGTACTGTGTTTGAAAATTGTGTACAAAAATATCAAGTTGGTGCAGACTCTATATGAAATTCCATGGGAACATCCATGGATGAATTCCTGGTAAAAAATATTTCATTGCAAAATTTCTCAAAGAATTTGTGGAGGAATTCCTGAAGGTATCTCAGAAGTAATTCCTGAAGGTGTCTTTAAAAGTATCCTGGTTTAAATCTCAAAGAAAACATAAACGATAATTTTGTATGAAATTTCTGAAAAAAAAATGCTGGTTGAATTCTTTTGTATGCTCCAAATGGAAATCTTGAAGGGAATCATACAGCAATGGATGAAAGTATCTTTGGTGGTTTTCGTGAAGGAGTCTATGAAGTAATTTCAGGAGATATCCTTAGAAAAAATCACATTGAATTCTTCAAGGTTTGACTTGATTTTTGGAGGAGTTCCTTAGGAAGTCCGTAAAAGAATCACTAAATGAACTCATGAAGAAATTTTCGGAGATCATTTCGAGGGGTTACTTAGACAGAGGTTTTCCAAGGAATTCACAAATGCTTTCAAAGATTTAAGCAGAACTGAAAACTTTTACTGAGTTGTTTTTTCGCAAGGGATCCTCTCCACATTTTCTCAACCGGGAAACCCTGGACCTCTGACCTCGTTCTTCTGCTTTCACCTAGATTAGGAAAAAATGCTTTCGGCGTTTTCCGAAAGGATTCATCAAGAATCTCTTTTTGCATTCCTCTACGGATTCTTCCTGAAAGTCGTCTTGATTTTTCATATACAGTATCGGAAATATACCTAAAATGCACCCATTTTGCATAAGAAAACGTTGTTTGTGCATTTTATACGTTCGATACTATATTACTCTAAGGATTTCTCTAGGATTTGTTCCTGGATTTAATGTAACCATCGAATTCTTGGCGACTGTTAAACTTTCTTCCAAGATGCTTAGTAGTTGAAAAACATTAATTAATTAAATTGATAAATGAAAAAGATTAATTGAAAGTTTTTTTTTTTTGCTATTATATGGCAAGATTCACTTCGAATTACAATTTTTGTTAGGGATATTCCTTGATAAATTCATAGCATATTCCTGACAAGTTTGTGGAATTTGGGGCATATGTGCTACCTTAAGCAAATTGTTTGTCCAAAGCTTACCCATCAATCTCATAAACACTGTGCCAAATATAATACCTTCGAAAAATGTTAGTTTTAAATCTTCTCAAATATCATCCAAAATAGGGTTTTTTTTTTCAGCACTATGGGGCAAATGTGCCATCGTATAAACATCGATTTTTTTTCTGTTTACTTTTTATATTACCAATGAAGCAGAAGCTAATTGCTAATTTAAAACATTTTTTTAATTTACCGTCATAAGGGGATGCTTTTTAACAAGGTTTGCATGTCAAACTCTCTACTAGTCAATTCGAATAACAGAAATTGTGGTTTTTGACTCATTTTCTAAGGATGTAGCGAGGTCAAAAAGTTCATAATGTGTCATCCACAAATTACGTAACGCTCTAGGGGAGGGGGGGGGGGGAGTAGGTTCACGCAAAAATTTGAAATTTTTCATACAAAAAACGATACGGTGGGAAAGGTTGTCCAATTTTAGCGTTACGTAATAAATGGACGCTGCCTAACACGCCGAAAGGATGTTATTTTAAATACAAGTTGTCAAAAACAGATAAACAAGTAGGCTTTGGAGAAGACCCCGCAAAATTCCTACACAAAATGGCAGATGTGTGTTCTTATTTTTCCAACTATCTCTTTGAATTTTTCGAGAATATTATTCCACACAAACACATCGCAATCCTTCGCAAATGCGAAGGAAACACATTGTCCCGTTCTCAAGCCATTTCGTGACATACAAACTCCATTCCATTTTTATTTATATAGATTTTGAGAATAAAATCACTTAGAGAGCAAATATATCTGCTATTCCCGTTCTATAATTCAGAAACCACTACATATGCCACATTTATCGATATCTGAAGGGATCATCGACTCTTGGAAATATCGAGTAATGGAACAGAATTGCTTTGGAAAGCTACTTGAGGGGACCATCATAGTAACCATGAAAGTTTGTTCTTAGTATGGTTCCATGACTCATGGAAGTTTCGCTGTATTTCATTCTATTATTATGATGTTTACACTTTCATTATTTTTACCCCAACAATTTTCTTTCGTTTACCAGGTGTCACTTTTGTCCCAATAATAATAGATTTCAACCAAATTGAATTTCGTGTGTAAAACTAAATACTTTTTATTACAATGGCCACAACAACTTCCTCATTTGAACAATTGCACGATGTACCACACATTAGAAAAATCTGTTTATAATTTACCATGCTATTTAAAAACAACAGAATCTTTAAGAAAAATCCACTGAAATTTTAAAATAAAAACCGCCATAAAATTCAGGCAGAGATTTACAAATATACTCATACTGATTATTAAAATCACAAAATATGAAATTTTTCACACTACCGATTAAAAAATTAAGCACCAGGTGAAATCGCTCAAAATAATAGTTGTTTTTCTTTTGTAGGTTTTTGTTTAGCAAAAATTTTGTTAAAAAAAAGATTTGTTTATGTACAGTTAACTCTCCCTTACTCGATATTCTTTAACGCGATATCGAGTTAGAGAACCATAGTAAAAGTTGGTTTTCATGGCTAACTCGATGGTCCCTTGGATCGCAGTTGCACTGGTTTTGTGTTCTGTATCTCGATACCTCCCTAACTCGATGGTCCCTTGAATATCGAGTTAGGGAGAGTTGACTGTATTTATAGCTTGGGTGGAAATTGTTGAAACGATGACTAAAAAAATCCAAAAATTCAAAATACAGCTGATATTCAAATTAATGGAACTATTAGTTTGAGCGATTTCACCTGGTGCTTAACTTTTCAACCAGTAGTGTTAAATACTTCAAATTTTGCGATAATGAAATTAGGGATGTTTGTAATTCTCTGTCAAAATTTCATAACGATTGCTCACTGGCAAACAAAGTTATAGCATGTCAAATTTGAGCATTTTGTAACTGATTTCACTACTATTATTCTGAACACAGCTGTATATACAAAAATTTGGGACCTTCCTTAGCCGAGTGGTTAGAGTTCGTGGCTACAAAGCAAAGCCATGCTGAAGGTGTTTGGGTTCGAATCCAGAATTGGGTTCGGTGGGTCCAGGATCTTTTTGTAATGGAAATTTCCTTGACTTCCCTGGGCATAGAGTATCATCGTACCTGGCACACGATATACGAATGCGAAAATGGCAACTAAGGCAAAGAAAGCTCTCAGCTAATAACTGTGGAAGTGCTTTTAGAACACTACGCTCAGTAGCCGGCTTTGTCCCAGTGGGGATGTTAATGCCAAAATGAAGGATATACAAAAACTGATTAAAATACGTGAAAAATTAGAGCAATTTCATCCCACTTTTTGTTTTCATTGTGTTCAGAATCATAAGAGAAAAGTTTGTTAAACTTAAAGACAAAATATATTTTGTCGTTTTTGTACATCACAAGATTGTAAAAACGACTTACATTGCACAAGATGTGCTGGAAATCATGATATAAAAGTGTTCGTCTGAACAAGACAAAATTGGTGGCAGGAATGAATTGTTTCTTAGCAGTTAAAATAGTCAAAACACTAAAAGTAGGAGCATATGGATTGCTGCAGACTTTGCACAGTATTCCAATTTGAATCAGAGATGCAAAAAGACGAACAAGGCAGTCCGAAGCGATGATAGAGTTTAAAGTTTCAAATGAAGAAAACAGCAGAATATCTGATCATCAAATATTGAGAATTGATCTTGATCAGAGTGATGGGTCTTTTGAAGATGTTTTGATAATAAAGTGCTGGAGCCATTATTCTGAAGATGCATTATTAGCATTGCTGAGAAATAAAATGCTTCATGAGGGCGCAAGACTGTTAGATGAAAAAGCTGATGTTTTAGCTACTGTTCTTAAGGAAAGCGTAAACAAACTTGTTATTGTGAGAAATCCTTATCGATCCCGGAAGAAATTGTGTACAGTAGAACTAAAAAAACTGAAACATTCAAGAGATGAAGCTTATGGAATAACAAGTCAAACTTAGGATGAAGTTGAATGTCAGAATTATACTTTACTGAGGAATGAATATTCCAATTCTCTTAGAAAGACCAAGGCATAATACCCTTAAAAACAGATAAATTTGAATAGAGGCGGTAGTAAACAGCTTTGGAAGAAACTCAAAAAATTATGGAATAATGAAAAGAACTCAGCTAGTTGTATAAGTTTCAATGGGTCAAATATAGAAGATGGTAATGAAATTTGCAATAAGTTTAATTCGTACTTTGTTCAAGAAATAAAAGCAGCATAGAAAACGTTCATGAAAATTATAATGATCAAAATGGTCATTTATCAGATCAATTGAGTGTATTTCGGCAGATTTCGTAGGAAGCTCTCATAAAAGTAGAATATAGCATTGGAATCTTATCTGGTGTTGGACGTGAATCTTCAAGTACTGAAGAGCAATTCTCGCTGAAACCAGGCCGCCATCGGCACCCATCGTTACAATTCCAATTTTATGTCACTGATCGCTAGTTTTCGATAAAACTTAAGGGTGGTCCTTTCTGTTTTCTCAAATTGGTGGACCCCTCGTACGCCAGCTTTCTGAACAGTTTGCGAAAAAGCCCATTTTTTGATAAATCTTGGGTATTTCTTCACGGGATATGTCTCATATTTCGCTTGGAACACATAGCAAACTTAATGGCATCGTATAGAGAAAGGATATAGTTTTCATTTGAACTTGAAAAAAATTTGGCGGCCATTTTGAATTTTGCCGCCATTTTGAATTTAGTTAGAAAATTCAATTTTTCACCATTAGCGCACCGCTAGTTTTGAATTCTGAGATCACCATCAGAAAGCTGAGGAAAAATTGCGTAAGATAGGCTACAAAAACTAGGTGAGCAAAGGTATTTACCCTATGATATGAACGATGTTCTACTATTTTGACGTATATGGCGAGTGCAATCAATGCAAACATAATTTTTGAACAACAAAGAAACAAGTTTTCAATCGTTGGTGTATTTTTTGAGACAGATGAAGAATAGGAGTATTAATTTGAGTGAAAAATCTGGCGGCCATCTTGGATTTTGACGCCATCTTGGTTTTAAGTAGTAGAATGAGTTTTCATCTTGTTAGCACTTAAATTTCAATGCTACCGTTACACTTATTCTTCTTCTTGTTCTTCTTTTTCCTCACGTTACGTCCCTACTGGAACAGAGCCAGCCCTTCAGCTTAACTAGTTTTAAAAACAAATTATCAAATAGGATTTTTTTACGCTTATTTGTTACCTGAATGATTCTTCTGCATATCTTCGAGTTGTAAAATAGCATTATTTCCTTCATTTATTTGGTCTGAAACCATTGATACAAATGAACAATCAGTTGAACAGCTGAGATAAGATAAGAAAGATAGAATCTGATTGTTTTTTTTTAACGGAGGCCTTATAATTCAACATGATGAGCAAAAAATCATGCAACTGCTAAAAACCAAGATGGCGTCGAAAGCTAAGATGGCCGCCAGTTTTTCTAACCTCGAAATTATACACCTGCCTTTCGGCATTAAGTCCACATTAGAACAAAATCTGCTTCTCATCATTCAATTTCGCTATTTTTCACATGCATGTTGGGAGGTACTAAAAACGATACTTTATGACTTAGAAAATCAAGGATGTTTTTGCTTCAAAATTTAAGACTTTCATTATAAATTAATGCACTTTTGTCAATGATTAACGGTAGAACTACAGATATTACCACAAGGCTTACTAATGTCCCGACACGCAATCTATAAACTTCATACAATGAACAACAATGCACAGGGTAAAAATATGTTTGTTTAATACAATCAATGTTTTTTGACGGTTTTCATTTATTGAATTTATTTATTCATTAATACTGAATTCAAAGATATGTCGAAGAATTATTCTGTTGTCAGAAATCGCAATAAAAAAAGAAAATTCCTGTTTAATAACCTGGATTTATAACTAATAAAGCTGAGTATCAGGCTCGGTTCCAGTAGGGACGTAACGTCAGTAAAATGAAGAATAATAAGAAGAAGAGTATACGTAACCTTTTTTTATTGGTAGCCTCTAAATTCGACATGCTGAGTGCTATCAAGGTGAAAAATAAATTCTACTACCTAAAATCAAAATGGCGTCAAAATCCAAGATGGCCGCCAGATTTTTTCACTAAAAATAATATTCTTATTCTTTACTCGACTCGAATAAAACACCAAAGGTTGAAAACTTGTTTCTTTGTTGTACAAAAAATGATGTTTGTATTGATTGCACTCGCCATATACGTCAAAATCGTATAACATGATTTAGAAAATCGTTCATTTGATAAGGTAAATACCATTGCTTACCTAGTTTCTGTAGCCTATCTTACGCAATTTTTCCTCAGCTTTCTGATGGTGATCTCAGAATTCAAAACTAGCGGTGCGCTAATGGTGAAATATCGATTTTTCTAACTAAATTCTAGATGGCGGCCAAATTCAAAATGGCCGTCAAAATGTTTTCAAGTTTAAATGAAAGCTATATCCTTTCTCTATACGATGCCACTAAGTTTGCTATGTGTTCCAAGCGAAATATGAGACATATCCCGTGAAGAAATACCCAAGATTTATCAAAAAATGGGCTTTTTCGCAAACTGTTCAGCTAGCTGGCGTACGAGGGGTCCACCAATTTGAGAAAACAGAAAGGACCACCCTTAAGTTTTATCGAAAACTAACGATCAGTGACATAAAATTGGAATTCTAACGATGGGTGCCGATGGCGGCCTGGTTTCAGCGAGAATTGCTCATGAGGAAATCTCAAGAGGAATTTATTCACGATTTTTTGGATATCAATCATGAATCTCTGGAAAAAATGCTCGGAGAATTTCTGGAGGATTACTTGGAAATATCTTTGAAGTGATTCATGTAGCGATTTTCTTGGAGATATTCCTAAGAAATTCATTGAAGGAAAATCTTGAAGTAATTTGTTGTAGAATCCCTGAAAAAAAAAATCCTGGCGGAATCTCTAAAGAATTTCCTGTTGGAATCCCTGAAGAAATCTCAGGAATAATTCCTGGAAGAATCTCGAAAAGTCAACCTGCGGAAATTGCTGCAAGTATGCTTGGAGGAATTTCCGCAGAAATCACTGTAGAAATAACAGGAGTAATTCTTCAAGATCCTTGGAGGATTTCCTGAATAAAGTCAAGATTTTTGGTAGAGATTTTCTTGGTGGAATCATTGGAGGAGTTTCTGGAAAGATTTCTGGAGGATGAACTATACGAATATCAGGAGAAAACGTTAGAAGAATCCTTGAAGAAATTTCTGAAGGAATCCCTGGATTAATTGCTTGAAAAGTTCCCGGAAAAACCCTCGGAGAAATTCCTGGAGTGTAGATTATACTTGAGGAACCTATGGAGGAATCACTAGAGAAACTCTTCGCAAAAAGCTCTAGAAGAATCCTTGTAGAGGTTTTCCTGCATGAATCCCTGAAATAATCTTTTGAAGAAATCCTAGAGGAACACCTGATAGGATTCCTGGAGGGATTTCCGAAGGCATTCCTGGAGCCCTATTGGAACCGATCTAGTAAATCTAGTAACGGTCAAAAGTTTTCCCTGGAGAAATTCTAGGAGGAATCTCTAGCGAAATGCCTAGTGGGATTCCTGGAGAAATTGCTGTAGGGATTACGGTAGAGTTTATTTTTGAGGAATGTCTTGTACAATCCCTGGAGAAATCTTCAAAGGAATTTCTGGAGAAATCTCTGGAAGAGTGTTTAGGAAAAGCGCTGATGGAAACATTGGAGATATTTCGGGAGGAACTCATGATGGAATCTCTTATCTTGGTTTTTCTTAAGGAATTCCTGAAGCAATATTTGAACTGAGGCCAAGATAGCCGTAGTAATAAATACGCAGCTTTTCAGCAAAACCAAGGAAGGTTCGAATCCCATCGGTCGAGGATCTTTGCGGGTTGGGAATTGTATCGACTTCCCAGAGCATAAAGTATGTTCGTACCTGCCACACGATATACACATGCAAAAATGTTCATCAATAATTAAATAAATGTAAAAGTTCTCATATCTCGGAAAACATGTGATCTCGCCCTAAAAGCCATTGGTAACCGAGTGTGTAGCTCCTTGTTTCTAAGCAAATGAACGGCTCAGGATGGAAACTATCACCCCTGGGAGATAGAGGAGGATCTTTTCTTCATCGTAGCATTGTTGAATAACGTGTAAATTCATTCGTTTGCTCGGTAACAACTAGCTTAACACTCGGTTACCAATGGCTTTTCGGGCGAGATCACATGTTATGCGAGATATGAACACTGAGCTAGCAGGCTCTGTCCCGATTGGGACGTAACGCCAGTAACAAGAAGAAGAATTTTATGTTTGGTATTTGGCATGGTGCCTATTTAGATCTGGATGAAAAATTATGTTTTTTTTTTGTATAATAATGTGTATAATAATTGTGAGTCCATATCATTGGCAGAATCCATACTTATGTCCACAATTGACGAATATCAATTTTCAAGTTGACTAGTTTGAACTATATAACTATATATGTATATATATCGAGATAATTTTAGGCAAATCTAATCAACGTTGATGTTTAGGTAATTCATAAATTTCCTCACAACAGAGACATACAATATTGTTGAACTCTACTTCCATCTATAAATTAAAAATAATCCCAAAACGAATCCCACTGTGCACCTTTACTCCGATATTCTAAACTATACGCAGTCTAAACTCGACAGACAGTATTGATAGTATTTATTTATTTACCACACGTTTTAGCTCACACCGAAAGACTGCTCATTGGTTTGTGTTTCGTTTTGCAGATACACCTCAACCACACATCCAAGGCGGAGTGAAGCGTAACTCCGTACTCCGCACACTTCAGATTCAACCGGTCCTTGCATCGAGTCTTCCGTATACACACAGGTCACTCACGCGATCAGCGTACAACACCCTCGAATCGCACCCGGAATGAACCCAGCTGTGCCGAACTCAAGAATCGACGAATAACAGAACAGAAAATCATCATAACAAGAGATCTTCTACCAAGTCCGTAGACCGTAGTGCGAAGAAGGATGTGTGCGCGAGCGAAGAAAAGTTTCGACTGCAAACGAGAGAAGTTCTAAACAAGATCGCTACCACACATCTGGAGAAGAACCCCGGGAGAAGACGGTATCGTGTCGATCGTGTCCCGTGCGTTTCGAAGAAATTGGTGCGTTTTTATAGTTTTCCTTCGGTTTCCTCTTGTTTCGACGTTTTGACAAGTGCCTTATACGCCTCAAAACATACAGCGAAGAATTTTACGATTCGGTTGAAAAGCGAAAAGTTTTAAGGAAGTATCATTCAGAGCAAGAATAAGGTGAAAATTTGGGGGTGATTTCATGAGCGAAGGTAGAAGAAAAGGTCGATAGCTAAGCTACATGTGAAGAAGAATTCCCAATAGTTGTTGTGTGTCGCCTGGTTTGGCCAGGCTAGTTAACGTGCGTGTTTCTTTTGGCCGTTGGGTAGTCAGAGGCTGAGAATGACGAGATGGCCTACGGGCCGAAGATTTCGCGATTGTCGCGAGCAGCTGAATGTCGTCGACGCCCGGCGTCGTTGCTAGTGTCCACTAGCTCAACTGGCCGGTTCCCGTGGATGCTGGTGCTGATGCTGGTACTGATTGGCGGAGGTGGACCATTGCTGTCGACTTCGAGTACAGGTTTGTGACTTGTTTAATTTCAAATTTATTCAAAAAGATCACTTTAAAATCGCTGTTTAAAAAACTATGATGTTGAAAAAGAGAATAAAAATAAGTAAATTTGAGTATTGTACCTTTTAATTCCGTTCTAATTATATTGTGACTAATACGCGTATTTTGATTACCAGTTGGTCTTCTTCAGTATCAATCACTCGCATCCACTGTAACTGACACTGAAGCAGACTATAAATGGTAGTCGAAATACTCGTATCCGTCAAAAGATAAGCAATTAGAGCGAAATCAAAAGGTACTTAATTAATTGAAAGATATTCAACAGTGTATCATGTATTTCACAAGGAGTTATCGGTACCGGATTTCGAACGTACAAAAATTGGAAAAATTCTTAAAGAAGCTGTTGAGGACTTCTTGGAGAAATCTTTGAAAGAAGCTTTTTAGAGGTTCCTGAAGGTATTCGTAGACAAATTTATGACTGTAATCCTAAAGAAATTCTGGATAAACTGTAAAAAGTTTGATAGCTATCTTGGAATAATTTCCTAAGGAACCTCTACAAAAAATCCAAAAAGAAGTATTTCCATTGAAATTTCTGGAGCAATCCTTCGAATAACTTCTGGAGTCATCTCTGCGTAATTCCTGAAGGAAATACAGGAGTGGTAAAAGCTATAAATAATTCTTTGAAGAATTTCTAGATTAACTGTTAACTTGTTCCGTTACCCATAGCGTACAGAGCTCCAGAAGGCCATTAAAAATTTTCAATTTTTGCTTTGAATTTATGAATTCACCACGCATAGAGAAACCATGGAACTTACAACCAATCAAAACTTCCAATTTCTAATCTTGAAATCGAATCCATTTGGGTTTTTGGCAACGCTATCGTTCGATAGTTATACCGTCTAGCAAACCGGCGACAATACCGATAGCGATTTCAAGCACATCGTCCTTATCAGCTCATCGCCGCTGTACAGCAGCGATGTTCCCGATAATGTTAGCTAGATAACAAAACGAAAAAAAAAACACAGTTTCGCTTTGTTACAAAAATCTCATTAGGGCTGTTCGCCTTGCGCTTTGAGTCAACATTTGCATTCTCATTGTGTGATAAAATCTTCGATTTGTCTGTTTGAATGTTGGCAATGGAATTGTGCCTTGTTCTCAAAGGCGCCATGTTTGCGTAAGAAGCCCTTCGAATGATACTTCACTCGAAAGATTTCATATCATAATACTGTTATAACCCTCCCAAGAAGGTACACGAACGTAGTCAGTAGGGGTAAGCAGGGGGTGCCATATTGAACTCATCCCGGAAATACAACTGGAATCTCTCGAGAAATGTGATTTTCTTTCTAACGATGTCTTGAGTAAAATCTTAGAATAGTTTTAAAATTTGCTCCCTTCCCTGTATTTTTACTCTACGAATTCCGACTAAAATTCCTTCAAATATTCTTCTCCAGTAAAATTTCTACGAAAAAAAAATGTGAAAATACAACCAGCTACTCACCAAACAAAATCATCCTAAAAAAATATGTTAAGGAGTCATTCAAACATTCTACTTATTTTTCCTCTAGTTCTTTTAGTGCAATTTCACGAGGAATGTGACAAGAGTTCTTGAAAAAAAAAAATTCCATTATCCTAGGGCAAAAAAAAATACAATTTATAAGAAAGTTGTAATCTATTATAACGACAACAAGTTTGAAGAAGTAGTGTATTTGACCATATAAAACAAACGACGAATTTTATATGAAGGCCACAAGCATGTTCAAAAATCGATATTATATCGGGAAATTTCAATCAAACCATGTCTCATACAAAAGTTCAAGTTCAATTATGCATGTTCGGTGTATTGATCTACAATAAAAAAATCATGAACCAAATTTTATTTTTTTTTTAAATCAATGAAATTAGTTGTATAACTTTGACGACCTGTGGCAAAAAGATTGTAAATGGTTCAGCAACCCCAATTTTAGTGAAGACATATAATTTGGTCTTCGAGACACGCGAAAAAGTTATTTTTGTTTCGCTGTGTTATTGTACAGCGATTCCTTTTAGGACAACACTAGAATTTGTCGAAACATTTGATAAGAAAATCTTATAGAAATTCTGGAAACTTGTTAAAAATTATATCAGGGTCCCAATAAATTATATCTGGATTTGAGAGTATTCCTTCTTGTATTTTACAAAGAATTACTACAGGGATTCTTCCAAAAAATAACTATTTGGGTTATTTTGGGTATTTTTCAGGTCAGAAAAAAAAAACTCGTGGAAAATACATAGTCATTTTGTCAAGAAAGATGATACAAATTTTTAAAGTGATGTCTGAATATGTCGCCAAGCATACCTTTAAAAATTCTTTGATGAATTAAGCATGTAAGAGTTTCTACAGTGATGCCTACAGAAATTTCTCCTGAAGATACTCGAGAATTTCACCAGACGTTTTTTTCATAAGCTGTTTTCTGCGAAATTATCAAGAAGTTCTTCAAGAATTTGTTACAGATATCTCAGGAATTTATTTTGTTTAATTCTTTTCAAGGTTCTTTCTAACGATGTCTTGAGTGAAATCTAAGAATAGTTTTAAAATTTGCACCCTGTATTTTTACTCTACGAATTCCCACTAAAATTCCTTCAAATATGCTTCTTCAGTAAAATTTCTACAAAAAAATTGTGAAAATACAACCAGCTACTCACCAAACAATATCATCCTAAAAAAATATTTTAAGGAGTCGTTCAAACATTCTACTTATTTTTCTTCAAGTTCTTTTAGTGCAATTTCACGAGGAATGTGACAAGAGCTCTTGAAAGAAAATTTTCCATTATCCTAGGGCAAAAAAACTACAATTTATGAGAAAGTTGTAATCTATTATAAAGACAACAAGCTTTTGTTTCAACTTGGAGACCCTTATGCTCCAAAATACCGCTGTTTACTTGATTTGAGGTCGCTGAATCTATTGCTACAGCACGTCTGCTTTTTGAGATATTTATTTTCCAAGAGTTGCTCCGGAAAACAATCCAGTGTTTTATTCAAAAGATTGCTTTCATGTATTTTTTCAAGTAATTTGTCTTTATTTTCCAAGGATTTAGCCCAATATTTCTCCAACACTCAATATCAATGCAGGGATTGCTTCAGGAAATAGTTCAGTGATTTTCCTACGAAATTCTGTTATTTTTATTTGTATCACTTCATAACAAATACAGCACATTTTTTTTAATGGTCCATTCAGAATAGACCCATATGAGAAAATTTCTATAAGTATTTCTTGTTGGATTGAATGAATTATTACTTTAGAAATTTCTTTAAAACAAATCTTGAGTAATTATTGAAGAAATTGCTGAGAAAACTTCCGATGGGTTCTGGGGAAAATTTATGTATAAATCTCAGAAATACACTTCCGATAGAATTTTGTAAGTATGTTTAAATTTATCTAAAGAGAAGCTTTAGCTTAGCTTATCTGCAGACTACAATATCGATGGTTGCTATTCCGTGACCGAAGCCAGTGAAAATGCACAAAGAATCAACTAGAAGTTCGGCTTCAGTGTGTTTTTTCAGATTTTTTTTTTTGAAGTTTTTTTTTGAACAAAGTGAGCCTTTTGCAAGTCTTCACTTATAGTGTCGAACCACTCGATTTTTTTGAAATTACAAAAATAAAAGCAAAAGGAAAGGGGTGTTGAAAAAATGTAAAACGTGAATAAGAGTTTATGCCGACAACCACAGTGGCAAACCATTCATAGCTTGTTGTAACGATAAAATGTACAGTCATACATATGTAACTGATTTGAAACAAAAGTATGAAACGAGCTCACCAATTGATCTTTCATCATTTATTGAGTACCAACAATCCACTTTCAGCACTCCGAAGATGCAGGAAAAATAAAACTTTTGTGTTTGTTCCACGAATGAAGTGAGGGGAAAATAGTCGTCTCACTTTGAGTGAGCGATTTCGACAGTCGAATGCAGTGAGAATGGAATGAATGAATTAGAGTGAACTCTCGTTGTATTCCGAGAGTCGATATATATCGACTTTGGTTACTGTCTCGTGACTTGTCCATCCCGAAGAGAATCGTAACGTCCTAGCCAGAGCTGGGAAAAGTTCTGAAAGTCACACTACAGTAGGCAAGCGTAGCAAATCACAGTCAGCGGATCCAGTGAAACTCACGCGTATCGCTGCTGTAGGCAAAATGCCTTGAAAATAGCAAAACACCCGTTGCTAAGGGCAACTCAAAACTACTGTAGAAAAATGTTCTATTTCCCGCATTTACAGCCTTCAATGACACTACTGATTTAGGAATAGTAGTTTACGGAACAGGTTGCAGAATGATGATTTTTACAGCACAAGTCGAAAATCTATCCTACGAGGCTTATCGAGTAGGACAGTTACGACGAGTGCTGTAAAAATCGAGTTCTGCAACGAGTTACGTAGTTACGTAGTAAGTTACGTACGAGTTAGGTACAACATTTTTGCAGTTTCGTAGAACACCACTTGAGGGTATCAGAAATTATATCGGAATGCAATCACCATTATTTTACAATTTCTGAAAAATTGTTGTGTTATGATTCATTACGCAACTCAAAACAGTTGCGTAATGAGAAAGCGTTGCGTAATGAATCATTACAGCACTGGTTTCACTATTCCCGCACTGCATACTTCAGTGCAGGAAAGTAGGCCATTTCATGACAGATTGGCGAGATGAAAAACAGCCTATTACGATGAGAAATTGCAAAAAATCATGTACCCAATATAGGCTACTTGATGAGATTCACAATTTTGAACTACAGTATTAGAAGAGCCACGTGATTTTCGCAAAAACTCAAGCCTACTACTATTATCATTTCCAGCACTGGTCCTGGCTTATCGACTGACTTATAAATGGATGTGAAGAAGTAAGTTTTATGAAAAATAATTTAATTCAGACATGTGTGTCAACATACACAAACCAAGTATAAATGTATTTGTTTGCATTGAGTGATTTTTCTGCTAAACTTTGTGAGTGTAGCTGAAAGTTGTCCATTTTGATTCTAGCTGTGCAATGTGTTTTGCAATCTGCCATACCGTTTTATTTGTTTGTTTTATTTGTAAATAACGAAGTGCTTCTAAGACAATATTCCAGGAATACTTTTAACGAGTTTCACCCGGAATTTCCGTAATACGTCTTAGGATATCCTCAAATAGTCGTCAAGGAATTGGTCACATATCATTCCATGTGTTCCAGTGGGAATTACTTAACTCAACAAAAGTTGTTTCATTCAGTTATACCAATAATTCCACCAACTTTATTTTTCAGTTGTCTCGAGGCATCAATAAATTTTTAGATTTTACAGCCAATGACTACTTTAGAAATTTCTTTGTGGTTTTCTCCAGTGATTGTACCAGGAATGGAAGAAATAATTCAGACATTTTCAGGGATTCCTTAAGGAAATATTTATAAATCACGTGTTAATTTTCTATGTTTCCAACGCGAAACTGTGGTCTTTGGATAGACCCCTCTCCCTATCAATGACAACGTAGTTTATGGACAGACCCTAATATAAATCCATACATGGTTTTTAGGAACACTTCAAGTATTCTTGAAGTATTCCATAAATTTTTCGATATCTAAGTATTCTGACAGAAGGTCCCTCAGAGATTCCTTTCAAATTGATCTTCGAATTTGGAAGGATCTAGAGATTCTTCCGAGATTTCCTCAAAAAATTCCTCTGCATATTTCTCTAGGAACTTACTAGGTCTCCTTCAGGTAACCATCCAGAGGCTCTTTAAGAAATTGTTCTCAAAATTTCTCCAACATTTACTGCAGAGATTGGAGTTTATTTTTAAACATAAGCTATTAAAGTTTTATTTCTTACAATTTTTACAAGAACTACGCCAAAGAAACTCCCAAGAATATACGGGAGCTCATTTATTTTTTTTTTTCAAGTAGAACTCCACCGTAAATTTATGTAAGGTTTGATCTTAAGATTTCTCAAACAATTCTTTCAGGAACTCTCATCAGACTTTTCTATGAAGTTTCACAGAGAATGTTCCGAAAAGATTTCTACAATAATTCACTCATAGATCGATAATTTTAACGGATGGGATGTTGGGCCAATTAAACCGAAATTGGTCCGCATCGGTAGCAAAGCAGAAGAATAGTCCTTTTGTCAAGTTTGATACTACTCACCAATCACCAATATGAATTAATATGATTGAAAATGGCATACGGTTTTACAAATGCTTATCCCTGGGAATTACTGATTGTGTTTTGAAGGACTTTTTAAAGAAGTTTTTTAAGGAACTGTTGAAAGAGTTTTAAGCGATCTGGAGATGAATGTTTGAATGCAGTTCATTAGGATTCTTTTGTAAAAAAAAACCTGCAGGAAATGGACCCGATGAAAATTTTATTACTTTTTATTTTTGGTGCAAAAATAACAAAGATATCATGGGACAGATCGAGCTGTCCGAAAGTGGGGGACAGGAGGTGCTGGACCAAAACTGTAGGTTGACCATATTTAGTTCGAATGTAGTACGAAATACATTCGTACTTTTTAATTATGATAGTTTTCCATTATGCTTGCGACATTCAAACTATTTTTCCATGTTCAAAATCATTACTAAATAAGCTCAAATTTAAGGCGATACGTAAATTTTTCATCAGTTTTCAAATATCTCTACTTTTCCAAAAAAGCGTGCATATTTAAAGGTTGTGATATTCTAGGCAATTATTACTCTCTATAATATCTTCGTTTTTGTCTTCCCCTAGATTCCAAAATTAAAAAATTAATGTTCATATTTTTCGACTTCATATTGATTTGTCTTTATATGAAGAATTGAAACAAATTCCAAAAAATGAACATCCGCGTTTTGCGTTTTTTTTATTTAAACGTAAATTTGAAGGTATCAGTCGTGTTCAATTTTATTTTTTCCATGGTTCCTTAATTCAAAATGTTGCTGGATTTGGAGTTTTTAATAATCTTTTGGCTCATTTTTTCAAATTACAAAATCCTTGTTTTATATTCATAGCTGAGGTAGCTTCTTTATATTTGCATGTAACTTGATTAGACTTTTTACTCCAAACTTATTTATAATATGTTCTGATAGTTTGAGTTCTCTTCACGCTTTGAATTCCATGAACTTTAATTCAAAAACTCATCACATTCTTTCGGAGCTTAAAAATCTTTTATATGATTTATATACTCAAGGATTTTATTGATAAATTCCCATGATTCAAAAACATATCTGTAAATAGATATTTTATTTGCACTTTTTCACGAACAATTTCGAATCAACAGTTATTTATATTGCGTAGATTTGAAGGATTAAAATTTATGCGATTGTGGGGAATGTTATGAATATATTGATAATATTTATTGATTTATGAAACCTAGAAATACATTCGTTAAAAGTTGGGAAATCTTATACCAAACTCCTCCTACATCTGTTCGTGATATACTTGGAAGTAAATTTTATCCCACTTTGAAATTCTTATATGATTATCTAAATGAGATATCATATCTTGTTTGATTTTTATCTGCCTTAATTTTCTTTGTTTTTTTACAGGATTGAAATTTGAACCACCTACCAAGAGAGATTATTGTTTCCATTTTTTCTGATTGAACGTAAATATTATCTGTTATGGTTTAATCCGAGTGAGCCTTTAGATTATAAGATTTTTGTTATAACGTTTTAGAAAGAATAAAGAGGTTTTGTGTCTTTTTGAGCAGATCTCATTAAATTTTGGAAGAGGAAATCCCCCTTTGTGTGATAAAGGGGTTTTTCCTCTTTCAAAATTTTAGTTAAAATAAATAAATAAATAATATCTTCCATTTCTTCCAATACATCATCTTGATTTGACCATGATTTCTCAATTTTTCGGTGCTGTAGGATCTTCCCCTAACTCAGTTGTCCTCAGTCTAACGGACTATGCGGGCCAACTCAATGCTTTCGAATCATAGCGCGGGCCGCAAGATAAGTAAGGTCGATAATAATATTATTTTTTTAACTCAGCAGCTTAATTTTTTACCGCAAAAAAGATATTCGTATCGCGATAACTTTCTTGTTTCTTAATATTTTTTCACCATATTTTGACAAGTTCTCAAAAAACTCTTCTAGTCTTAGAATGTGTGTCGATATTGATGGTTGGTTATCTGGATCCGGAGTTTTTACAAAATTCCTTGTGGGACCGTCATGTAGCAATAATCAACGTAAATTTCGCAGGCTAAAGAATTTCTATCTTAGTAATCAAATATTCTCTATTCGGGACAATTCATTAATGAGAGTATGTTGTGAAAAAATGATTAATGAGCATTTAGGTTACTGGTACCACGCTGGCCAAATAAAGATCTTGAAAACTTCAAAAAGCATCATTCCGTTATTTTCAGATGTCTCCAAAAATACTTAATCGATTTGTATGATTAATTCAGCGTAGGAATCACATTTTGAATAATTATTTTGCGGTAAAAAATGAAGCTGCTGGTAGGGGGGTAAACGTCCGTCCAAAACCTCTTGGAAGGTACAAAAAGAAAAATACACATAAATAAGAAAAAAAAGGAATTTATTAGGTTTTTATTTTAAACATTCATCTTTGTTCTTTTTAATCATCCTCTGAATCATCATTCTAGCTGTATTTTACTTTCAAAACTTGAAATAGAGTGTCCAAGAGAATATGGATCTGTTTTTTTATTCCTTTCGAAATTCTCGATTTTTCAAAAGGAAAGGGGGTGGTTGACATCAAAGAAAGTTAGTATTTGTATCGGCCTAATGATTAATATTAATGACTCCACATTAAATTGCAAAAATCTATCCTAAGCAAAGCTCTCTCCAGGATAATATCATGGTCCAAATTGGTCAGAAAACTCATTTTACGTGGTTCATATAAAAAACAGAACTACAGAAACCTTTTCACGCGATAAAACAGTCTTGAATTTACAATACAATTGAGATTTTTAGTGGATGTTGTATTCTTTCCATAGTTGATTAAAATCTATTTTTCAGTAATATTGGATAGTTATTCAAATGTTCAACATCGAAAATATTCAAACAAATCCGCTATGATTTTAACAACCAACTTTCTATTAAAATCATGCGGGCCACATTATATTAGAATTCAAAATTCGTTTGCGGGCCGCACAAAACCTTCTCGAGGGCCGCACTTTGGTGACCACTGCCCTAACTGTTTACGGGTCCCACACATTCTGGATCTGGATTCAAATTAATAATGAAAATTGACCTTACTATCCAGTTGAACCACATGCAGAGCAAGTTTCAAGTTGCAATTGGTGGCTACATACATCTCAAAAACTGTGTTGAATCAATTCTTGCTTTAAAAAATCTTATTAAATAGTTGGGCACTCACGTGGAATGTAATTCCTGAAGGAATTCAGTAGTATCTGTTCTGAAATTCCTGGAAAAGTCATGAGTGGGATTCTCAGAAGAATGTTGTATGCGATCCTAAAAAAGTTCTGAAGAAATGCTTCAAGTATTTTATGGAGGAACTTTGCTATGATTTCTGGAAGAAATCAGTCAATAATTCCTTATGCTTTTGAAGCAAAACTTCTCATGAAATAACTGAACTATTTTAATTCAAGAAGAATCTCAGGATCCTGGAAAAATCTGAAAGAAATTCTGGAGAATCCTCAGAAATTTCAAATTAAATCCTGAGTAGATATCCTGGAGCCTTAAGAATAATAAAACAAAACACGATTACTGATTTACTATTGGGGTGATTTTTTTTAAACTTCACTAGCATGATAAACAATTCCCGAATATTTCTTAACAATAGTGTCCCACAAGTTTGGAGCTGATGAGTTTTATCATGTACTGTTTTCTCCCCCGATCTAATCAGAGCTGTAGCAGATGACGATAAACAGGTTCTCATGATGTGTTGCGTATCAGGATTGTTGTAGGTCTCGACAAGTGAGAGATACTCTCAATTTTCTCTGAATTCAATCCCTGTCTTAGGTTGAGTTCGGGCCTCTTTCGTCACCGATCGAATCTCCCGTTTTTGTCCAACCCGTCAAAAACTGTTCATTGATTCCGTTGTTTAGTCCCGAATATGATGGCGTCTTAGATTGAACTGTACGCACTGTGATGAAATTGAAAAGGGGTTTACGTCCTTTATAGTGTAATATTTCATACAAACGTTTATAATAACCACAGAGAAAAGATGCGAAAAGCGTTGAAAGTTGTCATTTTAGACAAAATTAGGCATAACGGCTTTGAGACCACTTATGGAAATCCTGACTACGCCTCTGAACTTAGTTAGTTGACGATTCCACTCACAGATCCGCAGTCCCATCAAATCAGCTAGGCCAGCTCGTTGTGGGGCTCATCCGATTTTCGAATCACGTCCCCGGTATAAACATGCCATTTACCGATATCGGGATGATGGGACCTTTTGCTTCCATAACACAACGCGGGCCTTAATACACACAGACACTTACGCGCAATGGAACACACCCAAACTGGTCGCGTCATGGCGCGCATGTTAATCATGGTCCAATCGGCCTCGGAGAGTTGCCCAGAATGTGGACGTCGACTTTGATGTTGATGGGCGCTGTTTGGGGCGATCTCCCGCCGACAACAGACCGACCGACCGACGGATGAAAGACAACTGGAACTAAATTAGTCCCGACCAGAATGGTTGGATGGAACACAAAACACGCACTGGAAGGTTCACTGGCCGCGATGGCACCGGCTGTGTGACCAACTGTGGAAGGAAAGGGCCACGAGAGAAAGTCAGAATAAGTAGCTGGAATCGTTGGAATCAGAATGCTGGGAATTCGGGTATTGATCGTTTCTGTCACGTTTGTTCATTAATGGTACATACTTATGCAAATTTATGATATTGATTAGTAATTTAAAGAAAATTTTTTAAGACGATCTCTAGATGATAATGATTAAAATTATTCAAATGATACTTATTACATGTGGTTTGGAACAAATTTGGTTGTGCACACGCCATTTGAAGTTCATATGAGAATTACTATGGAAAAGGCAAACCTTTTGTGTCCAGTCCTCTAACTGATAGTCATAATAATCTATGGAAAAGTGAACAAACTCTTCTCATGTGAAACTCGATGGTCTTTTTTCAATATTGAGTTATGAAGAGTTGACTTTATATCAAATTTAGCTTTCGACCAAAACGTTCTTGTACTCAAAATTAAAGTGTGATTCGATCGAATGTCCAAAACTCTCAATTAGGGCTTTTCCAGGGTCCCTTATGGCTTCGTTTCAATCAAATTGAAGGTCTTGTTCCTGAATACAACTCCTTATTTTGAGAACATTTCTTTATAAATACCTTCAAAATATTTGGGCTCAACCGGGATTTGAACCCGGGACCTCTCGCACCCAAAGCGAGAATCATACCCCTAGACCATTGAGCCGCTTGAGGTAGAGGGACCCCGAAAGCCTCAAAATTTCATCCATTCACCTGAAATGCCGTTTTACGATGAATCGGCGAAACACGCTGATTGATTGTATCACCGCAGTAACGGTAAAGCCGCGGTCGTGGCCTATCCACTCATGCATTCGTATAGTTGCTGCGCGATGCCGATCAATGTTGTGGCAAAAGTTGAAAAACAAGCCGCCCAGAGTAGACAGACTCGAACCAGTTTGATTTAAACCATTTTTGCTTGCTCAGCTCGAATTCGAATACATTGTGGTCGTTGCTGCTGCCGCGAGGTAATTTCGCGGGTTGCACTCCTCTTAAAATGGAATGCACTTGGAGCTTGGCCATATTTGTCAGCGGCTCAATGGTCTAGGGGTATGATTCTCGCTTTGGGTGCGAGAGGTCCCGGGTTCAAATCCCGGTTGAGCCCGGGTTTATTTTTGGAGATTTGCTTTGAAACAGATTTCTCGCATAACTTCTTCAGAACGACCTATTATCTAACATTGAGAGGCTCTCTTAGTTTACTTTCTCTTACATTAACCTCTTTAGATGCGATTTTTGTATAAAACGCTAACCAGGGACATTTTCTTTCGATCCATAGTGAAAAAAATCCCAAAAGCTTTAGTATTGCACTGTTATAATCGAATGAGAGTGAAAGAGAAGTTACTTAGGTCTTCTAGTAAAGTTCAGCAAGGTTTGTTTAAATTTGTTATTACATATTGGGAAGAATCTCACACAGAAATGACAGCAAACCTGATTTCAAAATGTGTAACAAAACGAACGCTGGTTTTCCTTATCACCGCAACATTGTAGTAGTAAGTAGCAACTTTGTGACAAAAACAAAAAGGTCAGCTATCGATCGCAACCGATCGAAAAACAAGAAGTCCCACGAAGAAGCAGAAGAAACCCAAATCGAAGAAACAAAGTATGTAGGTAGAGAGGTATTGAAACAAGGCAACAACTCTCCACACTTCTGCCGAGGCGAGCTTCTCGGAGGAACAATCGTCCGTCCGGAGAAAGAAAGGAGAAATATTGGAACCAAAGAAGAATGGGATAAAAAGGCCTATGGCCAAAACCAAAAGTGAAACTCCGAAGAAGAAATAATAAGAATATATTATTGAAATTGCGTTCTTCCCGAAGCAAACGGTGCAAGAGGTGGGTGAAACGACGAGGATCGAGGGAGACGCAAAGGAACGGGGAAAAACTTGAAATCTTATAACAAGGCACTGATCGTTTTATTTATTTTTTGCCCCTCGTTCGGTCGTTCGTTCGCATCTCGTCAGGGCTTCGCCACGTCTTGCCTTTCTCCTCTCGCATTCGACCAGCTGGGTTTTCTCGGTCCTACGACTCCGGCGAGGAAGCAAGCAGTGGTTACTAAACGTTTTGTGCTAAACTGGATTTTTTTTGGACTCGATTTGGATTTAGGTCTTGTTTCATCCAAATTGTAGAAATCTTATCGTATAGATTATTGACTAGGGGTTTTTGTTCGAACGCTTTGAACGGGAATGAGCAGATAAAAACATTTCGTTGCAGGAACGTGGGATGATTAAAGGTGAAAGCAGTATTACGATAAACATCTGAATTTCACTGAAAATCAGATACAATGGTTCATGACAGCGCAGCGGATTGAACGATGTCAGAATGGAGGACAATGGATCATTGAAGGTAGTTTTTGTCAGTGCTCACCGCATCAAAACAAAGGAGCCACTGTATATGGGATTTAACATTGTGACAGCATTGCTGTTCTGTCAAACACACAAGGCTACGGTGGCGCTATCTATGCATTCCATAGCGGCCGTTTTGGTTATTTTAATGATCCATTATAGCCAACCAACTCAAGGCAACTGAAAAAGATAGCAACAAGCGGAAAGCATCTCATCATGATGGGACTCGAAAGCTATTTGCGATTTTTTTTTACATTAATTGACAGTAGGAATGTAGTAAACAGTACAGCTACTAGAGGAAGGGGAAGCAAGAGGAACAGAAATAAGGGGCCCAAACGCAAATGGGTGTAAGTGACATTTTAGTCGATTTTGAGTTAAGAATACCAACAAATTCTAAAGTTTCCAAGCTTTTCAATGATATTTTTATGTTCAACAGGAAAAATATCATAATTTGTAGAAGAATGGCTTGTTTTTATGACTCTCATACAATTAGTATTGAATGAAAAAATGGTAAGAAAACTTCAAGGTTTTTGTCATTTACACCCCTTGCTTCTAACCCCCTCAAGTTGTTTCCATTTGAGCGAACATATTATTGGAAGAAGTTTTAAACGAGTCTTCCTGAGCGTTCGAGGAAAAGGTCATGTTAATGTTGCTTAAATTGATCTAAAGATTCATCTGATGAGGTGAACCCGCCTAAGGCTGAAAGACTCTATAATAAAGAAAATCAATCAAAATCAAAATCATTCCTCAATTGTTCCAGGAGTTCCCACAATTTGTTTACAGTAGCTCTCAAAGCCATTGCTTCAGAGATTTCTCAAAATTCTTCCAGGGTTTAGTCTGGGAAATCTTCAAGGAACTTTTCCAGCTATTTGAACGCACATTGCTTTCCATGTGTTCCTCATGAAGTTTTTCTAGAGATTCCTCTAGAAATTTTCCACAATCCCGTCCACACTTGCCTATTTCGATTTATTCTTCTAAACTTGTTCAATAAGAAATACAGAAGAGTCAGCTCTACTTGAAAAAGATGAAAATTTTCGATAACTCAGTGTTAAGATTGATATTTTTGTCATAAATATTCCATCATTTGATCAATAAAACCTTTCTTTAAAAAAAAAACTTTGTTTTTTACAGGAATTCCATCATTAATTTCAGACAACCTTGACAGTTCCATGGAATAATTCTTGTAGAAAACCAAAAAAAATATAAATAAAATGTATCAATTAAAATATTTTTGAGGAAAATTCACCGAAAAATACTGTTGGTAAGTTTGAAAACAGTAGTATATATCACTGAAAACCAACCAAACAGTCAAAAAGATATCTTTAGAGATACTGGTGGATGTATTCTTGAAGAAATCCTGAACAAACATTTCAGGGAATGAAAACAAGGCTTTAATATGTTTCTACATAAAAGTTTTAAATTGTGTTTGGTGAATCTTTTGAAAAGTTTTCAGACGAATTATAGGAGTGATTTTTGGAGGAATCGCTGGAGAAAACAAGGAAGAACTCTGCAAGAATTTCCATTGAATTTTTTGGAAAAATACCTGTACTAACACGTTAAGAAATTCTGAAATAAATTACAGACGGAATTCTTAAAGGAATCCCTTAGATGGTTCTTGAAGAAACTGCTAAAAATGTGCCTGGAGTAATTTCTTAAGAGATCCTTGGAGAAAAGCCCCGAAAAAACTTTGCAGAAGACTGGAACAAACGTAGACATCAATCGCTAAAAAAAATCCTATGAACCTGTGTTGATTATGGCAAAATTCCAGAATATTCTGGAGGTCTTAGTTTTACTTTAGGTTAATTATAAACTTTAAAAATATCCTGAGCCTTCGTAACTTATTACAAATAACGGGTCTGTTCACATTTTTATGGAAACATTTCGTCTCCAAATGGTCGGTGTTAAGTCAGAGGGGACCAAGTACAAAAAATGAGAAAATTGGATTATTCTTTCATTAGATGCGGAACTACCATACCTCCATTTCACTTTCATCAGATTTGATGAACACCGTAAACTGCGGGATATATGTAAAAAAAATACTTTGGATGATCAATAAAAATCGATAAAAGTATGCAGTCAGAGTGGACCAAGTGCATATTACCATAACAACGAAAATGATCATCGCGCTGAGGAATGCGAGGATATGAAAAACATTTCAAGAGATTTGTCTGATTTTTCGACATTGAAGAATTCTTCTACTCATCCATCAATAGGAATTCATGAATATTAGTTAATTCGATGCATTTTTATTTTTGACCATTTACGATATTTGGATGGGTGGTCAGAAATTGCAACAATATCTGTGCAGACAGAACGGACCAAGTGTTGCACCGCAATAAACTGATTGATTATTGCATTTTTCAGCCCATTTCAGAGTCCGATAGAAGTTTATGGCAGTTCTGTGGTGCATGTATGGAATGTCCTAGAACCCGCTTATTGGATCAATGAATTTTAGTCGATACTCAAGATTTTCATTTGGTCCACTCTGACTGAGCACATATTTGAATATTTCTGGTCTTCAATGCCCGACCCTGCAAAACCTTAATTTTCAAGCTATCATAATCTCACTGATTTCTGGATTGACAATATGGATTATTGAAGAATTTACGAGGGTTTTGATAATCTGTTTATCTTTGAGATATGCACCCAGTTTGACCATGTCAGCATTAAATGATTGTTATTTTCTTAGAAATTGTTCAGTCAGGGTGAACTAACTCACTGAACGGTGGTCTGTAGTTCAGTCAGAGTGGACTAAGTGCACATAGTCCATCAAAAACTCGTGCTATCACCACCGAAAAAGCTGAAAATTTCACAGAATACTACTTTTATGGTAAGGATGCTAAGGAGCATATGGGAGATTGAATTTTCAAGCATTTTAAAAATTTGAACCGCCCTAGTGCTCATACAACTCTAACTAGGAAGGGGAACCCCTGATGAATCTCTGAAAAAATTTCAGGATAAATTCTTGACGCAATTCCTGGAGGGTTCTTAAGAATCATAAATAAAGCTGTTGCTTTTCGTAACGCGACACCATCGCTGAAATGCACTTTTTCAAACATCATTCTATAATCGCCTATATCTGCTCTGCTATAATTTTTACAATCCGGGTTGGTTCTAGGCAATTCTTCTATGTATTGATAAGAACCAGAGTGTGACTTCAAACTGGAAGGAAATATTGAATAATTGCAGAATCTCATTGATTTCATTTTATGAGCGCCGCGTTACGTTTATCTTCCAACAGGGTTCTTCAAATGGTGTCGCGTTACGCAAAAAGCATTTTTTTATTTTTATTGACAAAATCGGTAATGTTGCTTTCAGGTTTCGTAAAAAATGTATATCTAGTATTTGTTTAATACATTCGACATTCTGCCTCGCAGTGGAGTGATTTGATCCGACACTGGTTAAAATTAATGTAATATTTCCGTGAAACCATTTGAGGATTTCGTGCTTAGTAAAAGAGTCGATGGCGCTTGGGGTCACCATATAAATTTAACTAAATTCTTTGCAACAATATTCAGATGTTTCTGAGACTTTTTTAGAATGTTTTCGGTACAGTGCTTCGGATGGCGGAGCGAACAATCTTGAATTTCGACACATGGTAGAATGATTGAATTTGATTGTAAAATAAAATTATGTAAACTTTTCAACGATGTACTTTTTAAAGAATGCTTTCGGCAAAGTCGACAAGCCGGAAGTAGCCGAAATTCAATAACACAGTGGTGTTAATGGATCTGATAAATTGGTGAAATTATTTAAAAGATTCAATCAGAGGCGTCGCGTGGCCTCATAGTCATCCTGTGCACTTCTAAATCAGTATCATTTATTTTTTGTCATTATTAGGTATACCTTGGATTGAAACTATCTATCTATATAAATAAAAATGAAGTGGTATTTGTATGTCACGAAATGGCTTGAGAACGGGTCAACGGATTAACGCAAGTTTTACACTGTTGCACTCCGCAAGGGATGCGACGTGTTCGTTCGGGAAAGTCTCTGGTATAATCGGGAAAATGGGAGAAGACAAAGGTATAATTTTGTATGGGGGATTTCTTGACGTAATCCAACAGCCTACTTGATGGCAAGACGAAGTTTGCCGGGACCACTAGTTTTTATTAAAAATGTGTGTTCAAATATAATTTTCTTCTATTTTTTCAGTTGTTTGAAAACGTTCAAGATAACGTATGCTATTTGGGTTGTTGAGTTATAAACTTTATACAAAGCTTATTTATACATCCAAAATCATATAAGATTTTCGTAGTAGCATCAACGTATACTTTAAGAGGTACTGAAGTTATCAGGATCACAATCAGGTTTTTAAGTTCAAATGAAAGGTGGCTCATATACCCCGTAAGACCATATTGCCCCTCTTTACCCTACTTAGTGCACGCATCATGAAATATGCTGGCTTTTAAAACATACTACAAGCGTGAAGATGCTGGGGTTGACGAAGGACGCCACCGCTCTTGAGTTAGTTTTCTTGTTGTCATCTGATTGGCCACCGTAAGTACCACCGTGCTAATGCTGCATGTTATCAGCGCGGGTTTTAACCAGTAAACAACAAAAAGCAACAGCGTGAATACTGAGTGCAAAGCCAACTAGCAAAAACTTCCTACCGCCAGCCGCCGGAAAAATCACGCTTGCACTTCACACCACAACCGTGAGAGCAAGCAAAATGGATCTCTCTCGTGGACTGATTTCTCTCTTGTCTCGCCATCCGCACGCTCGAACTGATCAAATTTGTTGATGTAGCAAAACTGTGCACCGGCCAGAGTTGGCGCTTTGGCTACCAACACACTGGCATTTGTAGTTCAAAAAGCTGTCTACCACATATGCAGGATTGCGTGTACGATACAAGGCAGCGCGTTTCCCGATGAGAGTGCACGCGTTGGTTTCCATCGTCACAGCAGCAAAGTGTAGCATGGAACAAAATGTTGCGAAGCATACATCGCGCGAAGCGCGTTAGAAAAATTAGGTCTCAGATCGCATGAACCAGCTATTGCATTTCATTTGCTTAGCCAAAATTTAATAATTGATAGGTGAAAATTGTGTTGCAACCTATCAGCAATAGAAAAAACATGAAATGGGATAAATTTTGTTGGAAGAATTATTATAAAAGCAGTACATATTGTAGGTGGTTTGGATGAACGAATTGCCACCTGTGCAGTGCACATGTTGCACATGCGGACGCGACGCCTCTGGATTCAATAAATTATTTTAAGAATATTAATTCAGAAATTTGTAGAAGACCATGATGGGACGAAAAATCTGTAGAGCTGCTGTACAGTGGGGTAATTGCACTTTTTTTGGGTTAAATTTTTTAACCGTCCGTTTGAGCTTTTTGAAGATGATGAAAATATCCGATGTACATTCGATTTTTATAATCTGCTGGTTCAGACATGTGGTAAGGATTTACTAATAGTGGTCTGAAGGGTACGGAATTTTGCGGCACAGGGGTGGAATTGAACCTGCTACTAGGCCAATAATATTTCAGCGTATCCATGTAGTATTTGAAGGATCATGTTTTAGCAAAATTGTTAAGGAAGTTTATGGTCTCAAAATAGTGATCATGGAATTCAGCCGCACAGAAGAGTTATTAGATCAGATTATTAGGCGAAACTGTGAATACATTTTAACTCGGTTATTGTGAAAATTTTCCGTTCTGCGGTAGCCGCCAAGTTCTACCGCAGCTGTCAAAGTTCTACTGCAGGCTTGAAAATCATTGTATCATTGAACGAAACCATCTAATCAAAGTATGCTAGTCACGGTAGACACAACAAGATAGGCTATTCCCACGTATAAACAACGATTTTCTATCAAAACATTTACATTTGCTTCTTTTTACTGTGTATGCTAGTAGAGTGGAAAGCTTTGAAAAACAGCAGAGAACAACCGTAATTAGCATAGTTTCCAAGGTATCATCGCTACCGATCGATGATGCTTTGCAAAAATCAGTAATGTGACAGCTGCGGTAGCTTTCTGTTCCATCGTAGAACGGGAAGTTATCTCTGAAACTGCAATATTCAACCGATTGTTTGAGCTTACATTGAAAAGAAATAGTTGTACCAGATTGAAGCGTTAATGCCATTCTTCTGAAACCTTACGCGTTTTTGTGAGAGGTAAATATGATTCTTTTTTTTTCTTTTTTGCACAAAGTCAAACAAATAGCTCTAGATTCAAGAAGCGACCCAAATCTTATCAGAAAGGTGCCGGTCAGTGAAAAGATAGCCTTACACATGTTGGGAACAGCTTGGCTTCAATGGTAACCAACTATCACTGGGAAATTCGCAATATCCATAAAAAATATTAATTTATAAAATCATCCTATCAGGACTACCCATGAACCACTACAACTCCCTTTGGAAGATCCGCAAAATTGGTCGTAAAAATCATCCTAGAACACTGTGCGTTTTTTTTTCAACACGTAAAAAATCATAATTATAGAACATAAATTTGTAATACACGTATAATTTGTATTGAAATTAAAGATCACCTTGATCACCGAAGATTATTGCAAAATTAACCAAATTCATTATTATACAACTTAAAGGATGTATGTCAACATAAACAAATGTCATGACAAGACATCCAGATCATTTTTACGGTTGCTCCAGATCCTCTTAAGAGCTTTATAGTAACCACCTTTATTCAAGAACAATCCCAATCATCCATTATATTTAGTAATTGATTTCTGATATGTTTGGAGAAAAACTGCAGTGATCTAGGATGATTTTCACGAAATGACCATTTTTAAGGATGAAAGTTCACGTAATAACTCGTTAATGAATACAAATTACATCAAACCCGCAAAACACGGTTGATAAAATCGTCAGATTGATGAGTTTCCTCTTACAAAATGCTTTTTTTCTGAGTTCGTTTATACATTTTGTTTCGTTCCGTACACTCGCACAAAGTAAGTCACATCAATCCGTAGCAGCTGTCAAATCAACATTTGTTATCATAACTTAAGTCACATAGGATCACAGGTTAGTTCGGTAGAACATTTATACACTCGCATTGTATGCTATGATTCATCACATAATATATGCACGTATATTGCCTCCACTTTTGTATGTAGAAGGCCTTTTCGCGACATCTTATAAATGAAATTTTGCACATATAGAGCCTCCAGGTGATTTCGTTATACGTACACTTTGGTTGTCTGGGTTGTGACCACTTAGGTCCATGAACAATTCAAATAATCTATTGCGTTCTATAATAAGGAATTCTGATGCGTTTGCAAAAAAAAACTGTTTTGGATTGTTTTCATGAATTGACCATTTTTACGGATATTCCGAATTATCCGCCGGAGAACCACGTTGTTTACCATCGGAGTCAAGTATTCCCCAACATGTGAGAGACTATTCCTGCTCTAAACGGCCCCTGCCTGATAACATTTGGGTCACTAGCCAACGAGTTTATTCAAAAACCAGAGCTACCTGATCTGATTTGAGTGAAAAACAAGAAAAAGCAGACATACTCACATCTCACAAAAACGGGGAGGGTTTTAGCGGGGTGGCACATGCGCTGAAGGCTTGTATAACTATTTTCTTCTACTAAAAATCAAAAATTTCGAAAATCGATTGTAGTATTGCTGAGAACAAGCATTTTGAAATTTGTTGTTTCAAACTGAAAATTTACGATTAAAATTAACGTAACGCGACACCATAATTTTGCACCTAGTGTAACTTTTCGAAGAATGGTCCGATACGAGTAGGAAGAGAATCCAAAATATAAGATTTCTATAAGAAGTATTTATTTTACAATGTCAAAAATTAGGCAATTTTCGTAACGCGACACCATAATAATGTGACTTTTTGAAAAAATACGTTTTCAAAGAATCAATAATTTGTTTGAAAAAATTAAACCCGTGCATAACAATGCCATCTAATACCCTTCTTGTTAACGGATAAGACAGTCATATTACACTTGATAAACTACAGGGCTTTTATAAAATTGTTGTTAAAT
The DNA here is from genome assembly GCF_002204515.2 of Aedes aegypti. Lineage (NCBI taxonomy): Eukaryota > Metazoa > Arthropoda > Insecta > Diptera > Culicidae > Aedes > Aedes aegypti. The sequence goes on along the minus strand of NC_035109.1, from coordinate 319,855,947 downwards.
GTCTCAATTTCTCACTAATAAATTATATAAACTTTATATAACTTTTCCGGTTTGATTTTTATTGTATTTTCAATCAAATTTTTGTTTTTTATACAATTCAACATATTGTTTTTCATGTTCTGCATAGCTTTGGAAATATTTCAGAGTTTGAATTTTTGATATCTTGGCGTATGTGCGTGGAATGTGCCTTATGTGTATAGTACTGAAATTGGAACAGGGCTTCAAGACCCTATTCCTGAGAAAGTCTATGAAGATAAGTGCTACATATCCAATTCTCATCATGAGAAGTAATAATGTAGATCATCTTCCGTCGTCGTTCACCAGTCTCAATTGAATAATTCGTGGGAAGTAGACTGGCCCAGCTCAGTATGGGAGAAAAATAATGTTTTATAATTGAACGGGGCACTCCCTAGGATTATTTCTTAGGGTTAGAGGAAGACTTCCTGGAAATTTCAGCTCATTTGATCGTTCCATGAGCTGGCGCAATTGAATTGAAGTTAATATTTGATTTTCAGCTTAAACATGGGAGACAGCACATCATCTCCTGTTTAGATAAAAAAAACTGTTGATCGCGTTCAATTGAACCTAGAATGTCAAAAACACTACTTGATATCATAGCGATCAATATTGTAGAAGGTTGTATCATGATTAAAATTGAGAAAGTTGGTGTTTTACCTATCTGAAGTAGATTTGCAATAATGCTTAGTATTTCTTCAACATAGTTGGGTGGTAGCCACTAAGCGCATCATAGTCACCTATGACGCTAGGCAAGCTGCGGTAAAAGGTGCATGCATATATTTAAGGGCCAGTCTAGTGGGAAGTTTTCAATCTGGTTACATCTAAGGCCGTACAACGACGGACCAGAGCTTCACTGTATTGCTATACAAGAATCCCATAGATATTCGGCACTACCTGTCAATTTTAAGGTGGATGAAGATGTTGCTCATATAGGGTCATTGAAAATCATGGACAATAATTGGGGCAGCGATACAGATTAAGACAAACTGCGTAAAGTTTTCGAACGGACATTTTAATTCGTAGACTTTGACAGATTTATAGTCCATTGTGCTTGCTGTTCAGCTTTTAGCTGGTCAATGTCATGCGGAAAGACGGATTTCACAACCAGTGTAAATTTTTTACAAGATCTAGTCGACTTGCACATGCACATAGCTTGCGTCGTAAGCAGGTTGACGACAGATGAGTGTAGTGAAGATGAATAATTTGAAATTATTTATCTATTTCGTTGAAAGCTGTAAAAAATGTTAGTTGAAAGATACGAAGATGCATTTTCAGGAATTGCGGTCGTAAACGTTTCTCACTCGCGGACAGACAGTTACGCGTGTATAATTTGGCCATTTACGGCAAAATAAAATGAAAGTGGCCAAATTATATACGCATAACGATCTGTCCAAAATCGTATATACTCATAAGTTTTTAAGGTTCTTTGCGGACATAATATAACGAGTTTTGGTTGAGAACATCTGTATATTCGAATCAGAGATGAGCGCAGCGCGCGGTCGAAGACAACGTGCACAGTGTGTGTGAGTGTGAAGAAGATCTTCTCCATAACAAGCCAGCGGCAATAACAACAACAACATCCACAGTTCACAACGGCGCGCCCGCGGACGACCAGAAATCCGGAGTCCCAGAAAAGCATCACCCGTCTCTGTTTCGCTCTCTTCCCATCTCACCCGTCCCAAGTCGTCGTCGCTGTGCTCGTGAGGAAAATTTGATTGATACTCTCAGATAAATGGTCCATCATTAGTCATTTTGAAGTTTTTTTTTCGAGCTCTCTTCCACCGTGCTCGTTTGTTGATTCCCCAAGGTTTCCTCAGCTCTTCCAGAGACTGGGTCGACCTCGTCGGCTTCTCCCAGAGATTCGCTCCGTGACGTTGATGACCTTGCACCTCTATGCCTAGTACAATGGACACAACAGGCAACGACGATCGCTTGGTTCAGTGTAAGTTTGTTGACTTTCAACCAGTCATGTGCGGGTACCAACCTCGATCGATGGCGAATCCCGTAAACTCGAAAGAATAGGTGCCCGTCAGGTAATCGTCCAACAGCAGAACCGAATCTCCCAAAAGAGTCGGACGGAGGCCAATCGAGGCACAATGTTTTCTGTTGCTTGCCTTTTAGCTTTGGCTACCCGACCAGCGAATCATAACGGAATCATGACAGATTTTATTACTAAGTTAGCACGTTGTTTTCTAACTAAATGTGATATGAATTTGTTAGCAAAATGTATTATAATTTGCACGAACTTATTACTCATTGTGACTCATGAAACAGCATAATTTATTACTTAAATATACAAGATTATAATATTCTCCTTAATCGAATGTTCAGTATCGTGTACTAGATTCGACTTGAAGAAATCCATATTCGCGATAAGGGCCTATTTGACAAATCAATAACAATGAGAAAATAATCAATGAAATTCTCATGTGCAATTTTTAATCCCAATTGGAGAAAATATACTCAAACTTTAACCTTTTCTTTTTAATACACATTTCATAAACCTAGTTTTAAAATCCTCATCAATACCACACATATCTCGCATGATCTATGATAACGCCCTAAAAGCCATTGGTAACCACGTGTGTAGATCGTTGTTTCTGAGCAAATGAATGCATCAGCATCCAAAGCAACATCACTGGCGTGTAGAGAATGATCCTTTCTTCACCATACCGTTGTAAAATAACATGTAACTCCATTTAAATGGTCAGAAACAACGAGCTACACACATGGTTACCAATGGCTTTTGGGGCGAGATCAGAAGTTATGCGAGATATCTCCTACAATTCCCCTAGTTAGTTCGTACTCAAAAAATCTTTAAAGGTTTCGCTTAAAACGTACTCGAGAATGCCAGTATCGCCCAATGTTATGAGCCTGTAATCGATATTATTTTCAGTGTCGCCTATTACTTTTGCGCCGTGTTTTCATTCTGGTTTCAATTAAGCCCGCCATGTACGCCTTGTTTATTTTTTGTTTGCAGTGTCGCCGTTTACTCTCGCCATGTTTTGATATCAATTCCAGATGCGCCCATCACTTTGATAAACAAAAACACAAGCGTAATCAATAAAGTGTGTGGTTTTGCATGAGATGACGTTTCATCTTCTACAAATTTGCGTTTTTTTGAATAGTTAAATTATTAGTGAAAAGACAATCAAGCTACAATTTCAACGCTATATTTTCTTAAATTGTGTACATTTTGTCAGTTTCGGGAATCTTTCTAGCATTGTACAAACATTTTATATATTTACTAGGTATAGTCATAATTCCCTCCCCTCTTTTGTGAAAACTTAAAATTTAAGAGCTGTTAGGTACATCACAGGAACGATATCAAGTTGAAAAGCCATGTTTTGCCGTTGCCTTGGTCTCTGTTGAGTAATGTGGTAGGTTTCTGTTTGCAAATTTCCAGACTTTCAGCCACATCCAATTTCCAAGGTGAAGAAACATTTCTTAAAATTTTGATATCCACCGTCGTAATTGAATGCCTCTCTGTAAAGACGTGTTCTTAGATTTGAAATCGTGCGTCATCCCCTTGTCTATCGTTTTCTGAGCTTTTCATACTTCCGCTACCACATTTTGACTACCACAGTAATCCAGTCACATTGACATTTTAATTTGACTAACACAGTCGTTTTGAACAAAATATCATGGTCGACATATTGAATGGTGAAATTCATTACACCTTCATTCCAGATTATTAAGTACAAGATCGTTTAGAAAAACTTCTGATAGATAACATAGCGTAACAAAAATTACATTTTTGCGTGTCTCAAGCGTCAAATTATGTGTGTCTAGTAGATTTAGGGATGCAACGCCTACTTGTTCCATGTTCTATGCAAACCTTATGGACTGCGGGACAAATGTGCGTAGAACGACAGTGTATCTGATACCATTCTCAAAAATGTTCCAGCACGTCAAAATTTTTAGCTACAGGTCGCCAATGTTGTGTTCTACTTGGCAGATGCACCCAAAATAACGAAAATACACCACACATAATGCAAAAATGATACTATGATCCTGTAGAAAAGTTCACTACGAATATGACCGAAATCCAACAAAGAATCTTGCAGGTCATATTCGAGAGAAGATTCCTAAAAAAATCCCTCCATTAATTCTTCAAAGATATTCACAGGTATACGTTGAAGATTTTCCTGAATCATTCCAAAAGATTTTCGCAGAAATCTACGAAAATCTAAAATAAAATATTTGCTTTTTTCTGTCAAAAATATTGTTGAGCATCCACTAAAAATCACCACTGGCAGGAGTTGAATTCTGACAATCATGATTCGCTGCATATCACGAGAGTCTGTTTATCGTCGACTGCTACAGCTCTGATTAGATTCGGGGTATAATAGTGCATGATAAAATTCATCTAAACAAGCTCCAAACCTAAAGGGGCCACTATTGCTATACGATGTTCGGGGATTGTTTATCATGGCCAGTAAAACCTACTAAATGGTAAAAGAGCGAGAGACATAGGTTTTATCATCGCTCACTCTTTAGGACTCTCGTTCGTTGCTTTTATTTGTCAAGCTTGTTACAACTTGCGAAACTTTGCCTATCATGGACCGATACAGATGCTATGTTTGGCTTCGCTTGCTTTGGTCGTGCTTTAAAATCGATTGAGAACGAATTCTATAAGACTTGCCACTAGAAGATAATATGCATTTTTTTAGAAATTTGCTCATGGTCTTCTTTTTTTTGATCAAATTATCGATCGTTGAAAATTCTGAAAACCTTGTAAGATATTCGTCTAGAAAGTAAAACACAGATAACCATCTAAAACATCACTACAGATCCTGCTGGTAGATTGCAAGGCAATTGAGTGGAAATATTGAACTCTCTTTGGTAAGAAATTTTGCCGCTACGTGGCGCATGCATGCATGTAAATTTGGCTATATACTAGTTCATGATCCTGACTACTTAGAAAGTTCGTTTCTTCAGCAAAGTTGCTCAGATACTTTGAAACCATTTGATTTAGCACTCTTTGGCTGGAAATTCGCAGGCCCTTCTGAATGCGCCACTGTTGACATGTGACTAGTCAACAGGGCTGGTAGTGCCTAAGTATTTCATGAACTTAGAGACCTCAAGCCTGAAAAAACGTGACAAAAAGAGATTGATCTGGAACCACGATTCAATAAGGATTTTTCAGAGAAACCAACTAACCATCTCTCAGAGGGTCTTTCTAAAAATGTCAGTGGATATTTCTCGTGACGTTACGGCAAATTTTAGGGTAACATTCGTATTTTGGATCCCCTAAGGAAGTGATTTTAGTTTTTTGTCCTAGTTAATTAACTGCACAGCGTAACCAAGTGAAAGAAAATTCCAAAATGTAGAGAAAAACTTCCTCTACGAGACAAAAATGTCTAAAAGGTCATGTAGGATCCAAAATCAAGAACATAATTGAATTGGGAAGCACTAATTTCATTATTTTGGACACATCAATACATTTTGGACCCTCAAAGTATATATTTTGGACACCCGGCATTTTTTTTTGGTTTGGCGACAAAGTCCACGACACTGGTTGTGTAATATACTTGCCCATAGTCTAATCAATCGATTGACAATGGAAAACCGAAGAAATTCTACGCTTTTAGTTTCGAAATTTGAAAAAAGTTTTCGTTTACATTTGAAAAATTTCTGACGGCTTCATTCTCTGTGTGTAACGTGTTGTAACGGTTGTATGAATGAACCGATTAATTTCAGATAAAATAAACACAACACGACACAAACGGTTGATGCAAGTGCGGTATAGTCCTATCTTTCCAAATGGCATGCGAATTGAGTTGGTCTTTCAATTGAAACTGGGAAATTTGCAGGAAAATGGCCCAAGGGGTCCAAAGTATGTAGGGGTCCAAAATATATGGGTTACTCTACTATGTGTATTTAATGATTTCCTGAGAATGAAATTCAAGTGTTCGCTTAAATTTTCCTTCGATTAACAATTCGAAGATTGCGTCAGAAGTTCATTGAGCGATTTCTTCACAAATTTCACAAGGAATCCCTCCCAGATTGTTGTTTAGCATACCTTGAGGATTCATCCAGGATTTTTTTTCAAGATACCGTCAGAAATTATTCCTGGGATTTGTTTAAAAATTCGTCTCTCAAGGAAGTTATCTTTTCTCATCCAGCGATTCTACCATACGGTTCTCCTGAGGTTCCATCAGCATTTTTTTTTTAAATTTCCTCTTTTTTTCGTTAGGAGTTTCTTTAATATTGCAACTGGAGATATAACAAAACATACCCAGAGGAGTTTCTCCCAAGTTTCCTTTAGGAATTTGTCAAAGAGTTCTTCCAAAAATTTCCCAAAAATTATCAAACAATTCTTTAAGGATTTCTCTAAGAACGTCTCCAAGGAGATGCTAATGAATTGTTCCAGAAATAGTTGAAGGAAATTTCTGAAAAATATTTGGTGGATATTTTTAACCTATAACACAAGTACATCACTGATTGATAGTAAACTAGTTAATAAATTCCTACTTGCGAGAAACCTTTTAAAAATCTTCTATACTTTTAAAGATTCTTCTAAACTTTTGAGAAAGTCTTTGATAAGTATTCAAAAAAAAAAAAAAGAAATCTTTGGAAAATCTCGAGTTGAACTCTTGAAGAAATTATATGAATAATTGCTGTAGCATTTTGTGGTCTTATACCCTAAATGAACTATAAAGCTAAAGAATTCATTGATAATTTACTTCAAAAATAAATCAACAAATTATTTGAAAGAACTCACAATTGCTGGAGAAAGGAATCCCCGGTTGAATTTATTGTAAAATTTCTGGAAGAATTCCTAATAGATATTGTAGGATAATCTCAGTGAAGAAGTGGTTCTAAAATGACCCAGAGTAATACTGAAAAAATATCATGAGAGCTTTTCAAGGAATCCTTGTTCGATTTCTCAAAAAAAAATTATGTGAAACCAATTTATAATTTCTTGGAAGTATTCCTGTAGGAATATTTCTCTAGTTATTATTCTGAGTTGGTAATTACTAAACAAATAGATAGAATGAAAGAATAATTCTAGGAAATTTTGTAAGCATTTCTGAGAGATTTAGCGTAGTAATGCCATTGTTCAACTGATAAACGATTTTCTGTAGCAAATTCTGAAGAAATTTCGCTCAGCATAGTTTGAATTTCTAAAGAAAGCTCTAGACGAATCACTGAGAGATTTATTGGAGCTTTTTATTGATGAATCTGTTAATCTATGGAAGATCTGCGTAGTAATCTTTGGAGAACAAACATTCATTTTAATAGGCTTGGAGACCGGCTTAGTTCAAAGTATGGTTCATAATAGAACTTTTTTTTAAAGCTGTTCACCAGTTCCACGGGCTCCGGATATTTGATGATTCACAGAATAATGTATATTTGAATCCAAAACACGATGTTCTGTTAAAAATTAATGTTCCATAGCAGTGGCGCGGGAAGTGGGTAGGACAGGTAGGACATGTACTACGCACAAAAACACCAGGGTAGGACAGTCAATAGATTGTCCTAACCATGATTCAACGAAAAAACAACAAGATCAGCAGAAAGCTGATTAATTATCTGTTCCAGAATCCAATGTATGAAGAGTGGAAGACACGATACAGTTTTTTATTGTTGTCTTATGCCTTGTGAAGCGTGACATAATTTGTGTATGACCCCAAACAGTTCTGACTCGTGTGAATAACGTTTGAGAATATCTATAGTGAAAATCTTAAGAAACTAACTGTAAGAATTGTTACAAGAAACTAGTTTAAACGTTAAAAAAAATGAAGCAATCCTCTATGGCATATCTACGCAAAACCTTGTAACCCTTGTTCTAGGACAAATTACCGTGAGGACATTCTTGAGACATTCCTTGAACATCCAGCGAGAACTATCAGCAGATTCTTGAAGAAAATTTGGAAGATTACTTCTAAGACTAAACTAAAACCAATTGCATAATTTTATACACAGTACGAGTGTGGTGCTGCAAGCGTCTTCTGAACGTGCTATCACTCTTGATATAATCTATCAAAAAATTGCTGAATCTCTTGACGATTTTCAAAGCAACTCTTATAGTACTCCCAGAGTATCAAGAAGTTCTTGGCTGATTCGTTTGTTATCTAAAAATATATGAGGAAATTAGAAAAATCCAACTGGTTTTAAAGCCAAGTAGTTTGGTCTTTTTTTGTCGAATTTGTTTAATAAATTGTTTGGAAAGGGGCTAGTTTTTAAGTTTTCTTGTTCCTTATTATGCTTGGATTTAATCCTGATGCAAAATTGTACAGGCTCCTGTGACTTTTATGGGTTCAACAGCCTCTTCAAAAATTTCGTCTCTGATTCCCCGAAGCTTTTGAATTATCATAGTTATTTTATTCAGAATACTCTTAAGGTCTCCTAGAGGGATCTCTCCAGAAATTCTTCTAGAGATTCCTCTACCAGTTCTCCCAAAAATACTTCAAGCGATTTTTCAAAGGATGCTTAATGGAATTTATCCAGAACTTTCTCCAGGAAACCCATGAAAACTCCAAATCTACTACCTCTTCTTCAACCGAATTCTCCAGTTGTTATTTTAAGAGATCTTCCAACGATTTCTACTGAATTTCACCCCAGAAAATCCACAAAGGTTTATTACCGAGCTTTTGAAAAAAAAAAATGACTCAAGGTTTTTCAGCGTTTCTTCCCAGAAATCGAAAAGTTCTTGAGGAATTCTTCGAACAAATTTTATCCAAGTATCCCGCAGTTCTTCCAAACATTTCTTCAAAAGTTTCTCAAAAAATGTTCATGCAATCTTCAAAAGTTTATTTAAGTTCTTATACTAGTTAACACTATAGAAATTTTTCCAATAAATCCTCCGATCATTCCTGCATAGTTTTTTTTTTCTACCCAATGTTTTTCCAGATTTTTTTTTAGAAAATCCTGTGGTACTATCCATAGATTCGATTTATTTTATTTATGAAAGATTGACGGATTGTATCTACCCAGTAAACACACAGTCGTATGTGATAGGGTATAAGAGTACAAATGTGGAGGCGATATACGTACATATTGCATACAGCCATATGGAGCAAGTACGTATATCGCCTCCACATTTGTACTCTTATGCGCTATCCTATACGAGTTGGTGTTTACTGGGTATGAAACCTTCTAATACTTCTTCGAAAGTCCAAGAGTTCTTTCAGAGATTCTTGTTCATTATGGATGATTTTAAAACTTACACAGGTTTTATCAGAGGTTACTTTACCATTTTCCTTAGAAATTCCCTACATTCCCTTTGCATTTCCCTGGAGACATTCCTGGATGAATTCCTGGAGACAAACAATTTAATGGAGCAATTTCCGTAGAAATCTCTAGAGCAATTGCTGAAAGTATCTCCAAAACAAATTTTTAGCTAAAATTATGAGAAATCCCTAGAAATCTAAAGAGGCATTTCTGGAGAAGTTATTGATTGAATTTCAAGAGATGTTTTGCCCAGGAATCTTGGAGAATGTCCCAGGGAAATCGATGGATGAATCACTGGATAAAATATTAGAGGAGTTAGGACTTTTTTTTAATTCTTAAACATTTGGCAGAATTTCGATGATTTCTGAAATAATCTTGAGAAAAATCCTTTTCTGTGGTTCTCCTTGTAAATATCCAGGTTGAGTTCTTTAATACAAAATTTCCTATGAAGATTTGTGTTGAAATTCCTTTGGAAATAATTACTAAGTGTATTTATTTAGAAATTTCCGGACCAATATCTGAACATGACTGAAATAATTTCTGATTAAATTCCTAAAGTAGATCATAAAAAACACATACTCAATACGAGCAGTAATACTTGTCGTAATGTAACAAGAAATTTAAAAAAAAAAGTCTAAGATCTTAGAGAAATATCTGCTGTACTGTGGTATGAAGAATCAAACGCTTATCTCCTGGTTGTTATTAGTTTTTGTTTGGTCTTTTTCGGCCTATTTTTTATTACTTTTAGTTTTTTTTAGGCAAGAGTTCTTTTCCTCTTTTTAAAGTCCTCAGTCGCTACCAACCACGTAGAGACTAGCACTTTTTGCGTTTGAGCCACTTAAATATAATAGCTTTCAATTTCTAGCCTAGGATTCCACAGGGTTATTTTTTTTTTTTGCATCACTGTGCACAAAACATTTGTCAACGTTTGTCCTACCCATGCATTAGAATGTGGACGCGCCTCTGTTCCATAGGGTTGAAATGAACGCTACATTTATTATTATAACTGGATGCTACGTGAGTCACTACACCTTATCATTTATGTTTCCCTCCAAACCTGATTTTCCTTTCCTGTATACATTTTAGTTTGTTACAAACTGAATTTCTACTGCTATGAGAAATATTGACCATGATTTCGGGGCTCCTAGGAATCCGGGGCCTGAAGCAGACCGCACCCATCGCACCCCCCTAGCTACACTACTGCCTGAAGACTACAACTTTGTGAATAGTAAAGATCCTGAGATATATAATTTACGGGAGATTCTAAACTTTACGATTTGCTGCAATGTCCATCTAAGCAAGTTTTTAAGTTGTTGCAACAATTGACGATGTGCTTCTATACTTATGGTGGGTAGTGTATAATGAAATTCTCTTTGGTGCATTATAACAAATATTCGAATGATTGTGTATTTGATTGAATCAAATTTGGAACAGGTTTTGTTTCATTTCAATCATCAAAATCAGAGTGCTCATAACAAAAATGGAACAACATTTGTTATTTGAAACATTCAATTTTATTGTATTCTACTGCTCGGGTATGGTTGCTTCTTGTTCTTGGCGGTGATCCTCCTCCACGCTGCTGAACCCGGAGCCAGTAAGGATCAGTCAGATGCTATATGGTACAATGATCCGCATCCAGCTTCCGATTTCTCCCACAGGCTACAACATGGACCTGTATAGTTGGAGTTGCGAATGGTTCGCCGAGGAAGAGTAGGTGCTAGCAGAGGACTCAGAGGGGACAATCAATGAAGAAGAAGGCCTTTCCTTGCCTGTTTCAAGCATTTAGGTCGTGCGATGTGATGTGGGCTTGGTTTGGCTTGTTGACTTTTTAACCGTTGGCATTATTATTGACTGGTTATAGTCGTCTTCGTCGTCGTCTTCCGGGCGTCCTATACAAACAGAGAATTTGCCTGCTTTTGGCACTCGACTTTGCGCTGTTTCTTGTTAGTCGTGTTTTATTGATTGTGTTCTGCTGGGTATGTGTCCAATTTGTGCCACGGCCATAGCGATACGCATTCGTTTCTAGTTTTTGCGTAAACAAATTCAGCAAGAAATTGAAGTTGATATATGATTTCCTTACAATTAAATATCAATTTGAGCTGTTGTTTTTTTTTAATTTATTTTGATACTCTGTTAGCTTTAATTTTATAAGTCTAAATATTGAGTCAAATTTCTTTCATTCATGCTAAACCCAAGAATATTTTTTTTAATTACATTATAAGTTTAATTTCGAACATTACATTAATTTCTAATATCTAGGTATTCTTAGTTCATTTCGCCGTTAGCTTTCGCTAACGGGTCTAACAAAAAATCTAAGGCACGGGTCCAAACAAGGTTCGAAAAGTGATCAATAGTAGGAAAAATATTACTGAAAAGTACTGTTTTTGTAGCACTGAGAAGTACTGTTTTATTGCTTCAGGTATTTTCAAAATCTTTCGTGAGCAGAATGAATTTGTTTAACACACAGCACGAAGGTACGATGCGTACTGTCGATAATAACGATGATTATTAGAAATTGTCTATAATTTATTTGAAATCGAATTAGCGTGATACTATGCAAAATCTTATAGTTTAAACATATTCACGTCATTAGCATGACGAAAACGTATGTAGTGCGCATGTTCATCAATTGATTGGTCGCATGCCGTCTGGGAGACGAATCCATCCATACACCTCCACCCGCTGTTTCGCTGAGAAATAATTTCCTCAGAAGGAGGAGATTCATGCCATCATCCAGACATGCGCAATAAACCGGTACTGGTTGCCCAGACTAATGATACGAAAACCAATCCCACCGACCATATTCCAAAATTTCCTTTGACAATCAGACAGTCGCAAACCTCCGAAAACCCCTCCAATTTGCCATCGAAACGTCTAGCCCAAGAGCAACCCCATAGACCAAATTGATGCGGTCTTTCCCGAGCCAATCAACGAACCAAACCAAACCGAACATAGCCGCACATTAGCCGCCTTTTGATCAATCAAATGAACCGCGAGCCGGCCGCCGCCGCATCTTCGGACCCCTCATGGCTCCCATACTAATAGCCAGCAGCAGCATCCAGCTCCATTCGGTTTCTCTCGGCTTTGTGTTTACTTATTAATCGGGAAAAATGGGAGAAAGCAAACTGTATCCATGTAAACATATGCACAAACAACAAGCGCTCGGCGCGGTTGGCGATCCGTGTGTGGAGTAAGGTGGCCCATTTTTGTATGAAAAAATGAAAAAGTATAAATCTTAAGTTACAATCCTCGAATTCGTTCATTTGGACACCTAAAAGCTACTGTGTAAATTTGAGTGGAATCCGTCAACTTAAAGAGGCATTTAACGGGTTTAAAATTTGTAAGAAAATGATTGGGAAAATCAGCAAATGTATGGGAAAAACTATACCAACTACCGTTTTGACCATAGGATATCCTATAGTCAATGAAATTTTTCCACTAGTATCTTGAAGATTCTTCATTGAATAGAGAAGAGACTACAACAACCTGGATGCAGTAAATCGTCTAAATCAATTGCCAACTAACACACAGCAACAATGATTTTGTCAACTACTATTATTATTGTAACAATCTTGTTCTGCAATAATAGCAATAATATGACAATGATCGCTCTTTGCGTTCGTAGCGATTGTCTAGGCTTTGCATTGTATTTTTTGAGAACTTTCTCCGTGTTGGTAAAAATTGCCTCAAAATAACTAATTTATTAGGTCGCAGCAATGTTGCCCCTGCGTTTGTCATGACAATTTCTCTTGAAATTGTATCCCAACCCACAAAAGCTGTGACAAACAATTGTGAACACGCTTGTTTTGTGTATGTTTCGATGACAAATTGATTCACTGACCAGAAGTATTTTCGTTAACATGGTTAGTTATGGGTCTATTTTTAGAGACCTTATTTGATGCTAGTTAATATTTTGAATGTAATGTCTCCAAAGTCTCTATTTCAACCAAAATAGTCCCAAAGGTTTTTTTTCTTTCGATCGGAACATAAAGCACTGCGACCAATATTTGATCTATAGAAGTATATCCCGTGTCCTTTGTTTAGTGCATGTCGTGTTACCTTATCACTATCGAGAAGTGATGGAGTATTCGGTTTTTTTAAAGTTGTAATTTCTAACTTGATCGCAGGAAATGATTCTAATTGAAAGCTTCCACTATTTATACCCTTTGAAAAATGTGGTGGGTACACTCTCGATAGGCGCGCCCCCTTATCAGTCAAAATCGGATCCCTTGATAAAGTCAAGAAATGACGCCGATATTTTTCAAGCCCTTACTTCTTCAAACTAGAGAACAACATAAATAAAAGATTAGAAAACAAATGGTTGAATTTGACTCCGTTTTTTCTTTGTCTCAAGATCATTCCCGGCTAACTGGGAAAACTGAGCCTTGTCACTTTTAACAAGGTTTAAAATGTAACAAGGACTAATAAGTGTTCCTTTTATTACTGTAACATCCTTCATTTGAAGCTGTCAAGACTAGGGTTCACTTTACCCCATAACGCACCACGAAAAGGTGATACACCCGCGTTATGAGTTAATCTCAAAAGTTACTTCTTTCCTTATTCTACTTGCAATAAATCCTGGTACAGATTTCTAGAGGGTCCAAGTAAAGCTTCAGAGTGACTATTATTTAGATTCTTCAGAGATTCACTAATTCTTTTATCGATTTCTCCAGTATTTAGTTAGTAGTTAGTAGTTGCTTCCAGGAATATTCAGAAAAGTTTATTTCAGAAATTCTGAAACATTATGTTTATTAATTGTTCCAGGAATCCCTACAAGAATTTTCACACTGATTGTTCGAATTATTTGGCCTAGTCATTAAAATCCCTTCAATTAATCAATTAATCGATTTTCATTTAAATTCCTTCAATTAATCCACATTTCTTGATCCCCCCGAGCATGAAGTATCTTTGTACTTGTCGCACGATACTTATACGAATGCAAAAATTATTAGTTGGTAAAGAAAGCTCTCAGTTAATAACTGTGTAAGCGCTCATAAGAACACTGAGTTGAGAAGCAGGCTCTGTCCCAGTTGGTACGTAACGGCAGAAAGAAGATGAAGAATTAATCCATGCTTTTTTTTTCAAGATTAGCTGTCTGCAGTGATTTTTCGAGGAAATATATGAAAAACTCTTCCAGGACAATCTATATTCTATATATTCCTCAAGAAGTTCCTATACAGAAGATCCTATACAGGAATTTAGCCAGCATTTCCCGGAGTTTTTCCAAATAATTCTTGGATCATTTCTTAAAAAAATAATAATGATTTTCCAAAAGTTTATTCAACGTTTTACACTGAAAAACACTACAGTGATTGTTTTAGTAATTCCTTCAATCATGCTTATACAAATTGCTTCCAGAATTCCGTCCTATGTATTTCAAGAAATTGCTTCAGAAAATCTTGTAGGATTTTTCCTGATATTAAATTGAATAAATTTTTCAATAATTATCTTATCAATATATCTAGCAAATCATTCAAGACTTCCACAAGAGTACAAATTTCTCAAAGAATTTCCGAATCATAAGAGGAATCTTTGGCGTACAGTGTTATCCATAAAAATGTGGAAATTGTTTGAACGTAAATTTATCAAACATAATTGTTTTTTTTTTCTTGAGTAATTCATTTTAAATTTTTTCTTGAATAAAGTTCATAGTTACAAAAAATGTTTGGCCAGGATCATGCTTTTGGGAGCATTTGTGTCTGATGGAGTGATATACTTCACAGAACTTGTCTCAAACATTCTCCCATGTCAAATGATAGAATGGATGCATGTATACATGGAGCGCTGGATGCTTAAATATATTTTCGAATAAACGGCTTTTTCTGTAGAGCCGGGGTTGAACCTTCATATAAGTGTGGAAAGTGGCTCTGTTTTGCTAAAAAACTATGAGCTAGTATTTACTTAGGTTGTCTCTACCCAAAGAAACAAAATTCTCCTTCAAAGAATTCAAATAAACCTCTGTATTTACTTTTTATTCAACTTAAACAAAAAAATCAATGCACATCAAGCATTATATCATTTGACATGGGAGAATGTTCGAGACAAGTTCTGTGAAGTATATCACTCCATCGTTGAGGTCATAAAATTTGTCATCACAAAGTTATTGAATTCATTGACTGCATGATAACATTTGAAGATATGTTTCAAATCTAGTAACATTAATGAAACTGATAAAAATCATGTCCAAAACTATTATTGAATTTCATTGTTGTTTCGTTTTCATTTTAGCGTTAGCGTTAGCGTAGTTACGGTATACTTCGTGGATTGGATACTAGCAATATTTATTTTTATTTTTGATAATCTCATTCAGACTGCTTTCAAGAACAAGGAAGGGGAGTATTCCTTGATCCAATCTTAAACAAGAAAACTAAACCATAAATATCGCTATTCCTGGCCACGCCCATCTTTACCGTAACTTATTATTGAGAAAGGAAATGTTGATGTAGCACTTACTTAATGAGAGGCCACCGAGTCAGCGACACCCTCATAAGTGCTACGGAGGTGGAGGTTGGGAGAGGTAAAAAGTCAGGATTCGCTTTGAAAGCTAGCTATAGACACAGGGCATTTTTGTTTAAGTGTTTTTAATTTAATCTTTTGAATGCTGGCAATCAAAGAAAAGATATTTGTCTTATTTAAGGTGTATAGTTGATTAGAATGGCGCGGTAAATGGCTGGGCATGGCGTACCATTGGTACCTCGCGTACCTGCAGGAATAAAATAGACCCCTTTGTGCGCTCCTTAGCCTCTTGCCCAGCAACTCCTATCCCTACCTCCTCGTGGTACTGGCCGGGGAACGAGTAACCTTGGGGAAGATCGGGTAACCAACCCCCGGTGGGAACTTTGGTCGTATGCTGACAGGGAAGGGGGGGTTTGCTTTTGCAAACCTGGAGCGTCTGTACTCCACGTTAGGAGCGGCTCACAACAGCGTCTGTTCCCCATGTCAGGGGCGGCTGATCATCGTCCGAGTGCCAGAGAAGGACTCTAAGCTAAACTGCGCACTATGGCCCTCCGAACATTTAGGGGGAATGGTCCTCCGGAAATCTAGGGGGTTGGTGTCAGGCCCTGCAAGCCAGCCGTAAAAACACATCAGCACAGGAACGTCAACGAGAGAATACGGACCGGAACAATCGGCAAAGACCACAGCGACGAAAATGGACTAGCGATTGGAAACTCGGTACGTGGAACTGCAAATCTCTCAACTTCATTGGAAGTACTCGCATACTCTCCGATGTACTGAAGACCCGCGGTTTCGACATCGTAGCGCTGCAGGAGGTGTGCTGGACAGGAGCATTGGTGCGAACGTTTAGAGGTAATCATACCATCTACCAGAGCTGCGGCAACACACGCGAGCTGGGAACAGCTTTCATAGTGATGGGTGATATGCAAAGGCGCGTGATCGGGTGGTGGCCGATCAATGAACGAATGTGCAAGTTAAGAATCAAAGGCCGATTCTTTAACTTCAGCATAATCAACGTGCATAGCCCACACTCCGGAAGCACTGATGATGACAAGGACGCATTTTACGCGCAGCTCGAACGCGAGTACGACCGCTGCCCAAGCCACGACGTCAAGATCATCATAGGAGATTTGAACGCTCAGGTTGGCCAGGAGGAGGAGTTCAGACCGACGATTGGAAAGTTCAGCGCCCACCGGCTGACGAACGAGAACGGCCTACGACTGATAGATTTTGCCGCCTCCAAGAACATGGCCATTCGTAGCACCTATTTCCAGCACAGCCTCCCGTATCGGTACACCTGGAGATCACCTCAGCAGACAGAATCGCAAATCGACCACGTTTTGATCGATGGACGGCACTTCTCCGACATAACCGACGTCAGAACCTATCGTGGCGCCAACATTGACTCCGACCACTACCTGGTGATGGTGAAACTGCGCCCAAAACTATCCGTCATCAACAATGTACGGTACCGACGCCCGCCCCGGTACAATCTCGAGCGGCTGAAACAACCGGATGTCGTCAATGCGTACGTGCAGCATCTTGAGGCAGCGTTGCCGGATGAGGGCGAGCTCGATAGGGCCCCTCTTGAGGACTGCTGGAGGACAGTCAAAGCAGCCATTAACGACGCTGCCGAAAGCGTTGTCGGATATGTGGAACGGAGCTCAAGAAACGATTGGTTCGACGAGGAGTGCCAGGAGGTTTTAGAGGAGAAGAATGCAGCGCGGGCTGCAATGCTGCAGCATGGTACGCGGCAAAACGTGGAACGATACAGACAGAAGCGGAAACAGCAAACCTGCCTATTCCGGGACAAAAAGCGCCGCCTGGAAGAGGTGGAATGCCAAGAGATGGAATTGCTGTACCGTTCTCAAGAAACGCGGAAGTTCTATCAGAAGCTCAACACATCCCGCAAAGGCTTCGTGCCGCGAGCTGAGATGTGCCGGGATAAGGATGGGAGCATCTTGACGGACGGACGCGAGGTGATCGAAAGGTGGAAGCAGCACTACGATGAACACCTGAATGGCGCAGAGAACACAGGCACAGAAGGTCAGGACAGCGAAGGCGATGGCTACGTCAGCACAGCGGACAGCGGAAATCAACCAGCTCTCACGATGGGGGAAGTTAAGGATGCCATTCAACAGCTCAAGAACAACAAAGCCGCTGGCAAGGATGGTATCGGAGCCGAACTCATCAAGATGGGCCCGGACAGGTTGGCCGCTTGTCTGCATCGGCTGATAGTCAGAATCTGGGAAACGGAACAGCTACCAGAGGAGTGGAAGCAAGGCGTTATATGCCCTATCTACAAAAAGGGCGACAAACTGGAGTGTGAAAATTATCGTGCAATCACCATCCTAAACGCCGCCTATAAAGTGCTATCCCAGATTCTCTTCCGTCGTCTATCACCTATAGCAAACGAGTTCGTGGGAAGTTATCAAGCAGGTTTCATCGACGGCCGCTCGACAACGGACCAGATCTTTTCCGTGCGGCAAATCCTCCAGAAATGCCGTGAGTACCAGGTCCCTACGCACCATTTGTTCATCGATTTCAAGGCGGCATACGATAGTATCGACCGCATAGAGCTATGGAAAATCATGGACGAGAACAGCTTTCCCGGGAAGCTCACAAGATTGATCAGAGCAACGATGGACGGTGTGCAAAACTGCGTGAAGATCTCGGGCGAACACTCCAGTTCGTTCGAGTCTCGGCGGGGACTACGACAGGGCGACGGACTTTCGTGCCTGTTGTTCAATATTGCGCTTGAAGGTGTCATGCGGAGAGCCGGACTTAACAGTCGAGGCTTCACGATTTTCACGAGATTTGTTTGCTTCGCGGACGACATGGATATTATTGGGAGAAAATTGGAAACGGTGGCAGATTTGTTCACCCGCCTGAAACGCGAAGCAACAAGAGTCGGGCTAATGGTGAATGCGTCGAAAACAAAGTACATGCTGGTTGGCGGAACTGAGCGCGACAGGGCCCGCCTAGGAAGCAGTGTTACGATAGACGGGGATACCTTCGAGGTGGTGGACGAGTTCGTCTACCTCGGATCCTTGTTGACGTCTGACAACAATGTAAGTCGGGAAATACGAAGGCGCATCATCAGCGGAAGTCGTGCCTACTATGGGCTCCAGAAGAAACTGCGGTCAAGAAAGATTCACCCCCGCACCAAATGCACGATGTACAAAACGCTCATAAGACCGGTAGTCCTCTATGGGCATGAGGCGTGGACTATGCTCGAGGAGGACTTGCAAGCTCTTGGGGTTTTCGAACGCCGAGTGCTAAGGACGATCTTCGGCGGCGTGCAGGAGAACGGCGTGTGGCGGCGAAGGATGAACCACGAGCTCGCTCAACTCTACGGCGAACCCAGTATCGTGAAGGTAGCTAAAGCTGGAAGGATACGCTGGGCAGGGCATGTTGCAAGAATGCCGGACAACAACCCTGTAAAGATGGTGTTCGCCACGAATCCGGTCGGAACAAGAAGACGTGGGGCGCAGCGAGCTAGGTGGATTGACCAGGTACACCAGGACCTGGAGAGCGTGGGTCACAGTCGAGGATGGAGAGAAGCGGCCATGAACCGAGGGAATTGGCGAAATATTGTTGGCGAGGCTTTATCAAGATAATTGATGTAAAGCCAAATAAGTAAGTAAGTAAGTTGATTAGAATCCGCATAGTATTTTCCGTTTTAAATGATTATGTATACCACGAATCAAGTGTGTGTATCTGCTTATTAATGATTTAACCCTCTAATACCCAATCCCGCCTTTAGACGGGGTACACTTTGGAATTTTGTGTATTTTTTCGTAGCTCGGAAATTAAAATGATTTTATTTTTGGCTTATACCTTGACTCATAACACGCATATAAGAAAAGTTTTTTATGACTTTTGAAACTTTTTTGTATTTTAGAAATTGTTTGAAAAATTGCATTCTTATATAACCTACAAATGCCTGGGCTTCATTAAACGTGTAATATAAAAAATCGTACCTTTTATATTTTTTCTACGATTAACTTATCACAAACGAAGAGCCTGGTGGTATTAAAATCATTTCAAACCTGTTTTTCCGTTAGTTACACGGAAAATAAAATACGCTCCGAAAAAAAAAACAAAAATTTAATATTTTTCAAAATCCCGTAACAATTAAAATTTTTATTACAGTCGACTCTCCACTTCTCGATGTTCTACATCTCGATATCTCTCCCTATGTCGATGATTTCATAAGTCCCTTCAGTCTGCATACATTTTCACTCTCCATATCTCGATATCCTCCTTATCTCGATATCTCCACATCTCGATGTGTTTCTGTTGATTTTTCGTTCTCAAATTTCTCTCCGTATGTCGATATGACCAATATCGAAGGTTACTAGACCAATATTTTGGGATTCAAAACAAATTAGGAGAGCAAAATGACGTCTGTTTGTGTATTACTTTCTTGGCAACGGAGTATTTTTCAATCTAGTATTCATCAAAAATTTGCTCTTTGTCTCGATCTCTCCCTATCTCGATGGTCCCTTCGATATCGAGATGTGGAGAGGCGACTGTATTGCCAAAAATCAACAACTAGAAAAGGCTTCAAGAAAAAATGAAAAAAGCCAGGGATGTTCAAAAATAAAAATTATAAAAATCAAAAACCAAAATTAAAAAATTTGCGAATAAAAATAAATAAATGCCCAAAACGTGTTTACGATTTTAGATAACGTAAAATAATACTTAAATCGAAAATAAAAATTTGGGTATTAGAGGGTTAAAGCTCAAAAAACGGAGAAATTGTGAAAATATTGACAAATTCAAAACATATTTCCATCCACACGCGAACCACATAATTATCCGTCGTCCCGAACCGACGACGTCACAAAAAAAAACAGGATCGTTCCCGCGGCAATTATCAGGATTGAACAATATTATATGGAACAAACTCACCGGATCTCCCAATTGGGTATAGCTGCTAAAGATGACCAAAATATTTCCAACAGTGCTTTGTATTACCACGTACACTAAAATTTTAGGCGCAGGGAGCATAATTTTACTAGCAGGAAACCGAACATCCAAACGGCACACCACAACACATTGCTTCTTCGGAAATCAACCACTCGTCCTTCTTTATACTAGTTATATGATTTCAACTACATTTTTCACCATAAAAACATTGCTCATATAATCCCATCAGCCAAACTTAAATTCACAAGCCGAATCAAAACTTGACGAGCGCGAAATTTTCGACCACCTCCCCCCCCCCCGTCCGTAACGTTTTTTGTATGAAAAATTTCAAATTTTTGTATGAGACGTAACGCTTTAGCCTACTCCCCCCTCCCCCTAGAGCGTTACGTAATTTGTGGACGCCCCCTTAAAGAAATTTCTGGTTGCAATCTTCAAGAAATTCGAACGAAAAATTTGAAAGGACATCTTCGATGAAATACCTGTAGACATCTCTGGAGAGTACTAGTTGAATTCTTGGGTTTAGGGACAAAATGTCGAAAGACAAAACGTCTGTTTCGTGAAGCCCAAGCAGGACAGTTCGGTTTTGCGTCGTCCGATAGATTTAGCTCACAGTTTCGCGCATGTTTTCGTCGCCGGAGATTTTTTTTTCTCCTGTTTTGGAGCGTCTTGCTGGGTAGTGTTTCGTGAAGCCCAAGCAGGACAGTTCGGTTTTGCGTCGTCCGATAGATTTAGCTCACGGTTTTGCGCATGTTTTCGTCGCCGGAGATTTTTTTTTTTTTTTTCCTGTTTTGGAGCGTCTTGCTGGGTAGTGCTTCGTGAAGCCCAAGCAGGACCGTTTTTACATTCAGAAATGGAATAGTGAAAAGTGAAAAATGAAAAAATGATTTGTTTGATTTGTGTCCTCAGTACTGTTGGTTTTTGGCTGCCCTAAGTTCACCGAACCATCCGGAAGTGACATGCAGCACATAAATTTAGAGAATCAATCCGGTGAGTTTGTTCCAGTATGATACTTTTTCTTTTGTGAGCCTTCCGGATCGTTTTTGTTCGCGTCGTGGAACTTCTGATCGTTTCTTGAACGGAAAATGTTATTTTCGGAGTTTGATAATTATGTTCAGATTGCGCATTCTGTCCGGGCGGGTGTAACGCAACTAACAATCGGTTGTGGATGCTTTTTAACTGTTCGATGACCCTGGAGGGATCGATCCTGCTTTTCGTATAATTTTGAGCAGAAAAACCGACTGTGTCCTAGGGTGTTTAGTTCGAACGCGCTTCCTTTCGTTTTTCGATAATCTAAAAATACAGTACCACCCAGTACAGTTTTTCAATGAGCACATTACAGTTTTTCAATAGGCGTGATTTTTTTTTACGCTTATCGTTACACAATCCGATGACCCTGGAGGGATCGGTTTTGCTTTTTACTGGTTGTTGAGCAAAAATATTACTGCACAATCGACAAGCATTTCGCGAAATACTATTTATACTATAAATAAGCTATTGTTTTCTCTTTTGATTGCCGGCATTCAAAAGATTAATTTGAAAACGCTTAAACAACAAATATTTATGGTCTATCGCCAGCTTTCTAGGCGAATCCTGACAATATACCTTCCCCAACCTCCAACTCCGTAGCACTTATGAGGGTGTCGCTGAGTCGGTGGCCTCTCATTAAGTAAGTGCTACATCAACATTTCCTTCCCCTATCCCAAGTTACGGTAAAGATGGGCGTGGCCGGGAATAGCGATATTCATGCTTTTAGTATTCTTGTTTATGATTTGAACAAGGTATACTCCCCTGCCTTGTTCTTGAAAGTAGTCAGGATGAGATTATTAAAAAGAAACATGAATGTTGCTAGTATCCAATCTACGAAGTATACCGTAACTACGCTAACGCTACGCTAACGCTAACGCTAACGCTAAAATGTCGAAAGACAAAACGTCGAAAGCGGTTTGCCAGACTGGCAAACAATGTACCGCTTTCGACGTTTTGGGATTCGACGTTTTGACATTCGACGTTTTGTATGCTATGAATAAAGTCTGGCACATAATGAATTATTTATACTTTTGGGAGAAAATCATTCAATCATTCAACGTCGAATGCCAACGACGTTTTGTGTTTCGACGTTTTGTCACCCAACAGAATTCTTGATATTGTTATAAACGGGAATCAGGGGGGTGCCCTAGGCAAATCTATGGAAGAATCACTGGATATGTTCTCGGAGAAAATCTGAGTGAATCTTTAAAGCACTTCGTGCTTCGCCGTAGAATGCCCACAGTAATTTTTGGGGTTATCCTTAGAAAAAATCCAGACTAAACTCGTAAAGGTTTACTTAAGGAATGTTTTGATTCATGAATCTATCTTTGCAGTGGTTCCTGGTTGAACTCTTCAAGAAATCCGAACGCTAATTTTGGAGGACATCCTAAGAAATTCCTGTAGGTATCTCTTGACGGAAATGAATCTTGGAGGGGAACAATGGAAAATCGAATGGAGAATCACTGGATAAATACCTGGAAGACTTAGGACTTTCTTGAAAAAATCTGAACGAATCTACTTAGAATCCTCTTTTTGAATCTCTGAGGTAACTTCTGTGATTATCTCTACAAAAAAATTAGATCAAGCTTTCAGATGCATCTTAAAAATTGTTGGAGGAATTTCTTTGAACGTCTGTGAAAGAGTCACTATATGAACTGACGAAGTAACGCTTGGAAAAAAACATTGAGCGAACATCTGAATTTATATCTTATGCAATTCCTGGAGGAAATCATGAAAAATACATACATACAGTAATACAAGCGGTAATACACGAAATAAAAAATAAATATATAAAAGTCTGTTCAGATTCTCTGACGAATCTAACTCTTGTTTCCTGCTTCCTCTTCAATTTATTTTGAGTTTCTTTTTGATTTTTGTTTGGTCGCTTTTTCAGGCAAAAGGCCTCCAAAGTTCCTATATCAGAGACACTCAGTCATTATCAAGGATTGTGTGCGAATCAAATCACTTTCGGTGCTACACGCGCTGCTGCGAGATAGTGCAGACTCTCAATGCAATGTCCTATATAACAGGTCCGGCTCTTCGTATGTGTTTGCTTGTATTAGTCACGAACAAGATGTAAACAAAACGATCAGCTGATGGTGACGACAAGGCTGCGAAAAATTTTGTTCGCAGCTTTCTCAACGTGACGTCATCTTCGGCTACTTCGTGAACTTCCGGCTCACCGATGTTGACATTGCACAACTACCACTTCAAAACGGATGTTATCACAAATACTAATTTGATGTTCGCCCGCACCTCTAAATACCCCATATCGCTCTCAATGTGCTTTTGGCTGCGTGGAATCGGTGGTATCGAGTTGTCTCATTTTCACTCTTTGCATTTCGTACACGCATAAAAAATTCTACTTAATTTCATATAAATAATATGTGATTGTCAAAACTCTTAAACACTATGAACATAATTCATCACCACTTTATGTTTCTGACTTTACCAAATATGTTAAGATCCAGGACTATAAGTTTTAGAAAAGCACTTATTAAACTTGTCCGCTTTCAAAGCATACTTTGCTGAAAATTTTCTAGAGTGAATTTTTGTGACGAAAAAGAATGAAAGCATAGAGATTGTGCTTTACTTTGTCTCGCACAAAAACAAATTGTCTCCTGCACCTTGCTTTAAGTTTACTCGAAAATAATGGGAGACGTACAGTTCATTTCTGAGGGGCACGCATGTTATTGGCACAGCACTAAGTTTTCAGACATTCCCTGACATTGTTACCAGCCCTGTGTTAATAAACGAAAAAGTTATACCTAGGAACACCGAAATTTGGTTCGCTTTTCAGTTACTTCTCCAAATCTTCAAGCCATTATCGAAAGAATTTTATCGACTACTACGCACCATATGGCCAAAAAATGTAGTTGCAACAGTTTTTCTCATCGAGTAATGCGAGGAAAAAGTTCGAATCTACTATTCCGCAGAAGATAAATTGAATTAATATTTATTTCAGCGTGTATATATATGTGTAATATATAATATATATATATATATATATATATATATATATATATATATATATATATATATATATATATATATATATATATATATATATATATATATATATATATATATATATATATATATATATATATATATATATATATATATATATATATATATATATATATATATATATATATATATATATATATATATATATATATATATATATATATATATATATATATATATATATATATATATATATATATATATATATATATATATATATATATATATATATATATCTGTGAACAGCTTCCCTAATAAGGTGTCAAACACTAACAGTGTTGCCAGGGTTTCTGTTGTGTGAGCTGAAAAAAACCTTACTGCGAACTTATGTCCCGAATAGAGCTCTAAAAGTTTTAATAAAATCTTATGTTTAATTGGTAACACGATAGAGCGTGTTCTTCCTACTACTTTGGTAAATTTTCCCGGTCAAATAACATTAAAACTTCAATTAAAATATGAGTCTTAACACTTGTGATCTTGTTTGACGTTCACTATGTCAACAAGAACACCACAATAAACCGTATAAAATCACGGAAAAAATTGCAAATTGCCTAAAATCCACATATTATCTTCAAATTTAGCAAAATTTGCCTGATCGTGCGGAAAATCTACCAAAATTTTACATTTCCACTTAGTTTTGCGAAAAAGTGCTATTTTTGAGTATATTACAATTAACCCTGTTTTGGGCAATTTTTTGATGAAAATTTAGTGTGTATCTTTCGTCAAACTTAAGTTTACGGTTGGTGTAAAGTATGCCTGTCATAAAAGTATCGATATTTTGTGTTTTAGCCAGCGAACTTTTGCCCCACACTAGATTCGAACTCTTGCCCCACCGGTGGGGCAAAAGTTTGTTTAAGACAATCAATTTTGAAACTGTTATAACTAAAAATGGGTGAATATTTTGACACAGGTTTGTTCAGCAACATTTTAGCCAATATGTTGAAGGTTAACTGTATGGTGTTTGTTTTGTTTCAACTGCTCTTGTTTTCCTGGAAACTTTGATTATACCACTAAGGTCGAACTTTTGCCCCACCTTACTCTATCATTTCAAACATTACATTCATTTCTTCATTTTGTTAACAACATATTACATTTCATTTGTCGTAGCAGTTCAGATTTTTTACAGGTGAGTTGATTAAACCTGCTTATAAAAGAAAAAAAAATACTTTCAATTTAGGGAGTCGATGCCGGTTATGGACCCTTTGCGTATTATGGACCCCCTACAGAAAAACATAAAATTAACACTCAAAGCAACCTTATTCCTATGAAAATCCACCGGGGGAACTTCGATTGCATTGTTAGTCAGCAGTTTCAGACAAAATATTTGGTTTGAGGCGCATAAATACAGATATTTGAACAGTTTTGTAAATGAAACCCCACAAGAAGGTCCATAATACGCATTTCCAGGTGGGTCCATAATAGGCACGTCGGCAGCGAGCCGGATTACATGGGAATCAAATGGAGGGTCCATAATACGCAACGTCAAATTTGTAAACAATCCTATTATGGACCCCGGGAGGGTCCATAATAGGCATTCGGACAACAGTTTTCCAAATGTTGGTGATCTTGACTGGTATTTTTTGTGAACTTAATTTTGGATTTCGGCTTGCAGTCACAATCAAAAGCGTTGATAATTTCAATTTATTTTGATTGTGACTGCAAGCCGAAATCCAAAATTAAGTTTTCCAAATGGGGTAGGTGTACCAGTTATGGCCATAGTGGTTCCCTATTTCGCCATATGTGATAAATTTAATGTCTCCACATTTTGAAAAGTTTGGTGTGTTTTAGCAGTAAGATAAAGGATATTTCTTGATGTTAAAACATTTGAAAACATTAAAAATGTCAAGGTTATCGAAATATCACATATGACCAAATAGGGAACCACTATGACCATAACTGGTACACTTTCCCTGTATATTTCTCTGGGAAAATCGTATGATTTTGTATGTTGCATGGGTGTACTGTGAAGTAAAGACATTGAACTTGTTATTAGACTCCACAAAACGTATATCGGCCTGAGATATAACTGCTGTAAAGTGGCGAGAATGAATGTCAGCTACTAAGGGGTCCATTACTAGCATTGACACCCTAGATTGTAACGATTTTTGCCTGAAATTATTAATTATTTGATGTGTTCAAAATGACCTTTTCGAAAAGTTTACTTATGGAGGAAAGCAAACTGATTGGACAATAGCTAGAAGCTTCTACAGGATTTTTGTCTGGTTTTAAAATTGGTACAACCTTAGCATTTTTCCATTTGTCAGGAAAATATGCTAATTGAAAACATTTGATAAATATATCAACTAAGCTACTTTCTGGAAGTTTCTTGATGAGGATGTAGAAAATTCCATCATCGCCAGGAGTTTTCATATTTTTGATGTTTTTAATAATAGTTCTCACTTCTTCCAACTCAGTCTCCCAGGCATTTTCGAAAACGTTCTCTTGATTGAGAATATTTTCGAACTCCTGAGTAACTTGATTTTCAATTGGACTAGTAAGTCCTAAATTAAAATTGTGCGCACTTTCAAACTGCATAGCAAGTTTTTGAGCTTTTTCGCAGTTAGTTAGTAATAATTTGTTTTCCTCTTTCAATGCCGGTATTGGCTTCTGAGGTTTTTTCAAGATTTTAGATAGTTTCCAAAAGGGCTTAGAGCCAGGGTCCAATTGAGAAATTTTATTTTCAAAATTTTTGTTTCTTAATTGAGCAAAACGTTTCTTGATTTCTTTCTGCAAATCCTGCCATATAATTTTCATAGCAGGATCGAGAGTGCGTTGAAATTGCCTTCTTCTCACGTTTTTAAGACGGATCAAGAGTTTAAGATCATCGTCTATAATCACAGATTCAAATTTTACTTCACATTTTGGAATTGCAATGCTCCTGGCTTCAACAATGGAATTTATTAAAGTTTCGGATGCATTGTCAATATCAAGTTTTATTTGAGTAGAAATGTTAACATCAAGATTAGAGTCAATATATGTTTCATAAATATTCCAGTCGGCTAGAAAATAATTAAAAGTGAAGCTGATAGGATTGAGAATCGCTTCATGGGATAATTGAAATGTAACAGGGACGTGATCAGAATCAAAATCAGCATGAGTAATCAGTTGACTACAAAGATGACTAGAGTCGGTCAAGACCAAATCAATCGTAGATGGGTTTCTAGAAGAGGACAAACATGTAGGGCTATCAGGGTATTGAATTGAGAAATATCCTGAAGAGCAGTCATCAAATAAAATTCTGCCGTTGGAATTACTTTGAGAATTATTCCATGACCGATGTTTGGCATTAAAGTCACCAATGACAAAAAAAAAGACTTATTGCGAGTCAATTTCCGCAAGACAGTTTGAAGCAAATTAACTTGCTGCCCAGTGCATTAAAAAGGCAAATAGGCAGCTATGAAAGTATATTTACCAAGCTGTTTTTCAACAGAAACAACCAAAGTTTTAAAAACTTTGCTTTCAAATGACGAAAAAGGTTTATGTGATATAGGCCTATGAATAATATGATAGCAACTCCACCACATGCTCAAACTAGTCGATCATTACGATATACAAAAAAGTTTCGAAATAGGTTTAATAGAAGAAGAAAATTTATCTTCGCTTGGACTACGTCACATACGAAGGCTTGTCAACTTCATGTGGAAAATAATCCATCGCACCAAAACAAAATGCCAAAATGAAGACAGGGAAGGTTTCAAACAGAACTTGACGAAGACGACGAATGCCGTGTAGGACGATGGATCGGTCACGAGTTCACCGGACGGGAGGTCCCCCACTAACGACGGCCGCACGATCGCAATTTTGTAATAATTTGTACAATTTTCGTACAAAATTCCCAAAATTTGCTGCAAAGAAACAAACCACTCCATCCAGGAGGGCGATCAGGAAAATTACACTTCCCGGGCGCATGCAGGCATCATCAGCTTGTAAATAAGTCCATAAATATAATAAACAAGGTTCGCGGTCGGAAAGCCAGCGATCCAACGTGGATGATAATAATGAGAAACCCCAAAAAACCTTGTGCAATGGGAATGGAGTCGTGAGCCCATTGGAAAAAAAACAACCTTGCTTCGACCGGGCAGTTCCTTCGTTCTCGCACACGTGCAAGTATATGTAGCAAGTAAAACATTCCCCGGTCCGGATTGGCCAGACAGATTGGTTGGAGTACGAAATACGATGAACGCATCGAATCAGGAGCTCCTCCACGGTTTCGATGTCGTCATCTTGGGGTGCCGTATAAAATGCTACGCGCGCGAAATAAAAGTACGATCATCATCACTTATCTTGTCTTGTTATGTTACTCATTATTCTTCATTTTGATGTGCTCACTGTTTCTGTTCGCTGCATTCTACTTCTCAGGAAGGTTAATTTTTGTTACGCGTTCCCTTCGCTCGACTTATTTGGTGGCCTTGTGGAAGGGCTTTCTCGTATTTTTTCTCTAAATTTATTTTATGTTTCTAGTTTGTGAGTCTAATAATTAAATTATTAAAAATTGTCAAAAATTGTAAATGGAAGACTTCCAGCAGAAGCTTGGAAGGCTCCTCCCAGAAGTTTTTGAAGGCTTCTACGAGAAACTTGGAAGGCTTCTCCTAGAAGCCTGAAAGGCTTCTTCCAGAAGTTTGGAAGGCTTCTCCCAGAAGCCTTCCATCTAACAGAAACTTGAAGGCTTCTCCCGGAAACTTGAAAGAATTCTCCCGGAAGCTTGTAAGGCTTCTCCCAGAAGTTTGGAAGGCGTTTCTCGGAAGCTTGAAAGGCTTCTCCCAGAAACGTGAAAGACTTTTTTCAAGGTTCTGTCGTAGATTCAATACCATACTTCCGTATCATCACTACCCAAAACCACACCAATTGC